>NW_024498573.1:971910-1585574 GCF_017590055.1 Onychostruthus taczanowskii
CCGCGCCCGGCCTGCGGGAGCGCCGCTCCGGCCCGCTCCGCGCCCGGCCGGGTGGCGGCTCGCACGGCTCTGCTCCCATCATCGCACATCTGTGCCGGAGATTATTGCCCCGGTTTAGCGGTGCGGTCTGAGAGACTGAAGCCGTAATCTCCTGCGAGGGCTGGATGTGGAGCGGCGGCGGGAGGAGCTGTGCGGCCCTGTCCCTGCGCCGTGTCCCCAACAGCATCGCCCCCGGAGCACGGCATCACCGCTGCCCTCAGGGATGATGGATGCCGTCACCGCACACACGGCCCCGCTGGCTTCTCCCACCGCCCGCTTCCTTCAGAGCACGCCAGGAACGCGGCCCGGGCTCAGCAGCCGGCTGGCCGCCTCCTTCCCGGCCGGGAGCTGCTCCTGCCGCGGGGCCGGGCGGCTGATGGCAGGACAGCGGCACACACCGCCAGCGCCAGAAATAAACCCGGCAAAAACGCCGGCACCCGGGCAGGAACGGAGCGGCCGGGCCGCAGGGATGCCGGCGGTGCCCGGTGCCCAGGGCTGTGCCGAGCAGGGATGCCGGCGGTGCCCGGTGCCCCGGCTGTGCCGAGCAACAATCCCAGCGGCTGCCAGTCCCCGTTCGCCCCGCTCAGCCGTCCCACGGGCGGCAGGGGAAGGCAGGCGGGCCCCGGGCGTTCCTGCAGCCCCGCCGTGACCGGCACCGCGCTCCCGCAGGATGCTCCGCACCGAGCTGGGGCTCCGGCCCACGGAGTGCTCAAAAGTTCATCCACCTGCGTTTTCCAGCAGGAACCTGACGCCAGCTCAACCTTTTGTCTCTGTTTTTTTAGTCCTCAAAGCACGATTCTCTCCATCCTCACAGCGCAGCCTAATTCAGGCTGAGTCACCGCCTTCAAATATGGCTTGTGAGCCACATTTTTTTGGATGAGGCCTCCTAATTATAAAAAAGGATGTAATACTAATTACATGCTTATCTTGTAGGCAGGATATAAAGTTTAATGAGCTGTCATTTACGCCATATGCACACAGCCCCATAAAAGCATGAGATGTTATTATTTGGATTATGCTCCCTAATTCTACCCTGCACAAAGCCACAGGAGCACTATTTTGGTTTTATCCTTCTCCATCACCATTGTTCACGTTCAAAAGTGTTCCAGCACTTACTGCTAATAGAGAAGAACCTGTAACTAGATTTATAGGACACTGCCTTAGAGGATGCAAATATCTGGGGCTCGAAATTGAATTTTTTTCAGCACTCTTCCACAACCACAGAAAATGATGATGCCTAGACTGTCATTTTCTGAAGAGCACAGAATCGAGGCCATACAAAGCTCTGCCACACGTGAAGCACCACGCACACCATTGGATCCAAGGCCTCAGGCAGGCAGTGAGGAATATTCTCCCCTTTTTCTGGCTGCATTCATCAGGAGACACTCATTGTGTTTGAGTTCCAAATGTGGGAGCAGAGCAGGGCAGCAGGACTGGGGCGGAACAGCCATGGACATCTTCCAGCCCCATTTCCCTGGGAATGTGCATCCAAACTGCAAAAGAATATCACAGAAAATCCTGAGTTGGAAGGGACCAGCAGCGACCATCCAGCCCAGCTCATGGCCCTGCACAAGACACCCCAAGAATCCCACCACATTCCTCAGAACATTTATCACTGAAAGGAAAAATAAGCAAACCAGACTGCCACATCCTCCTGCCTGTGGATGACAACAGCTTGCCTCCCTCTGTAATCCCTGCCGTGTCTGCCTGCTTTGATTTATTCTTTCAAGCAGCTGGGTTGTCTCACCCCAAGCGAGCCAGGTCAGCTGGACGGCGTGGAGGGATCCAGCAGCACTGCACAGAGCCCTGGCCACTGAGAGCTCGTGCCACTGGCCACAGCCAGTCCTGCCAGCCTCTGCAGGGCTGTGCCCACACAGCCTTCCCACAGAGGAGAGCTGTGGCTGCCCTAATCCCACACTCCCACCCCTGAGCCGTCCTTGACCACACATTAGCACATTCTCCCTCACTCACTCACCAGCCCACATCCCACAGCTCGCTCGCTCAGGGAACATCTGCAGAAAACTACTCCAGCATCAAAATATAATAAAATAAAATAAAATAAAATAAAATAAAATAAATAAAATAAAATAAAATAAAATAAAATAAAATAAAATAAAATAAAATAAATAAAATAAAATAAAATAAAATAAAATAAAATAAAATAAAATAAAGAGAGCAGTTTCTACCTAGATGAGGTGACTCTGGATCAAATAACTGCTGGTGCAGGGGGCTGTGGAAGGAAGGGGGAGACTGCCAGAGGGCAGATGGGATATTGGGAAGAAATCCTTCCCTGGCACAGGGTGCCCAGAGCAGCTGTGGCTGCCCCTGCATCCCTGGCAGTGCCCAAGACAGGGCTGGGAGCAGCCCGGGGCAGTGGGAGGTGTCCCTGCCACGGCAGGGGTGGCACTGGGTGATCTTTGAGGCCCTTTCCAGCCCAAACCACTCTGGGGTTCCCTGCCTGCAGCAGCATCAGCTCAGCCCCAGCGTTATCTCTGGGTGGGTCCCACAACCAGCTGGATCCAACCGGTTTGTTTGAAAAACAGCAATCCTTCCCCGAGTGAGCTTTCAGCTGGAGCAGCTCCCTCGTGTGAGCGCAGCATCCTCCACCTCCGCAGCCGGCTGCCGTGACACATCCGCGGCTAACGCGGCAGAGGAGCCCCTTCTCCCCCGGGAAAGCTTTCTGCCGGTGAAGTTCAGCAGTCAGGGAAGGCAGGAGCGGGAGGTGAGGAGCCAGCCCCGGCAGCTCCCGGCTCCGTCCGGGCGGCTCGGAGCGGCAGAGCCCGCGGAGGGGCTGGCTCCGAGCTCAGCCCCGCACTGCGACCCCGGGCCCGGCCAGGGAGCTGACCCCTCATCCCCGACTGTCCTCGGGGGTCTTGGAGCCTGCCTCCAACAGCTGCCCCCGTCCCAGCAGCGTTCCCACCCTGGGGAAGCCGTGTCAGAGGGGCAGGGAGGGTGGAAGCCGCTCCAGGTCTCACAACTTGGGCACTAATGCATTTCGTGAAACCCCAGGAGACAGCAGCAGGCATCCTGACTGCCAGAATGCAGGAGCTACACCGGAGCTTTCTTGGAATTGCCCTCGGGCAGCAATGTTCAAGGTCTACTTGTTATGTGGCTGTATATCACACTCATCTTGCTTGCTCCCAGAACTCCTTTTATTGGGCTAGACACAGATGAGGCATTGTAGATGGCAAAAATAAAACAACCCTGCTCCAGATAATACATTAGAGCATCATAAGGAACCTCCTTGAATTCCCCTTTGTCAAGCAAAGGGTGTGTATTGATTGACCTGCTGTGCTGACAGCCCTCCAAGAGGTCTGATCCTTGACCTTGGGCCTTTCCTTGGCTGTGAACACAGCTCTAGGGTAGACACCAAGGGCTTCCCCTTCTCCCATGCTATCCTGAAGCATGCTGTGGGTGTATTCTTGTTTGACACTTCTCCATGTGACTGCAGCAAACACCTCAGTGACACCCCCGGGGTGGCAGCGCTCGCTCCGCCGAGCCTCACGAGCTCCCCGCGAACACGATTTCAGATATAGATATTTCAGAGAGGAACAGTACTTTTCCTTGCTGCGTTGCACCTCGCACAGTCACACATGAATTTCCACCTACTCCATTCCTTTTTTTTTCCCCTTTCTGCAGCTCACTTCTCGCAGTCACTGCTCCTGGCCCTCAGGCAGATTTGCAGGGGTGGGCGAGACGAGACAGGAGACGGGAACAGCAGTGACACAGCTGAGCCTCTGCAAGGGGACAGCTCCCCCCAAAATGAAAAGCAAACTGGGCTGGGGTCTCTGCTCCCAACCCCTCTTCAGCTCCCAGCTCCCCCTCTTTAATCACCTCCTGTGATTCTTTGCAGTACTCATCATTACCACTTGTGCTGCCAAGTCTCCCCAGACACCACAGGATTGGGACTGGTTTTGGAACTGGTTTCCCGTGGAACGGAATCATCGATGCCATCTCCCGTTAGTCAGCCTGTGGTGCCACAGGGATCTCCACATCCAGCTCCTTCCAGGTCCCTGAGCCCGTGTTCATGCCTCGGGCCACGAGTTGCTCTCCCCTGCACGTGGCTGTAACCACAGCTGAGCCTCTCATCTCTTTCAGCTAATTGGCTTCACCTCCTGCTCGTGCCCTGCCACACTCGCCCGCCTGGACATGCCCAGGTCCTCTGCCAGGCCTGGCACGTGCCTCTGGGAGAGCTGGAGCCCAGGGAGAGCAGGAACGTCCAGGACAAAGCCCCCGGGCCGTGCAGAGAGGGGAGCTGTCTCCAGGAGAGGCACGGTCCCTCTCATCTCCCTGGCAGGTGTCAGAGCAGATAGAGCAGGACCCAGCTCCCGTGCAGGAGCACAGGGACAGCTCAGGCTCCAGAGAGGCTTTGCTGCAGTGCTTTCAGCCAGGGGGGAAGGCTTGTTTGCTTTGATTCCTTGTTAAAAATGGAAGGAAACTCTTCAGCTGAGACCCTGGGCGGCCGTGTGCACCCCCTACCCTAGAGCTGCCCTCAGCTTTGCTGCCCTGCTCCTGTCACACTGCACGGGTGGCACTTTGCCCAACCCTGTCCACTTTTGGCACAATTCCCCAGAGCGCTGCTTGTCTGCCCCTTCCCCAATTTCAGGGGCAGCTTACTTACATTTTTACTACTACATTAAGATTTAAACTCTGCTCCAACACCTGTCCAGCTGCAAACCTCCCTTGTCCTGTCCCAACGTGTGACCCCAGCCCTGCCTGCTGGCAGAACCCCGAGCCAGGATCTTCCTCAGAGCACAGGGATACTCACAAACCCCTCTGGCTTTTCCCAGCCTGATGCCAAACTTGACTTTTGTTTCCAGGATGATGCTCAGGGTGCTGGAGCCTGGCTGCCACTCTCAATGTCTGCTTTGTGTCCCCAAATTCAGGGGTGGTATTGATGACCAATGATCAAAGGCACCCTGAGAGCCTTGTGTTGAAGCAGCTTTTAGAATTCTCCTGCTGGGGTCTGTGCTCACCCCGTTCTGGCCAGGAATGGGACATAGAATAACTTACAAATCACTTACAAATCAGAATGATTATTTTAAAGGGCAGTGCCTCAGTGGGGGATGGCAGAGGCTCAGTTTCCCCAGCAGCACAGATCCCCGTTTGACTGAGCCACAATGACCCTTCTCTGTGTCCCCTGGGAGCAGCATTCCCACTGTAAATGTTACCAGGGCTGTGCACACATGTGGCACAGAACAAAGCTCTGCATTATCACCACTGGGGACGGCCACAGGCTGCGTTTCACACCAGGAAGGCAGCGGCTGCAAGGTCACAGCTCCTGGAGATGGGAGGAAGAGGAGGGTGGGACGTCACTGGGTCAGGGAGCTGGCACGTCTGGAGGCATTTGGCACACTGAACATGATGCAGGAGGAACACACAAAGGAGCTTCATAGAACAGCGTGGGTTGGAAGGGACCTCCCAAACCACCCAGCTCCAACCACTTGAACATGATGCAGGAGGAACACAAAGGAGCTTCATTGAACAGCGTGGGTTGGAAGGGACCTCCCAAACCACCCAGCTCCAACCACGGCAGGGACAACTTCCACAGGAGCAGGCTGCTCCCTGTCCAGCCTGGCCTTGAATGCTTCCAGGGATGGGGCAGCCACGGCTCCACTGTTTTCACCTGTGTATCTGTATATTCACTCACCCTCCAGGCCAACACAGGGTCAGTGCTGCTGAAGATCACTGTCCCCCTGCTTGTGGTCCAGGTTACAGCTCATCCTGAGACTCCAGCAGCATCATTCCCTGCATCCCTGAGCTTTCACTGTTCTCAAGCTTCACTAGGTCCTTTTCCATGCAGGCATCACTGGCACAAGCATTCTGCAGAGCAGGGTGGTGGATATTTAGCAAGGGAGGGGAAGAAGGAAATCCTCCTGTAGCTGCCAGAGGAGTGGCAAAGGAAACATCACCACAGGCCCTCAGGGAAGGGACAGAGAAATAGAAGTGATAGATAAGTACAACGAGTTTCAAGCTCTGGATTTTTTGGGTGAATTCCTTAAGGGGGGAGGTGGGCACACAGCAATACAGAAAACCCACACCACCTCACTGTGATGGAAGTGGTTTTGAAGAGCTGGTCATAGATATTCCCTAAATTCCCTGGGAACAAAAGGAAAGGCCTGACAGGTGCATTTTGGGCAGTGGCAAGGCATCGAGCAGTTGGCCAAGCTACAGTTAAACACAAAGTCAGAAACAAGCTCTCAATTAAATGGAAAAGTGAAATTAGTCACGCCCCTGGGAGTCACTGCAGTGCAGGAAGCTGAAATGGAAAAGTAAAGGAACCAAGGGCTATGAAATTGTCAGTGATATCCGTGGAAGAAGTATTTAAATAACAGGGCTAATTACAAAGATGACAAAGTCTCATTGTCAGGAAAGGCTGAACAGTCTGCCTGTTCCTATTGGGAGAAATACAGAATCCCCCCAAAGGCCCAGCCAGGCAGCTGCCACTCATTTCCTCTCCAAACATAAAAGATCAGCCCCTCTCCAGGTTCTCCGTGGGTAAACAATCCCACAGGAGTGACACAGGGGTGTGGGGAGCAGAGGGAGCACCAGGCAGAGCAGCAGCACCCCAGGGAGCTGGGGGGGCTAGGGGTGCCTCATCCTGCCCCACAAAAACTCACCTGAGCCCCTTGGAGGTGGAACAGCAGCAGGCAGCACCCAGAGGGGCACCAAGCCCAACCCCAAGGCAGCAAAGCTTTGGCCACCCACATGCATTAGACACCCACATGTCCCAACCCAGAGCCTTCGGCCTCAGAGGAGCTGGAGGCAAGTCCAGGGAGCATCCCAGCAGCTCTCAACGCCTCCAGGGAGGGTCCCAGCAGCTCCCAGTGCCTCCAGGGAGCATCCCAGCAGCTCCCAGTGCCTCCAGGGAGGGTCCCAGCAGCTCCCAGCACCTCCAGGGAGCATCCCAGCAGCTCCCAGCACCTCCAGGGAGCATCCCAGCAGCTCCCAGTGCCTCCAGGGAGCATCCCAGCAGCTCCCAGTGTCCCAAGGAGGGTCCCAGCAGCTCCCAGTGCCTCCAGGGAGCATCCCAGCAGCTCCCAGTGCCTCCAGGGAGGGTCCCAGCAGCTCCCAGTGTCCCAAGGAGGGTCCCAGCAGCTCCCAGTGTCCCAAGGGAGCATCCCAGCAGCTCCCAGTGCCTCCAGGGAGCATCCCAGCAGCTCCCAGTGCCTCCAGGGAGCATCCCAGCAGCTCCCAGTGCCTCCAGGGAGGGTCCCAGCAGCTCCCAGTGTCCCAAGGAGGGTCCCAGCAGCTCCCAGTGTCCCAAGGAGGGTCCCAGCAGCTCCCAGTGCTCCCAGGCTGGGTGACCAGCACAGCTGCCCCAGGCAGGAGCTCTGCAAAGCTCCCCCAGGAGCTGGGGGTGGCCAGAGCAGCAGCATTTACAGCCCACTGCAGCTGGACCCCACCAGCACTGACACCCTGCAGCTGCGGGGTCCAGGGCAGCACCTGTGCAGAGGGAGCCCTTCCCAGAGCACCCGGGAGCCCAGAGACACAAAAGGCATCCAGGAAGATCCCATTCCACCCCTGCCATGGCAGGGACACCTCCCACTGCCCCAGGTGCTCCCAGCCCCAGTGTCCAGCCTGGCCTTGGCACTGCCAGGGATCCAGAGCTGCTCTGGGCACCTGTGCCAGGGCCTCAGCACCTGCACCATGAAAAGTTTCAAGGACAGCCCATCCCTGAGGCTTCCTGTGCCTGGGGAGGCAGGATCCATGCCGGGCAGAGGGGGCTGCTCCTCACAGGCCCCTCTGCAGGGGTGTGAAGCCATATGAAACCTCCAACCACTTAAGCGGGGTCATATAATCACCAGACAATTCCGAGGAGAGGAATGTTTTCCCAAAATTTGTATAACCACTGGAAAAACGTCACAAACCGCTGTGAAATTGAGCTGAAGCTGTGTTTCCAGGAATCAGAAGCAGGAGCTCCCAAAGCAAACTGTAGTTTCCTTTCTGGAGGGGCTCCAGAGCTGTCTGCTGTGCGTTAGCCCCGTGGAAACAGCAATTTCCTCCCGGTGCTGCCCAGCGCTCCCAGCCCTCAGTGTTCCCTCTTTTTCTGCCTCTGCTCCTGGAATCTGGATGGAGATTTTCCCCTCCTCATCATGGGCCACTTGACAGCAACTCCCCTCCTGTCAGCTTCAGCGCAAATCGTTTCAATTCTCACCATCAGGCAAGGCCACTGCCTTTCCTGAATAAAAATATCTTCAAACAGCTTCTGGAAATTCCTGTGGAAATCCCCACTAACTATCCCAGCCGTGCCCGGAAGCCCAGACAAAGGGTTTGTTCCTGGGGCTGGGGCTCACGGAGCCAGCCCCGGCTCCCCTTGCCTGACCCTGCAGCCCCCCGGTGTCACTGTACCCCAGTGGTGTCACTGCACCCCCGGTGTCACTGCACCCCCAGTGTCACTGTACCCCTGGTGTCACTGTACCCCCTCCGGTGTCACTGCACCCCAGTGGTGTCACTGCACCCTCGGTGTCACTGCAGCCCCGGTGTCACTGCACCCCCGTTGTCACTGTACCCCCAGCATCACTGCACCCTCAGTGTCACTGCACCGCCCCGGTGTCACTGCACCCCCAGTGTCACTGCACCCCCAGTGTCACTGCACCCCCAGTGTCACTGTACCCCCGTTGTCACTGCACCCCCAGTGTCACTGCAGCCCCTGGTGTCACTGCACCCCCAGCATCACTGCACTCCTCAGTGTCACTGCACCCCCAGTGTTATTGCACCCCCAGTGTCTCTGCACCCCCCAGTGTCACTGCACTCCCCCGGTGTCACTGCAGCCCCGTGGTGTCACCATCCCCTGTGCCCGTGTGCCTCAGCCTGTCCCGGGCTCCGCAGGTGCCGTGTCCCCTGCTCTGAGCTGTCAGCGAGCCGGGAGCGGTGGCAGAGCCCGAGGGGGCCCTGGGTGTCCCCAGGGGCTGGGCTGTCCCCAGGGGCTGTCCCCAGGGGCTGGCTGTCCCCAGGGGCTGGGTGTCCCCGAGGGCTGAGCCCACCGGCCCGGAGCAGCAGCGAGGGCAGGAACGGCAGCCCGGCTGACTTACAAGAACAGGGAAGAAAAACGAGAAAACGGATTCGCATCTTTAAAGTTAATGATTAGAAGAAGAAAAACAAGCGCCGGGAGCTGTGCCAGCCCGCCTGGCACAGGACGGGCAGCGCGGCTCTGGCTGCGAGTTCAAGGAGCTTCTGTCCTGTCCGGGGATGCGGCTCCTTCCAGCCGAGAGCATCCGAGACCGGAGCTCGGCATCCCCAGGAGCAGCGTGGGGAGGGACACGGCCCAGTAACGGGGGGACACAGCCCAGTAACGGGGGGACACGGCCCAGTAACGGGGGGGACACGTAACGGGATGGGAGGGACAGGCCCAGTAACGGGGGACACGGCCAGTAATGGGATGGGGGACACAGCCCAGTAAAGGGAGGGACACAGCCCAGTAACGGGGGGGAGACAGCCCAGTAACGGGGGGACGCAGCCCAGTAAAGGGGGACACAGCCCAGTAAAGGAGGACACAGCCAGTAACGGGATGGGAGGGACACAGCCCAGTAAAGGGGGGGACAGAGCGCAGTAATGGCATCCCATGGCAGAAAGGGCTGAGCTGATCTCATGCCTGTTTATATCCACGTGGCTTCTGAGATTTGGTTTGGAACCATAAAAATATGTTATTTACTGTCCAATTAAATATTTGTTTCCTAGTGGGTTGGACTTGGGTGAACTGCAGTTTCTACAATACCCTTTAAGCATTACTTTTTCTCATTGCCCTCCTTTCTGTACCTTTAATTCCCTCACTCCTCCTGCCTTTATCGGCTGCAGGGAGGTTTGCCAGGGACTTTACATAGTAAAAAATTAAATTAAAAAGTGAAAACAACAACCCCAAAACACAGATGCAGACTATTTCTTCATTACTCAGGAGTCCTTCCCCTGCACACACATCAGCCCGGCCTGGGCACCCAAAACCCGTGCTGATAGTGGTGGTGACAGCGCTGTGACATACTCAGCAGGCTGTCACAGCCCGTGCCTGCAGATTATCTGCCTCGGCAGCCCTTCCCAGGGCGCTGTGCTCAGCTCTGATGGCAGGAGCAGGAGCCTGGCAGGGCAGGGCTGGCCTTCCCCTGGCACTCCCGTGTCCCCAGCAGGGTGGCACTGAGCTGTGCCATGGGGGTGGCACCGGCTCGGTGCCCCTGCCAGGGCGCCCACCTTTGATCCATGTTTGGTGGGAATGTCCTGTGCAGGGCCAGGAGCTCCCTTCCAGCTCAGGCCCTTCCATGATGCTCTGCCTAGGTGACTCCGAATTTTTCTGCTTTTCAGACCTACATGTCTGAAACCCAGCTCAGTGTAGAAGCCCAGAAGATTTCCCTCCCTTTTCCTGGAAGCAGGTGAGCTTCCCATTCCTTCCTTCCTTCATTCATTCATTCATTCATTGCTCAGCCCCGCACGGCTCTGCACGGCTCTGCACGGCTCTGCTCAGCCCCCACAGCCCCGCACGGCCCCGCTCAGCCCCCCACAGCCCTGCTGAGCTCCGCACGGCCCGGCACGGCTCTGTACGGCTCTGCTCAGCCCCGCACGGCCCCGCTCAGCCCCCACAGCCCCGCTCAGCCCCGCACGGCCCGGCACGGCTCTGCACGGCCCGGCACGGCCCAGCTCAGCCCCCACAGCCCCGCACGGCCCGGCACGGCTCTGTTCAGCCCCCACAGCCCCGCTCAGCCCCGCACGGCCCCGCACGGCCCCGCCCTGCCCCGCACTCAGCGCCCAGGACAAGGCACGCTGCAATTCTCCGCGTTAATTGCCAGGATGCCAGTGCAGGGCAGAGACAGAGATTCCTTTGTGCCGGCCCCGGGTGCTTCTGTTCCAGGAGAGCACGGCCCGGCACGGCTCTGCACGGCCCGGCACGGCCCAGCTCAGCCCCCACAGCCCCGCACGGCCCGGCACGGCTCTGTTCAGCCCCCACAGCCCCGCTCAGCCTCGCTCAGCCCGGCACGGCCCCGCTCAGCCCCGCACGGCCCCGCACGGCCCCGCCCTGCCCCGCACTCAGCGCCCAGGACAAGGCACGCTGCAATTCTCCGCGTTAATTGCCAGGATGCCAGTGCAGGGCAGAGACAGAGATTCCTTTGTGCCGGCCCCGGGTGCTTCTGTTCCAGGAGAGCGGCTCAGAACCGACCTTGCTTTGTGCGCCCAGCCCTGGCTTGACAGTGTTTGCACAAGTAGCTGGGCTGACAAAGACAAAATGGGGAATTCTTGGAGGTTTTGGGCAGTGAGGTATCTCCTGGAGCAGCCCTCAGACACAGCAGCCCCAGTTCTGTTTTCCTCATGGGTTCAGATCAGAAAATCCAGCGCTGCAATGAGCGGAGCTGACATTCCTGAGTGAGCTGCCCTCCCTGCCCTCCCTCACCCAGAGAGGCAGCAAAAACGTTCTGAGGCAGAGAAACACCCAGCAGGGGCACACAGGGAGAGCTGGGATCCTCCCAGGCTCGGGATCCTCCAGCTCCATCCATCCTTGTCCAGCCAGTCCCACTGGCACAGCCTCATCCTGCACGTGCCAAAATGAGGAGAGAAAGGTCTGTGTCTGTTGTCAAGCACTTGGGAAATAAAATGAAATGAAAGCCAGAGAGTGCCCAGCACAGCACAGGGAGCTGCTGGGACAGCTCTGAGGGGATGTTCATAGATGGGACTTTGCCACCTTGCCTTCAGAGCCACCTCTGCTGGTGACAGACACGGCTCGCAGCCCCTTTCCTTCCCAAGTTGACTTGGCTTGGCTTCCAGGGAAGTGGGGCAGCTACAAAAGCTGTGGAAACCACACCACGGTCAGAGGAAAGAGGAAAGTGATGCTGAGGAGCAGATGCAGGCTGCAGGCCCCACCTTGGCTGGGAGCTGGGCACGGCAGCAGCTGTGGCAAAGGAGCGGCGGGCACCGCCACGTCCTGCCCACGGGAACTCCCCGGGTGCCAAGGTCACAAAGGTTCAAAGCAGCCAGAGCTGGATAAGCTGAGCCTGAGCGGCCTCCTGGGCCCTCTGTGTTTAGATATTTATGTATGTATACATGTTTTTATCTATTTGTGTTTATATGTAAGTGGCACAGGGTGCCCAGAGCAGCTGGGGCTGCCCCTGGAGCCCTGGCAGTGCCAAGGCCAGGCTGGACAGGGCTGGGAGCAGCCTGGCACAGTGGGAGTTGTCCCTGCCATGGCAGGGGCTGGAACCACTTGGGCTTTAAGGTTTCTTCCACTCCAAACCAGTCCATGAGTCTGTGATTCTGTGTTTGGCAAGTTTTGGAAGACTCTGCTGAGGGAAAAGCAAACATGCTCGTGGGATCTCAGCAGCTCTTGGGACAAGGCTGTGGCAGGGGATTGCTGCTGGTCATGATGGAGCAGGAACTGCAGGGGAGGAGGACAAATGGATTCTGTCAAGCTAACTTGATCTATTTTTAGATAAAACTGTAATTAAGTCAGTACTTGATAACAGCAGGACTTTTAAGGTAATGGGGCTTCTGTTACATATCTAAATGCAACATGGCACATATTAAATGAATCAGGAGATGTCTGTTTTCCCTGGAATGTAATTACAGAAGAGCCTCCTGGTCAGGGTATCCAGGAGAGCCCTCTGGGAGGCAGCTCTTGACTCTGAGCTAATGCCCAGCCGAGTAAACAACACTGGGGTCAGTGTCTCAGGTCATTTGTTAAAATACAAAGGCTGGGAGTCATTCCTCAGGAGGGGCTGATCCCTCCTGGGAAACAGGGACTGGGAAACTCCAAAGGGATCCTGGACAAGGAGCCAGGACTGAGAGTCACGTTCAACACCACGGCAAAGACAAACAGAATCACTGTCCTGTGTCCGCCTGGGCCGGTGACAGGTTCTGGCAGGGATCAGGGAGGGCAAGAGGCTCTTTGTGAGCCCAGGCTCCTGCCTGGCAGAGCCCCAACCCCACCCGTGCTCACTCAGGAACAGAGCCCACACCTGCGGCAGCTGCAGCAGATTGGGGAGCCCCCAGAGGTACCCTGGGCCGCCAGATGTCCACTCGGTGTGACTCCAGCTGTGCACAGGGACGGCTGCACCCGCTGCCACCGGGCCAGAGCAGCCAGCTCTGCTGCCACCCAGCTGTGCTCCAGCTGTGGGTGCTGCACCCTCCCCTGCGCAGGCCTCAGATGCACCACGGCTGCCAGATGTGCCACAGCCAGACCAGCTGTGCCCCGGCTCCAGCTGTGCACCCTGGCAGAGCCATCCCCCCTGCCTTGCCCTGTGCCCGCCCATCCAGCTGTGCCTGTCCCCATCCAGCTGTGCCCTCCCCATCCAGCTGTGCCCATCCCAATCCAGCTGTGCCCATCCCATCCAGCTGTGCCCGCCCAAATCCAGCTGTGCCCTCCCCATCCAGCTGTGCCCATCCCAATCCAGCTGTGCCCATCCCAATCCAGCTGTGCCCATCCCAATCCAGCTGTGCCCTCTCCCATCCAGCTGTGCCCATCCCAATCCAGCTGTGCCCGTCCTCACCCAGCTGTGCCCGTCCTCACCCAGCTGTGCCCTCTCCCATCCAGCTGTGCCCTCCCCATCCAGCTGTCCCATCCAGCTGTGCCCTCCCCATCCAGCTGTGCCAGCGGTGCCTGCTGCGGTTCCGCGGTGCCCTCTGGCGGCCCCGGACTCTCCCTGCGCCTCCCTCCGCCTCGGGCTTTTCCCGGCCCGTTTTATCCGCCTTTCCCTTCATTAAAACCTCCGTTACCTTCACAAAGCGGCTTTTCCCCCTCTTCAAAGGTTGTTGAAGGGAAAAGTGGCTCCGTAGGAGTTTCTGGTCACCAAAATCCCCCTTGTTATGATAAACACCCTAATGTGGAGAGACTGCACGAGGAAAGCTTTGGCCCTGGTGAGAGTAAATGTCAGAGATCAATTCCTTATTTCACCTAAAACTGCTTCATGGGAAGCAGGAATAAGAAAACAATTAAATAAGTCCCTTGCCGTGCCTCTCCCGCGCTGTCCCCTCCTGTCCCTGTCCTGCCGGCGCTGGTGGCACCGGGGGCTGATGGCAGCGCGGCGCTCGCCGCGGCTCGTCCCCAGGCTGCCGCACGCTCCGAGCATATTTTTAATGCATTTATCTCCCGGCAGCTTCCTGCCAGGCTGCTCTGGGGGAAACGGGCACCGAGAGGCAAACGCTGCTGGGACACTGCGGGCCCGCAGCCGCGCCGGTGACAGAGCCAGCCCTGCGGATGTCGCAGGGCGGGGTGGCCGCG
This sequence comes from Onychostruthus taczanowskii, assembly GCF_017590055.1. Classification (NCBI taxonomy): domain Eukaryota; kingdom Metazoa; phylum Chordata; class Aves; order Passeriformes; family Passeridae; genus Onychostruthus; species Onychostruthus taczanowskii. The sequence continues at coordinate 986,144 of NW_024498573.1, forward strand.
GGACGGAGCGGTGACCGGGCCGGGGTGCTCCATCAGCCCCCCGGGCGCTGCCCAGGGCAGCAGGGCACAGAAAGGGCTCTGCAGCAGCACAGCTGGGGACAGCTGGCCGCGGGCAGGGCTGGTGGTAGGGTTTGTCCCCGAGCCGCCGCCGGGCGGGCAGAGGTCCTGGGAGCGCCTCCGGGAAGGGGGAGGCTGGACTCAATCCCTGTCTTTCACCTGGGCTGGAGTCCAGCCCCAAAATAGCCGTCCAAAAACAAGATCACATGAGAGGAAAAAAATAGCAAGGCGAAGGATAATCCATCCATACTTCCCCACTGCTGCGGAGCCCGGCAGTGCCAGCCCCGGGGCCGCTCCGGCCGGGACCCGGTGCCTTCCCGGTGCCTTCCCGGCTCGGGGGCAGCCGCGAGTGCTGCGAGGGGCCGGGCTGTGCCCCTGCCAGGCTCGGGAGGTGGAGCGAGGGGCAGGGTGACCCCAGCACATCCCTGCCCTCCCCCGGGCGGGTCAGCATCGCTGCCCCCCAGCCGCCCCCAGCGCCCAGCCCTGCGCACCTCCAGCCTCCCCAGGTGAGTGCCTTTTCCAGCATCCTGATCTTCCCACCCTGGCACAGCGTCACTGATTCCCGGGGGCTTGGCAGCGCTTTCCCACAGGGTCTGCGGCACGTTCCTGGTTCCCGAGCTCCTGCCCGAGCTCAGCAGCTCGTCCATGTGTGTGGTGCTGAGGAGAGCCGGGGTTTCCTTTCCTCTGCCCCGGCTCTGGGAGCTGGCAGGAGCAGGAGGGGGCTCTGTTCCAGCTCGTTGTGGGCAGAGCCGTGCCCCCAGGACCATCACTTCAGGAGGGATGGAACCAAAGCAGGACTGGAGGATCTCGAGGTCTCACTCTAAACGTGCAGGAAATTTTGCTTGAGTGGTCTCTGCTGTGGGACCGTGGTTTGGGGGATGAGGAGCTGCCGGGACAGCGGGGCTGGGGCTCTGCTGCCCTCACAGACACTGCCTGCATGCCTGGGGCCAGGCAGGGCAGCACCTGCAGCTTCCTCGGAGCTCCGTGGTTAATCACTCACCGTGCTTCCCAACAGCCCCGGAGCTGTTACTGGTGGGACTGGTGGGCGTGAGGTGAGCAGGCTGCTTACCACAGGCAGGGACACGAGAGGAACTGGAGCAGCAGCATCCATCAAATTCATCCCGAGAGCTGAGAAATAGCACAGACACCTGCTGCAGGTGCTGCTGGCACTGCCCACGCAGGGCTGGACTGGGGAGGGCAGGGGGGAGACAGAGCTGCTGCCAGGGCAGTGCCCCCAGCCCTGAACGGGCCCCACCCTTGCAGCGTTCCCCATTTCCACTCTGTCCCCATCCCTGCAGTGTCCCCATCCCTGCAGTGTCCCCACCCCTGCAGTGTCCCCCACCCCTGCAGTGTCCCCTGCAGTGTCCCCACCCCTGCAGTGTCCCCACCCCTGCAGTGTCCCACATCCCTGCAGTGTTCCCCATTTCCATTCTGTCCCCACCCCTGCAGTGTCCCCTGCAGTGTCCCCATCCCTGCAGTGTCCCACATCCCTGCAGTGTTCCCCATTTCCATTCTGTCCCCACCCCTGCAGTGTCCCCACCCCTGCAGTGTCCCACATCCCTGCAGCATTCCCCATTTCCATTCTGTCCCCATCCCTGCAGTGTCCCCATCCCTGCAGTGTTCCCCATTTCCACTCTGTCCCCACCCCTGCAGTGTCCCCTGCAGTGTCCCCATCCCTGCAGTGTCCCCCACCCCTGCAGTGTCCCCTGCAGTGTCCCCATCCCTGCAGTGTCCCCCACCCCTGCAGTGTCCCCTGCAGTGTCCCCACCCCTGCAGTGTCCCCAGCCCTGTGGCTCTCGGTGCAGGGCCCGGGGCCATGCAGCACGCTCGGTGCCTGGGTTTTGGCAGAGCCTCCTCTCCCCCGAGCCCGGCGCAGATCCCGCTGCCCAAGTCCGTGTTTGCTCTGTGTCTGCGTCGCTCCGGCTCCTGGCTCCATCCCGGGGCCATCGGCCTTGGGGACAGGCAGAAAGGACTCCAATTTGGCAGGACACCGTCTGCAAAGCAGGGCTGCTGAGTGCCAGCCACGACCGGGGGCGAGGGCGGCCGGGCAAGTGGGGAGGGCTGGGCTGCAGGGAGTGAGAAAATGGACCAGCATCTCCTCATCTTCCCCACATCCTCACAACCCCCGTGCCTTTAGTCCAGGAGAGCCTGAGGCAAAGCCAGGCCTGCTCTTCTGCTTGATTCAGGAATGTTTGGTTATACCTAATTTTTATTTTCTGAAAAAGCAAGATGAAATCTTGGGCGGGATTCTTAAAAATAAAGGGGGAAACAAAAAGTATATTGATATATCCAGAAAACTCCGAATCCACCTGCGCTGTGGGGAGGGCCAGGAGCTGTCCCCAGCAGGCGCTGGTAACCACGGCCAGCTCGGGAATGTTTTATCCAAACGTCTGGGCTGCGGGCATTTCCAGCCCGGAATGCCTGTCCAAACACGCTGGCTCCACGTGAGCCGCCTAAAAGCCTGTTCTGAGCGAGCTTTAGATAACGCAGCCCAAACATCGCCACATCAAAGGGCTCGTGGAGCCCGGCCAAGCGCTGAAATCATCGCTCGGGCTCCGTCAGTGCTTCATTAGTGCTTCATTAGTGCTGCTTCATTAGTGCTGCTTCACCAGTGCTGCTGCAGCGACCTCGCACCCCGCACAGCCGCACCCCAATCTGCGCCCACACCCTGAGCCCAGAGCCCACCCTGGCACCCCCCGAGCCCACCAGTGGCCCCCAGCCAGGGCAGAGCCCCGGCACAGCCCCCAGGGCAGGGCCACCAGGGCAGGGCCACGGGGAGGGCAGGGCTCCAGCGCCCGTCCCTGGGGACACGGAGCTGCATTTCATCCGCCTGACAGCGCTCCCGAACACTTCGGCTTTTAAGGCCAAGCTCGCCCGGTGCCAGCGGAACGCGGCCGTGCCCGGCATGGCCCCGGGGCTGCCCCGGCCCCTTCCCGGCAGCTGCCCCCGGAGAGGGCAGGGACCCCCATGGGGATGGCAGGGACCCCATGGGGATGGCAGGGACCCCATGGGGATGGCAGGGACCCCCATGGGGAGGGCAGGGACCCCCCGGGGAGGGCAGGGACCCCCATGGGGAGGGCAGGGACCCCCATGGGGAGGGCAGGGACCCCATAGGGATGGGAGGGACCCCCATGGGGAGGGCAGAGACCCCCCGGGGAGGGCAGGGATACCCCTAGGGATGGCAGGGACCCCATGGGGAGGGCAGGAACACCCCGGGGAGGGCAGGAACCCCATGAGAATGGCAAGGACCCCCATGGGGAGGGCAGGAACCCCCCGGGGAGGGCAGGGACCCCCTCCCCGCTGCCCGGGGCGCTCGGGGCTGACTGGGGTGAGGGAGTTCATCGCCTTCCCGGAGGGCACCGAGACACCCAGAGCCGCAGGAATGTCCCGGGCCGCAGGAAGGGGCAGGAGGGCCGATGCTGCCCCATCTCCTGGGGGGTTTTATCCGCTCCGGGGGGGTTTGGTCAGCCGCAGCCGCCGCCCCCTGCGCCGCCCGTGCCCGGCCCCGCCGTGGGGGTGGGTGCGATCAGCCTCCCCCTTCCCCCCCCGCCCCGAGGCAGCTCCTCCTCATCCTCACCATCCCCGCTCGCCCTGCTCCGTGCCGCTTCTCCCCGCGCTCCCGGGAGCCGCAGCCGGAGCGCCGCGCAGCCGCCGGTAGGTGCGGGGGGCGGCGGGAGCGCGGCGGGGCCGGGCAGGAGGGGGCTGAGCCCCTCGGGATCCCTGAGAGCCCCGCGGGATCCCTGACAGCCCCACGGGATCCCTGATGGCCCCACGGGATCCCTGAGAGCCCCACGGAGCCCCACGGGATGCCCTGATGGTCGCACAGGATCCCTGACAGCCCCACGGGATCCCTGACATCCCCACGGAGCCCCACGGGATCCCTGATGGCCACACGGAGCCCGCGGGATGCTCACACACATGAGACCCCCATGAGAATGGCAAGGACCCCCATGGGGAGGGCAGGGACCCCCATGGGAGGGCAGGAACCCCGTAAGAATGGCAAGGACCCCCATGGGGAGGGCAGGGACCCCATGGGGAGGGCAGGGACCCCCATGGGAGGGCAGGAACCCCATAAGAATGGAAAGGACCCCCATGGGGAGGGCAGGGACCCACAGGGCACGGATTCCCCCTGCAGGCTCTGGGATCCCGGGATGCTCTGCCCCTGCCCAGACCCCCGGAGTGCTCAGGGCCAGCGGGCACAGGGAGGCTCCCAAGTGCAGGGTGAGGCAGCAGGTCCCTTCCCCAGGGACAGCTTTAGGGTGGCAGCGTGCTGCTCCCCCCAGCTGGGACAAAGCCCCCCAAAACCCTGCAGGTGCCCCCAAATGCTGGGAGGGAGGAGTGGCTCAGGGATGGGAGCATCATTCCAAATGACAATCTCCAAATTGTTGCAAATTCACCTGAAGCTCTGGGTAGAAGCAGAAGCCCAGATCAGGATTTGAATAGAAATATACTAAACCCCAAATATTTAAAATGGCAAAACACAATATTTGGACCCTTAAAAAGAAAACAAACCAAACTAAAAAAACCCCAATCAGACAGAACAACAAACAGAAAGGAAAATTGTCACAGTGACACAGCACTATAAATGGATCATTTTTGATGCAAAATAAATAAATCACAGAACCATAGAATGTCTTGGGGAAGCCACAGCTTCTCTGGGCAATTAAGTATGATTAGGGATGTCCCATCCCTGGCAGTGCCCAAGGCCAGGTTGGACAGGGGATGAAGCAGCCTGGGATGCTGGAAAGTGTCCCTGCCATGGCAGGGGATGGAACTGGGTGGGCTTTAAGGTCCCTTCCAACCCAAACCATTCCGTGATGATTCCATGATTTATGACTGAAATAACACCACAGGGATTATCCTGATGGCCCTGACAGCCAAAACTCCTCATCACCAGCATGCTCTGAGCTGTGAGCCGCTCTCAGCCAGACCAAAGATGCAAAACACAAATTTCTGCAGGCTCGGATCTCCCCGCCTGGGGGTGCAGGTGTCAGGCTGAGACTGTGCATGGCCCCGGGGCCACCTGTCCCCACCACCCCTTCCCTTGCCAGCACCTGCAGCCTGCTGGCTCCTTCGGGCTATTTAGCAAAGGTGAAACCCTGACAGGGCAGCAACAGCTCCCTGTCTCTGTCTCTGTCCCTGTCCCTGTCCCCCCGACAGCAGCAGCTCCCTGTCCCTGTCCCCCCTGACAGCAGCAGCTCCCTGTCCCTGTCCCTGTCCCTGTCCCTGTCCCTGTCCCTGTCCCTGTCCCTGTCCCTGTCCCTGTCCCTGTCCCTGTCCCTGTCCCTGTCCCTGTCAACAAACAGAAAGGAAAATTGTCACAGTGACACAGCACTATAAATGGATCATTTTTGATGCAAAATAAATAAATCACAGAACCATAGAATGTCTTGGGGAAGCCACAGCTTCTCTGGGCAATTAAGTATGATTAGGGATGTCCCATCCCTGGCAGTGCCCAAGGCCAGGTTGGACAGGGGATGAAGCAGCCTGGGATGGTGGGAAGTGTCCCTGCCATGGCAGGGGATGGAACTGGGTGGGCTTTAAGGTCCCTTCCAACCCAAACCATTCCGTGATGATTCCATGATTTATGACTGAAATAACACCACAGGGATTATCCTGATGGCCCTGACAGCCAAAACTCCTCATCACCAGCATGCTCTGAGCTGTGAGCCGCTCTCAGCCAGACCAAAGATGCCAAACACAAATTTCTGCAGGCTCGGATCTCCCCGCCTGGGGGTGCAGGTGTCAGGCTGAGACTGTGCATGGCCCCGGGGCCACCTGTCCCCACCACCCCTTCCCTTGCCAGCACCTGCAGCCTGCTGGCTCCTTCGGGCTATTTAGCAAAGGTGAAACCCTGACAGGGCAGCAACAGCTCCCTGTCTACGGAGCTCCACGGGATCCCTGAGAGCCCCACGGGATCCCTGATGGCCCCATGGAGCTCCACGGGATGCCCTGGTGGTCGCACAGGATCACTGACATCCCCACGGAGCCCCACGGGATCCCTGATGGCCCCACGGAGCCCGCGAGATGCTCACACACATGAGACCCCCATGAGAATGGCAAGGACCCCATGGGGAGGGCAGGGACCCCCATGGGAGGGCAGGAACCCCGTAAGAATGGCAAGGACCCCCATGGGGAGGGCAGGGACCCCATGGGGAGGGCAGGGACCCCCATGGGAGGGCAGGAACCCCATAAGAATGGAAAGGACCCCCATGGGGAGGGCAGGGACCCACAGGGCACGGATTCCCCCTGCAGGCTCTGGGATCCCGGGATGCTCTGCCCCTGCCCAGACCCCCGGAGTGCTCAGGGCCAGCGGGCACAGGGAGGCTCCCAAGTGCAGGGTGAGGCAGCAGGTCCCTTCCCCAGGGACAGCTTTAGGGTGGCAGCGTGCTGCTCCCCCCAGCTGGGACAAAGCCCCCCAAAACCCTGCAGGTGCCCCCAAATGCTGGGAGGGAGGAGTGGCTCAGGGATGGGAGCATCATTCCAAATGACAATCTCCAAATTGTTGCAAATTCACCTGAAGCTCTGGGTAGAAGCAGAAGCCCAGATCAGGATTTGAATAGAAATATACTAAACCCCAAATATTTAAAATGGCAAAACACAATATTTGGACCCTTAAAAAGAAAACAAACCAAACTAAAAAAACCCCAATCAGACAGAACAACAAACAGAAAGGAAAATTGTCACAGTGACACAGCACTATAAATGGATCATTTTTGATGCAAAAACCATGCTGGGGTCCCAGGCACTGTGGGGCTTTGGCTCAGCTGGTTGGGAGCAAGAGCAAGGAGCCAGAGCCAGCTGCATCAGGGGCTGCCTCAGCTGGGAGGAAGATCAAGGTCTCAGCAGTGGGAGGAAGGCCAAAGTCATTCAGGGAGCAAGGGAGGAAAAGTTGATCCCCTGGGCTGGGGTGGAGCTGGGAAGGAAAGTTTATCCAGAGGGCTTGCAGAGCTCTGGGTCTGGCTGGGGGAGAGCTGAGCTATGTCCAGCCCAAACCCAGAGTGTGTGCTCCTGCAGACCCACAGTCCAGCCCAAACCCAGAGTGTGTGTTCCTGCAGCTCCACAGTCCAGCCCAAACCCAGAGTGTGTGTTCCTGCAGGCACAGAGTGCAGCCCAAACCCAGAGTGTGTGTTCCTGCAGCTCCACAGTCCAACTCAAACCCAGAGTGTGTGTTCCTGCAGCTCCACAGTCCAGCCCAAACCCAGAGTGTGTGTTCCTGCAGGCACAGAGTGCAGCCCAAACCCAGAATGAGTGTTCCTGCAGCTCCACAGTCCAGCCCAAACCCAGAGTGTGTGCTCCTGCAGACACAGAGTGCAGCCCAAACCCAGAGTGTGTGTTCCTGCAGGCACAGACACAGTCCAGCCCAAACCCTGAGTGTGTGTTCCTGCAGATCCAGAGTCCAGCCCAAACCCAGAATGAGTGTTCCTGCTGCTCCAGGCACGGAGGAAGCTGGCCTGACCCGGTGTGCAGGGAGAACAATTGGACATTGTGCTGCCTTATCAGCACGGAGCCCTGTCCTGCCTGAGGAACCCATTAAACTTTAGACCCCTCTCTGGGCAGGCCTTCCTCTCTGTCTCATGTGCCTCTTCAGCCTCCCACCCCTTTTCACCCTCCACTTTTCTTCTCTCTTCTTTTGGCCTCCCACTTTATTTTGGCCTCCTGCCCTTTTCAGCTTCTGCATTTCTTTCCCCCTCCCACACTTTCTTGGCCCTCTACCTTATTGCAGCCTCTATTTTTTTCTGTCCTTGTTTTTATTTCTGATCAACTTTTTTTTTTTTTTTTTCTCTTGCACTCCTCTGCCTTTACTTTTTTTCCTCCCAGCCTTGTGACTCCAATTCCTTGTGACTTCTTCTCACCTTTAGCCTCCATTTCTCTTTCAGTCTTTCTTGCTTATTCCATCGCCTTTATTTTTTTTTTCCCCTTTATTGTCCTCAAAACACATTAGCATTTGCACTGGATCTTACAAACCCTTTTAGTAAATATTCCCTGAAAATAATGTATATTCCAGGGAGGTGAAGGCTGCCCTGAGCTCCGAGGCTGCCCCTGGGTACCAGCACTTGTCCCTCCTGGGCACAGCAGGCACTGACTCAGAGCTGGGGCATTTTTAGGAATCCTGTGTGCATTGTCTGTCCCTGCAGAGCTGTTGGGGATTATCGTGGGGGCTGGGCCTGGCTGGGTCTGTCTTTCAAAGAGAAACCCACATGAGAAATGTCTTTGCAGAAGGATTTGTTGATAACCAGTTCAGTGGCACACAATGGCTTTGTCACGGTCTCTGCTGCTGCAGGAATCCTCCCTCTCCCCCTGTTTGAAGGGTGCCTGACTCGGTGCTCAGTTCCTAATTCTTCCCTTGTTTCCTACACCAGAATCTGTTGGTTTAAAGCTGCTGGAGAACCAAAGCAGGGGCCAGGGCCATGCAGAGAAGCTGCAGCAGCAATCAGTGACTTGCAGGGTTTCCATTCCCCAAAATCTGTCAGTGTTTAACGGGGCAGGTGGCACTGCCCACCAAGGGATGGCACTTGTGCTCGTGCCTGGATTCCAGGCAGCTCTGGCCTCCAGCCCTGAGGAGGCAGGGACAGTCTGCACCTGGCATCTGCAGTGACAAAACTGTCTGCCACAGGCCCTGCTTTTCCCTCTAAAACCTTGAATAACAAAAGTGCTTCATTTCCATCTGGTGAAGGTGGCAGAGAAAGGCTGAGACAGACTCTGACAGTGCCAAGGTCAATATTTAGGACTTCCCTTCCAGAACAGCTAATACACAGCCAGTGCTAAATAAAGTTCTACTAACCCCAGCACAGCATCATTAACGTGCACCCATGGTCCAGCTAAAAGCCTGACCTCGGTTTTAATTAGGTAACAAACCCCATTCTGCTGACCTCAGGAGTGAGCTCAGAACCCCTTTCCCCTTCTGTCTGTGCTTTCCCTACCCCCAGACTCTCTCCCTTGCCCAGGGAAAGCAGCAGACTGAGAGGGCTGCTGGGGAAGGGACCAAGCTGGGATCCCCCAGGCAGATTCCAAGCCCACAGCATCAAAGGCTGGCAGCTGTCCCTGAGGACAGGGCAGAGGGGGTTTACAGGCTGTGCCCAGGTACCACTGACTCATGGCATGGCATCTAAAACCCTTTTGTGCCCTTCAGACTCCTTCTGGGAGTGGTGTTGTCTGCCCTGAGCCATCCTCCCAAGGATTTGCCCACTGCCCACAGCAGTCTGGACACACAGCTCATCCATGACTCACGGCCCGCTGTGCTCACAAAGCCTGTCCTTACTCCTGCCTCTTAATTTAGACCTGGGTGTCAGCCTTGAGCTGGGATCTTCCCTTTCCAGAGCTCCAGGGCTGGTAAATCTGCCTGTCCCACCTGCAGACCAGCCTTGCCAGCTCTCACCTGTGCAGGGACCCTGTTTCTGCAGAATCACAGACCCCAAGAGCTGTTTAGTTTAGAAAACCCCTCTCAAATCATCAAGTCCAACCATTCCCCCAGCACTGCCAAGGCCACCAGTAACCCATGTCCCCAGTGCCACATGCACAAGGTGGAGCCAGGCTGGCAGGGACCCCTGTGAGGGGCACAGCTGCCCACCCCGGTGGTCCCACAGGCATTCCCAGCCCAGGGGGTCAGGCAGGCAGCTCCCCCAGCTGCACACTGGGATTTCCTGTCCTGTGCTCAGGAGCAGGAGCCTGAGGAGCTTTCCCTCCTGCTCCCATCCTCACTCAGGGGCAGACAGGAGCGGGAGACCTTCCCCCTGACAAATCCTGCTCTGTGCATCCCGAGATGAACTCCAGATCATCCCAGACACTCTGCACAACACAAAGCCCTGGAAATGATGCAGATCAGGGGGCTCAGTGCCAGACAACCCGTCTGCTGCCTGCCCCGCTCCCTGGGACAGTCCCCGTGGGCACAGGGAGATCCTGCATCCCTGTGCCATCCACACAGGACATGCTCCACCCTGGCCCCTCCGTGCATTGCCAAACCCCCAGAGCTGGCACAGGGCCTTTCTCTATCCATGACTGGCACCCCGAGGCTGCCCTGCTTTCCCCCACTCCAGCTGTGTTTTCCCCAGAGAGATCCATGGTTACTTTGAGAGCTGCACAGCCCCACAGGACGTGTGGGTGCTGTACACAAAACTACCCCCATGTGCACTTCTTCCCCTGGCATTTCCATCTCCCTTGATACTTGATTCTCTATTGAAGGTCAGATCTTGGACATAAAGTACAAGTATTTAACACCAAGTAAAACACCCTCCCTTCCCCTTCCTCAGTATTCCCATTGCTGCTGGGTGTTCACAAAAGCTTCCAAACTAAACAGCTCTTGGGTTCTGTGATTCTGCAGAAACAGGGTCCCTTCCACGTGATGGGAAGAGTTACTGGCTGCCAGACTCCAGATGGGGATGGTGGAGCTCACACCTACCCTGCTGGGGATGTGATCCTCCCCAAACCACAGGGGATGCTCACTGCCTCCCTGGGGATCCCAGTGCAGGGCTGAATGTGCAGCTCACGAGCAAGGAAAAGGTAAAAACCCACTGGGGTCCTGGTTGTGGCACCCCCGGCTGGGCAGGGGCACAGCAACTGATCTGCCTGGTAGTCCCAACATTTTTAGTTTAGTGTGGGGTGTTTTTTCCACTTAGACAACCCAGGGCATCTTCATGTCTTGATTGTCACAAGGATCAGAGCACAGCAGCTGTGGCTGCCCCTGGATCCCTGGCAGTGCCCAAGGCCAGGCTGGACATTGGGGCTGGAGCAGCCTGGGACAGTGGAAGGTGTCCCTGGGACAGTGGAAGGTGTCCCTGTCATGGCAGGGGTGAGACTGGATGAGTTTTAAGGTCCCTTCCAACCCAGACCATCCTGTGATTCCATGATCCTTGGCTGCATCCCCGTGGGCCAGCCTGGCCCCGGAGCAGCTGTGGAAACACGGGCACAACAAAGGCCGTGGTGTCTCTGCACTGCCCACTCAGGGGCTGCAAATAGCCAGCGTGGGTGAAACCTCAGGGGCTGAGCCTCAGCAGGTTGTTAAAATTGCAGCCTTGTGTCCTGCTCCGTGCCCTTTGTGGTGCTTTGCTGTTTACAGAGATGAGAAGGGGAGGAGAGCATCCAAAACACATCCCCGTCCCTCGGAGGGCTCTGTAATGGAAAGCAAGGCAGGCTCTGTTTTCCGTGGGGCAGCGTGGCTGCACTGCCTGCTCCTGCTGCTGTCACACAGCCTGTGCTCACACCTGTCACAGCAAGGAGCAAACAGGTGCCCAGCTCTGCAGGGACACGGCTGTGCCCCTGTCTGGGACAGCAGGAGCAGAATTAGGGCTGTGCCTTCCACAGGTCCCAGTGAGTGACTCAGGCTCCTTCCTAGGCCAGAGCTGAGGGTGACACACAGAGAGCTCGGTGTCCCTGGCCTCCAGAGCCACCCACTGCCACGAGAATTCCCCCATTTGTGCCTGAAGAGCACAGAGCAGCAGTGACCTGTCTGCCTCTAGACCACAAGAGGTGGAGAGGCACAGCTGCTCTCCTTAGTTTACTCCAATGACTACTCAGCCATACTAATTCCAGTTTTTTTGCTGACCCACTCATCTCTATTTAGCAAGATTCAGCCCTGAGCTTGCCCTGCTCTGATCTTTCATCTGAAACACTCCTTGCCCACTCCTGCATGCTGCTGCTTTTTACTGGAAGGCGTTTTCTCCAGTCCCAAAGTCACGCAGATAAGAAAATTATTTATTGGAGGATTTTCCTGGAAATAGCCATTATTAACTCAAGCTTTTATCGCACTGTTATTGAGCAACAGCTTAAGCTCCTTACTCAGGCAGCTTGGAGGAAAAAAGCTGGAGCTGGCATCCAGGGGTACCAGAGACTGAATTTAAAATAAGACATTGGGCAACAGAATTAAGAACAGGATTCCTCCAGCCAGGCTCGCTTAGATGTTAAAAAGAGCAGCTGTATATCCTTACACAAACATTGCAGGATGAACACCACTAACTGCCTGCACATTTTCACAGCAAATCACTGCTGAGCTTACGGTGAGCCCAGAGACCAAGAGATTTTCCTTGGAGCAGCCCAGAGCGAGGCTGTGCTGGAGGAAGTTGGATTTCTGAGCCATGATACGTCTAGTGATGGTTAACCACCAGGATGGATGTGGGGTTTCACTTGGCCTGGGGATGAAACCCTCGATTCCAGCATCCTCTGCCTCCCCGGGGAAGGACAGGGTATCAAGGCTGGGCCCAAACTCTAATCCCAGTTTTGAAGCTGGAGCCAACCCTGGGCTGGGCTTGGCCACCCTTCAGAGCACCAGCTGCAGGAAGGGCAGCCTGACACCATGTGAGAATTCCTGCTTTTCACTCCCAGCTCCAGCCCTGAGCACCAGCCACAGCCTGGGAGGCGCTGGGCACCGAGGGCTGGCAGAGGGTGCCAGGACAGAGGGACAGGCTCCTGAGCAGGGCTCAGCACAGGGCTGGCATTGCAGGGCTCACGTGGAACAGGAGAGCCAGGTCACAGCTGGGATTCGCCGCACAGAGGGAACTCCTGGGCTGGAGTTTGTCATTCGGCGCCGTCCGTCCGTCCGTCCGTCCGTGGGTGTGAGGGGCAGCCACACCTGCAGCGCCAGCCCAGACAGACACAGCCAGGCTCTGTGGTCTGGCTCTGTGCCCAGTGTCCTGCACGGACAGCGGGGGTGGCAGGCGGAGCATGGGGACAGTGGAGAGGTCACTGCAGTGTGAAAGGGCAGGGAGCGGCTGGGACCCCCCTGCAGGGCCCCCCCGAAGGAGCCAAGGGGCACAGGGAGTGCCCCCTGCCCCCAGGGGATTCCCACATCACCACAAAACGCTTCAGCCAACACCTGAAAACCAAGGTTTCCACTCCCTCCCGGTGCCTTTCCCGGGAAGCCAAGCACAGGCAGACCCAGGGAGGATCTGCTGCCTCTCCCAGGGTTTCCACTCCCTCCTCCCGGTGCCTTTCCCGGGAAGCCAAGCACAGGCAGACCCAGGGAGGAGAGGCACCCGCAGCCCTGCCATGACCAAGGTGGCAAACCCAAACCTGTGCCTGGTGCATCATCCCTGAGCAGCACAGAGCCACCCTCCTCCTCCTCGGGTGACAGGGATGAGACTGGTGTCACCAGTGGTGCCTGTCAGTGGCTGCTCGCAGCCAGCCCCACGTGCTGGGAGGCAGCAAAGCACAGGAGCAGGGGGATGATGCTTTCCACCGGCCTTGGCACAAGCCTGGGAGAGGGAGAGGGCACCTGGGAAGGGCAGACAGGACCTGGAGGGACGGGGAAGCGCGGGGTGCTTGCGTTGGCTCCGCTGCCAAGCCCAGGGGAGCAGCACATCCTCCAGCCCACCCCTGGCTGCAGGCACCCAGCTCTGCTGGTTCTCTGCCCAGCTGTTCTCCCCAGCCAGCAGGTCCCACACATCTGGCTTGCCCTGGCAGGGAGGGCTCAGACCCCCGGAGGCAGCGGGAGCTGTGGGGTCGTGTCCTGCTGCTGCTCCGAGCTCAGACAGGACACAGGGACGAGGCCTTCCCGGCAGAGCTCCTGCTCTGCGGCTGGAGCTGCAATTAACTTAATCACCGGATGGCGAAGGGCCGTGGGTGGGAGGTAATTAGAAAGTGGAGGATGCCGTGGTTTTCCTGCCTCCCCAGGACAGCAACAGCCTGGTGACAGGTTGCTGTCCCAGCAGCTGGGGTGTCCCGGGCTCAGAGCTCTGGGAAAGCCACACCTGGCTCCGGGCAGGGATGGGGCTTCCCCTTGGGAAGGGCACAGGGCTGGGATGGGATAACCCTGTCCCTGCCGTGATGTGCTGTGTTGGTCATCACCCATCAGTGACACCCACTGAGGGAACTGCCAAAGTTTCAGCTTTACAGCCCCCCCCGATTTACCTGCCACAAATCCAGGTGACTGAGTGGAATGGCTGTTTTCTGCTGGGCAGCAGGAGATGATGACAGCAGGCATTAGTTGAATTGATTTTTATGCTTTTGGTTGCACTTCACACAACATATTCCACTTGCAAAGGGTAAAACCTGGCTGATAAATACTTCATTAAGTAGCTAATCACATCACTAGAGATAAAATCACCTGGCCATAAACAAGCCTAGAAATGAGCCAGTGCATTCCACTGATACTCAGAGTGATCTATTACATATTTATCACATGCTTTGCCTAATCATTTATTAAATCCTGAGAGGAGGTGCAGTCCAAGGAATTCGAGCTGTGCCTTGCACTGCCAGCCCTCGGGAGGGGAGCCCTTGCAGGCTGCCCATGCTGATGATAACCCCAGACCCACCGAGCATGAGGAAACCTCTGCCTGGTCTCTAATCCTCTCCTGGCTGAGGAAATCCATCCCATGAAATGGCTCTCTAAAACTTACAATGAATAAAATCCCTGTTTATCTGAGAGGTGTTTGTTCCACATGCCCAGGTAGATCTCAGATTGCCCCAAAGCCCACAGGAACCCCTGGGAAAGGCAATTCAGAGCCTGAATTCCTTAAAAATATTCTACCTGTTCTAAGAGCTCTCCATTCCCAAGAGGAGTGTCTGAACTGCCTGGGAAGTGGCTGTTCTGCTCAGGTGGCTGCAGGCAGCAGTGGGAATGGGAAGGGAGCCCATCAGGAGGTGATGTGTCTGATCCCAGCTGAGTCACACGCCCTGGAACAAACAGGATTTCTGCTTTAATGGAGAAAATAACACTTTCCAAAGTGAAACCAACTGGAGTCTTTCCACTGAACTCACCAGAGCCAGGTTCACAAGACACTGATCTCATTACTCAGAGCTGGACAAAACCTCAGGAGGCTCCTGGGTTTAGCAGCTTCTCATCTCTCTGGAGCTCTCTGTGTGATCTCTAGCTGTTCACCTAAATGACAATTGTGATTAGCTTCACTTTTCATCACCGTGGCCACTCAGAGGCCATGCAGAACATTCCTTTCCAACCCTACACAAAAGATTGTGTCCAAAGCCAAGGACAATTTTGATGCATTTGAATCAATCCAATCTGGTTTGAACCCAGTAGGTGAGATACTTGTGCTTTCCTCCATGGAGTAGCCAGGTATTTCATACCCAAGGAAGGAAGGCTCACCTTAGCTGCCTACCTCTGGGTTGAGTCTTTGCTGGCCACTAAATCTGTGCCACAGGAGCCATTAAAAAAAGAAAAAAAAAAGCCACAAAAATTCCTGGCAATTCTGACATACAAAAAACCATTAGGAAACCCCCAGATTTCCATCAACACCACCTTTGTCATGCAGACAGGTGCTGTGCAGTGAAGTCTGCACAGCTTTACAGCAGAGAGCACAGGTCCCCCTCCTCCCGTGGCTCTGTTATTCCAGAGCTCACACGCCTGGTCTTGGCAGCACAACCAGCCCTCGATGCTCACAGTCAGATGCTCGCAGAGTTTGGGATTTCACATCAAAGCCACTGGTTTGGCCAGTGATAAAGTTTGGAAGCGACCCCAAACTTCTCAGAATTTCACGGCTCTTGCAGCCCTGAGCTGGGCTCCTCTCCCTCAGAGCTGCAGGGAGCAGCACAGCGCAGCCCCCACGGCTCAGCAGGACCTGGATCAAAGGAACATTTGGGTTTAACTCACTTTTAAGGCTTTTTTTTACCTTCAGAAATGATTTCTGCTCCTTCGGGGTGCTGATTTCTCCATCCAGGAGGAAGAGCTGGGTGCCCTCAGCTCCCCATGCCATGGATGGAGCTGGGGCTGTCCTGGAGCAGGTGCCCTGCTGCAGCTCCCAGGGACCCCTCCTCGCTGTGGGTTTCTCTCAGGCAGCACAGCAAGGCTGTGCACAGAGCTGGAGGAGAGAGGAGCCACAAGCACAGCTGCTCGTGGACAAACAGGCTCAGACCCAGCTCCAAATCCAGCCCTGGTGTGACCCGCGGGGTCAGAGCTCAGCAGCAGCCATGCCCCTTACAGCCATCTCCTCTTGGAATATTGCCCTTTCTCCATTTCCTTTCTCTTCCAGCTAACCACTGGAGTGTGGTGTCTCTCAGCTTTGCATATTTGAGAGAGCTTTCTGTTCTGCTTTGAGCTATTTAATAGCATTGTTGGGCTCCTACCCAAAGAAATAAGGCCCTTTATGTTGTCTTTGGTTCAGGTTCCCTCTCTCACTCGAGCTTTTTAATTCCCATAAAAACCTAACATGTTCCTGCCAAAAGCATAATGCTAGGGCCATGAGTGCTGTGTTTGTAGAGGAACAACTCCATGGCCATAAAGTCTGAGAACAGTGATAGCATTTAGCACGGGGAGACAAGGGGAGTGGAAAATGTTCATTGAGCATTGCTGGGGCACTCAGGGCAGCTGGCAAGCACTAAAAATAGCAAAAATAACCTTAGAGGAAAGCAGTGATGATGAAGAAGCTGTTTCCAGTTGAGCTGCTCTGCTCAAGCTGTCTGGAGATGCCCTCAGACCTTGAGGTGACTGTGGTGGAATCCAGCCTGCTCCTCACTCCTGCCTGCAGATCCTGCTCAGAGCCCTTGGAGCTGGGATGTTTGCTTCTCAGTACCACCCACCACCAACACAGGAGACCTCTGGGTGCCTTTCACCCTCAGATAAAGGTTCAAGAAAAGCTTTAGGAAATTACCCAGTGCTGCTGCTGTTGATTAAAGCCCAGTGGAGAAGCAGAGCCCCGTGTGCCACCCTGGGTGACTTGGGGCTTTCCTTCAGGGACAGGCTGGCAGTTGGCAAGGAAACTCAACTACATGAGGAGGATGCTGTCTTGAGAGAAAAATAAACGTAGGGACCAGGCACTCTAGGAAACAATTTCACCTGACAATGGCGTTAAACAAAGATTTTGAGTCTGTATTTGGCACCACCTGCTCTGGAAACCACCAGGAGCCACAGAGCTTCTGAGGCTGCATCTCCAGCCTCGTGGCAATAGCTGGGGCTGGGGGCTGTCACTCCAGAAAGCACCTCCCAAAATCCCAGTCTGTGTCAAATGGGGCATCTGAGGGCCTGGGCTGGAGTCTGTGCTCGAGGCAGAGCTGGTGCAGTGGCTGGGGTGCTCTCACCAGCAGCCACACTCTTCATCTCCAGGGATCCATCTTTCAGCAATCCAACTTCCAGAGGTTTTTTTACCTTCAGAAAATCAGAATTTTACCTCTGGGGAGGTAAATTTACATCTGGGGTCCATTTCCAGGAGTAGTTTCCCCTTCTTGCATCTGCTTTTGCAGATTTTTTTTAAATACTGAAGAGTTTAGAGCCGAGTGTTTGGAGATTCTGTGTGTCTGTACGTGTGTGTGAGTGTGTGTGCTGCAGAGCTGCCACCCTCAGCATCTCCCAGGGCACTCCAAGCACCACAGCAAACCCACACAGTGTGGTGCTGGCTCCATCCCAACGTACCAGTAGCACAACTCAGTCCTAAAGAGACATTTTTACAATCTATAAACACATACAAACAGTGACTATAAAATATTTTCCGTAGTATAGCTGTGGGAATACATGACATTTAAAGCGACTTCCTGTATCTAGAGTTATTCTGTGCCATGTCTTTTTCTGTTCATAAATCCACTTCTCTCCAAGCACTACAGAACTCTGTGTATGAAAGACAGAATGAATCTGTGGGAGATTTTAATGTAGTTTCTAGGCTAAAAGCATGACTGTACCTGGAATGTCCGTGGGACTCTGGCCCCCACCTGTGGCATCTCCTGATGCCACGTCTGTGGTGGCACTTCTGTGACAGCAATTCTCACTTCCCAGCCTCCAACATCCACAGCACCTTTCTTTGATTGGGCTGGTGATGCCTTCAGGTTTTGGCACAGCATCTGCTTAAACAGGGACTGTGACCACAGTCTCCAGCAAAATGAGGTTTCAATGTGATCTTTCATTAGACCAGCTTGCTCCCAGCCCCAGTGTCCAGCCTGGCCTTGGGCACTTCCAGGGATCCAGGGGCAGCCCCACTGCTCTGGGCACCCTGTGCCAGGGCCTGCCCACCCTCCCAGGGAAGGAATTCTTCCCAAAATCCCATCTAACCCTGCCCTCTGGCAATGGAATTCCCCTTATCCTGTCCCTCCAGATCCTTGACCAAAACCCCTTTCCTGGAGCCCCTTTAGGCACTGAGATGCTGCTGGTTGACTCATGGCATATCCTGGACTCAAAATTCCCATTTCCAAACACTGTTGATCAGTGTCTGGGTAAACCTGCTGAGCCCAGGCAGTGAAAGCTCCTGCCCCTGCCCACGTCCCACCACATCCAACGCGTGTCCTGACCTTTTCCACGCGTGTCCTGGGCAGGTGAGCTGCAGAGTGCCAAGAGATGAGCAATATTTACTACCTGACATGCAGTGGGTGTTGCAATTCCTGCTCATAACTGTGTTTGAGAGTTATAATAGGGGAGGGAGAGTTTTACCTGGGCTCCCTTCCCGCCTCCTGCGGGTTCCAATCAGACACCGGCTGTTTTTTCAAACCGCTTTTCTGAGTGTGTAATTTTAGCCCGCGCGTCAATAGAAAGGAGAACAAAAACAGAATTCACTGCGATAAAATTAAAAAGGACAGAGTCCCTCCTGGCCAGCCCCACCCAGCTGGGGGAGCATCCCCCCGGGCTGTGAATCACAGCCGGGACCCCCGGGCTCCATCCCTCCCTGCCTGCCTTTAAAGCCCGGCGGCAGCAGCGTGTGCCAGCTCTCGGTGTCACCCTGCTGTCACCTCCCTTGCAGCCCGGCCCCGGAGAGGCTGCGGGATGGCCGAGGGGGAGATCAGCACCTTCAGCGCCCTGACGGAGAAGTTCAACCTGCCCGCGGGCAACTACAAGAAACCCAAAGTGCTGTACTGCAGCAACGGGGGGCACTTCCTGCGCATCCTGCCCGACGGCACCGTGGATGGCACCAGGGACCGCAGCGACCAGCACAGTGAGCACCCACGGGGAGCGGGATGGGAGATGGGGAGCGGGGGAAAACGGGATCTGGGTGGGGCTGGTGGGACAGTGCACCTCCGGGGGGCAAACACACCTCCCAAACACACCTGCCAGGGGGCAAATACACCTAAAACACAAATGCCAGGGGGCAAACACACTTCCTAGGGGCAAACACACCTCCCAGACACACCTGCCAGGGGCAAACACACCTCCCAAACACACCTCCAGGGGACAAATACACCTCCCAAACACATGTCCAGGCAGACAAGCACACCTCCAAACACACCTCCAGGGGACAAATACACCTGCCAGGGGACAAGCACACCTCCAGGGGACAAGCACACCTCCCAGCCACGTCTCCTGGGGCCAGGCACACCCAAAGCTGGGGCACAGAGCAGGGCAGGTGTGACATGTGTGCTGTCCAGGTGTAGATATGGAGCACAGCCATAGATATCTCCAGAGCTGAACCTGACACTGGCTTCACCTCACGGCAGACACGGGCACAGCAGGGCTGGCTCACACAGGGGGCTGGCCCTGCCAGGGGGGCTCAGGGCAGCCTGGCACCCCACACACAGCATCATTTTGTGCTGTCCCTGCGCTGTCATCCGTGTGCCACAGCCTAGGTCACCCCGGCCAAGGTCTCCCCTTCGCTGTCCCCATCCCTGCAGTCAGTGACCCCGCTGGCTCCAGCCCGTGGGACTCTGGCACCTCTGCTGGGAGGAGCTGCTCCTGCAGACTCCAACACTTGTCCCACCGAGGAATCATTGGGAATTTAATGCTTTTTGTGCTCTTGAGTTTCCAAAAACTCTTCAGAGGGTGTTTTAACCTGCTGCCCAGGAGAGCTGCACAGGCCAGGCAGCAAAGCTCCTGCAGGGCTCCCTGGGCAGCAGGGCTGGGCTCTTCCCCTCGGCTCTTGGCAGCAGCCTCTGGGTTCATATCCTGAACATTTACTGGAATGGGACTGGGACCTGCCAGGCTCCTATCTCGTTAGCAGGAAGGACTGGGAGGAGCCAAGCCAGCCTTACAAAGTGCTAAGAAAAGCACTTTTATTTTCTTTAGACCACAAGCACACATGTGGCTTCACCCCCAAACTTAACCTTTCCTCTCGCTATTGTTGTTTTACTGACAGGCGGTTTAGAGCCGAGTTTTAATTACAAACACTGTCTCCCCAGCACGAGGCAGTGCTGGGGGATGGATGAAGATGAGCCCCCCGAGGCTGGATAAACACAGAGTGCAGCTCCAGCCTCCAGGCAGGAATAAACCCGGCACGTAGCCCTCAAACCCCTGGAAAGGCTGGGTGATGACCCAGAGATCTGCAAGAGACAGGACTGGGCTCACAGACACACCAGGAGAGGTGGTATGAGCTCAGGCAGTGTCTCTGCAGCATTTTCCAGAGGTTTTGCTGGAATCAGGAGAGCTCAGGATCAAGATGGCATCTCCTGGGGCATGGGGAGCCACCAAGGCCAGGAGCCCACTGCTGTGCCCTGGCCCAGGCTGTTGTGTCACAGCATGGATGCTGTCACACAGCCCAGTCCCTTTCCCTCTGGATGCTGTCACACAGCCCAGTCCCTTTCCCTCTGGAAAAGCAGCTCCATCACCTTGTCATGGTCCCCAGGGCTGCTCTGTGCCCGTGGGCAGGGAGTGCAGGCAGTGCTGCATCCCAGCACGCTCACACCTCCTTGGCTGCTGGCCCGGGGCCGTGTGTTTGCAAACCTCTGCCAGAAAGGAACCTCCTGTAAATGAGCTCATAAACTGGGATATAGGAATACACTAATATTTACAGAGGAAACTCCTGGAAGGGCTGTGTGCCAGCAGAGCAGCATTGGTGAGAGGTGCCCTGCTCTGAGCACCCGTGCCTGCCCACGGTGCTGCCCCTGGGACGTGATGGAGCCACTCAGCATCATTCCCTGGTGTGCAAGAGGAGCAGCCCAGACCATGACTGGCACTGTGGGACATTGTCACCCAGCTGGGAAGGCACCTGCCAGCCCCAGGGAGGGACAAGGCACAGGAACATCCAGGGTTGTTTGGGAGGTCAGTGGGGACAGCAGCGTTCTGGCTGCACCAGTCTCTGCACACTGCCTGTGCCCACGTGCATTTTGCTCCAGACAAATATCAAGAATCCTTATTCTTCTCTTAAATGGCCTCAGCATCAGGGAGGACCTCTAAGAAGAGCAGAAGGAGTCACTCTCTCTAAGCCTTTGTGTCCAGCCCCACATCAGGATCCACTGCCTACATCCTTTACACAGGCATTCTAAGGAATGGAAGGAAATCTTACCTGGACACTGCAGATTCTCCAGGATGAAGCTCATGTTCATCTCTACAAAAAGTCTCCTTTTCCTGCTTTCATCCCGTTACTTCATGGAAGGAAATCTCTGCAAAGACCTGGAAGAGAACCTGAAAGAATTTAGTGCACAAGCTCCCTCCTCTGGACCCACTGTTCTCCCTCCTTCTGTGGTCCAAAAACCTCAGCATCCCATTGGCAGCAGGAGGGTCCCTCACTCCCCTCTCAGGGACACTTTTTAGAACAGTATCATCATTTTCATCCCATTTCCCTCTTTCCTCCCTGCACTGCTCCTTGGCCAGGTCCCAGGTCTGCAGCACCTCAGGGAATGCAGGTGGGCTGGGGTTTTCCCAGTGCACATTCCCAGCCTAAAGCAGGCAAGCACAGGGGCCAAGTATTCCTGCAAACCTGCACCCACAACACTACTTCCTAATTAACTATCATTTACCGAGCAGGAAATGCCAGAAATGAAGAATGTGAACCATTAGAGCAAAGATTTCACTGCAATGGGTGTTCCACCAGGCCAAGAGGTAACACTGCCTTTTACCTCATCTAAATAAGGATAAATAAATTAAATATAAACAGGAAGGAAGGAGCTGGAGCCGAGACATCCGTTCATACTTCATTCCAACCAACCTAAATATTGCTGTTATAAATCTTAGGGAAAGAAGCTGCCTATGAGATGGGAAGGATCACTGGGAAGAGCTGGAATTTGCAAGTCACTGTGCCTGCAGCCACAGCCTTTTCTATTTCCCCATTCTCCATTCTCCGTGCTCTGGATAAATCCAGCTGCAGCAGACAGCTGGGTGGGATGCTTTGGATCAGGGGGTTGCAGTGCAGGCATCTGCAGTCTGCCCGTCCCTGGCTTAGCTCTCAAAATACTTCTTCATATGTCACTCCTTAAGTGTCTTGTCAAACCACATGAGAAATTTGTAAATTAGAGCCAGAATTAAAACCCCAATCTCCTGTGTCCCATTCCAGCATCGTAACCAAAAGGCTGCCCTTCCTTTGATGTAAAATAAGGGAAAAATTGGTCTTTGGTTCCTAAAGGATGGCTGTGGGATTTCTTTGAAGAAGAGGGTACAAGGAGACACTTTTATTACACACTGTACTGTTTCCTATAAACTCTTTATAAGCCAGCCTTCAACAAAATACCCCACTAAACTTCCTGGCAGCTCTTTTTTTCCCCCCTTTTCCTACTTTCCTTTCACTGTTGTTTTATTTTCGCTCCAGTCCAGCTCCAGCTGAGTGCAGAGAGCGTGGGGGTGGTGCACATCAAGAGCACCCAGTCGGGGCAGTACCTGGCCATGGACACCAACGGGCTGCTCTACGGCTCGGTAGGTGGGAGAACCCTCCTTGGGATCAGGGCTGCAGGCTGCAGACACCCCACAGCTGAGTAATGCAAACCACGGGCTCTGTTTGTGATTCTGGCAGCTGCAAGGCCACTCTGCATCTGGCTTTATTTTGGGGGGACGTAAATAAATTAGCAAATAACGCCGTTTACTGCCCTGCCTCTGGCAAATATTGTATTTCCTACCTGACACTTGATAAATATTGTGTTTCATAGCTGGAGCAGCAGCTGCTCTGCAGCCCCTCAGCAGCTGCCACCCAGTGTAGGTGTCCCTGCCCATGGCAAAGGGCTGGAGCTCGATGGTCTTTAAGGTCCCTTGCAACCCAAACCGTTCTGGTTCTGCTCTCTGAGCCTGCAGCTGCCACCACACAGCTCAGGGCCAGAGCAGGGGCCAGGGCCAGGAGCAGCTAATGGAGCACGGGGCTGATTGGTCAGTGCCAATTAAAATTCCCAGGTCACAGACACCTTGCTACAGCAAGTGGCCCAGGGGAGTAAATCAAAGCCACCTACGCCACAGTTTAAACAAGAGCTTTACTGGGATGTGGAAATCTCAGAGGTGGGTCTGGATGGCGTCTCAGAGGGGAGAGCTGGGCTGGGATGGTCACGTCAGGAGCAGCCCTGGCTCACTGTCCCTTCCCCGGGCTCTCTTTCAGCAGTTACTGGGTGAGGAGTGCCTGTTCCTGGAGAGGCTCGAGGAAAACCATTACAATACCTACGTCTCCAAAATGCACGCGGACAAGAACTGGTTTGTGGGGCTGAAGAAGAACGGGAACAGCAAGCTGGGCCCGCGGACTCACTACGGCCAGAAGGCGATCCTCTTCCTGCCCCTGCCCGTCTCGGCCGACTGAGGCCCGGCCCCGAGCCCAGGGACGACCCCAAACCCCAAACCCCAAACTGCTGCTGCCTCCTGGGAGCTCATCAGAGCTCCGAGCTTTAGGTCAAGGCTTTGCCCAATCTAGCCAAACAGAGCCCCTTTGCTCTGCACGAAGCTTTGCAGAGATGAGGGGACGAGCCCTGATGCCCTCCCGAGGTCCACGGGGCCCCATCTCCCCCTGCCCTCCCCCTGTGCCCGTGTGCCATGCCCCTCAGCTGTGTGTGCCATGACCCTCAGCTGTGTGCCCGTGTGTGCCATGACCCTTGGCTGTGTGCCCAAGTGTGCCATGACCCTCAGCTGTGTGCCCGTGTGTGCCATGACCCTTGGCTGTGTGCCCAAGTGTGCCATGACCCTCAGCTGTGTGCCCGTGTGTGCCATGACCCTTGGCTGTGTGCCCAAGTGTGCCATGACCCTCAGCTGTGTGCCCGTGTGTGCCATGACCCTTGGCTGTGTGCCCAAGTGTGCCATGACCCTCAGCTGTGTGCCCGTGTGTGCCATGACCCTTGGCTGTGTGCCCAAGTGTGCCATGACCCTCAGCTGTGTGCCCGTGTGTGCCATGACCCTTGGCTGTGTGCCCAAGTGTGCCATGACCCTCAGCTGTGTGCCCGTGTGTGCCATGACCCTTGGCTGTGTGCCCAAGTGTGCCATGACCCTCAGCTGTGTGCCCGTGTGTGCCATGACCCTTGGCTGTGTGCCCAAGTGTGCCATGACCCTCAGCTGTGTGCCCGTGTGTGCCATGACCCTTGGCTGTGTGCCCAAGTGTGCCATGACCCTCAGCTGTGTGCCCGTGTGTGCCATGACCCTTGGCTGTGTGCCCAAGTGTGCCATGACCCTCAGCTGTGTGCCCGTGTGTGCCATGACCCTTGGCTGTGTGCCCAAGTGTGCCATGACCCTCAGCTGTGTGCCCGTGTGTGCCATGACCCTTGGCTGTGTGCCCAAGTGTGCCATGACCCTCAGCTGTGTGCCCGTGTGTGCCATGACCCTTGGCTGTGTGCCCAAGTGTGCCATGACCCTCAGCTGTGTGCCCGTGTGTGCCATGACCCTTGGCTGTGTGCCCAAGTGTGCCATGACCCTCAGCTGTGTGCCCGTGTGTGCCATGACCCTTGGCTGTGTGCCCAAGTGTGCCATGACCCTCAGCCCTGTGCCCTGTGTGCCATGACCACGCTGCAGCTCGCAGGACCTGCCCTGCCAGGCACCCAGAAATGTGCCCGAGGGTCGCGCCGGTTCCCAGAGAAGCGCACACTTTGTGTCCCCAGGCATTCTAAGGCAAAGCTCCCTGGACACTGTGTGTTGGTGTATTTATCCACCCAGGTGTGTAGCTTCTGCCATGCCCTCGAGCAGTGCCAGACTGCAGCAGCAGTCCCGTTATCCAGGGCCAGCCTGCTAAGTGCCAGCCGGGCATGCTAAGCTGAACTAGGCAGAGCTCCAGCCTCAGACCTTATCTCCTCACAACATCAGCAGTGTGTGTTTCATGCTAGTACCTGCCATATGTTATTTGTATTTATTTATTAAGTAAATATGTCTCTTCTACAAGCTGTTCATAAGTCATTCCAGGCCACCTTGAGGCTGTCCCAGCGAGGATGGGTGTGAGGGTGTGATGTACAACAGCAAGGGGCTGCACGAGGGTGGCAGAGCATCATGCCCATTCCCAGAGGGATTCCTCCCGCTGCCTCTGTGTCTGGCCAAATGGAGCTCTAAAAACGGCCCTGAGGCCCCTGGGTGGCTCCCAAAGCCCCTGTGAAGCTGAGTTTCTCCACTGCTGGCACAATGCACGTCTCCCAAGCAGCTCGAGGGCAGCTCCAGAGCCACTCCTGCCAGCTGAGAACATCAGCAGGGCACCACGCTGCCATGCTCCACCCAGAGCATCCCCTGCTCCTCTGGAAAACCTGAGCCAGGGCCTCACCCCCCTCACGGGGAAGAATTTCTCTCTAATATCAAATCTGAATCTACCATCCTTCATCTTAAAGCATTTCCCCCTTGTCCTATCCTGCCTTCAAGGACAGGGACAAGAAAGACACCAGTGCTCCCTGCTCCCAGCAAACCTGATCAGCCACCCCACATGGAGGAAGGAATAAAAAGGCTGCCTTGCATATTTCTGCAGCAGCAATTAGCCACTAATTGCTGTACTTTACAATTGCTCTGCTAATTACTGCTCTCCTGAACTTCTGCACTTGCTGCACAGCACTGATAGCATCTCTGTTATCCCAGGGCTGCCAGGCAAACAGGGAGCTGGCATGGGAGTGCTGGAGCCACAGCTGGGAAGGAGCATGTGCCAGGTCCTTCCCACCTGTGGGATCTGCAAGGAAATAGAGGGGAAAGGTGGATTCTGCAGGTCCCAGCTGCTCCTCTGGGCCCAGAGAGGCACCCAACCACTGCCTGGCTCGGCTGCTCTGGTGGGCACAGCATGATATTCCCGTGGCAAGCACAAACCTGGGCAAGACAAGGGGGATGTGGACGGCCAACAACACCCACACTTCTTAAACACAGCAGTCACCTTCCCTGTGAGAGGCTGAGCTGTCGCTCAAGCCAAAAAAGTGAATTAATGCATGAGCGGGAGATCCAGGTTTCTAATTAAAGTGGAAGGCTGGGCCGTGCAATGCTGGATTTAGCTGTGCTGCCTTGCAACACCTCATTAAGCCAGGGCACTCTCTCGTTGGGCTTCTGCTGCCCCGACACCGCCCCCGCAGGTACGGCTTGACACCCGGCTGGGGAAAAATGTCAACGCCTGGTCTGGAAATAATCCCCGGGGGAGCCGCAGTAATTGCTTCAGACAGAGGGACAAGCCAGCATTGCCCGGAGAAACCACGCTCGCCTCGGGGTGTTCGTCCTCAGCGCGAGAGGCAAACAAGGAGAATTATAAGGTTTAATAAAATCGTGAATATTTTTCCCGGTAAGTGCTGCGAGCCCGAGTGTGCTGTGAGAGGGTCGCTGGGCAGGGCCGGGCTGCAGGGCGGGGGGCATCGCGCAATGAGGAAAATAAATAAACTCAGCCGCGCAGGCTGGCACGGGAACCGCGCATCCCCTCCGGGATGCTCGGGAGGTACCGAGGAATAAAGGAAATAAATAAATAATAAATAAGCTGGGCCCGCAGGCTGACACGGGAGCCGCCGGGATGCCGGAAGGCACCGAGGAATAAATGAAATAAATAAATAATAAATAAGCTGGGCCCGCAGGCTGACACGGGAGCCGCCGGGATGCCGGAAGGCACCGAGGAATAAATGAAATAAATAAATAATAAATAAGCTGGGCCCGCAGGCTGACACGGGAGCCGCCGGGATGCCGGAAGGCACCGAGGAATAAATGAAATAAATAAATAATAAATAAGCTGGGCCCGCAGGCTGACACGGGAGCCGCCGGGATGCCGGAAGGCACCGAGGAATAAATGAAATAAATAAATAATAAATAAGCTGGGCCCGCAGGCTGACACGGGAGCCGCCGGGATGCCGGAAGGCACCGAGGAATAAATGAAATAAATAAATAATAAATAAGCTGGGCCCGCAGGCTGACACGGGAGCCGCCGGGATGCCGGAAGGCACCGAGGAATAAATGAAATAAATAAATAATAAATAAGCTGGGCCCGCAGGCTGACACGGGAGCCGCCGGGATGCCGGAAGGCACCGAGGAATAAATGAAATAAATAAATAATAAATAAGCTGGGCCCGCAGGCTGACACGGGAGCCGCCGGGATGCCGGAAGGCACCGAGGAATAAATGAAATAAATAAATAATAAATAAGCTGGGCCCGCAGGCTGACACGGGAGCCGCCGGGATGCCGGAAGGCACCGAGGAATAAATGAAATAAATAAATAATAAATAAGCTGGGCCCGCAGGCTGACACGGGAGCCGCCGGGATGCCGGAAGGCACCGAGGAATAAATGAAATAAATAAATAATAAATAAGCTGGGCCCGCAGGCTGACACGGGAGCCGCCGGGATGCCGGAAGGCACCGAGGAATAAATGAAATAAATAAATAATAAATAAGCTGGGCCCGCAGGCTGACACGGGAGCCGCCGGGATGCCGGAAGGCACCGAGGAATAAATGAAATAAATAAATAATAAATAAGCTGGGCCCGCAGGCTGACACGGGAGCCGCCGGGATGCCGGAAGGCACCGAGGAATAAATGAAATAAATAAATAATAAATAAGCTGGGCCCGCAGGCTGACACGGGAGCCGCCGGGATGCCGGGAGGTGGCGGTGCCGAGGCGCCGCAGCTCGGGCAGCGCGGACCGCGCATCCCCGGCGCCGCCAGCGGGCGGACGCGGCAGCGCCAACATCTGGCTCAACATCTGGCGCTCGAATGGAGCGAGAGGAGCTGCAGCGCCGGGGCTGGCGGGACCCCCGCGGGGGACAGGAGCGGGGTCGCGCTCCCGGCAAAAGCGCTCATCCCGCAGCGTGGCCTCTCCTTCCTCTTCCTCTCAGCCCGCGGCTGCTTTGCCCGTGAGACAGAGCTCGGCCCGAAGAGCCAAACCAACCCCGAGGAGGGAGCCTGGAATGCTCTGTTATTAAGGTCTGGGAACTGATGGCAATCCAAGCAAAAGGAAAGCTTGGGTTTCTGCTGCTTTCCTGTGGTTGGCATTTTGGGAAGGCTGCCGGAGGACACACACAGGATGGCAGCTCTGGGATGCAGTGCTGGCCACCATGAGCTCGGGGAGCATCGTCTCTTCCAACCCCATTATTCTGTGATTCTGTCCCCTCTGAGGCTCCAGTTCGGGGAGCATCGTCTCTTCCAACCCCATTATTCTGTGATTTTGTCCCCTCTGAGGCTCCAGCAAGGACCCAGGGAGCCCCACAGCCCCAGCCTGGCCCCTGGTGATGCCCATCCCTGCAGCTCTCCCTGCACTGGGGTGTCCCCCCTCCCCCAGCACCCTCCACTGCACCCCAGAGCTCCCTCCCCACTGGCCCAAGATTATCCCAAACCATTTTGGGATGCCCTGACTGAGAGAGGCTCTTGGCACATCTATTCCCCTTTGTGCCCTGACTCCCACTTTTAGAGCCAGAATCTGAAGAATTCCCAAGCTGAGGAGGGAGCTGGGGTAAACCTCTGTCCAGAGTAGTAGAACAGTGTAAGTCTGCTCCTCAAAGAGGAGCGATTTCCATGAGGAAGGTCCCGTTGGGAAGAACGGAGGGATTTGCTGAGCAAAGCCTGCCAAACCTCTGCCTCACAGCATCACCACGGTCCTTGCAGCTTGGGCTCTCCCTCAGCACGTGCAGCAATTTGTTCTGGCCAGTGAGGGTGGCTTGTGGCAAGTGCTAATCCCAGCTCCAGGGTCGGGTCGAGCCCCTCAGGAGAGGGGAGAGGCCCCACTGGCAGCCCTGGCTCCTCCCCAGACGCTGAGCATCCAAAAGCAGCAGCTTTGTGTAATCCCCACACAAAGAGGTGGTCACTGCTAATGGGTTTACCTGCCTAATTCTCCCTGGCCCTTCCTGCCTCTCAGGGTTTTCCCTTCCCGCTGGCTCGGTGCTGCAGGAAACTCTGCTTCCCACATTAAGCAGATTGTCTGCAGCAGGACAGGCAAATGCATTTATCCTGCTGAATTCCCCGGCCGTGACACGGCGGCGTTTCCAGGATATGAATCCTCTGTCACTCACATCCTTCCCTGCCCTGCTTCCGGAGCTGAGCCATGAGACATTTATCAATTTATCACCCCAGGACTCCCAAAGCACTTCCCCTGGGACCATCTGCTGTCACCCCCAAGTGCCCAGAGGAGCCCTGGTGCTCGTGGTGACCACCAAAGCATCTCCCACCCCCCTGCCCAGCACAGCCCCACATCAGTGTCTCAGCGTTGGGACACGCTCAAACACTCCCCACTGCCCCTAATTTACTGCTTTCTCCAGAAATGATCCCAACATGGGTTTCCTCTTCTTGCAGGAGAGAAGGTGGGAAGGACATTCACACCCACATGTGCCAAAAAAAGCCAACCTCTGCAATGTGCCTCAATTAAAAAGGGTTTCTAGGCTCAGACCAGCAAATGTTGGCCTAATATGGGGAGGAAGGGCTTTATCACAGATAGGCAGGACACTGGGCAGGAAAATAATCTCCAGGCACAGCCACAGAAGTTACAGCTTGGTAACTCAGGCTGCAAGGTTTGTGCTCCTTAGAGAGCAAGGCCTCAAGCTCAGGTCCAAACTCTGCTCTCCCAGGACAGCCCCAGCTTTCCAAAGCAAATCCAAGGCCATCAGAATCCAATTGCTGCTCACTCGAGCACATCCCCCTTGTCACTGAGCATGGAAATTCAATATGTGGGAAGAACTCACAACAAAAAAAAGAAATTCTGTTTATTTTCTTAGCGAGTGTTTGGCTTAAACCCTTCACTTTTGGAAAGGGAGTCAGTAACTCTGTCACTTCTTTTTTTACCCTCCTTTAATTACTTTCTAACCTAAATGAGAACCAAGAGGAAGGCTTGGGGCACTATCACAGCAGCGTTGGCCAGATGTACCCTGGCCAAAAATGTGATTCCAAAATGAGACAGAGCGCAATGAATTATAACTAAAACACTGTTTTACCAATTTTCCTCAGAATCTGGACAAGCTTTCCCCAATACAAAATAAATATTTTTTTTTTTCTAGCCAAACAACCTGTGTAAGAAAGAGCTTGGGAAGGGCATCCCTGAGGATGTCAGTTGTCACTGCAGATGCTTTGTGCAGAGGAAAAGGCACACGGACACTGTGCATCAGCTTTAGCTCCACCAACACCGTGAGGAAACCCTCAGCCCACGCTGCTGTGCTGGGAACTCAGCTCCTTCACACGTCAGGCTGGAACCTGTGTGAGCACCACAGAGTTTACATTGTGTTAAGCCCATCCAGACACGGAACCATTTCCTCCTCGCCGGCCCCGCCACGCCGCTAAGCCCCAGCATTAACACCGTCTCCACCAAGGAGCAGAGAGGGCTCCACGGCTCCTAAACGCCCTCTGCTCCCCCAGCCTGCTCTGGGCTGGCCTTCTGGAACAGATCCTCCTCCCTCCTAATGCTTGGGACACATTAATTCATTCTTGGGACACATTAATTCAATGAACCCACGGGATGGGTCCCAGCACGTGCAGAGCAGCTCCATGGACTGTCCTGCTCCCCCTGCCAGGAGTTGTTCCATTCAGTTTCTCCAAACCCTTCAAAACCACCTCTTCTCCATCTTCACTGAAATGCAAGCTTAAACCTCTTTTTTTTTTTAGTAAAATCCTTGTTCTGGTGTCCCCCACTGCTCTCTCAGGTGCTGCCCACATTCCCAGCCCTGCTGTCCGGCGCTGCCGCAGCTCCTGCCCCGCTGCTGCCCACCCATCTGCAGCACACCTGCCTCTGCAACCAGCCAGAAATCACACCCCACAGAAGAGTTAAACCAGCCTGGAGAGTTGCTCCTGCCCCACTTTGCTGCCTGAACACGGTCCAAAAGCAATTAGACAGCACAATAACCGCGGTCAGGAGCGCTGAGGTTCCGCAGGGACAGACAGACAGCAGCGCCTGTTCCACCCCGTTCTCCCCAGGATTTCCCCCCCTGCCATTTCCATTCCTTTGGGGTTTTCTTTCCCCAGGCACTCAGCCCCCATTCTGGGCTGTCCCCCTGGCAGGCTGTGCTGCCTGGCTCTGTCCCCACACAGCCCTTGTCGCCTCGGGGCACAGGGACCCCAAGGAGGCCAACACAAACTGCCACCAGGACGCCACGAGTAACACTGACAAATCTCCTAATAAGTGTTGAAAATAAGAAGAAAAGAAGAAATAAAAGGAGCCAGAGGAAGGAATCTGCTCGGGGAACAGCTCCATCTGGGCTTGGCACCAGGGCACTCACCACATCACCGCCGAGGGGACGATGGGTGCTGGCCAGACGGAGCTGCTGGCCCCGGCCCCGCAGGGATTCGGCCAGTTCAAACACTGAGCTGCAGCAATTCTCTGCTGAAAAGGGAGCCACACAGCCAGGGATTCCTGAAAAAAGAAAATAGGTGGGTGCTTGGCTCAGTTCCCTGCCCTGGCCAGGCTGGGGAGGGTCCCCAGCATCACCTCAGGTCTCTGTCCCACATCATCGCTGCCTGCCTGTGCTTTATTTATCCCATGTGTTTATTTTCTATACACTTTGTCCTGAAATATGGCAGTTAGGGCTTTTGAGGCTTTGCTGTCCACTGGGGTAAGCCCCACATGTGGGATGACAAAGAGATGGAATCAGCCAGTGCTGATTCTGTGCTCTGGCTTCTGACAGCTCCTCAGAGGCTCTGTGGGCTTTTGTTTCTTGGCCCCTTTTTGATTTTTTTTCCCCTCTTATTTTTTTCAACTGATCTCGTGCTTTTAACACTTCCTAGCTTAAATATTTTCAAAAGTTAGAAATAGGAAAAGACAAAAAGCTCCACTGATATCAACTTTTCCAGGTTGTCATGAAAATAAGAGAATCTCTCAGGATGCTGTGGGTGATTGCTGGGATGTGCCAATGGAACAGCAACCACAGGTCCTGTTCTGAGGGTGTAACAGTGCTCCCCCACCTCACCAGGACCTTAAGTCTGGGCATTTTGGGGCAGAGCTGCTCTGTGATGATGACAGCAAGATGCTCAGCCCCAGCTGGAGCAGTGCCATGACCATCCCCCAGCCCAAGGATCAAGAATGAGAATTAAAAGAAAGAAAGTAAAAAAAAAAACCTCTTTGAAATCAGTTTTAAGTAAACAAAAAATTGATCTCACAAGCTTCAGTAACCACAAGCATAAATTTGGGGTTGGCTGGGCTCTGTTTTGCTTGGGTTCTTCTGCATCACATATGAAGCCTATTTTGGGATGATTTGCTTGAGCGGTTCAGCACATCCCCAGGGCCAGCATGCAGTGCACAGTCACCCAGGAGCCACTGCTGTCCCCATGGCCACGGGGACAGGGAGAGGCAGAGCTGCTCTGGAGGGCAAACAGAATCCCTCATCCCTGGGCTCCTGCTGCCACGGGCAAGCTCTGGCACGAGTTCTCCCCCTCGGCTTCTCCTGCTGCTGGCCACGTTCTCAGCTACACTGAGCCTGCTGCCTGTCTTTGTGCACAGCCTGGAAGGAGTCCCTGGGTGCCTGTCCTTGCCCCAAGACAGCAGCTGTGGCAGCTGTCACCTCCCCAAGTGCAGGGACAGCAGGGCACAACCAGCGATCTGCTCACTCCCACAGCACAGGGACAGCAGAGGGACAGCAGAGGGACAGCAGAGGGACAGCAGAGGGACATCACAGGGACAGCAGAGGGACAGCACAGGGACAGCAGAGGGACAGCACAGGGACAGCAGAGGGACAGCAGAGGGACAGCAGAGGGACAGCAGGGGGACAGCAGAGGGACAGCAGAGCCCTGCCTGAGGAGAGGCAGCAGAGCTGCACGGAGGAACACCTCAGCACAGCCTTTCCCAGAGATAAGGGCTGAGGGCAGCTGGAGCTGCTGTGCTCCCAGGCAGAGGGAAGGCAGGGAACTGCTGACAGCCTGGCCCTGGACACTCCTCTGCTTCCCAAAGCCTTCCCTGCACCCCAACAGCAGCTCCTGCCTGCCCCGAGTTCCCACAGCACTGCCAGGCTCGGGACACGCTGCCATGGTCTAAAGTTACTCCTTCCCTACCTGCTGGCAAAGCAGGAGCAGGGAGGCAGAGCCCTTCCCTCATCCTCACAGAGAGGGGAGGCCAGGCTTGGCTGGGAGCAGGACCCCAGGTAATGGGATGGGGGAGCAGGACCCCAGGCAGTGGGAAGGGGGAGCAGGACCCCAGGCAGTGGGATGAGGGGAGCAGGACCCCAGGTAATGGGATGAGAGAAGCAGGACCCCAGGCAGTGGGATGGGGGGAGCAGGACCCCAGGTAATGGGAGGGATCAGGACCCCAGGCAGTGGGATGAAGGCAGCAGGACCCCAGGCAGTGGGATGAGAGGAGCAGGACTCCAGGCAGTGGGATGAGAGGCAGCAGGACCCCCAGGCAGTGGGATGAAGGCAGCAGGACCCCAGGCAGTGGGGGACAAGCCTGGGGCTCTGGGGTGGATGGAGCCCGATGCAGAAGCACAGGTCCAGCACAGAACAGAGCAGGCTGCTGGGAAATCAAAGCAGGAATTGCCAGGGCTGACACATCAGTGCTGAGGCTGGAAGCCACACATAGCTGAAGCTTTACCCACCCTGACAAAACCAGCAAATCAAACTCACACCTATTAAAACACCCGCAGCTCATCCCCAAGTGAATTTAAAGGATGGCTGCTGTTATCTTCCAAAACTCTCTGATTAAAATCTATGTCTAACTGGCATGACTGCAGGTTGGCTGTGTTTATTCACTCACTGTGAGTGAACTGCTCAGTTTTCCAGAATCCCAGCACAGAAATGCTCCCCACTGAGATGAACAGGACGTGCTTTTAGTGGTTTAGCAACTGTGCATCCTGTGTGTCCTTCATGACAGCCACGAGCCCCACCACGGCTCCCTCACGCTGCTTTAGGCACATCTGCACTTCTGGAGTAATTCAATATAAATATATATTTATATCAGGTCCAGCAGTTGGACTCAATGATCCCTGTGGGTCCCTTCCAACACAGGATATTCCGTGATTCTGTGATATATTTGTCATACGTTCAGGAAGGCTG
This sequence comes from Onychostruthus taczanowskii, assembly GCF_017590055.1. Classification (NCBI taxonomy): domain Eukaryota; kingdom Metazoa; phylum Chordata; class Aves; order Passeriformes; family Passeridae; genus Onychostruthus; species Onychostruthus taczanowskii. The sequence goes on from NW_024498573.1 coordinate 1,020,049, forward strand.
GCTTTTCAAAGTCTTGCAGGGCTTGGAACCAGCAACGATTATAATCAGGAAAAGAGCAGAGTGAGACATCTCCCATCTTTTTATGGAACAAAAGTCACATTTCTATCTTTATAGGGAGAGATCTGATATGAAACTCAAGCTACATGAATAGAGGAAAAAAAAAATCAGGATTCTACAAAGAAAATTCCATACTATTGTTGTCAGGTAGGAAAAGTATATCTCACCTATCACAGGAAATCATCTGGATTTTCTGTGAAAAGAGCCTGACTTGCTGAAGCACAGAGAGGAGATCACATGGAGACACCAGGACCAGGGCAGCAGCTCACCTCACTCACCAGAGACAGCTCAGGTGTGAGCATCACCTGCACAGAACCTGGATCTCTTCCCCCCACAGCAGCAGCTCCACCCCCTGTGTGGCTTTTGTGCCTGCCTGGATGGAAAGAATAATTCCAATTATCCATTAGCTGTGATTATTTGGCATTAGTGAGCTTCTGTATTTTGCTGCTGAGGAAGCCTGAGGATGGCCCAGGAGGTTTCTTAAGTGCAGTTTTTTTCCAAGGCATTTAACTTTTTCATATTTTTTACGCTTTTGCCGATTTTATTCAAATCTAATAGATCTTAATCTCTCTATCAGCAGCATCTGCACTGCTGTGAGAGAGCAGCACCTCCGTGGACAGATGTGAGGGGGCACAAGGGACAAAGCCCTGTCCCCAGGGCCTGGCCTCCATTAAACTCAAGCTACATGAATACAGGAAAAAAAAATCAGGATTCTACAAAGAAAATTCCATACTATTGTTGTCAGGTAGGAAAAGTATATCTCACCTATCACAGGAAATCATCTGGATTTTCTGTGAAAAGAGCCTGACTTGCTGAAGCACAGAGAGGAGATCACATGGAGACACCAGGACCAGGGCAGCAGCTCACCTCACTCACCAGAGACAGCTCAGGTGTGAGCATCACCTGCACAGAACCTGGATCTCTTCCCCCCACAGCAGCAACTCCACCCCCTGTGTGGCTTTTGTGCCTGCCTGGATGGAAAGAATAATTCCAATTATCCATTAGCTGTGATTATTTGGCATTAGTGAGCTTCTGTATTTTGCTGCTGAGGAAGCCTGAGGATGGCCCAGGAGGTTTCTTAAGTGCAGGTTTTTTCCAAGGCATTTAACTTTTTCATATTTTTTACGCTTTTGCCGATTTTATTCAAATCTAATAGATCTTAATCTCTCTATCAGCAGCATCTGCACTGCTGTGAGAGAGCAGCACCTCCGTGGACAGATGTGAGGGGGCACAAGGGACAAAGCCCTGTCCCCAGGGCCTGGCCTCCCTGGCCCTGCAATGTCCTACTCCAGAGCACAGGGGCTTCAGCCACCTGCTGCCAGCGGGAAATGACAATGACAGGGAGAAAAGGCAGATTTTATTGTGTCTGGAGAACTGCAGCTCCGTGAAGCTGAGGTATTTAAATAGACAAGAATCTTTTGTCCAGGAAACTGAGCACTAATAATAACATTTCCTCCCGCAAAGAAGGCTTCTTCCCAGCTGCTTTCCACGGTCTCTGCCTCCTCCTGTTCTCTGGCACTGTCCCAGACCTTGTCACCCCCCTTTCCCCTCTCAGGCTACACAACACCCCACGGTTTTCCAGGCTGCCTTCACTCCACTCCCCAGCTCTCCCTCCTCCACCAAACATCCGGATTTTCTGTTTGATTCCCTGCTCTGTTTTCTCCTGCAGGCTGCCTTGGCAAGCGCGCAGCAGAAAGAGGAAGCCTCTCCTCTGGGTCTGGTGCCCAGAGCCACGGCACAGCCCAGTTCCCCCATCCTTGCTGGTCCTGCTCGTACAGACATGCCACTCAGAGAGCACAGGACACCAGCACAGAGCCACCACCAGCCCCTCTTCCCAAATGCCCACAGCTTCCCAAAGCCACGGGGGAATTTTACGAGGGATGCAAGAGGACGCAGCCCAACATTCCATCTGCTCATCAACTTTCCAAAGCCCGGCCAGAGCGTGGAGGTACTCCAGCTCTCCAACCAGCTACAAATTATTGAATTATTCATTCATTTCCTATGGGCACGCTTCCCGAGTCAGCCCTAAAGAAAATCCACCCCAGGACACCAGTCCTGTGTGTGGGTGTCAGGATGCACTGCTGTGGCAGCAGAAAGACACTTGGGGCAGCCGGGTACCTCAGCAAGGGAAGACAGGGAATTTCCTGGAGCAAAGACCAAGCCCTGAGCTGTTCCTGCCAGCACAGAACAATGTGCTGGAGGAGCCAGCAGCCATCCTCTGGAGAGCAGAGCTGTGGTTCCCATGCTCCCCTCTGGAACAGCATCCCTGTCCCCATGGCTGCGGGGTAAACACCAGAGCCCAGGGCTGGATCCCCTGGGAGCATCCCAAGGGACAGCAGCCAGCCCTGCAGCCTCTTGCTGGGACAAAACAACGTGAAGGAAAGATGGAGTGGTCAGAAACGAGATCTTTAGGAAGTCAAGTCTTACCTGGAGGAAATGGAGGGCCGAGGGAGCTGTGTCTGGGGTGGGAAGGAGGGGTTGGAGCAGGGGGCTGTGGCTGCTCAGAGATCTCAGCTCAAATCCTTCAACATCCTGCTGCTGCCACGGGACCAGAGTCTCAGCAGAACCACGGCTGTACCAGGGGACAAATCTGAAAACCAAAGTGCTGGGTAACAAGAGGAATAGAAAGAAATGAGTGAAAATAAAGGGGTTTAATGAAAACATATCTTGTTTCCATGTTAAAAAGGGGAAGGGACAGAACAAATCTTATCCATAGCTCACCATATTTATTTGAATTAAGTGCAGAAAATTCACAGATAGAAAAAATGTTGTTCAATCACGACTGAAGTGTCCTGACAGTGTTTGTGCAAAATATTTGCTGGTTCTAGTAAAATAAATTGGATTTAATGGTGGTTTGATCTCTTGAGTTCAACAGGACCACAGCCCTACCCTGCACCCTCAAGCCAGCCTCAGAGCAGAGGATGGGTGTGGAGTCAGGAAAGCTGAAAGATATTAACAAAAATATTGAAATTAAGGTCCAGGTTTCAATACACAAAACCCTAAAGAAACTGGATCCCAAGTGCCAGTTTTTAATTAAATACCAGCTTGGAATATTATAAAAATCCAGGAAGTAACATGTAATTATGCATCTACAAAGCTGATGACTCAAATTATTCAATTGATTTGAAATACAGTGTGTCCAAATTCATTTTACATATGTAATAAACTTGTTAGCTTAATAAATATGTGGAGACAACATCGAAATTTGTGTCTGATTTTAGAAACAAGTGGCTAAATCCCTGACCCATTCGTCTGCATGAGAAAAGTGAAACAAAGGCTTCACTCCTTTTATTTTATTTTATTCTTAGAGAAGTAATGATTTAGAAAATGTACATTATCATCAACACTATAATCACCATCCAGAGTCTGTAATTCCACGAGGGAAGCCTGCACTGCACATAAACTAAGCCCACTGGGGGCTGTTGAAGCTTAAGTTCCTTAAGAATTATTTTTAAGTTCCTCTCCATCAGGGATGTTATAAGTAATGAGAGCAGCTGCAATTGTGGCTTTTTAGAAAGTGTTCTCCCAGCTTGTTCTAGAAAAGCTGCTTGAAAGGTCGTGGTGCTGAGCCTGTGGTGCCTGGGCTGGCTGCTGTAACAGAACTGCATTTTGGCTGGCATCTGGCTGAGCTTATATTTTCATTTGTAAAAATTGAAAAATTCTTGGAAGAACTCCACAGCCTACAAAAAAAAAAAATGTTCTTCTTGAAAACTAGTTAGAAGTTAATGATAATTCCACTTTGGGCAGGAAGGAAGGGTTTAGGCTGGACGTCCCTGGGTGAGTGGAGAGGATGTAAAACCACAGCCCTGCTCAGGTCCCACTCCCAGCCCAGGCTCTGCTCAACAGGACAAAACCTCCCATTTCCAGGGGATTCACTAAACATCTTCCACAGAACCAAATTACTTTTATAAACACTAAGTAATTCTGGATATGGGAAAACTTTCTGAATGGAGCTTAAATCCAGCTTTCCTTTGATCCATCCCTAGAAGGAGCCTCAAATATTAACTCCTGAGAAATGCAGACAAAATCACGTAAGAGCTGAGACATCCTGGATGTACAATGTACTTGATAAGTACAATGGGGTCCCTTATGCCAGAGATACAGGGGAAAAATCACAGATATCACAGTAAAACTCAAATTCTGATTTATCCCCACATTTAGCTACAGCCAGGCTACAATTCTGCTTAGAGTGTTTATTTGTCAAAAATATATATCTATTTAACAATCTTAATGAGCTTTGGAGGGATTCTGTGTTGGGAAAAGAACAGGTCATTATTCAGAAGGACTTACTGAACTTCCACACATGAAAAAGGCTGGAGCTCTGGAAATAACCAAAGGGTTACAAGGACAGAGGAATGACCTCTCTGCACACAGGGAAAAACCTGCCATGCTATCCACTTCTTTCCAATAAATGTCCAGATTTAAGGTGGTTAACATGGATTAGCAAAGGTTTAGAATCCTAGAACCCAGCTTTACTCCATCTATTTCTTCACTGACATAAATGATGGAATCACATAGAATTCGGGAATTGTTAAGGTTGGAAAAGACCTCTGAGATCAGGTTCAACCATCAGTCCATCAGCATCATCAGTTCCCCACCAAACCATGTCCCTGAGTGCCAGATCCACATATTTTCTGAACACTTCCAGAGGTGATGACTCCACTGTCCTGGGCAGACCGTTCCAATGCCTGACAAACCTTTCCATGAACAAGTTTTCCTAATAACCAACCTAAACCTTCCCTGGTGCCACTTGAGGCAGTTTCACCTTGTCCTGAGGTACCCCAGGGCAGGCACAGGACTTTTGCAGCTCCACAGCTTTACACCAGGACTTATGCACCCTACAGAAATAAAGAGCTCAGGAGAGCCAGGCAAATCTGGAGAGCAGAGCAGGGCAGCACCTCAGCAGCTCCTGCCCTGGAGCTGGGACATGTCCAGCTCTGCTGGCCCTCAAACCAGGGCAGCTGAGGGATCACCACCTTGGAAGAGGGGAGTGAAAATGAGATAGATGTGTCCTGCTGACGCCTTTGCCAAAAACCCACATGAGCTGGGATGTGCACATCAAAAACCCCGACTGTCCCTTGCGCCCCGCAGAGCTCCGGAGCTGCACCACGTCCCGTACTCATAAATGTTTCATTGCACTTCTGGAAAACAGGCGCTGCTTTTGAGCAGTCTATGAAACAATATTGTAAACAGCTCAGCTATTCTCCCCTCTGGCCTGGGCAGAGCCAAGAACAATGTGAATTCAGGGATGAAAACCCTTTGCCTTGGGCATCCCCATGCAGGGATGTTCAGCGCTGCCTTCCCCCTGCACCAGGGAGAGGTGATGGGGCTGGATGGAGGGTCATGGCACAAAATCAGCCAGGCAAGAGAGGGGGCTTAAAGTGAGCAAGCCCACGGTTGACAGGGATTGCAGGATTTAAGCTGGAGCCAGTGAACACCCTGGGCTGGATGCGCCCGCCTGAAGAACAAAAAAAATCCAATAAAATGGGCAGATGGTCCTGGAGACGAGGGGGGAAGGGGGGGGCTGGAAACAAGGAAACCAGATATTAAAAAATGTAAATGAGAGGGAAATTATAAAAAGCATAAAGCTCCTGTCCCTGAGGGAACAGCTGTGTATGCTAATCCCTCCTGGGCTGCTCCTTTTGGATCTCCCTTCCTTCCTTCCTCCGTCCCTCTCTAATAGCTCCCTTGTTCCTGCTGGACAAAACCGGCCCTTTGTGGCTGCTCTCAGAACAACATTAAAAACAGGAATAGGGAAATTGTAAACAGGAGGCTTTTGGCCTACAGGCCAAGGCACACACCGGCCTCTGAGGTCTACTTCATGCTAAGCAAAGAAACAGATCTTTGTTGCTAAAGGGATTAGGGCTGCGGGATTTCGGAGGCTCGGCAGAGGCATTCAGCTGGCCTGAAGTGGGGGCTTTGTAAAGAGATACCTCCATTATGGCCCCGCCAGCGGAAACCGCTCCGCTCTTTATGCACCGGGGAAATGCGATATTGTTGGGGGCTGAAGGGCTCTCCTGAACGGCCCTGCCTGCTCAATGGCAAATTCTTTCCCTGCTAAATGGATGGGGGGTAATTACCTTTGCTGGGGGGCAGGGGAAATGCCCATCTTTAACCCTTAGGTGCTTTAGTAAGAGCCGCCACAGCCAGAGCTGCGAGGGGCTTCCAGAGGAGCATCTACCACCCTTTGTTCTGTCTCAAATTCCTCCTCAAGCAAATAAGCACATGCCGTAAAATATCCACCACCTGCATTATTCCAAGGCTCCCTTAGGCCACCTTTGCTCCCAGGGTGCCAATAACCCGGAGCACAAGCCCCAGCCCAGCCCTTGACCAGAGCCATCCATAGCACCACATCTTCCCACTGCCCAGGGTTAGTGCCCTGCCTGGGGCTCGTGGCTGGAGCTTTGGCTGGGGATGGCCTTTTTCTCTATATTTTTTTTTTCTGTTTTAGAAATAATGAACCAACTCCTTCCTGCTGAACAATAACCTACATTCAGGTTTGCATTAAGATTATCCCTCAGCTGCACACAGCCCACACCACCTCTGTGTAAGTATTATGGATTTTTCCATGGTTGTCTTCTAATTAAATTCCCCAGCTGAGCTCAAGAGCCATGGGAAGAGAGGCATGCTCACAAACAGCATGGTGCTGCCAGCCCCTGTGCTTCCAGTGGGAATCTCTCCTGGAAAAGAAGCAGGGAGCACTGAGCCTGCCACAGCTGAACCCTCTCCATCAGCACAAACACGCTGCCCTCGTGTTTGTGGGGCGTGGGGCAGCCAGACATGGGTGGTCACTCTTCTCTTAGTGGTACCTAAGAATTACTCCTTCTTTTCCCCCAAAACCGAGAGCATTTGTAACTGGAAGTGGCTCTGTTCTGGAAGAGGAACAGAAGTTCACTGCAGAATTTGGAAAGGAGAATAAATACAAAATTATTTGCCTTGGGGGCTGTTGGACGAGAGATTCTGCTCAGGCTGTACCAGTGCTGCCAGTTACCTCTGCCACCGCCCTTCTCCAGTGCCACCAGGGTGTCCTTGGGCAGAGGGAAGAGCTGGCTTTGATGGCACTGTTCTAAGCCATTCCAGTTTTCAACGACACAAACCGGTCATATTGGAATAAAGTTCCTTAAAACCCATTAATTTGAAGTTTACAGGTTGGCCTGATAATAAAAGCTAACCAGCATGCAATGCATCTTTAATTTTTTTTTCAGGCACTGCCTAAATTTCAGTCTTCTCCTTTTTGGCTCTAGTTTCGAACTGTCTTCCCAGGAAAATGTTTGTAAAAATAATTTGCTATAATTAGAAAAACATTTCATTGGAAATTCATTACTGGAAGCCTGTCCTGCCAGTGGGAGCAAGGCAGGCTCCAGGACACCTCTTTTGGTGACATATTCCTGCTGAACTGACAACCCAAGAGACGCCCCTGTTTGTGGGCTCTGAGCTCCAGCTCCCAGAATCAAAGGGATTTGTGTGGTTTGCTACATCTATTAAAAAGATCTGTTGATTCCAGTCTCTGTTCCTGGTGGGAGTCCTGACTCCCAGTGAGAATGGGAATAACAAGAGCAGGATATCTGTTATTTTGAGGGTATTTAGTGTGATACCTGCTCAGGTGTGGCAGTGCCACGAGAGCTGGGGCTGTACCTGTCTCTAGAACTCAGTATTTGGCCTCAAACACAGACACAGCCTCTGCATCCTGCCCTGGGTAACCTGGGAGCCACCACCCCTCAGGAGAAGGGGGAACATCACGGCAACGACCAGGTGAGTCTGGATGAGGTCACTAAGCCCAGGTGATTCCTGAGCTTTAGGTGTGAGTGAGGAGCTCTGCTGTGCCATGTTCCCCCTGGGGTCAGCACAAAGGCTTCCCACGGCTGAAAACCAGAACTCCAGCCAGGTGAGGAGCTCTGCTGTGCCATGTTCCCCCTGGGGTCAGCACAAAGGCTTCCCACGGCTGAAAACCAGAACTCCAGCCAGGCGTGAGCATTCCCTTCACCATCCCTCTCTCCATCCCTTTGCTGCCACACAGAGCCCTTGGGATCCAGCATTCCCCACGCTGCTGCAGCACAAATCCCTCTGCTCCCCCTGCCAGAGCAACACCCCAGCAAGGACAAGCAGAGCTGGCTCATGTCACAGCTTGCTCTGCCACCATCCCAGAGCAAGGACAAGCACAGCTTGCTCGTGTTGGTCACGAAGGGAGATGGCACAAAAAGGCAACCCCGGATCGCATCCCTCCGGTCTGGCACTCCGGGCTGTGAACATCCCTCTGAGCTGGGACTTCCCAAACACAGGGAGGAGGCTGGGGGCTGAGGGATGGTAGCTCTGACCAATTACAAAGTAATTAAAAGACCTACCAAGAAAGCTTTGCATGTGGACTTCAATTATTACACCACAGTCCCGCCAGAAAAACACAAAAGAGGATCTTGGGCAGCTCGGAGGATGCATATGGCTTGTGTAGGTGGAGAGACCTAAGAGACTGTTACTTTGGGTAGGAAGTGGATTTTCCCTCTCCTATAATCTTGTTAAATTACCTTGGTTTTAAATCAGTGATTTATATCTCCCTCTTCAAATCCAGAGGGGGAAAAAAAAACCCCAAACCCTCTCTGAACAGCCAGTGTGTGACAAGCAATACATTTTCACTTTCATTTACCCTCAGACTGCAAAGTTCACTCAGCAAACCAGAAGTGTTAAAGGAAAATACTGGGAAGGAGTGGTTTAAAAGAAAACCTTGGCTAAAGTGAGATGGAAAACAGATTTCCCGGGTTAGGTAAGTATCAGAAAATAATACATAATGTTAGACATCCAAAAAGGGAAGTAGGAAAATATTTAGGAATGTGCAGAACCATTTGCAGCCTATGAAAAGCACAAAAACACAGTTTCATTAGGAAAGGACACTGCAAACAGTGCCAGGAGGTGCCACGCTCCAGGACCTTCCATATCCTGTGCCCAGCACTGGTTTTCTGGGAGTGCCTGTGTGTAGCTGGCTGAGGATTCCCAAACAGATTTTCATTTCCCTTTGGGTTTCAGGGAGCCTCCCTCCCTCCTCAGCCAGTTTGCATCTGTGTGGGTCCTGCAGCTTCCAGGGGGGAATCATCTCTTAGCAACGCTGACAAAAATAAAATAAAGACCTGGCACAGAGCTGGAACCCAGACCACGCTGCAGCCCACCTGATCTCCTGCACCTCCAGCTCTGTTGTAGCCCCACGGTGCTGCCATGGAGCACCAAGCCTTTATTACCTGAAAGCCAACCCAAAAGAAGGGTGGGCACAGGTTGAGGGAGGGGATGCCTCCCTCTGCTCCTCTCTGGTGAGGCCCAGCTGGAGCACCGTGTCCAGCTCCGGGGCCCCCAGCCCAGGAGGGACCTGGAGCTGCTGGAGTGAGCCCAAGGAGGGCACAGAGGTGCTCCAGGAGCAAACAGCTCTGTGCTACAGCCCCAGCCATCGCCCAGGGACGCCTTCAGCCCTGCTGAGCCACTGCTCACCCAGCAGAACAACACCCAGGCCCAGGAGCATTCCCAGCTTGGCCCCAGGAGCCCCCAGGAGCATTCCCAGCCCAGTCCCACGAGCATTCCCAGATTCCCAGCTCTGCCCCAGGAGCATTCCCAGGCCAACCCCAGGAGCATTCCCAGATTCCCAGCTCTGTCCCAGGAGCACTCCCAGCTCTGTCCCAGGAGCATTCCCAGCCCAGCCCCAGGAGCATTCCCAGATTCCCAGCTCTGTCCCAGGAGCATTCCCAGCTCGGCCATGGCCCTGCTGCCCATCCAGGGCTGAGCAAGAGGGGAGCCCAACCCAGCCCTTCCTGTTTCTGGGCAAGGTGGATGGAAATCACCAGCAGGCTCCCAATTCCCATGGGAGTTCACCAGGAACCTCCTGGACACTGCCACGTCCTTCACAGCAGCGCTGTTTGGGGATGCTGAGCTGGGGAGCCCCTGGGGCTCCTGCCCCCCTGGCACAGCCCAGGATGGGATTTTGGGTGCCTGTCCCCACTGCTTGGAGAGAAAATCCCCCCACGTGGCCTGGAGAGGGAAATAAAGCCATCTGTTCATCGAGGCAGGCCAGCCTCAAAGTAATTAATGTAAAGAGCCTGCAGTAAGGGGTCTCTCCTCCATGCAAATCCCCTCTTGTAAACAAACCTTACAGGCCCTAGCCCCAGTCTCCAGGCAAGTTCCAAGCTGATTAATTACTCCACATGCCTTAAATTCCCCCTTCCAGTTACCAGTGAATGAAACTGTCTTTTTGCTGAGATATATTTAACATTGATTTTCACCTTGAGGTGTCCTTTGCAGTGATCATTAGTGAAACTGGGACCTCTCTAGGTGAAAAACAAGCAATTTAATTTGTTTTTTTGGCAGTATTTGTCCTCCAGACCACCACCCACACAGCACAGCACCAGAGCTCCACAACAGTCCAGCACACACTGAGTTTTATCTCCATATTTGCACCACTCCAAACTACTTTGGGTGCCCACCTAAAGCAGAGCACAGAGTGCAAGCTGTGTAGTTCAGTATGTCAAAAGGAGGAGAATGAATTAATGAGAAGGGAGCTCAGCAGCAGCTTTGTGCCATTCTCTGGAAAGCACTCGTGGGAAAAGCACTTGGTGCAGGTGAGCTCACCTGGGCAGGAGAATTCCTGCAGGAACACACAGTGGGGAGTCTGGAAAAGCAGTGGGGTGAAGAAACAGTCCCCCCTGTGGAGGAAATGCATTTGTTAACTGATGGTTTAAACATGGGAGCACCAAACTGGAGCCACAGGCTGCTCCTGCACGGGTCAAGGAGCCCCAAGGAAACTGCACAGCTCCTCTGAGCTGAGCCTTCCCTCCCTCCACCAACACCACTTCGTTTTCTCAGATAATTATTTTGTTTTCTCAGTCTTTCCATTTAAAGACACAAGTCTGATAGCTCCCCAAATTGCAACACAGCCTGGAAAAGCATAATGTGCACCCCAGTCCTTTCCAGCTTCATCCCTGCCCCACTGTGCTCCCCTCAGCAGGCTGTGGGTCCAGCTCACCTCAGCCCAGCATTATAAAGGGTTTGAAACCAGCCTGATTTCTTTCCCTTGCTTTGTACATCACTTTTTTCTTTTATTCTGTTTAAAAACAGACAGGAAACTGATAAAATTATGGCAGCTAAGTGACTATTAAGCACTTTATATCTCACTGGTTTGCATTTCTTCCCTGCAAATAAAAGTCTGTAGATGTTACCTGTGATGTTCACACAGAGGCTTTGCTTCTCTTGTCTTGCTTCAAGTCAGATCCCAGTCTTCACTCAGGAGGAGAAGTCCCCTTTCCCCCAGCAGTAATGGAAATTTCCCAAACATGGATAAAATCATGGTCCTGCAGTAGAAGACAGGAAGAGAAGAGCAAGATGCATTTCCTGAAAGCAAAAAGAAGATTTTCATTGAAGGTGAGCTCTGCTGTCAGCCCCAGGACTTCCAGGCAGTTCGGAACAAACATCTCCCCCTCGGCCTGAAGGACCAGAATGGCAAGTTTTGTTCTTATAAAAAAAAAAAATGAATGAAAAAGTGAAATTGTGGGCGCCCTGTGTCTGTGCATGGGGCTGAAGCTACCCAGAGCTGCTGGGCTGCCCTGAAACCAGGTAAACAGGAAATCTGATGGCCAGGGAAGAGTCAGTGCTGGGAACACTTGTGATTTTGGCATTGAAAGCGTTACAGAAAACTTGCCATAAAGTTCCTCTGAGGCTTTAATTTCCCTCCCCCCAATCTTCCTTTGATTTTGATCCCCTCCTTTCCTCGTGTCCTTTGAACTCCTAAAAAGGCACTTTGAAGAGATGTCATAAAGTGGGGGCTTTATTCAGGGTCTCCCCTTTGATGCTCCTGCCCCGCGTGTGACGCGCGGCCCCGCAGGACGTGGAGCCAGAGGAGCTGAAAGCCGAGGCACAAGGGACAGGGCACGGAAGTGACAGCGTGGATGTGGTGTTTGGGAACAGCTCCTGGACCCTGCACAGCCCCAGGGTGGATGCTGGGCTGCAGGGAGCTGCTGTGCTCACAGCCAGCCTGCCCCTGCCAGGGGATGGGGGAGAGGGGCAGAGCTGGGGGTCCTTCACCCCAAAGACCACCCCGGTCTCACCACCAGGGTACAGCTGTGTGACAATCCCCCGAGCCTGGGTGACATCCCCGTGGGGAGGGCAGTGTCTGTGTCACTTGGAGCAGCTGTGGCACTCAACCCCCAGGGCTCAGCCCAGCCCAGCAGCTCCAGGAGTCGGTGCTGCCATCACCCTGCAGCCCTTCCCACCTCCAGCTGTCCAGACATAAAGGTCCTGCAGTCCAGGACAAAACAGTATTAAATAATCAAAAATGTAAATAACGCTATTAAATGATCAAAAATGTAAATAACCCTATTAAATGATCAAAAACGTAAATAACCCTATTGAATAATCAAAAATTTAAATAATGATATTAAATGATCAAAAATGTAAATAACCCTATTCAATAATCAAAAATTTAAATAATGATATTAAATGATCAAAAATGTAAATAACCCTATTGAATGATCAAAACTTTAAATAATGATATTAAATGATCAAAAATGTAAATAACCCTATTGAATAATCAAAAATTTAAATAATCCCGTGCACACCAACCACTAAGAACAGGCCTGCAGCTGCCAAGCCCATCCCATGGGAAGCTGAGGGCACAGCCCAGGCAGGGGCAAGCAGGTGCAGAGCTCAGCCCCAGCAGCAGCTCTTCAGACCCAGGGAGAGTGCACTCTCCAAGCACCCTTTCCACATCTAGAAACTCAGAATCCCAGGGTCACTAAGGCTGGAAAAGCCCTCTCAGACCATCGAGTCCAACCCTGCTGCAGCCCAGGCTGAGGCTGCCTCACTTTTTTCCCCTCCTGAGCGAGGATGGGACATTTCACAGCAGAGATTTTTGTGCAGCACAGGCCCCGTGGCACAAAGCCACTGCTTGGAGCCTCTCAACTTTGTTTAACCTTTGCGTAGGGAATTGCATTAACTCATCCAAGGGAACCTCTCAGCTAGGGAGAAACAGATGTTCAGGCATTAGATAAGCTACGAGCCAGTCCACGCTGTTTATCAGCAGGGACGTGGGGTTGAGTTTGGGTTTGTTATTTTTATTGGGTGACCAGTGGTAGGAAGTATTCGGAAATAAGTGAAAATTATCCTGAAAACTGCTTGAAGTGCTTCTGAAAGGATCTTTTCCTCAGTTGCTCCTTCACACCTGCAATATCAATTTATATATATTTATTTTTTTTTTTTAGAATTGCAGCCAAGTATCTGCTTCCAAGACTGAATGTAGATGCAGCTGGAACAGGAATTTTTAACTTGCTTCCAACCTGGGAATTTTGCACTTTAAGCTTGAGATAAGGAGAGAACTTGGTTTTAAAGACACATGTCCCCTAACAAAAGACAATTGTCCTTCCAGAGGGGCCACCCCACAGCCCTCTGAGAAACCAGTACTGCAGAAAATGACAAAATCTAAAGAGCTGAGTTATCCTAGTGTGCAGGACACCTTTCCCTAGCCCAGGTTACTCCAGCCTGGCCTTGGACACTGCCAGGGATGGGGCAGCCACAGCTTCTCTGGGCACCCTGTGCCACCCAGGCAAAGCCACAGCTGCACTGGCATTGCCCAGAAATCCTTACAGAGGACAAGGGAGACCTGACAAAGCAAGCATGGCTTTTCTTGGTGCAGCCAAGGAGCCTTGGGAAGGAGCACAGCAGCCTGGCTCCTCCTGCAGCTTCTCCCTTCACACAACCAGCCTTGAGGAAAGCAAGCATGGCTTTTCTTGGTGCAGCCAAGGAGCCTTGGGAAGGAGCACAGCTCCTCCCAAGCTTCTCCCTTCACACAACCAGCCTTGAGGAAAGCAAGCAAAGAGAAAAAAAACGGGGCAGTGAACAAAAAGCAAGTATTTTGTGGTGGACATTTTGTGTTACTGACCTGTGGCAGAGGTTTTAAAGGCACAATCAAACATCTAAAGCTGCAAATGTAAAAGCTGGCACTAGGGAGAAACCCAGCAACCCAAACATCCCCTCAGCTCAGGGCCTGAAGTTTCCATCTCCTTGAGCCCACTCACACAGGACATCTCCCCAGGGACCTTCCCCAAGGGGAGGGCAGGGAGCAGAGAGCTGCCAAACCCACTCTGCAGCAAAGTAGGTCAAACTGAAATGCTCTGCTCTCAGCTGAAGGTCAAGCTTGAGATAAGGAGAGAACTTGGTTTTAAAGACACATGTCCCCTAACAAAAGACAATTGTCCTTCCAGAGGGGCCACCCCACAGCCCTCTGAGAAACCAGTACTGCAGAAAATGACAAAATCTAAAGAGCTGAGTTATCCTAGTGTGCAGGACACCTTTCCCTAGCCCAGGTTACTCCAGCCTGGCCTTGGACACTGCCAGGGATGGGGCAGCCACAGCTTATCTGGGCACCCTGTGCCACCCAGGCAAAGCCACAGCTGCACTGGCATTGCCCAGAAATCCTTACAGAGGACAAGGGAGACCTGACAAAGCAAGCATGGCTTTTCTTGGTGCAGCCAAGGAGCCTTGGGAAGGAGCACAGCAGCCTGGCTCCTCCTGCAGCTTCTCCCTTCACACAACCAGCCTTGAGGAAAGCAAGCAAAGAGAAAAAAAAATGGGGCAGTGAATGAAAAACAAGTATTTTGTGGTGGGCATTTTGTGTTACTGACCTGTGGCAGAGGTTTTAAAGGCACAATCAAACATCTAAAGCTGCAAATGTAAAAGCTGGCACTAGGGAGAAACCCAGCAACCCAAACATCCCCTCAGCTCAGGGCCTGAAGTTTCCATCTCCTTGAGCCCACTCACACAGGACATCTCCCCAGGGACCTTCCCCAAGGGGAGGGCAGGGAGCAGAGAGCTGCCAAACCCACTCTGCAGCAAAGTAGGTCAAACTGAAATGCTCTGCTCTCAGCTGAAGGTCACCACTGTCTCCCCAGCCTGCTCTGGGCAAGGGAAGTGTATTTACATTGAGAAGATGTGGAGAGGTTTTGGAGCTGGAAGTGGTTAGAGGAAAAACAGACTGTTAAAGAGAGCAGGAGCATGAGGCCGCATCCGAAATGCTGAACGCTGAGGGAGGAAAGAATGAAAAATCCCAAATAACAGACATTTCCCTCAAAGGGCAGGCGTGTTAGAACTGCCTTCCCCACTCCTGGGCAAGCACTGGGATGTGCTCCTGTACAAACTACAGCACTGATGAGAGGTCTTGGGTAACATTTGCAGAGGGCTTTGACATGGAAAGTCCAAGTTTCCCTTTACAGAGGCAAAGTCTGACAAAAGCATAATGGAAAGAGGATTCTGACGGATAAAAATTGACTCCCAGGCACACACACAGGCCCACGCAAACTTTCCAGCCTGCCCTCCAAGTGTGAGCACTGGTGTTTCCATTAAGAGCCTGAAAGCTCAGAAAGCTTCTGGAGGAAAGGTGAACTCATGATTAGACTGAGCACGACTTTTTCCTTGGATTTCTGCAGAATTTTTACACGAGGTTTGAAACAGGAGCAGGGATTACCTGGGTACATTTTGGGTGTCTCTTCTGACTGCTCTGCAAGAGGAGCACCATTGCAGCCATTTCAGGGTGTTTGTCTGAAATCACTGTTGGGGACATCTGTCAGAGGAGACTTCATATAGAGATAAAATCATGGAAGAAATCACAGAATTATTCAGGTTGGAAAAGCCCTCTAAGGTCATCGAGTCCAAGTGTTCCCCAGCACTGCCAATGCCACCTGTAACCCATGTCCCCAAGTGCCACATGCACACAGCTGTTAAATCCCTCTAGGGATGGGGACTCCATTCTTCTTTCAGGGAAGAAATTTTCCCCAATATCCAACCCAAACCTCCCCTGCTGCAGCTTGAGGCCATTTCTCTTTGTCCTGTCACCTGCTCTCGGGAGAGGACACCGATCCCCACCTGGCTACAACCTCCTACACAGAACCTGGCTGTGAAGACACACTGAACTTTGGGAAAGCCCAAACTTAAAGCAGGCTGCCTCCTCTGCCCTGGTCTCCCCAGCACAATCCCACCACCCAGGGGACTCCTGGCAGCCTCAGGCATGGGACACGTGTTGACACGGTGGTTCCACCACTCTCACAACCTACAGACCATCTCCTCTGCCCCTGTGGAAGCCATAGCACTGCCTGCACAGGACAGTTATGTTAGAAGACTAATTAATGTGTTTTGGCTGTCTCCTAATGAACCCCAGCAGCTGGAAGCAGGCGCAGTGCCAGCGCCACGTGACCCCCTTGGCCTCGGCTCAGGAATCTCTCTGCTGAACTCTCCAGTTGTCCTGCACAACTCCTTTTTCCCACCCAAAACTGAACTAATCAATGTCTGGCTGCGATTTACCATGGAGGGAGGTGGAGAAACGTGCCTGGAAAAGCTGTTGTGCACCACCCAGTGTATTCTGAGCCATACCCAGGATTGCACCCCTCCATTTATCTTCCCGCGAGCAGAACGGCTGGAAGCGGATGAGTGCCTGCCATGGAGAGTTTTGAGTGAGGTTCTTGCATTCTTGACTTAAGCCCATTTTTCTGGTTTCCATGCAAACGTCAATGAATTTTAAAAGGGAGCATTCAGGCCAGACCTTCCGATTCAGACAAAATACAGTATCTCTCTATATGGGGATTATGCTCCTGCTTGGCAGAGGGGGAATCCATTGGATTTCTTCTCCTCTCACCACTACAACCCCTGACTGTCCCACACACCCCAGTTACCTCCAGCGGCTGCTGCACCATTCCCACGACTCCAGGCAGGAATGCTCACTCTAAAAGCACAGCAATATAAATGCTTGCACCCCATACATGAACACCCCCACACGTACAGGTGTGTGCCGGCACCGAGCACGGCAGGAATGTAAATATGTTTTACTCCTAATTATGGAAAGTACTTTGGCAGGAGGCAGGCGGGGACACAAAGAGCTACTATTGAGGTTCCTCAGGCTGTGGCCTCCATTCAGCACACAATTGACAATATTTAGACAGCATGGGCTGGTTCCTTCCTTCGCAAGGTAACTTCCTCGTCTGGCAGCCCCGGCAGGCTGTAAATGACCTTGTGTTTGAGGACAGTGGCAAATCTAAGAAGTGGTCAAAGGCGAGCGGCGCCTGCTCGCTGCTGCTCCTCCACCACCATTCCCTGCTCCATCACAGCCTCTGGGGCTGGACAGAGCTGGCAAAAGATGCTCCCGTGCTGCCCAGCAGGGAGGCAGCAGCAGCCAGGGAGCACCAGGAGATCCTGCACAAAGCAGGGACAAAAACTATGGCAGGCAAGTAAAGACTGGCTTATTGATCCCAAAGGAATCTCGTTTGGGGTTTTGTTCTCGCTCATCTCTCCCCTCCCATTTTCAGCCTTCCCCAGGCAAACTCTGCCCTCTGAGATGCTCAAAGGTTTGCTGGTCTTTCACTGGGCAGCTTCACTCCCAATCCCTTCCTCACTGTCCGTGCCCTGT
Source organism: Onychostruthus taczanowskii (assembly GCF_017590055.1). Taxonomy (NCBI): domain Eukaryota; kingdom Metazoa; phylum Chordata; class Aves; order Passeriformes; family Passeridae; genus Onychostruthus; species Onychostruthus taczanowskii. The sequence continues at coordinate 1,037,519 of NW_024498573.1, forward strand.
TCCAGTCTGGCTCCCGTAACACACAGGGCCAGACCACAAGGCACATTGACTTCTGCAAGTCTGGCTCTAAAACCAAATAAAAAGCTTTTCATTGACACTCAAGTGTAGGTGCAGCAAGTCAAAAGCCTTATTTTCATGTTTTACAGCGCTCCCACCTGAATAAATTCATTTTAAGTGCCACTTTTCCATTTGTGGATTATGAAAGGTTGGGAGGTCTGGATGCCATCACCAGGAACCAAAGGGCAATACATCACCCACTGCAGGAGCCTGTCAGTGCTGCTGTATCCCACAGCCATGGCACTGCAGAGCCTTGCCAAGCACTGCCCCTGGTGACCCCAAGCCTGGGACACACAGACAGACACAGGGACAGATGGACAGCAGCAGGTCTGTTCCTCGCAGAGTGGGACAGGCACGTGGCCATAAAGCGATGGTGGGACTTGAACGTGACACGGTTCAGCGGAAGGAAAATCCCTAATATAAAATATTTCCTAATCCGCCCACCTTCCTGCTCCCGTTTGGAGCAGAACGGCTCCATTGTGCTCTGGGGTTTGCTCAAGGCACAGCCTGCACAGGCAAAGGAGGGGCTGCACATCCCTCAGCATGAACACAGCCCCAAACCCAGCTGGGGCTCTTGCAAACACCCAGTTTGGATGCAGGGCTAGCCCATTTCCAGCTACAATGCACAGCATCACCTTAAATTACAAATCACATGTACCTGTGTGTGTAAGTGCAAGTGCCTGAGGCAGATTTGGCACACCAACAGCTACGGGAGAAATCTGAAGAAATAAAGCGCCATGGGATTGTTGGCTTTGCGTGTATTTAATTTTCCAGCCATTTTTAATCATATGGAAGCACGGCTCGGGGGTGTTGGAGCATCACTGCTGCCAGCCCAGAGGACAGAGGTGCTCTGTCTGCCCAGCCATCAGACCTGAAGCTCTGTCCACAGTGGGAACGTGCACCATCCTGTCAAACTCACAAGGCACCAGCGAGCTCAGCACCTGCCAGGAGGAAGGATCACCGGCCTTAAAGTCAGACCAGAAGCAGGAGGTGCTCCCTGCTTTCTCCCACTCAGCACGCAGAAGGTTTTCCACAGCCTTTGATGGCTCTGGAGGGGAGAGCCAGGGAGGGTTGGAGTTTGTTCCACTCGTGCAAGGAAGATGCTGTGACAAGCCAAGCGGGCGTTTCCCGGGGAGCTGCAGCACCACAGGGCTCCTCACTCCTCACACACACAGCCCTCCTCAGTAATGCAGGGACAGAAGCACTAGGTGGCAAAAAAAGCCAACAGGTTCTTATTAGTTACAATCTGGAAATGAGCATTAAGGTCTCTAGGAAATTCCAGGGAGTTTAAAACCAGCCATGACGGGGCTGAGCCCAGCACCAGCGCGTTTTGCCGCTCCCGGTGAAGGATGGAAGTGAGGGCTTGCAATCAGACAGAGAAAAGGGGAGAAAGGGGTTAAACCCCAAATTGTTGCTGAATAAATAGTACCAAAGTAGAAAAAACATCTTGCTGGGTTTCTGAGCACCATTTCCTTCCTGGCAATGACCATGTAATAAAGCATCAAAATAAACAGTAATCAAAAAAATAAATGTCTGGAATTGGTCTGTATTCCAGATGAGAAACATCTGCAGGGGTAGATCAGCAGATCTTTTCTCTTTTTCTTGGGCAATTAGTTGGACAATTCTGCTCTCTTATAAGTAAAATTGTTCTCCCAGCCTCTTCTGTCACCTCATAAATTAAATCAGTATTTTTGCAAAGGAAGGTAAAATCAATAAATACCTCCAGATAAATAAGAGCAAAAGACTCCCCTAGACACAGCTGAGCCATTCTCCTTGGGACCGTTCCCTGTGCAGCTCTCCTCGTTTCCAACTGCACTTTCTCAAAAGGATGGGGGAAAAAAAATCAACCCTCAAATGTTTTAAAATTTAAAAATAAGGTTATAATTTTTCCTGTGCAGAAATGAACATGAGATAAGGCTGGATTAGACCAGTGTATTAACTGTGACTTGTTACAGACCACAAACAAGGACAGAACCATTCATTTTGGAGCCACCACTGCCAATTATGAAAGCATTGTGCTTGCCATACACATTGATTAGAAAAGCTGTTTGTTTGAACTAATAAAGCAGTAAATGAGCTGAAATTGTCTTTTCTTTATTTTTAATATGATAAATGGAATAAACTATGGGTACATCTGTTCCAAGCTTCTTCTCCAAAACATGTTATGTCTGAAAAGCCTGAAAAATGTTCTTTTCCATTCCAACATTTCAAAGTAATGATTTTCTGCAAAGCATCACCTACAAAACATCCATCAGGCTTACACAGTTTAATCCTCATTCTGCATTTAGTTCCCTTTCTGAGCTAAACCACATTACATGGGGAGGAGAAAAGAGGCACCAGCCTCCAAACAAATCATGGGCATCTCTGGCTCAGCACCCCAGGGTGCAGCTCTCTGAGCTGCCCCAGGATCATGGAGCCCTTGAGGTTGGGAAAGGCCTCCCAGATCGAGTCCAACCTTTCAGCCACCACTAATCAAAGTCCCCAAGTGCCACTTCTACAACTGTGCCACTTTCAGATAAATCTGTATTTCGACAATAGGAAGAAGCCAGAGGGACAGACACGTGCTCTGTTTTAGCCACAAAATTTTCCCTCTCTATTTTCCCCTCTCCCATTACCACTGTTTTTTTAAACCTTGCTGCTTAGGTCTCTGAGCCTCTCCCAGCAGGATGAGCCTCTGGTCATCTTGAGCAGGAAAATGTACACAGACCTCTTGGACTTTAAAAACGTTTCCAAAAAATTGCAAGGAAAATTCCCTACAGCATCTGTGCAGCACTGCAGCAGTCCCTGCTCCCTGAGACACCACACCACTATTCCACAGAGTAAATGCTGAACCTTTTTTTGCCCAGCACAGTGGTGACACAGCACATCAAGGTAAATCCATATTCCAGCTTTGGGGTCTCCCAGGATCAGTCCAGCTGGAGCTGGGAATGCAGAGCTGCTTCCTGCACTGCCTCAGAATGGGAGCTTAGTAAAATAGCAAATAGAGGAAAAAAAAGTGTCACCAGATAATGAACACCTTATTTTAGGCTGTGGTTAAGTAATTTGCTTTTCTGAGAAGGGAGTTGTTTTATTGTATTTAGTGGGGGTTTAAGGGCAGCCATGGTGAAGTTTCTACATAAAGGAAAAGCAAACAGCTGAAGAGTCCTCCCTGGGCTTTGATCCTCCCTGCAGTGAGTAAACCATGAAGTGATTGTTAAATCCTAATCCGATTTAAAGCTGCTTTTGAATGCTTTAGGGGAGGAAGTGCTGGCTCTCACCGTCCTTTCCAGCCCAGGGGTTTAAAGCTGTGTCACTCTGCCTGTGCAAAGCCAGGATCCCCCTCCCTGCTGCAGCCCAAAACACCGACCTCGAGATAAAGCTCATTCCAACTGGAAGTGGATAAATCCCCTCATGTGGGCACCTGGAGAAGCTCTGTGTATCTCAGCACAGTAACTCAGCCCTCAGCTGCAGAAAACGGGAGCACAGCTGGAGCAAGAGCCAGAAGCCAGTGCTGGCAGCCACCACAACAAACTCCCAACCAAACGAGCTGCAGAGGTGTTTGACACGAGGTTATTGCCCTGCTGCCCACGCTGGGCACTGCTGCAGGAACACAGCTCATGGGTCAGGATCCCTGCAGGAACACAGCTCCTGGGACAGGATCCCTGCAGGAACACAGCTCATGGGACAGGATCCACACAGGAACACAGCTCATGGGACAGGATCCACACAGGAACACAGCTCATGGGACAGGATCCACACAGGAACACAGCTCCTGGGACAGGATCCCTGCAGGAACACAGCTCATGGGACAGGATCCCTGCAGGAACACAGCTCCTGGGACAGGATCCACACAGGAGCACAGCTCATGGGACAGGATCCCTGCAGGAACACAGCTCCTGGGACAGGATCCACACGGGAACACAGCTCCTGGGACAGGATCCCTGCAGGAGCACAGCTCATGGGACAGGATCCCTGCAGGAACACAGCTCCTGGGACAGGATCCCTGCAGGAACACAGCTCCTGGGACAGGATCCACACAGGAGCACAGCTCATGGGACAGGATCCCCGCAGGAACACAGCTCCTGGGACAGGATCCACACGGGAACACAGCTCCTGGGACAGGATCCCTGCAGGAACACAGCTCATGGGACAGGATCCCTGCAGGAGCACAGCTCATGGGACAGGATCCCTGCAGGAACACAGCTCATGGGACAGGATCCCTGCAGGAACACAGCTCCTGGGACAGGATCCACACAGGAACACAGCTCATGGGACAGGATCCACACAGGAACACAGCTCCTGGGACAGGATCCCTGCAGGAACACAGCTCCTGGGACAGGATCCCTGCAGGAACAACATCCACAGAACAGAGCCACCAAGGATTTCTCACCCTGGACCTCTCCTGGGCAGGCCTGGCTCTGCTGTGACAGACCCTGCTGACAGCACAACCCAACCCGACACCAACACACTGCCCTGACTCTCCTGAGGAGCATTTCTGGGATGTGGATCCAGAGGAGTACTTCCCTTAATCTCTGCTGAACTTAGCACATAAAAATATTTATGGTTTTTTTCTTCCAGAAATGCCATTCAAAAGGAATCAGGATCAAGCAACCTACAAAATGTAATACAACAATTGCCAACCAGACTTCAGCTGCAGCATCTTTGCTGTGAGAGTCTCTCATGACATGCTGGCAGATGAGTTTTATGCCGCCTATTGTTTATTCGATACATTATTCTTCTCTGGACCCCTCTGGTTTCTTGTTGAGATTATCTAGAAATGCAGCTGGGCACAGGTACCCCTGTAACCCAATGAGTCAGAGAGGTGTAGGACCCTGCCAGACCAGGAGCTGCACAGCCAGAGTGACAGCCCTGCTTCCAAAGGGTTTATGAAGGAGAAAACCAGGACCACTGAAGATTTAGGACCCTTACATCTGGATTCTGTCACTGTAGCAGGATAAAACAAAGCCATGATCCAACCTTCTTTGGTCAAGCATGGATCAGAAGATGAGCAAACACATCCCAGCTCAGCAAGTCATTATTTTCTGTGTGTTCAGTCCACCAAGAGCCTGGTAGGAACAGAGATTTCAACGTGCAAACCAGGGCCCCAGGACACCAGGATTAGAAATGTGCTGGCAACTGGCAAGATACCAGAACAGTTTCCTTGGCTGGAGCCAAAAAGCAGGGATTTTGTCTTGGAGCTGTTTATAAATCCCAGCTCCAGAAAAGCTGAAGAGGCTGATCACTGACTCAGGAAAACCAGGACACGGGCGGCGATTCCGGGGACATGGGACAGCGTGGATCTTCGTGGGGAAGCCAGCTTCCATGTGCCAGTGCACATCCAGCCACGACTGCAGCTCCCCTGGCACTGGATCCCACCTTGGGCACGGCCTGAGAGCTGCCCCACAGCGAGACACTTCTGCCCTCCAGGATGCTTCCAAAGGTAGGAAGGAGGAAAGGCAAGAATAGGACCCTCTGCTCCCATCCAAAAGCAACTTCTAAAGAGCAAAATGACCTTTGCTCCAGGAGAATGTGCTTTTGCAGCAAGACTGTTACATTTTTTGAAATGATCTCTTTTCAAACAATTAAAATCCACGCCCACACCATATGCAAGGCCGCGAGTCAAATCTCTGCTTTACATCACACACGGCACTTTTAAATGACATCTCCTTTTTCCGGGGTGGAAAATCACAGTCAGCATTTGTATATAAATATTATTACACAGCTTGAATGTAGAAGCCAGGAAACAGAGAGTGCTGCATGACAACGTGCTAAAAATTCCTTGGTGCATTTTTTTTTTTTTTTGTGTGGAGAAGGCAGCACTGTTTGTCCAGGGATCCCATTGTCACACACAGCAGCTCGCCCAGGACCAACACGTCCTCCTGCAAGCAGACTCAGCAGCACGTAGGAAATTCTCTCCTCAGCTTCTGATCACCGCTCTCCTGAAAATTATGGATTCACTTAACCTGTGCATACATTAAATCCCAGCCTATTGTCATGCTCTCACTACTCGTATGCCTAAGAACAGGAACACAATAATTAGGAGGGTGAGCTTGTCCTCCAAAGAGAAGCAGATGAAGAAACTGCTGGCACAGATTCTCTTTTAAGTCATAATAGCATTAGTTATCTTAATGATATTGCTTCATTCTAATGAAAGTACGTTTTATTAGACAGATTTTCAACCTCAAGGGTCCCCTTTCAGACCTCACAAGTGACTGACAGGGCCAAAGACTAGGACTGGACTTTGTTTTGGGCTAAGATCAAGCTTAGGGTCGGCTTGCCATGCAATAGCATGAGCCTGTCTGAGTGGCATCAGATCCTCACTTCTCCAGGGATGCTTTAACTTGCTGTTCCAGGGCTGGAGAGACAGGAGTTTAATAGCCCAGGGCTTTTCCATCGCCAAGGAACAAATGACAACACCTGAAACTGAAATCTCCGGCCTCCAGATCACCAAACCTTAATCCCTCCATATCAAATAGTCCAGTCTCTGCTGCTAAAAATACCCCAAACTGGCCGAGGCCGGCTCTTCAAGCATCCAGAAATAGCGGTTGGTTTTTTGAAAGCCACACACTTCCACGTGTCCACAATGTGCTGCTTGCCTTTGAAAACAAAAACACTTCCACTGGAGATACACGCTGTTCCACTGGAGCAGTCCGTGCAAGCCCTGAGGCACAAAAACCTCAAAGAGGGAGAAGCCACGTCCGGGACACACCGATCACAAACATCCACCAGACACGGGGCTCCCTGGGGATGCTGCAGCTCTGACATCAAACCATCCCTGCTGGAAAGCACCAGGACAATGACACAGGAGTGAGGAAAGGCACCCCACATTCACAGAGACACGCCACGACGGGCAGAGCGCGCAGTCCCTCCTCAAGGCTGTCCTTAAATAATCTCACTGCTTTCTGCTGGACGCAGCAAAACTGACTTGTTCAAAGGTGCTAAAGCTACTCCAGGCTTAATAAGAGAGCCTGTGAGAGAAAAGGGACACATGACACCCTCTAAGGAATATTTTTAAGAAAAAAGTGTGGCTGGAGCAGTAAAGTGCCTGGGATGGGGAATGCAGGAAAAGCGGACTGAGGTGGGGGGTTCCATTCAACCTGTTGTTCCACTGCTCTACAAATCTTCCTAAAATTTCTGAAGACAACAAAACCTTTCCTTTTGGAGCTTCCAACCCCAGAGCCCTTCAGAAGAGCCCACAGAGCTGGACCTTGGCCTCCTGCCTAAAACACCCCCAGGGTCAAACAAGTAGGACAAATCCACTTCATTTCATTACTCATATCACTGAACTTGTTGAGATAGGACAAAAAAATTTGAGGGTTCCCTGCCCCTCTGGCTGCCAAGCTCCTGTCAGGGATATCAATTTGCAGATCAGCTATAAGAATTTAACATTCCTGGCAATTCTGGGGGCCAAGGCCAAGATTTGATTTGATTATGAAAATTCAGGGTCATTTCTAAACTTTATTCATTGTGGTTCTAATTACTTTGATAACTGAGACAAGTTTTGAGGTAAAATCTCAAGTCTCTTTCAACACATGCTTTAATGAAAAGAAATTCACAAAACCAAAGGATAAACAGGTCAAAAATTAGTACAAATAACTTTTCCCTTGTAACATTAACCCTTTCAAGGGACACTGGACATAACTTGATGGTCTTGGGAAGTTCGCTTCTATTAGATGGACAGAGGGCTTTGTTTTAGAGCTGAAAAAGTGGGGGTTTAGACTGGACTGAAAAATAAATCTCAAAATTCCCAAAATTCCCGATCAGTAATTCACACCAGTTTCTCCTCCCTACTTTTCCATTTCCCATTTCCCCCCCAGATGAGCAAAGCCACCAAACACAGCCAGGACGTGCCCGAGGAGCCGGGAGTGTTTTCCCTCGGAGGAACTCGGCCGTCACATCCCATTCCATTTGGAATTGGCTATTTTTGCCCTGTGCATCATCCAGTGCTTGTCCTCGCTGGCTCTCTCCTGCCAGGACGATGACTAACTTTCTCCCTCCACTTGTTCCCTCCACCCCTGAGAACATTCACGTCCATCTGGAGTTCCTCACAACAAAATATTTTTTTCCGCGAACCAAAACACCGTAAAAGTGGATCAGCCAAGGCAGCCCGGTGTCCTCCCAGTGCTGGCAGAGCTGGTGCCCTTCACCCCGGGCTGGGGAAGCTCCCCTGGGCCCTGAAGGGTGGCTCTGCAGGGTGCCCAGGTGAGGAACCCCTTGGGCTGCTCAGAGCTTTCCTAAATCAGTGAGGTCCTGCTCACTGCCTGTGGTTTACTCACTGCCCATTTGAAGATAAATGAAAGACAATCCCAGACTGGTTTGGGATGGAAGGGACATGAAATCTCATCCGTTCCAGCCCTGCCATGGCAGGGACACCTTCCATTGTCCCAGGTGCTCCCAGCCCTGTCCAGCCTGGCCTTGGGCACTGCCAGGGATCCAGGGGCAGCCACAGCTGCTCTGGGCACCCTGTGCCAGGGCCTCCCACCCTCACAGGGAGGGATTTTTCCCCTATATCCCATCTAACGAAATCTCATCCATTCCAGCCCTGCCATGGCAGGGACACCTTCCACTGTCCCAGGTGCTCCCAGCCCTGTCCAGCCTGGCACTGCCAGGGGTCCAGGGGCAGCCACAGCTGCTCTGGGCACCCTGTGCCAGGGCCTCACACCCTCCCAGGGAAGGATTTTTCCCCTATATCCCATCTAACCCTGCCCTCTGACAGGGGGAATTCCCTTGTCCTGTCACTCCATGTCCTTTCCCCCTGTTCCAAGCATCCAGTCTCACTTCCCTCCTTGCCAGGAACAGGAGGCTCTGGAGGTGCTTTCCCCAAACTCTCTGGGTCCTATTAAAGGCATCCAGCCTCACTTCCTTCCTTGCCAGGAACAGGAGGCTCTGGAGGTGCTTTCCCCAAACTCTCTGGGTCCTATTAAAGGTCAGAAAGCTAAGGAGGAACAAAAGGGTGCTATCAGCTGAACTGGAATGAGTCACATTCATCTCAAGCACTATCTGCCTTTGTTCATCAGCAGCCAGGGCTAATTAGGGTGCTGAGGAAATGCATCCCCTCGCAGGTGCTGTGAGTGTCCCTTGTGAGCCAGACCCTGACACTGATAAATCCCCCACTCACAGGAAGGAAGAAAACTCTGAAGGGAACCAGGAACAGCAGAGAGGAGGAAGGTGCCCAAAAAAGACCTCATGAGGAACAAAGAAAATTTAAAAAAAAAAAAAAAAAGCTTCTGAGATCCATTAAAGGCAAATCATTTAACATTTACTTTTCCTTCTGGTGCTGTTCTAAGTTTCCACATTACTGCACCATTAATTAGGCAAAACTACAGGAAATGATGGGTATTTTGACAGAGCATCGACTGCTGGACTCGGCCCAGCAGAGCTGTCATAACATCCTGATATACAGCATGAGGGCCTGTGGGCTGGGGGGCTTTTAAGGAAAAAACTAAACCACAACAGAACACTAAATCCCAGTAATTCTGTCAAAGGCAACAGGTTAAGGCCACAAAGAAAAGTGGGGTTTAAGTGCAAAAAAAAAAATTTCCTTTCAAATCGCATATTTTCCAGTCTGTAAATTTTTAATGGATATAATCTGGGTATTTTCAAAGCAGGGACAGGAGGAAATTAGTCAGGAAAATATTTAAGTGTTAGAATGTGGTAATTATATACAATTATGTGACTCTGTAATACCCAGTGATACTTCAAAAAGGGAAGGGTTGGGTTGATTTTGTTCTACTGCCGTACCCTGTGGAGGAGTAAACACGAGGGATGGGAATCCAGGGGGACCAGAGCTGATTTTGGAGGGACAATCAGACCCCCCTGGCCCACGTGGAGCTGGGGTGAGGTGCAAGCCCCCCACAAGCTCCAGCAGGGCCCCCAGAGGCTCCATCAACCCCCTGGAACATTCACCCCAACCCTTGGAACAAACTCACACCAGCTCCTCAAGGAATGGCTCTTTCCTGAAGGGACTTTAACTTGGAGGGATATTCTCACTTGCAGTTTATTTTAGCAGTGATAAGTCATGAATGAAAGGCCAGATTTCAGCATTCCCATTGTGATGCGTGTTACAGATCCCCCAAAAACCAAAGCCAGTTAAAAACGATGCCGTGGGGCTGGAGACAGGAGCCACACAAACCAGATCGATGTCACAGGGCTCAGAGGAGCTCTGGTCAAAATATGCAGTTAATTAATCATCCCCCATCCTGGGGAGCCAGCAGGGAGCTACAATCCAGAGTGATTTTACAGTATAAAAACCCCAAGGCAAGTGTTTCCCACCAGCACAGCCCCTGCAGCCCACAGACATCTCAGGGAGTCCTCACATTTGAAGCCCTCACCCCAGAAATAACAGAAATTACTCCACAGGAATACCTTTAGCTACTGCAGCAGCTACACTGGGATTAAATATGTGCTTTTTTTTTGCTCCAAGTTTCATAAACTTCAGGCCAGAAATGCAAGAGGAAAAAGACACTGGTGGTGCCTTGGTGATCAATCCTCCCTCAGCTCCAGGGATTTATTCACTGGCATTGCAGGGCTTCAGCTCTCTTTAAAGAAACAGCCCCAACACCTTTCCCAGCAAATCAAAGCTAATTGGACACAAAAAAATGTTTGAAAGCTGACTAGATTATTTAATTGAAGAGACCTCTGAGATTGTTTTGATGTAATTTGGTTTTGGGGAAAGTTCAGTTCTACAGAAGAAGGAAAAACAGGAGTAAAACTGTAATTTATTTGAGCTTTTATGTTGATACATTAATTCAGCATGGCTGTTGCTCATCAGTACCCCTGTCTGTCTCAGGTGGAAGATACAGACCTTATTCCTGCCAAAATAAAGATGGATTTTCTGTCTGCTTTTGGTCACTTCAGTATATGTGCAAAAGATCAGTTGATATTTAAGTGTTTGCTTTGCTGTTCATTAATTACATTACGCAGTGAAAAGTTATGTGGCTTTTTAGGAAGGAATTGGAGGGTTTTCTGACCAAAATGTAGCTGGGTATTAGCAAGGCATGGATGCAGCATTTCTTCAGGCTGCTGTCAATAATTTGTAGCTCTGGCCATGGACTGGGAAGTGAGAGCAATCCAAATACTTGGATTTTTCAGGCTCAGCCTGACCTGCTGCAGCAATACAGACACCAAAAGACCTGTGAAGCACTGCTGCATGACTTTTGGGGTCAGGACTTTTCCACAATGTCGCTTTGCTGGCCAGGGAGCACCATTTCCTCCCTGGGAAAATTCATTTCCTACTCACAGGTGAAGCGATGGCTGCAGAGAGCCCTGAGCCAGCAGGTGCTGCCCGCTGCCACCACTTCTTCCCTGGCATTTGAAACACAGATATCCACCTCTCCTGAGCCTAGAAGTCCATAGGAAAGGCAATTCCCAGCTGTTGCAGGCAGGCAGAGAGGGGCTGCGCCCTGCCAGGGACCACCTGCCCCCACCCAGGGGACAGAGGGGACATTCCATCTGCACGATTGAGCTGCAGATGGCCAAAGCCCCTGTGCCTGCCCTGGCAGAGCTGCCAGGGTCCCCAGGCAGGGGAGCTGCACAGGGACCCCTGCCCTGTCACACCCAGGGCACCTGGGGAGAGCTCCCAGGCTCTCGGGGAGAACGTGGATAGCGACACTTCCCCTGCCCTGAAAATATGTTTGCATTTGTTCACTTTGTTGCTAAAAATGCTCTCGAGTCACATGGGAACGCCCGGGAATGCAGCCCAGGAATTTCGTTTGTAAGCAGAATTGTGTTTCTGGAGACTATTGACCTGAACTGTAAATAAATATTCAGAAAAAAAACATATTCGCAATTTATGGTCCTTGAGATGCTCGAGTCAATCAAAACCAGGTGAAATATTTCCCTCCCTGAAACACTATCAAGTGGCTGAGTCCTGCAGGTTGGAAAAGAACCCACAGCCCTTCCAAGAAGATTGAGCAGCAGGTCCAGTGTCAGACCTGGAGCCCGTGGTGGGACAATCCTTATCCCTGCCTGATGAGGAGCAGGAGGGATCCAGCAGCCTCAGAGCCCTGCTCACCCATCACAGCCGGGCTGGAGCTGCCCTCCCTCTGCCCAGGGAGCTCTACCTGTGCAAAGCACAGCTCTGCAGAGCAGCCAGCCCAAAATCCCGACCCTGGGCAGGTCCCAACTTCAGAATTTGCATTTATCCCAGCGGAATTTTTCATGCCAGTGGATGGCAAATTGCTCTGCTACACTGAGAGACGATGACACAGCCAGCACACTGCAAACATTTGTCAGAAAACATCTTCAAAGCAGAAAAACTCCAGAAAGACCAAAAGGTGGGGCATTCAGGTGGAATTAAAGTTACCAGGTAAGTCAGACATAATTGTAAAAAACAAACAAGAATAACACCCAAACCCTCAAAAAACCCCTTATGTATTTTATATGCCCAAGGCCAGGTTGGACAGGGCTTGGAGCAGCCTGGGACAGTGGAAGGTGTCCCTGCCATGGCAGGGGTGGAATGAGACGAGCTTTAAGGTTCCTCCCCACCCAAACCCTTCCAGGACTCTGTGATTTGCCATTTTCCAAGTCCAAATTTGCTGCACAAACTTCTGTTTAGGTTTGCTTCAGGATTTTTTATCCCACTCATAAGGAATTGGTACAGAATTCCCCACCACAGACTGTGGCTGCAGCACCAGCTCAAGACTGAAGATCATCCCTTCTACCTGACTAAAATCTTCTCATCTTCCCCCAGCTGGTGCTCCCAAATTTCCATTGCTTGTGTTAAAACCCAAAATAACCCTGCAGGCTCCACGGCCAGGTAAGGCCACAGAGCAGAACTGCAAGGGAAGGAAGGAAACGAAGCAGTTGGTGTTAATTATGCAAAACAAGATGTGACTCCAAGGATGTGAGTAATGTCTGGGTACAACAACAGGTGCCTGATAAGAGAGGAGGAAGCCCAGACCTTTCATGTGTGCCGCAGAAGCGCGGCTGAGAGCTTCACTGGGAACACAGATAAGGATTCTTAGTCACCCCCAGGGCAGTTTGCAGAGTTTAGGAGGTGATTTCATAACAGGAGGGGACGTGCCAGGAGGCTGGCTGCCAGGGAGAGGCCCCTGCTGCGTGCCAGGGCACCTCAAGGCAGCCAGATAAAGCTGGGGACACTTCCTGAGTGTCCCTGCACGGATGAGCCCAGCACTGCCTGCCACCCACAAACCCAGGCAGGTGACACCCATCCATCCATCCATCCATCCATCCATCCATCCATCCATCCATCCATCATCCATCCATCACCCATCCATCCATCCATCCATCATCCATCCATCACCCATCCATCCATCCATCCATCATCCATCCATCACCCATCCATCCATCCATCATCCATCCATCACCCATCCATCCATCCATCATCCATCCATCCATCCATCCATCCATCCATCCATCATCCATCCATCCATCCATCCATCCATCATCCATCCATCCATCCCTCCATCCATCCCTCCATCCCTCCATCCCTCCACCTCCTCCTGCTTACAACAGCAGGCTCCTCTCTTCCTTCCCACAGAGGCTGTGATCCAGAGGGAAGCTCTGGGAGGTGGTGTCTCCCAGGGAGCCACAGGCTCCAGCAGCTCCATCCTCCCAGGTTCTGCCTGTGAGAGCCTCACCCAGCGCCTCCACACGGAGCAGGCACTGCTGGCTCCTGGCTGGCACCTCTTCTGTGGCACCTGCCTCCCGTTTGGCACCTCCTTCCCGTTCCAGGCTGTGCCCAAGGGCCCACGATCCCACTGTTTTCCCAACACTTCTGTGATTCCACACCAGCCCCCTCTCACTCGTCTCCGTGACAGAGCAGCACAGTAACTGCTGGTTGCAATGCACGAGGGGAGGAGAATTCCTATAGCAACATCCAAACAATTTCTCTGACTTAAGTATGACAAATATCTGGCACAATCCACCGGTAGGACTCATCCTTCCTACTCTGCCTGTGGCTGGAGGCATCACAAGCATCAGACAAATCAGGAACAGGGGATGCTGCCCCAGATGGGTTTTAGAGCAATGCACTTCCATGCAAGGGGCACCTCGTGTCAGTGGATTAAAAGAGAAGCATTCCATTTTCCAGGTTTTATCAATTATTTCTAAGAGGTGATAAGATCTGAAATTCTCAGTTTTCATTTTTTAATAGGAAAATTTAACCTACATTTTCCATCCTTATTACATGCATGACAATGGTGAAGTAAATAATGAGAAGGAAAAGGTTCTTCTCCTTCTATCACCGAGAGATGGCAAGCAAACCCATGTGGGCACCCTTTGGTTCTGAGAGGCCAGACCAAGGTTACAAACCACCTCCTCCACAACAACCTGCACCCACTGCCAGCAAGTCAGAAAATTCCAGAGGCAGGATCAGCCGAGGCAGGGAAGGAGCTCCTTCCTCAGCCCTGTTACCGTAAGGCTCCGACGCCAGCCAGAAAGGATTTGGAGGAGCACGAAAACCTCGGCAGATAAAGTCCACACATCTGCTCTTGATCCAGCTTAAAGACAGCAGAATGCCAAGTGGGCCAGGATTTAAGGCAGAACACGGCTCCGCGCTCAGAACGCCTCTGAAGCCCGAGTTACGCGTTCCCCAGGGGGTTGCACTTTCACTTTCCTAAATTGCCTGCATATTTGCTTTTTTCTGATGGCAGATTAGGAACCATGCATTTCCTTAAACCGCCAGCTTTGGGCCAAGACACACACGCCCTGCCTGGAGCCCTGCCAGCCCACACAGCAGAGGCAGAGCTGGAGAAGCGCGTTCCAGAGCGAGCTGCTCCAAGGGGAGCCCGGCAGGCGGTGGCTGCCAGCGCTCACACAGACCCTGCTCTCCCAGGCCAGGCAGGCTGCTCCCAGGATGCACAAGAACTAGATCAGAGAGCTTCAGAGGCAAAGCAAGTGTGGCAGCACCACGATTCATCCCAGAGAAGAAATCGCCATGGAAAATCTGCAGCCATTTCGGGGTTTAAACGGGCGTGAAATGAGCCAGCAATTAATTTCCTGCACGAGGAAGGAGTGCAGAGTTCAGTATCAGCAGCACTGCCAACGTGTATAAACTTATTACATGTCCTGGGATAAGGAATTTCCCTTGAAGCCTCAGCTTCCAGAATCCCACAAAGATAACACAAAGCTCCTCCCTGGCACTGCAGAGCCCTCCCGACAAGGAGCCTCCTCCCCACAGGCACAACCTGCTTTCCACAGCAGCATGAGGAGATTTGGGGAGCAGAGAGAGCATCAGCAGAGGTGGGGACACAGCACCCCTCCCCTGCCCAGCAGCACAGGCATCTCCAGCTCCCCCTGTTTGCAGAGGGTCCCCAGAGGAGCCAGGAATCTCCAGAGTGCAGAGCACCCACCGCCCTCACCTGGGCTTTCGCCTCAGTGACCCCCAGCTCTGGGTCCTGAGCCAGAGCAGAGCCCATGGTACCAGCAGGAACAGCAGCTTGTAGGAACCCACACGCAATTCCAAATCCACACGCAATTCCACACCAACACACAATTCCACACACAACTCCAAATCCACACACAATTCCACACACAATTCTAAATCCACACATAATTCCAAACCCACACACAATTCCAAATCCACACGCAATTCCACACCAACACACAATTCCACACACAACTCCAAATCCACACACAATTCCACACACAATTCTAAATCCACACGTAATTCCAAATCCACACACAATTCCAAATCCACACGCAATTCCACACCAACACACAATTCCACACACAACTCCAAATCTAATTCCAAACCCACAAACAATTCCAAATCCATACACAATTCCACACCCACACACAATTCCAGACACAATTCCACACACAATTCCACACCCACACACAATTCCACACACAACTCCAAACCCAAAGCCTTGCATGCCTGAGCATAGCAACCAGGCTAAGACCTAGCAAGAAACACCTTTGTCCATAGGGGAGAATTAGTCAAATCATGTTTTCAATACGTCTTAAGGAAGAGGTAAATTAGCTCCAAGATTTACAATCTCATAATTCTCTGCTTGAAAAGGTTTCATCAATCCCCAGCCATACCAGCAATATTCCCCATTTCTCTCCCGAGAACCGCACAGCCAGACCCCATTTCCTCCTCGCTCCTTCACACCTGGATAATAATTTTTGTTTCCTCTCTCCAGTTTTATTGCTGGGGGGTTCCAGGAGGGCAGTGCTGCTGTGGTTTTCCAGCCTCAGGCAGCACAGAGCAGCCCTGCAGGGGCCGGGGCTCGCAGGGAGATGCTCAGCGCTCTGCAACAAAGAACTTCCCCCGGGTATTGTGCCCGCGGCCCCGGAACACAGAACTCGCCTTTCAGAGATAAAAGCCTTGAATTCTGAGGCGCTTGACTCTCCCACCGCTGCGACGTTACAGAACACTGGCAGCACTCAAATCAAGGTGCAGAATTTATCCCGTGCCAGTGTTGTAAAATGATGGGATCAGAGATTTTTTTTGTGCTCAGGAATCTGAGTCTCTCGGCTTTGGGCTGGTTTCCAGCAGGAAATACAGCACGATGATATTTTTTTTCATCTTTTCTTCTATACAGGCTTTTTAAAAACCACATTTTCTTCCATTATCTCTTTATTTGCCAATTTCCAAAATCACAGACATCGAATTTCTCTGCCTGCCTGTCCTTCCAGTAGTACTTCACTGCAAAGAACACAACCAGCAACAAAGCAACACTTTCACCAACCACCTTCAATTTATTTTCAAAAGCACCCAGCTGATAGATTTGAAGGCCACTAAGATTTTATGCAGCCTTCTGGAAAAGCTGTTCTTTAGGGAGTCTCCATCTTCTGTCCTTTCCTTGTTAAATTGCATTTGCCCGTGACCCACACCACGGCTCCCACTCGGGAACGCGTCTGCCCTCGGAGACAAACACACCTAAAAAAATGATCAGGCTCAGAGCACAGCTCTTGGAGGGAGAAATCCTTCCCGGAGAAAGAAACCTCCCTGGTTTTGTATCTGCGGTAACATACATTGTTTGTATTAGCACTAAATAAATAAACAACGGGGTTTTATTCAGTGTTGTGCAAGCTTTGAAATACACATGCCATCAATACGGCAGGAAATGAGCAGGGCCCTGGGTTTGTGCTCTGCAGATGACTCCTCACAGATATTAAAATACATCATTAATGCATTTTCAGGAAAGCAACCTGTCCGGGAGGCTCCTGGGGGACCGCGGCCCCACCTGCAGCCAGGAGCGGAGCCCGCCCGTGCCGGGGAAACTGAGGCACCGAGGGGCGTCCGGAGCCGGGCACAGCCCCGGGCAGGGCTCTCCGACACGGAGCAGCAGCGCTTTGCCAAGGATGGGTGGGAAGCTCGGGCCGAGGAGCTGCCTGGGAGAGGCTCCCCAAAAAGCCGAAGACGGGCAGAGCTGCGGGGCTGAGAGCCTCGATGGCCTCACGTCCGTGAAACGGGAGCGGCTGCTGGCGCTGGGGGTGTGGGGAACCCGACCCCACCTCCCCAGGAGAGGAGAGCCATGAAATCAACCCGCAGGTTGCACAGACATCGCCCGGGGGGGGCTGTGCTCGCACGTTCACCCAGGGGCTGCCACAAGCGCCAGGCACAGGGCACGGACACGGACACGGACACGGACACGGACACGGACACGGACAGGGACACGGACACGGACAGGGACACGGACACGGACACGGGGCTGTGACGATGCTGCGGGGAACGGAACGAGCCGCAGCTCTGAGCGCCGGGAAGCGAAGCCGAGCGCTAAGGGAGAGCCGTGGCCATCGTTTCACTCATGGTCACACGCCCCAAAAGCGGGGATGGCCAGAACCTCCAGCCGAACGTGTCCCTGTCCCCGCACGGCTCCCGGCGAGAGGCGCTCCCGGCGGGATGCGGCCGCCCGGGGCGGCGGCTGGGGATGCCCGAGGGGCCGGGGGCACCCTCCCGGCTGCTCCCCGGGATCGGGCCCGCAGGGGAGGGGGCTCGGCGGTGCCCCCCCGGCGGTCGGGTGCCCCCCACCCCCGCCGTTACCTCCAGCCCCGGGCGGGGGGCGCGGTGCATGCGCAGCTGCCGCTGCCCTTCATTCATAAAAAAAAAAAAAAAACACCAAAAAAAAAAAAAAAAATACCCCGGGAGCCGCATCCGCGCTCCCCTCCAGCCCCCATTCATAAAAAAAGGCAGCGGAGCATGCGCGGTGCCGCCGCGGTGCCCACCCATTCATAGAGTCGGGCGGCCGCGCGTGCGCACGAGCGGCCGCTGCCCTCCCATTCATAAAATAGCCATTTTCCCAGGCAGGCGGGCGGGCGCAGCGCCGCTGACAGCGCCGCGCTCGCAGCTCCCTGCCCGCAGCTCCTGCCGCTCCTGCCAGGATTCTCCCACGTCCGGCCCCCTCTTGCGCCTCGCGTTTGGGATTAACTCGCCTATGGAGAGATGGTCCTAGCCGAATTGTTTAAAGTAAGTGCGAGATCGGTGCTTGCGAGCAATTGTTAAATGTTTTTTTTTTTAAGTAGAAAAAGCCAAGCCTGCTCCCCGAGGGAAAACCCTGCGCTCGTTCTAGATGTGTTGGGCTGCTCCTTACAGATCGCTGATCGGGAGCTTATTTCTGGCCATGACTTTTCCAACAGCGATTAGCTATAATTATGTACAGAGGAGAGCTGCCTGGTGCTTCCCAGCCTGAAGGAGACTTGGCATTCTGGAGAAATATCCTGTTTCTTGCAGAATTTCCATTTGTGTCCCTGCGGCTCTGATTTATACCTCTTTTCTGCCTTCTCCCATCAACATCTGCATTTGCTGTACATATATGGCAGGCAGGTTTCAGCACACTTGGGTCGGGTTTGTTTGCAGGCTTTTACAGCAGAATTAGTGGCTTTTTTTTTCTGCTGATGGGATGTCTTCTCCTCCATCCCTCCTTCCTTCCCCGAAAAGGAGCATAAATACATGGTCACCTGGGCTGACAAGTCAGAATTGGATCTTTCTTGCTGTGGAATGGATTATCCGCATTTCCTCTCTTTTCCAAAGCCCTGTCTTGTGAGTGTCAAGTAGTTTTTTGCTGTCTCCATAATAGGACACTTCAGAAATCAGCCACTCATGTGTCAGACCTTTCCTGCATGACCTTTGCTCCTCAGCATTTTATTTCATATGAGCCTTTTTTTCTTTTTTTTTGGCCTCAGTGCCTTATTCCATCACTGTTCTTCCCTGTCTTGCTGCACACTTGTCTTAAATCTGGATGGATGCTGTATTCTAAAGGCTAGATGAGTAATAAAAATGTGTACCTGGAATAACTTCGTCTAATATATGAAATATTTTATGTATGGAGGGAAAAAAAAACCTGTGCTGGCTGCTCCTTTCTACCAACTGCGTAGCAAAGATAAGCCAGGGTTTTATTTTCTGGTACCAGTCCTGGCGTCACAGGAGAAAGACAAGCCTAGAGACGACATGTTCTGAAAATTCATTATCAGGAGGGGAATGGAAAAAGCAGAAAGGGGCACATAAAAGGCACAAAGGTCTTAGAGGAAAGCAGGACTGGGAATGCAGACCTTGGAAATGGCAGTGCAGAGGAATATCATGGGGGAAAAGCCTTCCCCCTTTTCACCTCCTGTTACCAAGGGTCTGATTTCTCTGTTTCAGTCTTTTGTAGCCCCAAGTTTTTCTTGAAAGGGTGAAGGAGAGAACGAAAGAGAAAAGGAGCAGCATCCCTGCATTATCCAGAGTGCAAAAGGCACGTTCTAGGTTCTTTACAACTTCTCCAGCTGCTGCCTTTCCTCCATACCATGCCAAGGGGACAGTATGGCAAGAAATTGCAGTTTAATTAGTGAAGAGCAACTCAGCCTTCCCAATATTAAAGCTTCCCCTCTCTGCCTTTATTTTGGGTTAAAGAATAAAGCTCCAATTTGTGCACGGAATCACAATGATCCCGATGACTGGCTTCCCCCTTGTCCATGTAAAAATGAATGATAGCAGGAGGAGGGGTTGTTCTCAGTTATTGGAACCCCACTGGGGATGTCTCCTTGATAAATGTGCCCTTTTCCACGGGCTGCTGTGTTTTCCCTTGCTGGAAGGGACTCTATGTTGGGATTATAAAATTAAAAGGACCATTTCTGAATGCTGCAGTCCTTTTGAAATTCTCCATGAGGTATGTGCAGGGGAGAAATTATTTGTTCTCCTCCTGAAACAGCAAAACAAAAGCTGTTTTCCTGGAATCATGACTAATTCCCAAACCGTACTGGGGAATGCAACATCTCAAAAAGCAATTCCTACCTCCCCCCCAAAAAAATTCTGTTGTCAGACTTCGGCGAAATCAAATTCACATCCCTTACAACACCACAGCAAGAATTAATTACCAGTTCTGACAGTTTTCATAAAATTAAACGTGAAAGAAAAAAATTCATTCATCACATTGCTATATAACTTTCCAGCTTCAGCCCAGTAGTAAAAACTGTTTTTACAGGCAAACAGTTGCACAAGTGTTGGGGTTTTTTTTTTCCTTTTTCAATGCAATAAAATGTATTTCCTCAAGAAAATCTACAGTCCTTCCAATAAGGTTATCATTTAGTGCCATTAGCTTAATAGATCATATCTGAGCTTAGTTTTCTGACCTTAAAACAAATGTTTTTGCCCAGTAAAAGGCTTTGACTGAGAAATCCAAGTCCCCAGAGATCTGAATGCTAGTGGGCCAAAATGTGCTTTATTCACTCGCACCATAGGAACAGACTTTAGCTGGACAGAGACAGCTTCTTGGAAGTCTACAGGTCTCATTTCCCAGCTCCTGAATTTCCCTGCTCTGGCAAGAATTGAGTGTCTCGTTTTAAAAATGGCAGGTTTCCCTAATAAGCTTTCTAAATTTTTTTGCTGCCTTATTACTTGTAGAGAAGATTCTAGCTGGCTTTAGCTAGATAAGGCTGCTAAGGAGGGGAACAAAAAGAATGAATGTCAATATTTTGTTAATATTAATACACATTTTAGGGGGAAAAAAGCTTTTTTTTTCCTTTTTTTTTTTTTTTTAAGCATTTATAGCTCGACTCAAAATCCAGACAGCCGAACTGAGCCTTAATGAACTCCAACCTTATGAATTATTCTTAATCCCACATTAAAAACATGTGCTTGCTGCAAGGTCTCCCTTAACTACCTCTGAGAGTAGTCTTCCTCATTAAAAGCTTTAATTGAGCCCTTTGGCTTGCACCAGGAGCAGCGTGTCCCTTGTCACTGCTGGCAGGCCTGGACAAGAGGATGTCCTCAATCCCAAACAAAGGCAGGGCAGGATTTGTTCCCTTGCCTCCAGCCCCTCCTCTGCTGGACCTTGGGGAGCAAATCCTTTATGGATCCCTTGGGTGGGACCCTGCCCTGCCCAATGCTCAGGTGCAGCTCTGCCCATGACTCCTAGAGGAGCTTTTTAACCAAAAAATGTTTTTTAACCAAACCACCAGAGGAGACAGACTGGTGGTGACAGATCAGGTTTGGCACTGGTTGCCATCGATTCTGAGCTGTGCTGCCTTGCACAGGCCTGGAAATGTTTCTGCCCACCCCTGGCATGACTCTGCTTCCAATGTATTGCTTTCAGTTATGGTCATTTCCTGTATTAAGTCTAAATATCCTATGCTTTTCTTGTTTTCTTCCTCTTGCACTGTATTTTCAGAAATTCGTGTGTCCCAGACAGCAAAGAAAATAAACCAATTTCTGCAGTGCATTTACTGCAACTCTTGCTGCCTCTGAGTCAGTGTCAGTGGGTGACTGTCACAACTCTGCCAGACTAATTCAACTTTTGCATTGCTAATGGAGGCACAGAATGGTTTGGGATGGAAGGGACCCTAAATCCCCCCCAGTGCCACCCCTGCCATGGCAGGGACACCTTCCCCTGTCCCAGGCTGCTCCAGCCCCAGTGTCCAGCCTGGCCTTGGCACTGCCAGGGATCCAGGGACAGCCCCAGCTGCTCTGGGCACCCTGTGCCAGGGCCTGCCCACCCTCCCAGGAAGCAATTTCTCCCTAAAATTGAATCTAGCCCAGGTCTAGTGTCAGTGACCCAGAGCAGGTGTGATCCCCCTGCAGGGGCCAAGACTCAGAGTTGGCCCAAAGCAGATCCCCAAAAGAGCAGCTCAGCTCTTACCCTGTCCCAGTGCAAGGCTCAGCCTTTCATCAGTCCCTGGCAATTTCTCCATCCCTTCTTCACAGCAGCTTGTGATGCTTCCACAGCTGGGAAATCCTTGGAAACCTGAAAATTCGTGTTGAAGCATCAAATTTGCTTTATTCCTTTTACAGTTGGACTTGATGATCCTAAAGGTCTTTTCCAACCTTAACAATTCTAAAGTAAGAAGGTGGCTTTTTGTGCACCAGTGCTCTCCATGCCCTCAGCACCATTAGAACCATTTTCATTTATAAGATATACAATATATATAATGGTCCTGGAGGTGGCCCCAGCCCCTGGCAAAGGGCAGCCTGGCACCACTGGCAGGTCCAGCAGCTCCCTGGTGTGCCAGGGCACAGGCCAGGCTCCAAAAGGAGCCACCAGTGTTGTCACAGGACGTGGAGGGGACCATCCAGTGCCAGCAGCCCCAGGAGGGATCTTGGTTTGCTGAGGCTCCTCCTGCCACCGGCGCTGTCGGACACAACAGAAGGGACAGGCTGCTCATGAGGTGTAATTAAGGTGTCATTAATTAGAGAGAGATAAGTGGCCCCTGATCTGAAGCTGACAAGGACAGAAGGGGTTTGGTGGCTGCATCACTCCCCTGCCCACCCCGGGGTCCCTCAGCAAACACTCCCCCAGCAGCACTTTTGGGGCTTTTTGGGTTTCTGTGACATTTGAATTCCCTTTAGACATTTCTGGTGTCCAAAAAGGCTTGGGCAAAACTCTGGGACCTGGTGCTGGCTGAGAGCAGGAGCTCATGGAAGCTTTTCCCTTTTTCCTGCTGGCTGCACTGGGGATGTGGCAGTCCTGGGCTGGCCAGGATTGCTTCCACATGGGACCCTCCTCTGGACTTGAGTCCCTTATTCTGTTATTCTTTTATTACCACAAACATCTAGAATGTTGTTAAACATGTGAGAAAGAACTTACTAAAATTATTAACCAGTGGGTGACTCAGATGGTTATGAACATTAGATATTTCTGCACTCACTGGATTTTTAAGTCAAGATCCATTTTGTTTTTCAGTTACTGGAAGATTTGTTGTCCAACTCCACTCTGAAAATAAAGATATTAGAAGCTTATTCTTTCAGAACTTGTTCTGAAGACATTAATGGGAATGGGTTTTCCTGAGGGTTTACGTGACTTTCTCATGGAATTCCCTACAAGGACAAAATGATGTAGGCAAATCCAAAATCCTACTAAAACATAAAATGCCTTTTGTTTTAATTTCATCTGATTTCAAAACCCTACAAAACTTCTGAGTCTGAAATAATACCAAAACATTTTACAATAACAGTTGGTTTCCTACAACTTTAGGACTTGCAATTACCCAGTACAACAGTAATTTTAAATTGGCCATATCTTGATGAAGAGATGGAACAAACACTGCAACACGTGTATGAACTTGACTTTGGAGTCCAATTTTACTCCCTTGGAAGGAAGTATATTTTGACTTGAAAATTGTATGTGGTGAGTGACTGTACAGTCATGGGGGAAGAGAAATTTTTCTCTACATGGGAGTTTGCTGCCTTGAAAAGAACTTCATTGTTTGCCTCTAAAGAATGAAAAACTCCCTATACAAGAAGATAGCCATGAATTTTTCTTCCTGTTGTCTACTTTAAGAAAATTATCTGTACAACTGCAGCCAGTGAATTTGTGGCTGTGTTAATGCTGTAATGCATCTGTAATTACTTGTGATCAAAAATTAACTAATTTTGTGTGCTGTATGGCTTTTTTTCCTCAATTGAAATGCAATTTACAGTCAAGATTAGTGCAGTGGACAACAAAGGTCCCTGAGGTTGCACCCCTCAGCTCTTGTCCTCTTTCAGGGTCTAAAGTTCTGCCAGGTTACCCCAAGCATTAATTTGGATTTGGGATCTGGCTGGGATAAGCTTTATAAATTCAGTTTACGAGGTACCAGTGGGTGCTGAAGGCAGTGCTATCCTTGTGAGCAAACAGGTTAGATTTTAACCCTTTTTGTGAATAATGGAAACCTTACAAATACTGATCCTCCTGAATCTGAACGAGGAGAGAGAGATGAAACAGGAGGAAATGGGCAGGTGTGATGAAAGCTGGTGCAAGTGAGAGATGTCAGTGGAGTTGAGAAGAATCCCAGGTGGGAGGAGATGATGGAGTGGCCTTGGGCTGGACTCTTTTCTTGTATGGCCATGGACAGACCCATGTCTGTCCCCTCGTGTGTGGTGGCTTCTGGGGGGAGGTGAAGGAAACGCTGCCCTGCCTCTGGGTACACATCAGAAAAAAGGACCAGAAAAGGTCCAGTTGTGGATCCTGGATCCTGCAGGGAGCTCACAAGGCCAGCAGGTATCCAGGCAGGCACATCCCAGCCTGTGACACTCCACAGGAGCAGTCTGCCTTGCGATTTCCTTCTGCCCCAGCACAATTCCCTAACGCAGGGCTCGGCTGGAGTGCTCTGTGCCAGGACAGGAGGGGCACTGGGTGCCTGCACAGCTGCCCAGGGCCCTTCCCTGGAGCTGCCCCGTGCTGGGCACGGAGCACAAGAGCTGAGGGAAAGGTGCCCACAGCTCACAGCCAGCCCCTGGAGCAGCTCCAGCATGGAGCACTGCCAGGGCTGGCACCTGGCAGAGCCCAGGGCACAGGAGCCTCTGGCAGCACCCAGCCCACTCCCAGCTCAGCAGCCGAGGTGTTTGACCTGGATCTGTCACCAGGGATCTCCCTGCACCGCTGGAAGTGCTGGTGACAAGGCCAGCAGCAGCAGCAGTGCAGTCATGGTCCTTGGAAAATTCCATAAATCTCAGGAAGATTTGTCTGGTAGGAGATGCATGAAAGGGGAGAGCAGTCAACTGCAGGAACCCTCTGCTCAGGAGAGAGTGAAGGAGCTCGTGTCCAAGCACCAAAACCTGTCAGGGTGCACATCTGTGCTGCTTTGAAGGTGGTCTTGATTGAGCCAGAGAGATGCTGTGGCCAGAGCAGGGGTCTGGGAATGGGGAGAGCTGGGTTTTATTTGGCTGCTTTCCCTCCACGGGTTTTATCCAAGTAGATCCTGTGCCCAGATATCTGCAGGGTCTTTGAGTTCACCGTGTCAGGCTTCCCTTCCCCTTGTCCTGCAGAAATTGTTTGTCTATTAAAAAGACAATTTGAAACTGTATTACAGACTAAAAAGAGGATGAGAAACTTCTATCCTTAACTCTCCTGACGTGTGGTGTTTGGGCCAGGGTCCCTCTCCTTTCTGTGGTAATTAACTGAAATCTTGATTAGCATTATCTCAGATAAGCCATCTTTAACATCTGCTCTTCTGAGACCCCGTCTGTGCACGGGGGTGTTTGAGGAGTGCCTGGCTCTAATCCTTCCCCAAATTCATCCGGGGACACCATTTCTGTGTGATGGCACCACTGGCCCTGGCCCAGGGCAGACTGGGCACTGCAGAGGTAACAGAAAGCCTGAGTGCCACCTCCAGGGGCTCCCACTGTCACCAGGGATGCAGGACACCCTCGGTGTGCCACCCTGGGGACAGGCAGCACCAGCTCACCCTGCTCCACACACGTGCTGCCACACAGGGCACCTTAAAACAAATGGTTCTCCATCATGGATCCAGCGGAAATCTGGTGAACAGAGCAGGTTCCTGGGAGCTGGTCCCGAGTGGGAGTGGGCAGAGAGCCCTGGAGAGGGCACAAGGCAGGGCTGGGGAGGAGCAGACAGGCTGGAACACCCTGCAGGGCTGCCACCATTTCCTCCAGCTACCTTCCCTCCAAGATCAGCTCTGCTGCACTTACTCTTGGCAACCAAAACAGCTGCATCTCTCTCCTTAAAATAAAAAAACAACAAAAAACCTCAGTGGAATCAAAGTCTCCCTGCAAATGTAACACACAGCCGATACAGAACTGATGATTTTGCTAAACTCTGACTTGCAGCAAATACTTTTTATATCATGACACTGGATTCTGATGCACAAAAGAAAATCAAGTTCTTTTCCCTCTGCGCGCACCATAGTTGTCAGAATCATTGCTTCTCTTTGTTTTTTACACACAGTAACTAGGAAGAGATGCTTTATAAACCCTCTTGTTCCTCCAGTCAGGATGTCAACGAGCTATGAATAATGAAATAAAAAAAAATAAAAAAAAAAATCCAAATGAATGGCTAAGACCCAGCAGAGAATTTTAACTGGGGAAGAGCAGCAGCATAATGACAATAATGATCATTACTGCTAATAAAGCATTTCTTCCTGCTGGTGTGGTGCAGGGCACAAAGGGGGCCGGATGCGGTGCCGGACCCGGCATGTGCCGTCCTGCCCACGCTGCGGCCCCGGCCCTCCCTCCCACTGATCCCGGGAGAACTGGCACTCCTCCAGCCACAAATGCCAAGTGATCCATCAAAGCAACATTTACAAACGCGAGAGTGGACTCTGGTGGCATTTTCCAGGGGGTAAAAATGGGCTTCCCTTTCTTCTTCCAAGAATGCGGAATCAGTTCTTGCTCCGATTTTTGCGGCGCCGTGCTCGTTTGAGGGGAGGTGTGCTCTCATAGAAGTGCACACACGTTGACACACACTCTTCTCGTGCATTATTTGGTTGTAGCTGGGTGCAGTTTTTTTCCTTTTTCCCACTGCTGTGATAGAATCAAATCAAAAGTCATAGAATCACAGAATCATTTAGGTTGGAAAAGACCTTTAGGATCATCGAGCCCAGCTGTTAAACCAGCGCTGCCAAGTCCAAATCTTTCACGCTGTTGGAGAAGGTTAATTTATTTGTTAAACACAAACAACTGGCAATGCCTTAAGCTGTTCACTACTTCCTTTTTCTTGATACCAGCAGCTTTTCCCCAAAGCTTTACTCACCCCTTCTTTCAACTGATCTCCAGCATTATATTATTTATGAATAAAGGTCACCCCGTGAGGAAATGGCACATCTACTAGAAAACAATGTGCACTTTCTAAATTTGAACCGAGTCGTTTCCGTTCTTTGATTTAAGTTTAGTTACTTCCTGTGGTTTCTTGTCCTACGCCACTGCTGAATCTTTGGATTGACTCCAGGATAAATTGCACTCTTTCAATGAAATTAGAAACTGCGGCACTGACGGCTCAGCCAGAGCGGCTGGTAAACAGCACTTCAGCTGAATATTGGTGCACTTGGGGGGCTGCACGAGCCTCTCGTCACCTGTGGGAGGTGATGGATCCACCCTGAGCCCTGTGGGTGCTCTCCTGGGAGCTGCACCCTTGGCTCCCACCCTGGTTTGCCCCCAGACGAGGTGCTGAGCAAGCACTTCCACCTCCCCTGGGAGGGATAAAGGAGCCTGTGGAACCAGCGGCTGCTGATGGAGAGGGGACACTTCCTCACCAAAATCAATCCATCCTCCCACAGGCAGATCCTTGCTTAGCAAGGACAGGTGCTCAGCCCCGTGCTCAAAAGCACCTTTGTACCAGGCCAATGCTTCCACAAGCCACAATCCTGCATCAGATTTTTCAGGGATCAGGGTCAGCTGGGAAAAAGCTCCAAAGGTTAGAGAAATCATTTCAGGAAATTTGCTGACAAAACCACATGTAAATGTACACCAGTAACCCCAAGATGTGCTTTCCCTCAGCAAAACCATGAGTGAGCTCTTCAGGAGCCTGCAGTGACTGCAGCCCTTCCAGGGCTGGAGGAGCCATGGATGGCTCCAAGGTCAGGGAGAGGGACACGTAGCAAAGGAGGAGTGAGGCACTTTGTACCTGAGTGCTCTGCCTCCCTTGCACACAAGTTTACCTTCCAAGACCTTCAGCACAACAAGCAGCCTCAGCAAGGAGCCCTTTGGGGCTGGGATTGCAGGATACCACGATAACAATGTGCTCTCTCTCTCTCCCCTATCCCTTTTCTTTCTCCTTCCCTTCTCCCAGGACCCTTAAGCACAGATTTTCCCCCAGCAGTCAGACCGATTTCTCCATGGAGCCGCGGATCCCTCACAACATCACCGTTGTCCCCAACTCTGTGATGGTGCAGCCCTTGCTGGACAGTCGGATCCCCTACGGGCGGCTGCAGCACCCGCTGACCATCCTGCCCATCGACCAGATGAAAACCACCCACCTGGAGAACGACTACACCGACAACCCCGGCGCCTCCCAGCCGCCGGCCCCGAAGCGTCCCCGGGCCCCCCACGAGCCGGGCTTGGCCGGCCAGCACCCGCAGCGCTGTGAGCAGGATGTCACCCACCCCTGGATCTCCTTCAGCGGGCGCCCCAGCTCCATCAGCAGCAGCAGCAGCACGTCCTCAGACCAAAGGCTCCTGGACCACATGGCCCCGGTGCCCGTGGCGGAGCAGTCGTCGCCCCGCGCCGTCCGCATCCAGCCCAAGGCGATCAACTGCAAACCCCTGGACCTGAAGGGCCCCGTGTCCCAGGAGCTGGACAAGCACTTCCTGCTGTGCGAGGCCTGTGGGAAATGCAAGTGCAAGGAGTGTGCCCTGCCCCGGACGCTGCCCTCGTGCTGGGTGTGCAACCAGGAGTGTCTGTGCTCGGCGCAGAACCTGGTCAACTACTCCACCTGCATGTGCCTGGTCAAGGGCGTCTTCTACCACTGCACCAACGAGGACGACGAGGGCACGTGCGCCGACCACCCCTGCTCCTGCTCCCACTCCAACTGCTGCGCCCGCTGGTCCTTCATGAGCGCCCTGTCCCTGGTGCTGCCCTGCCTGCTCTGCTACCTGCCAGCCACCGGCTGCGTCAAGCTGTCCCAGAGATGCTACGACCAAGTGAGCCGGCCCGGATGCAGATGCAAAAACACAAACAGCGTCATTTGCAAGGCGTTGCCCGAGAGCAAAGGGGCGGAAAAGCCCTTTTAAGGGTTTGGGAGGATGGAGTTGGGAGGATGCTCCGCGGAGCAGGGTGGTGTTGGCTCTTTTTGATAACCTGTGTTCCGAGGAGAGCGTCAGCCTCTTGCCTTCGGAGAAAGAGGAAGCAACTATTTCAACAAACTGAAGCACTTTGGGTTATTCAGGGTTTTTGGAACTGGTCGCAGTTTAAATAGATGGGGCCAAAGGAGGAATGTTAATAATGCAGAGTGAAGGCTGCAAACCCACGTACATCATGAAGTACAGCTGCTGAAAAACTCCCAGCTTGGAGGGACGGCTGCTCACCAGGCCTGCACACCACAGGAACCATTAACTGCTCGCTTGGCAGGCACTGCCTCACAACCAATCCCCATTCCCAGCTGCAAAAAGCTGCTTTGAATTCAGATTCAGGGCGGGCTACTTGCTTCCTGTCTCCTTCCAAACCCCAGCTCGCTCCCAGCAGCCTGTTGAAGGTGATGGGGGAACTCCCTCCACCCTCCTTCCCTCCTAGACACCACTCCAAGGGCTGGTTGCACACAAAGTACGCGTTTCTCAAAAGCTTTCCGTATCCCTCAAAGATTTGTGGACCAGAAGTGAAGCTCCATTTCATTTGTTGAAGGGTCTTTGCCCTTTGGGCGTTTCCCACCCGGCCTCACTGGTTTGGATCCTCTTTCTAAAGCAAGATGGTAGCAGGGCTGCTCCTCCCAGCAGGAATGGCAGCAGGATGTGCTCGGGCAGCGATATCAACGCCGGCTCCTCCTGCCTGTGAGCTGATCTGTGGCACCAGGTTTCACTCAATGGAATATGATTTTCCCTCAGCAGAGCAGCCCCTCTGCAGGAGGAAGGTGGCTGATCCCGGCTGCCCAGAGCAGAGGGGATGTAACTCAAACCTCAGAGCCAAGACGGGCGGGGTTTGTTCCTCTAAACCTCTGGTAAGAAGTCACACAAACCTAAGTGTACGATGCACATAGATGTATTTTTCTAGGGATCTCAATCCAGTACCTCCCCTCCTGGAACAAGCTCTTCTTTGCTCATTAGATATTAAGATTCGTTTTTGTCTTGGGGGTGAATGGCATTTGCTTGAAGTACAGCACATTCCCCCACCCCTATTGCTGCTGTTTGACTTTTGCCTCTTCTGTACAAAAGTGTCTTTTTAAATGTAAAGAATGCTTTTAGTGTTTACTTTAGTGTTAACACACACTAGGGAAAGCCAGGGGAAGGAAGTTAACGAATGGGCCCGTGGTTTTCAGTACAAAAATATTGGCTCTGTCCATGCCCTCATCCTGGGGCTGCTTCTGCCTCCCCCAAGCATGCTGTGACCCCTCTCTCTTGACAACTACAAGGTGCTAAACAAGAATCTTGGTCCAAACATGCAACACTCTAATGAGTAGGTAGGTACTTGTTGCATGCAGAAAGCTGACCTAGTCTCTCTTGGTGTTTTTAATTAGAGGAGATTTCCTCAGTAAATGCACAGCAGTGACAGTGAAATGTCATCTCTAATTAGATAAGCAATAGGCAGAGCTCATGTAGCATTTCCAGGAATCCCGTTGGCCTGGCCACGGGTAGGGGCTGGCAGGAGCGCCCTGGTGGGACTCTGGTGTCTCTGGGTTGCAGAATTCAGCTCAGCTGGATGACTTGGGGTTTAGCTCAATGGAATTGTAGATATTTATTGAATGGGGGAGTTTAAAAAAAAAAAAAAAGAAAACCAACCAACTTTTCTATTTATAACATTGCTAGCTTGTACATGCTGAATCATAGAAAAAAGGAAGCAATGTCTGTTACCAGACACCAGTTCCTACAGGGTAGCCTCATGCTAACTGTATGTGGGCACCAGGAAGCAGGTGGGGATCCAGAGCTGTATTTATTATCTTGCACAAATTGGAGGGGAAAAGATAAAAGGAAAACCAACCCCAGACTAGCTGAACTGTTGGTTGAATGTATAAGATATTGTATTTAATAAGAGAAATCATTGTCCTAGGATACAAGCACGCTAGAAAAGGCCAGCAGGAGAGGGATTTACCTGCTGCCCTCCTCTGCTGGGACCACACGTGTCCAAATGGCCTCCACCCACGGCTGCTTTGCCTTTCTGCCCCTCTGTCCCTGGCTGTTCCTGGGGAACCTGTGCTGCAAACCTGCACTGGCAGAGCCCAAGGCTTGGCTGCATGTCCCCGTGAGCAAAGGCACCGCTGGAATGGTGGCCCCTGTGCCAATCTACACTCATGTACATACTCCCAGCCCTCCAGCCGGGGTTCCTCTCATTGTACATAGCTGTAAACTTATTTCTCTGTTGGTTTGTTTGAATATCTAAGCCCTGTGAGCCGACGATGCCGTGCTGGAGCCTGCCCAGCCTTGTGGATGTGTTAGAGCAGTGGTCAGTGTAGCAGAGTGCCCCTCCGTCCTCCCCTCGGCTCCCAGCACGGCCCCCGGACTCTGCTCCAGCATTCCCAGCCCAGGGCATGGCAGGAAGGTGCTGAGCCCTGGCTGGAGCTGGGGAAGGGCCGGGCTTGGCCCGGGCCAGGGCTCTGCCAGGGGGAACAGCTCCCGTCAGCAACGCCGGCACTCCCGCTCCCCATCCCAACAATTCCGTCCCCCCACTCCCCATCCCAACAATTCCACCCTCCCCCTCCCAACAATTCCATCCTCCTGCTCCCCATCCCAACAATTCCATCCTCCTGCTGCCCATCCCAACAATTCCATCCTCCTTCTCCCCATCCCAACAATTCCATCCTCTCACTCCCCATCCCTCCCGCTCCCCCTCCCAACAATTCCATCCTCCTGCTCCCCATCCCAACAATTCCATCCTCCTGCTGTCAGCAACGCCGGCACTCCTACTCCCCATCCCAACAATTCCATCCTCCTGCTCCCCCCCCTCCCGCTCCCCCTCCCAACAATTCTATCCTCCTGCTCCCCCCCCTCCCGCTCCCCCTCCCAACAATTCTATCCTCCTGCTCCCCCCCCTCCCGCTCCCCCTCCCAACAATTCTATCCTCCTGCTCCCCATCCCAACAATTCCATCCCCCCACTCCCCATCCCTCCCGCTCCCCCCATCCCGACAATTCCATCCTCCTGCTGCCCATCCCAACAATTCCATCCTCCCGCTCCCCATCCCAACAATTCCATCCCCCCCGCTCCCCATCCCAACAATTCTATCCCCCTGCTCCCTCTGAAGGTACTCGGCTCTCCTGCCACCCCAGAGATGTACCACGGGCACGGCACCGTGTCACCACCCTGCCGTGGCAGAGCCCCCTGCTAACGAAGGGACAGCTGCTAACGAGCACAAACCTCCGCAGGCACGGCCCTGCGGTGGCACAGGCCAGGGCAGCTGCCCCTGGCACCCCTGGCACAGTGCCATGCTCTGGGAAGGATGGCAGGGCACCTGCACTGCTAATTGCTGCAGCCCTGCTAATTGCTGCAGCCCTGCTAATTGCTGCAGCCCTGCTAATTGCTGCAGCAGGTTCGTGGCAGGGTTGCCCCTGCCTTCACTAAACAGCCCAGGCAGCAAGAAGGGGGGAGCTGAGGGTGCTGGCAATGCCACCCCACATTCCCAGCAGGAGCAGAGCGGCCCCAGCAGACAAACACCCTTCAGGACAGCCCTGTGCCCGTGCCCACCAGGTGCCAGGAGCAGACTCCAAATTTGGTGCTCCCTGGGCACCCTGACGAGCCCTTGCCCTTCCCAGCACTGGTATTCCCTTCCCCTCCCACGCTCAGACACCCTGAGAAATATTTCCCCCATCTCCTCTTACCACCCCCTCACATGTACACCCTGAAAAGTTACCACAGAAGGTTTTTCTTTGTATAGAATATTTATTTTGAAGCTCTATTTTAATAGTATTTATTTTAGAAAGTCTACTATTGTAAGAGTTCTTCTGTTTGTGAAGAAAAACAAGTACTGATGAATGTACTGATCTAGAAATTATATATATATATATATAAATATATATTGTTAAATATATAAATGGCTGTTGTGGTTCTTTCAAAAAAAAATCCCAAGAATGCTTATAGCAATTATTCTAAAAATACAAGCAGAGAGTAGCCCAGAATTGGTTATTTGATGTTCTCCAGCCCTGCCAAGGAACTCAGGGTGATGCTGGGGTTGCCCTGCCCCACAGCCTGGCACATCAGGGGCTCATCAATTAATTACCCTCAAATCCCCTGCAGTGGGAAGAGCCAGCACCTCAGTGAGGAGGTGAACTTGTAGGAGCAATCCTCTCCTTCCCTGCACCCTAAAATATTCCAGCCTGGGAGTCAGGCTGCTCCTTCCACGGGGCTGAGCCCCCAGGGTGACAGGGGGAGCGACTCTGAGCCCCCAGGGTGACAGGGGGAGCGACTCTGAGCCCCCAGGGTGACAGGGGGAGCGACTCTGAGCCCCCAGGGTGACAGGGGGTCAGCTCTGAAGGGAGCCAGCCTCAAGGTCAGCAGCCCCACCTCACACAGGGGTTGTGCCAGCCCATCCCATGGAGCTCCTCAGCACTTCAGACCCACTTCCAGCCCTCCTGCTTCTCCTTTCCAGGGGCACAGCTGTGCTGCCCACACCAGAGCAGCCCCCACAGAGCCTCCTCCTGCCCACCCGAGGTGCCCCCCAGACATGGGGGCCGCCAGAGCTCTGCCAACTCCTTGGAAAAGGACAAGAAGCTGCCAAGGACCAACTCCCTGGGTCCCTGCTCACCCTGCACAGCCCCTGAGCCACATCCTGGGGCTCCCACCCAGCAGCACCCACCACCCTTCCTGCCCCCAGCTCCTCATGTGTCACCAGCAGCACTCTGGACTGCTAAAAATACAGGATCCGGCTTATTTTTCACCATTCCTGTTATTTATTTGCACACACTGTGGAGCTGTGACTCACTGGAAGCTGTGCCATGTTTTGTGTCATCACAGAGGTAACCCGAGTGTGTTACCTGGCCTGAAATAATATTATTGAAACAATAATGTTGAATTAGTGAATGGATCAGATAAAGAGACAATAACCACACTGTGCAGACCACGACATCGAACGCCAAAAAATCTGCAACAAGGAAAAGATACTGAATTTGTTATGCTGGGGGTGGGTTTTCTTTTTTACTTTTTTTTCTTTTTTTTTTTTTTTCAACAAACAGGCTGAGCCAGGATGTATAAATTTAAATCAGAGTTTGGCAACACCAACTGATGTCTTGCACATAAAGCTTTAAAAATACCAACACGACGCTCGTGTCTCTCTGCTGGAAGCGAACCAGAGCACTCTGCTTGATTTGAGCAGTAGATGTTAAAGCAATGTTTTATAAATCTATCAGAATTAGCAGCTTTTTTAAAATCCTTTTTTACATCGTTTTCAGTTATTGGATCTCAAAGGAAACCAACTCCAATTCCACAAGCATAGGCTATGGAATGGTGAAGAGATGCACAGAGCTCAGAGTAAAGGAGATTTCCCAGGCTCTAGAGCAAGCCCAGCTCCTGGATATCAGACCTGAAAGGGAACTTCTAGAGAATCAAAGTACACGAAAAATACCCTAAATCAATGTATTAATTCTGAGAGAATGGGCTGAAACTTACAGAAATAAGTGACCAGACTGAGCAAGTTGCATCCCTTGATCCCTTTCAACCCAAACCATTCTGGGATTCCACAAAACGAGATAAAAACCTAATTTTTAATTCCTTTTAAAACTGTTTCTCTAAAATATATACTTAATAAACAAAATGAGATTTTCCCAAAAGTGTTGCAGACATGTAAAATGTTATAAAAGAAAAGGCCTTATCAATGAGATTTTCCCAAAAGTCTAAGTGTTGCAGACATGTAAAATGTTATAAAAGAAAAGGCCTTATGAAATCAGGCCCTTGCTCTGCTAGTCCATCACTTCTCCTGGTCACAGACAACTTGTAAATTCCCATATGAAACAATCTTGGGTATGAAAAATCCGTGAATGCAACAACCTATTCCTTGGGGAGAAAAATAGGGGCACCTGTATAAACAATAGAACT
This sequence comes from Onychostruthus taczanowskii, assembly GCF_017590055.1. NCBI lineage: Eukaryota > Metazoa > Chordata > Aves > Passeriformes > Passeridae > Onychostruthus > Onychostruthus taczanowskii. The sequence goes on from NW_024498573.1 coordinate 1,072,321, forward strand.
TGTCCCGAGAGAATCCACAAAGGAAGAATGTAAACACCTGAACCTGAGCACGTACACACAAATCACCTCCTGACCAATAAATGAAGTAGTAGGAAAACTATTAGCCCATTGGTGGTGCACACAAGGTCTGTGAAAACTGTACCAAAGGAGAGATGTGAATAAAGAACTGGCTTTTGTGCACGAAGACGTGGAGTCCCAGGTGGCTTATTCCAGCATGGGCGGAACCCGACGCGACCTGCGGAAGGCAACGGCCGAGCTTGGCTCACGGGGACTGGGATACAGAACGTGCAGAGCCACAAAAACACTGCCACAGCCCCGGGGAGGGGAAGAAACAGGGAAAAACAGCAACCCAACTTTGTGAGAGACACAAAGTGCCAACACAACCATCGGCACAACCAACTTCGCCGGCCGCGGGGTCGGCGCCGCGGAAACAAAACTCAAACTCGAGCGGGGAAGACACAAACCCGTCCCAGGTCAGCCACACACGGCGTGGGACTCACAGAAGTGAACACATCTCCTGGGATCGTGCACAGCTGGTGAGGCCCACGGCCAGCTCGGTGCCACGACGGCTCCACGTGGCTTCCACCACCGCCACTGGCAGTGGTCACTGCAGAGCTCTGGCTCTCTAGCTCTGGGAGAGCACAGCAAGGGGGGCTGCACAGCTCCCACAGCACCATTTCCCAGAAATAAATCATTTCTCCCACTGGGATTTGCGGTGTGGGAATGGGGTGAGGGAGGCTGAGCCCCATTCCTGGCCAGACACAGAGCTGGCTCCTCACAGGGCTCCAGGCCAGCACACATTACCCAGGGATGAAGTTTGGCCCCATTGTGAGTGGCAGACAAATGGCCAGGACAGAGATAAATTGCCTTTGCACTCTGTTTTACTTCCTCCCCATAACAACCTCCCGTGGGAGCACTGGAGCCCTGAGCTCCCACTCCAGCCCCTGCTGAGCACCATAAAGCTTCAGGGATGTCCTCAGAGGGGTTCCCACACAGGGCAAACTTCCCTTTCCATGGCGAGGAGGAATTGGCACCAGAGGTCAAGGCAAAGCCTTTCAGCAGGGTCTCAGCCTCCTCTTGCACCCACACAGCCTCCACAGGCTTTGGGACAGAGGCCACCCCAAACACACCCCGGGGTCCTAGATGGACACCAGGGTTTGAATTTCACAGAGGTTTCACAGAAGTTTCTGACCACGCTCAGGTCACCAGAGCCCATCACAGCCAGCCCTGGATGACTAAGACACAACAAGGCTTCTGCTGCTGCAAAAAGTAAGTAAATGTCAAGTAAAAAACAACCAGCAAGCTGAGAAACATCAGCCAAAGGTGTGGCTGGAGGAGAAACTCAAAAGGTGTTTATAAAAATAAATAAATAAACAGAAACCAAACTACAAACCTTTGTGTCTCCCTGGTGTAAACATCTGCATTTATTTCACATGAGCCCAGCAGCCCCCCAGCAGCAGCCTGGGCTGGACGAGGGCTCAGGACTAGAGTTGAACCCCACCACAGCCTGTTAAATCCAGAAAGGAGCAAAGAACCAGCCAGGATTTCAAGTTTAAGGTTTCTGATCACTCTGCCAGGCTCCTGCCACACCAGCCAGGGACTGGGCAGGGCAAGCAGCCCCTCAGCACCTCCTGCTCCCTTCCCAGACCAGCTGGGTTCTGCAAACCCAAGCAAGGCTTGTGCTCCCAAGAACAAAGGCACAGGAATTTCTCCATAAAAAGCCTGAAAAATTTACTTTTCAGTATTCCTGAAGAGAGGAAAGACTGAACCACGTACTTCCCATTAGCACCACACCACTGCAGCTTCCAATGACAATTTCCTGCCCTTACAACAGGGAATAAATAGAAGTTTCTGCATGAAGAAACTCTCATGAATAAATCATCCAGCCCCGTTCTGCTCAGAGCCAGGTATGTTTGTGATTACAATGCCATTATGTAACCAGGTGCTCCTCATCAGAAACACAATATTCTCAGAGCACAAAAGTGGGGACATCCTGCACCACATCCCTTTGCTCCAGGTGTGGCACTGGAGCCTCCAGCCACGTGTGGAGCAGCAAAACCCTCCACTCTGAATGCCCTGCTCTGAGCTGGCAAGGAGATGGCTCATGGTGTCCCTTCAGGGAAGTTCTCGTGTCCAAAGAGATGCTAAAGAATGAATTAATTAATTAAAGCTCCTTGTGACGGTATTTAATTGCTTTTCATGGAGAGGGTGAGCCAGCAGCACAGATCCTGCACTTCCAGCATACAGGCTCTATGGTCTAACACATCTAGAGTCCCAGCAAAGCAAATTTTTCATCATCTTTCATGTCTGAGGATGAGGGGTTACAGTTCTGCTTTCCTCAGCAGCAGCCCCATGACAAATAGCTTCAAGGCTGGCACAAACCAGCTCTCTTGATATTCCTGTCAATTATCCTTAGGAATACAACGAAATTTATTTTTTCTTTACATGAGTGTCTATCCACTGCTAAGAACCCTCCAGCTGTATTGGGGGCTAGAACTAGATGGTCTTTAAAGTCCTTTCCAGCCCAAACCATCCTGTTTGATTCTGTGATTTCACAGTGACTGAAGCACTGCTTGGCCAGGGGGATTGGGTTAGCATGAGTGATGGGCAGGACAAATCCCAGCTCCTGAGGAGCCTCTGCAGCCACGGTGCCTCTGTGCCTGCTGCTCCCTCTCCAAGGAGGCAAGGAAGGACCAGGAAGAAGCTCCCACCTGCTTTCAGCAGGAGACAGCTCTGGCCACACAGCTTTGGACTGAATGGGAAGGTGGGAGAGTAAAATAAGACCAGAGAGGTCTCAGTGAAGCGTGGAGTTTTAAAAAAAAATGGGTTGGAGGGACCCCATGCTGCTGGGAAGCAAAGGGATTTCCTGCTGGTCCCAAAGACGGGAGCAGAAAATGGGGTTTAGGGCTGAGGGAGGCAGCAATACATCCCAACAATCCCTCCTCTGCAGGGTGAGCCTGGCTGAATGCTGTAAACTGCAAAGGAAACCCAGAATGACAAACAATTGTAGGAACCTGAAAACCCCAGTTCCTCTGGATTTCATGGGAAGTGCGATTTTCAGTCCTCTGACCTGTCTGTCTGAGGGGAAGTGGGCAATAAATAGCAGCCGGGTTGTTATCAAGAGGATGTGAGCTATTTATAAAAAATTCTTGGGCTTTTTGAACTCTGTTTAAAGAGGCAATATCCTTGGCTTGGGTAATTGGGGGGACTAAAATGCTAAAGCAAACACGATTACTCAGCCACCTTGGGAAAGTTTAGTGCTTACTTGTGTTTCTGAATTTTTGAGCATATTTAAACAGCTGCACTGGTATTGCCCCCAGATCCAGAGGGGAGTAGGAAGAGGGCTTGGAGGGCTGCTCCTGGCACTCCCAGCCATCACTGCTCAGCAATCCCAACAGCTGATGGTTGCATGGCTCAACCAAACTGAAGGCCCAGGCTGGACAGGGCTTGGAGCAGCCTGGTCCAGTGGAAGGTGTCCCTGCCCATGGCAGGGGTGTTGGAAATGGATGATCTTGACCCTTCCAACCCAAACCATTCCATGACTAATTAAAAATACCTCACATGAATGAGCTGTCTTGTCTGAAGGGGTTTCCATGTGCCTTACAACATGTTGGCTTCCCAGCAGGATTTAACCATCTCCAGCTCTGAGGCAAAGAGTGGGTGCCAACTCATGCCCTCTGCCATAGCAAGGGGGAGGTCTTGGTGGGATGGCAAGGGGAAAACAAAGGCAAGATGAAGCCAACGTCCACACAAAGAACTAAAGACCTCCTTGCTCAAGGAAACTCATCCCAGCCCTCCGACAAAGGATTGTTCTTAACTAAACCAGGAGAAACTGCTGGAACACAGAGACGAACCCAACTTTCAGAGAGTCACAGGTGGGAGCACTGAGAGCCAGGGTGGAGCACAGCCACCCTCAGGAGGGCAGTCCACTGCCCAGCTCACACTGGCCATGCCAGCCTGACCCTCCCAGTGCCACCTGAGTGACCATGAGCGATGGATTTAGGGTCATTGGACTGGGGAGCTTTGAGCACAGCCCTCAGAGCTGCTGCCATGCAGAGCATCAGCTGACACACACAGGGAAGGGTCCCTCCTGCCCATCTTCACTGCCCCAGGGTCCTCATGTCAGCATGTGGCACCAAACAGAACCCTCAAGCGTTTCCACTGGCTGCTGTCTTATTTTTGTGAGCCCAGCCATCAGGCAGACAACGTTGCTCCTGTGTGGGAACCACACACAAAGTGTCCTGACAAAATGATGGCATCGTCTAAAATACACAAACACGCTCAAAAGAAGGAAAACCATGAAATTAAGGGTAACAAACAACAAAGAGAAGCTCATACACAGAATCTGTTAGTGTTTATGAGTCACTGAGGCCTTCCTGTCTCCTCTTAGAAATTGTGGGAATGCACTGTGGTCCATCCTCTCCTTGAAAACCACCGAGGTGCTATTTTCCCCGGAGCCCAGCACCGGGGGCAGGGAGAGACACTGCACAAATGAAAGATTTTTTTTTTTTTCCCTTTTTCCTCCTTATTTTTTTTCTTCAAAGTAGGAAACCAAATCTGAGGAGCAAATGCTGTGGGATGGGTAAACAGAGGCGAGTGCAGAAGCCTTGGGGATGAGATCATCGAGCGCCCTGGCCCGGCGCTGTTTTCCGACAGCAAAGGGCTTAACAATGGAATGGATGGGGAATGCCAGGAAAAGTTAAAGAGCTTTGGACACGAGGTCTTTGTAAAAGCTCATTCTTTATTATTAACAAACAACTTCTCCCCATCTTGCTTCGTTTCGCCCTTCAGCAAATGAGGATTTTCTCTCTCAAATCTAATTAATTCCTTTTCATCTTGGTGTTTTAAAGCTCTCCCAGCACGTCTGGTCTGCTGCACCCAAGGCTGCCCCACCATGCCAGGACGCTGGGACACCAACTTCTGCATCACACCTTCAGCACCACCCCCAGCACCCAGGGCAAGGTGTCCCAGCCCATGGGCACCAGATGAGCTTTGAGGTCCCTCCCATCCCAAACCAAGCTCATCCCGTGGCTCTGCTGTAACCCTGAGCTGTGATCACTCCAGAGCCAAGGTTTCCCTCCAGGCTGCTGGAAGCTTGCAGCAGGGCCAGTGCCACCCTCAGGCAGCCAGGTGCTCCCAGGAGGAAAGGCCATCAGCCCCTGGTGAGACAGAGCCCGTGCAAACCCCGAGGGAAGGATGCTCAGCCCATGCACCCCAGCTAAAACTGGAATGCACAAACTGGAGCCAGGAACAGCGAGCTTTGAGGGATTTTTATGTGAAAACCTCACACAGCAGGATCTCAGATGGCTTCAAGAGAAGCCACCCAGGCTCGCTCCAGCCAGGGCCAGCCCTGAACAGCTCATCCAAGCTGCAAGTGAAGCTGCACACGGGCACATGCAAGGACTTGCTGCACCAACTTCACGTGTGGAGATAAAGACACAGGAGTGTAGGATAATAAATAAAACTCCTCCCCTGGGAGGGTGGGGAGGCCTCAGCACAGGGGGCCCAGAGCAGCTGGGGTAGCCCCATCCCTGAGAATGCCCAAAGCCAGGGTGGACAGGGCTTGGAGCAGCCTGGGACAGTGGGAGCTGTCCCTGCCATGGCAGGGACATGTCCCATGTCCCTGTCCCTGCCACTGCATGATCCTTAAGGTCTGTTCAACACAAAGCAGCCTGAGATTCTGTGCTCTAAAATGGTGTTTGATACTAAATCCCAACACCCAGCCCTTGGAAGGGCAGCTCAGAACCCTGCCCAGCACCTTCATGTGACAAACACTGCCTAAAGCTGTGGGGAGAGGAAATCTTGTCCTTTACTGTCAAAGCTCCTTCCTTGCCCTTTTCCTGAGGGAGCACCACCAGCCACTGACTGGTTGAGTGGTTTCTCAAGCATTAATGGGAGGACAGAGCAGAGCAGGAGCTTCCTCAGCCTGGAGCAGTTCCATGAGTCGGAAGTGCTCAGCAACACCTCTGCTGCCATTTCTGCTCAGCGCACAGCATCCCATCTGCCAGCTCAGAAAACACTGCTCCTGCTCCCTCTGGATTCCCTGGCTTCTGCACCACAAGCGCTGGAAATGAAATTATTATAGTAATGATTATGCTGCAACAAAAAGGCTGCCCCCAAAATTACATCCTTTGGAAGGAACAAGGGAGTTAAAAACCCTGAAATGCCAACTGGGAGTGTTATAATTTGATGTTTGCACTGACTACAGGACGCATCTCAGCAGCCTCTTTCAGCACCAATAACCTCTCCCTGCCAGAGCAGCCCTGGGCTGGGGGACAGGCAGGGACCCTGCTGCCAACAAGGCTAAAAACACCAACTAAAAAGGGTTCTGAACTACAAAAGAGAGAGAGTGGAGCCAACCCAGGGGTTTACAGCTATTTTGTACCACGGCAAATGGCTGCAGAAGGAGCAGAGCATCTCCTGGGCACCAAGAAGCACCCAAAGAGAGGACAGTGCTTCTATGACATGGAGACCTCCAGGATTTTGGATTTTCTGTTCAGACTGAACCAATAATTACTGACATAAAGGGAACAACTTTCAGAAAGTCTCTTTCACTCCTGTGTGCACTGCCAAGCTCCCCAGTAGGCACCTGTGACTGCAGCCCCAGCAGCCAGACTGGGCAGTGCTGCAGCAAGGACACTCATCCAGCCAGGAGCCAGCAGCCCCCGAGCCTCAGATTTCTGTAAAAGGCAGAGGAAAAACCCTGCAGAGGGACGTGCTGCTGTCCCACGGCAGAACCCCCAGCCCATGTGGCAGGGCTGGCAAGGCAGCGCTGACAGAGACCATGAATAAAACAATAGGTGCCACTCACCGCCCCCAGGGCTTCCTCATACCGGCACCCCATTTCCCTGGAAAACAAAGAACAATTCCCTGCATCGTGTACTGCTGCCTCTTGGGTTTGGTCCCCAGTACAAACACACACACACATAATTTCTTCTTTTACATTTTTGCCTGATGACTTGCAAGACAAGCCTAATAAAAGCCGAGACAAATAACCCAAAACACACAAAAATGTGATACTGTTTCCTATTAACAACCAAAGCACTTCAGTGACTGAAGAAAGAAACTGCATTAAAACATCAGAAAAAAATAGAATATCAACCACATATGGAAAAAATATATATGTAAAAGGGGAATATATATATATACATACATGGGAGGACAGTGGGGCACTGGCAGGGCTGCTCCATGTGGGCATCCCCATGGGCAGCTGCCAGATGATGAGCCCCAGCTGGCTCAGCACATCCAGAACCCATCCCTGCCTTTGAAACCTCCTCAGCAGGACCCTGGAAACCAACTGTGTCCCCACCACGGGCTCAGGACATCCCTCCCCGTGCCGGGGTGCCCACAAGGCACAGGGGACAGCAGGCTGAGATGGGCCCTTGCACCCCACGGCACCCTGTGCTCCATCCCTGCCCCGCAGAGCAGGGATGCTTTTTTTGGGAGCATCACCCCAGCAGCAGCAAGAGGCACCAGGGAGCTCCCTCAGCAGGAGCCATGCCTGGGGCCAGCCCTGGCTGAAGGATAACCCCTGTGCCGTGGGGGAGAGCAGAGAAAATCCTCCGGGCTCGGAGGTTCTGGGGAGTTTTTCTTGGCAGCAGCCGACGGGGCTCTGCTTCCTGCCCGGCGCGGGGACATCTTCCCCCGGGGATGGCACATCCCATCCGTGTCCTGCCTCCCGGCTGGGGAGCCAGCCCTCCCCTCCAGCTGCATGGCTGGGCTGGCCAAATGACGAGGGAAACCCAAAAACTACCAAAAACCACCAAGAAAACATCTCCGCTGTAACGGGAACACGAGCAGCGCACGCTGTAAAGCAGGAGCACTCTCACTGATGATCTGCCCGTGGGTCTTCAAAGGTTTTTTGTCATCAAATGACCCCAGTGGCTGTGGGAAACTTAAAATTATGATCTATACATGAACAGCTTTGTACAGAAAAGGGAACAACTCTTCCAGAAGCTGACAGTGGACTGAAAACAACCTTTTCCAGCTCCAATTGTGCCAAGCAGCTGCAAGAAAGAAATACCAGCAGGAATGGAAAAATGTTTCCATGTGTTTTGCTGGGCTGGCTGCCACGGCAGAGGCCGGGGCAGAGGCACAGGGAGCCCCCAGGTGCCTGCAGTGGCCAGGGGTGGATGTTTAAGGATCATCTTGCCTCAAGAAGCGGCCGCGGGCCGAGCCGGGACAGCGGGAGTCGGGCGAGTGGAAACGGGCCCCGCTCCTCCAGGCACAGTCCAGGAGCTCAACTTGAAACCACTTCCTCTGCCTCCCAACAATGCACAGAGGAATTTCCACAAATCCCAAGGCTGCCCTGACTTCCATTTCTAAACTTGGAAAAAGAAATACCAGGACATTCCTTTGTTGTTCCAGCTCACTCACTGTTTGATCTGGGGCTTTTGCTCCAGCTGAGCCAATTAAAGAATCCCAATTTCCCTTGGAAAAAAAAAAAAAAAAAAAAAAAGACACAAGCCAGTAACAAACAATGTGTGTGCTTCTTTAATTTTTAACTAATTGTTTTCAGGTTGAACCGAAACCTGCCACCTCATTTGGGTCCATGTGGTTTGATGCTTCAATAGCATTCTGGCCAGAGAGATGGATGTGATAGAGGCATTTCCAACTGCATTCCTGCCCTCTGGAAGGAAACACTCCACTGCTGCTTTTCTTGAACGTGGCTATTGGGGATCACAAAAGCAGCTCGAAATATAAACACCCCCAGCCCAAACCCACAGCCAGCACAGTCTGGCAGTGCCCTGCCTGGGCAGGAACTCCTCAGAAACACTTCTGCTCCTATTTCCTATGCATTTGACCCACTTTTCTACATTTATAGGAATTTGTGTTTCTTTTTTATTTTATTCACTTACATCTGCAGTGGATTTGCCCTTCCCACGTGCTGTGCCACCCTGTCCTGATCCCTGCTACCTCAGTCCTCCCTTCCTGTCTCACCCTCGAGAGCACCAAGGGAGTTTCAGCAGAACTGTGTCAGATCCAGAGGCCAAAGCTAAGCAGGGATGAACACCTGAAGTGTTCAAAAACCACGTGCATGTGGCACTTGGGGACATGGTCAGTGGTGGCCTTGGCAGTGCTGGGGGAATGGCTGGACTTGATGATCTCAGAGGTTCCCAACCTAAGTGATTCCACGGCTTTGTCCTGACTTAGACAGTGCAATTGCTAATCCCAAATCCTGGCACCAAAAATCATCCCACAGCCACCAAACCATGACCAAACTGCAAAGCTGGCGGGGCAACTCTGGCCTCAAGGAAGCATCTCTTCTTCTGCCAGGAGGAACGAGACACAAACCTGGAACTCCAGGAGGAAGGAGCCCGTTCCTGATGCTCAGCTGGAGCAGTTAATCACACGTGAAAGAAGGGAGCACAGGAGCTGGGCAAGGAGAGGCAGCATGGAGAGGCAGTGACTCCAGCCTCTCCCAGAGCTGCTGGCTGCAGACCACGGCCCAAACCCTCCTGTGAGCCCAGCACAGCTGGGCTGAAGCCCAAGGGTGGATCCAGAGTGGACACAGGCCCACAAAGGAGCTCACTATGATGCCCAGCAGCCCACAAAGGAGATGCTGCAGTGCAGCATCAAAGGGATGCTGGGCATCATTAGGGAAGTTTTCTTCTCATGCTACAACAGAAGCAAAGCTCAGACCTCTTTTGCCTTTTTTTTTTTTTTTTTTTTTTTTTTTTTTTGGTAGTATCTTATCATCCAAGAGCTCATTAGCCAGGAATTCCTCATGCTGTTTATTTTCCATTTGTCCATATGTTCCCCACAAGCTCAGCCTCGTCTCTGTTTTAAGTTTATACTTAGCAGCAGTAATTGGAAAGGATGAACAAAGGCACGAAGGAAGGCAACACACACACAAACAAACTGCCCAGATGTTTTGGATTCCTGCATTTCCCCAAGAAGCAGAATCCTCACTGTTTTGATCATGTCATCACAGCACAGAGCTGCAGTCCAGAGCACAACTGGCTCCTCTCTGCTGGCTCTTGGCCACAGAGACAGGAATTCAAGCCACCACAAGCAACCCAAATCTGCTCATCCCACAAGCGAAAGTGAAAACCTGGGATGAGCCTGACCAGCACCAATGCCTGCAGTGGCCTTGTCCCAGGATGGATTTGGCTTTAGACTTTGAAACAGGACCAAGCCAAGCTCCTCAATTCACACCACCTGCTCCTAACGTGGACCTGAGCTCACCTGCCTCCCAAAGCATTATTTGAGCTGTTTGTTATTTCAGTTGTGCTTTTTTTCCCCCTCCCTTAAGTTTTATGCCAGTTAGAAACCAATTTAAACTTAACCAAAATGAATCAGTTTTAATAATGACAGGAAAAAGGGGAATGGTCTCAAGCTGGGAGGAAAGAATGCAGATTTAGGTTAGGTGTTAGGAAGGAATTGTTCCCTGGCAGGGTGGGCAGGCCCTAGCACAGGGTGCCCAGAGCAGCTGTGGCTGCCCCTGGATCCCTGGCAGTGCCCAAGGCCAGGCTGGACAGGGCTGGGAGCACCTGGGACAGGGGAAGGTGTCCCTGCCATGGCAGGGGTGGCACTGGATGAAATTTAAGGTCCTGTCCAGCCCAAACCAGCTGGGATTCTACATAACACAAAATATGGCTTTGCACTGGTTAAATTAAAGTGGTCTCTGCTTGCTTGCAGATACAGCCATGGTTTTCAACACAGCTATTGCATAACTCCTGGGACAACACTGAGATACTCCACAGAATGGAAAGAATTAAAATAAGAAATCCCAGAAGTGGTGCAGGGCCCAAGGAGCCATGGGCAGCCCTGACGTTCCCATTCCCCATCTTCCCTCCCATGCAGAACACAGAGTGAGGACAGGACAGAAGATTAACGAGAGGAAAAGCTGTGACCACAGCAAACAGAGTGACTCATGCCCGCTCCATGGCCTCCTTTTCTAATCTAGAATAGTAATTTACTGCAGGACCAGATTAATTCTGTTTCTCCTCCTGCTGAGCCTGTGGCCGTGGGGATGCAGCAGCCCACACTGGGAGCTCTGGCCACTGCCTGGACGAAGCCAGCCTCAAAATTATCCAAGCTCTGCCCCAGCCATGCACCAGGAGCACAGGCTGGGGCTGAGGAAAAGCAACACACAGCAAAGAAATCCCTCCTGCTCCCTTTGGCTCCAAAGGGAAACAGAGTCCTCCAAATGCCACCTCTGCAGGCTGGCAGCAATCAGCTGGATCCAGGGAACTAATTAAAGGGAGAGCACTAAAAGCAGACTAAAGACTGGAAATCATGTTCTAAACTCACATTAGGATCGGAAGGGGAACTTCCCAATTTGATGGCAGAAAGCAATTTGCTTCAATTAGCAGGGACACAACCGGAGCAGTTGCTTAATAGAAGCATTGCATCTCCGAAAAACAGCAGCTCCCTTAATTGCATCCCTCGGCGCTTCCACAAGTGAGGTTTAGGTGAGGTGGGCTGAAAGAACCCCTTGGTTCTTCCTTTGCAAGTCTCCTGCTGGGGTCTGAGCCCTGTCCCAGTGCACGGGGCACACACTGGACCAGAGAGGGGCTGGCCAAGGGGAACAGCAGCAGGAAGAGCCTTCCCCTGCCTCCTCCTCCTCCTCCTCCTGCACAGCCCTGCCTGCTCTCTCCCGCAGGCAGCTGGCTCAGGCTCTGCCAACGTATGGATGAGTCATTCCCAGCAGCTTCAGGAAGTTCAGGCCTGTAAAGTGCTGCTTCCTCTCTATTTCCAGCTGGGGGGTTTGGGGTGGTAGATCCGGGTCACCAGCCGGCGGTGCCAAGGACGAGGGGCTCTGGCACCCCTCACAGCTGTCCCCACAGCCCAGCCCCAGGTTTATCCCCAGTGTTTGGGGCCACTTTATGTCCTTGGAGACACAGATTGAGAGGGCTGTAAAATTCCTCCATGAATTCAGGCGGTATTTTGCTCCAAACAGAGTAAAACCAACAAAAGGCACTGACACAAACACCCACACAATGCAGGAATCAAGCACAAGGGACTCATCCAGAAGTCCCAGCAGAAAGTTCTGCATCCTATGCCACAAGAAACCACTCCCTAGGAGACATTTAAAACTGAGACACCTGCCCAGGCTCAGCAGCTGCCCCTGTGGGGCCTTTGGGACTGGGCAGCCCCTTTAGGGCTGGGTAACCCCTGCCCACCCACCCTGGCACCAGGAAACAGCACCAGGATCTTTGCCTCCCAATCCCATCTTTACTTAATTAGTGAAAGAGCCAGCCCCTCATCTCTCTTCTCAGGGGACTGGAAGAGAATTTACCCTTCCAGGAGCTGTGGCCCCTCTGTGGCCAGCCCCAGGGCTAATCCTGGAGCCAAGGGTCAGTCTGAGAAGGGCCCTGTCCAGCTCCACCAAGAGCTTCAGCACCCAAAGGGACAAATCCAGTGCTCTGCGTCATCAGGAGGACTCTGTGCTGTCCCACTTACCTCGGTGAGCTGGGAAATCAAGCAGCAACTCAGGCAAGTCCTCACACAGGACCAGGAGCACATTCCATGGCAAAGGATGGTGCTGGCAGAGGCTTCAGCCCATTTGGGGTGCAGAGGAGAGAAGTTTTCCCCCAGAGAAAGCTCCCATGACCTGCTGCAGGCACAGGAGCCCCAGAACAAGAAACACCTGCCCAGGGCTGGGGATTTTGGGCACCACCACCCACTCAGAGCAGTGGGAGGGAGCAGGCAGTGATTGCAAACACATCACAGCTGCCCAGGAGCACCAAAGGAGCTGCAGCTGCTCCTTCTCCCCATCCCTGGCAGTGCCCAGCATGGGCTTGGGGCACCAGGGACTGTGGAAGGTGTCCTGGGGCAGGGTGTGGAATGAAAGGAGCTTTAAGGTCCCTCCCAGTCCACATCATTCTGGGGTTCTATGGTTTATTAGCTGCTCCGTGCTCCTGTTGGAAATGCAGAGCTGGTGGCAGGAATGCCATCAGCCATGGCAGGAATGCCATCAGCCGGTGTCAGGAATGCCATCAGCCATGGCAGGAATGGCATCAGCAGTGGCAGGAATGGCATCAGCCGGTGTGAGGAATGCCATCAGCCGTGGCAGGAATGCCATCAGCAGTGGCAGTGCTGCCCGAGAGCCCCAGCAACTCCCCGGGTCCCCTGGGCACCGGAGGGTGGCAGCAGGAGGGTGACCTCGGCTCCTTCGTGCGGTGACACCCACAGCAGCATGGGCTGGCTGGGGACAGGATGGCGCTGCACAGGAGCTGTGTCCCCATCCCATCCCCATCCCATCCCATCCCATCCCATCCCGGAGAGTTCGGCATCCTTGGGGCAGCCCCGGCTCCCACCCGGCCGTAGCTCAGGGGCTCCCTTGGCACGGGAATAAACCCTCCCCTGGCACGGGAATAAACCCTCCAGATGAAACCCAGGGCACCGAAACACACTCAGAGCCCTTTAACCGGGGCTGTGCGGGGCCTGGCAGCGAGAGGAGCAGGAACAAAATCCCCGAACCATTCCAGGGACACACTGTGCAGGCAGAGGATGGGCAGGGGGACAGCCGCACCTTCCCGGCCCCTGCACATCTGCAACCCCTTTACTTCCCTTTATTCTTTTTTTTTTTTTCCCTTTTCTCCTCCCAGATCACTTTAAAGGTCCAGCTCAGGGCACAATTAGCACAGCGGTTGAAGTGGCGAGGGCAGTGACCTCGGGGGGACAGGAAGCGGTGGCCGTGGGTGGCCGGGGGGGACGCGACACCCGGCGAGCAGCAGCGCCTTGTAAAACCTCCCCCTGCATCCCAGCGCAGCCCGGCGCTCCATCCGCCCGCAGAAATCGGCATTTCGGTGAAATCGCGACCCGAGCTCCTGCCCCGCGGGCTGCGCTGGCACCACGATGCCCAGTCCTTGCTGTGTCCCACCAGGGACGGCCCAACATCCGTGCCCGGCATCGGGCAGCCCCCAGCAGCCACCCCTGGCCGTGGCACTGTCCCCGCTGTCCCCCAGCACTGTGGCTGCCTTTCCGTGTCTGAGCTGCCTTATCAGCAGCACGACCTTTGCTGGTCACAGAGCAGGGGCTGGAGCCGCTTGGATTTGTTTGATTTCTGTTGATGGTTATTAGGCAGAGGAAGTGCCAGAAGGGATTTTGACCTGGAGTTTAAACCTACTCCAATTAGAGCCACTGAGCCTTTAATTACAGCACTCCGGCCACTTTGGTTAAAGCAACAACAAAACCAAACACAGAATCTGGTCGAAGATTTTGGGCTTTTCTTCCCATGGTTGCTCTGAGCTGCCACCTACTTTGTCCCCGTGCTGTGTGACTGTGGCATGGGGCGTTCTGGCTCACCAAGGCCCTCGTGCTGCCTCCAGACCCAGAGGTGACACCACCACTCCAGGTGACACCCTGCCCTCACCCACTGCCCCTCACGCCACCCCCAGGGATGCTCCAGGGGGGATCCCAGGAGCTCCAGTGAAAAACACCCCAGGTTTCAGCTCAGGGGCCCGTCAGAGCTCACTGAGGGGTGATGGATATTTTGGAAACGCCATTTCTTACTCGGCAGAGCTTCTATTAAGTCGAGTTTTTTAAAAGCAAGTCCAGAGTGCTCTTGTTCTTCGCTCCACTTGGCCCTGGCATGTGGAGCATGTTTCACCCCCTGGCACCATGGCACCCAGCACAGACCTTCCTGATGCTCCAGAGCCTGGCACAGATCCCTGCCTTTTGCTTTATTGTTCTATTCATTGATATGAGGCTTTATTAGCCTTAGCAAAATAGAGTTTGTGTCCATGCATTCCTATGATTTATAATTACTTTCTAGGATATATCTTGTGGTTGGTTTTTTACTTTAGACAGTGACTTCATCCTTGTGCTCTGATAATTTCCTTCCCTGCCTGGCTTTTGTCCATTTTACCCAAAAATCTCAGAGAAAAAAAAAGCCAAGAGGAAATTCTCCTTCTAAGCAGCACCGAGCCCTGAGCAGAAGTGGGAGGATGGGGTGACAGCCCAGCTGAGCAACCAACTGGAGCAGTGAATGGATTTGGAGTTTTTTTAAAAGCAAGTCCAGAGTGCTCTTGTTCTTCGCTCCACTTGGCCCTGGCATGTGGAGCATGTTTCACCCCCTGGCACCATGGCACCCAGCACAGACCTTCCTGATGCTCCAGAGCCTGGCACAGATCCCTGCCTTTTGCTTTATTGTTCTATTCATTGATATGAGGCTTTATTAGCCTTAGCAAAATAGAGTTTGTGTCCATGCATTCCTATGATTTATAATTACTTTCTAGGATATATCTTGTGGTTGGTTTTTTACTTTAGACAGTGACTTCATCCTTGTGCTCTGATAATTTCCTTCCCTGCCTGGCTTTTGTCCATTTTACCCAAAAATCTCAGAGAAAAAAAAAGCCAAGAGGAAATTCTCCTTCTAAGCAGCACCGAGCCCTGAGCAGAAGTGGGAGGATGGGGTGACAGCCCAGCTGAGCAACCAACTGGAGCAGTGAATGGATTTGGGCATTCCCAGGACCTGGGGGGAACACAACGACCCCACCAGTACCACACTGTGAAGTGTTTTATGTGATGAGTAACAGGTATCAGCACTAAAACAGCCCTTGTAAATGTTCTGTGCTGAGGTTTTAAACAGTTCTGTAATCCAGCTGCTACCAGATTTGGAGTATTGCGTGTATTTTCAAACACTTTGGTTTCTTCTCCGCTCCCAGGGAAGTTTTGGAACACGAGGCAGTGAAAACAAGAGTAGGTGCTATGAAAGCTTAACTTCATGTGAAAAGGAATTTCCTCAGGCCCTGCAGGCATGGGTTGGCACGGGGAGCCACAGCAGCCCCAGGATGAGCTCTGGCCCTTTCAGCTGCTCCCTCCCAGCCTCTGCTGCAGGATCTCAGGCCATGCCCTGGGCCATCACACAGATCTGGGAGCAGAGGAGAGCCCCAGCCCCAGGAGAGGTCAGGGCAATCCCACCCGTGAACCACTGCCACTAACGAAGGCACCCAAAATGAGTCAGTCCTTGCCTTTGTGTGGCCAAGGCACACAGGGATTAATTCACTAGTTTCTCTGGTGAGAAAGGACTTCTGCAGTAAAGCCAAAGGGTTTAGAGAAATCGTTCCTAAATGCAGCAATATTTTATAAATTTCTTGTATGTGTATTACCCAGACCGAGAGGGAAACATCCAGTTTAAGAAACTGGGAGGTCTCCAGTTGAGTGGTTTTATTCCTCAGTGTAATCCTCTATTTCACATCATGCCATGGACAATTAGCACCAGTGTTTTCACTGGGGTTCCCACCAGAGCAGGCAAAGAGCACAGACAATGGGCAGACCCCTGTCCTCTCCTCTGTGGTGCTCCCACCTCCTCCACAGGCAGATCTGACTTCTTCCAGCACGTGCTGCTCTCCCTTCAGCTGAGCCTTCTCCCCTTGGGTTGCTTTTCTGTCTTCTATGGAAACTGGAAATCAGATCTCAAGATGTACTTCTTACTGGTTTGGGTAGGAAGGGACCTTAAAGCCCATCCAGTGTCACCTCTGCCACGGGCAGGGACACCTTCCACTGTCCCAGGCTGCTCCAAGCCCTGTCCAACCTGGCCTGGGACACTGTCAGTGAAGCCACAGCTTCTCTGGGCACCCTGTGTCAGAGCCTCCCCACCCTCACAGCTGGGAATTCCTTCCCAATATCCCATCCAGCCCTGCCCTCTGGCAGGGGGGAGCCATTCCCCCATCCTATCCCCCGAGCTCCCTCCCCACCAGGGCACAGCAGCTCCAGCCGTGTCTGCCCTCCGCAGCCCCCCCAGCCCCACGCCAGCCCGGCTGCTGGGGAAGGCCAGAGGAGTTCACCTGGTCACTGCAGGTGACCACAGCCCTGCCACTCGGTGCTGTGAGCTGTCCCAGACCCGACACAAGTGTTGGAGCCTGTGAACCCACACCAAACACAGCGCGGCTTCTCCAGGCCCCAGCGCCTCTGTCTGTGCAGGAGCACGGAGCTGGAGGTGTCTGCAGCTTCAGGCCACCGCAGGAGGAGCAACAGGAATGCCAAATATTCCAGTTCTCTGGACATCCAAGCCCAAATAAGGCCCAGATGCCAGGAGAGCAAATGTAAGGCTGATCGACCAAGTTTGGGCAAACGTGATTCAGAGTTCCCCAATGCTGCAGATTTTGCCTTGTAGGATAAAATTCCTAATTCTGTGTTCACTTATTCCTGTTTAAAGAGGAATCTGTGGAACCTCTATCCATCTCTGTCAGCCCCAACTGCTTGTTTGTGGGGAACTGTACATTTGAGAAGTTCAGCTGTGAACCAAAACCAGTTTCATGGGTCAGCAAGTCATATAACTACCAAAAAACCCAACAAATTCCCCAAAATGCAATCACCATTTCCTGACAGGCTTGTTTACAAAAAAGATGGACACCTTGGAGATCTGTGTTACACCTTCCATGGAAGGAGATGGAATGCCCCCACATAATCTGTGTTTGTCATGGATAACCAGGTGCAATAACACATCAAAACTCAATTAAACACTGTCCTACAGCAACAATTGCTACAGAAGTGACATTTATTGACGTTCTGCTGTATTTACAGGTTGAACATAGTAAAACTCCAAAGTGAATGACCACTTGGCAGAAAGCACAGGAGTGCACATTGAATCTACATTTCCAACGCATCAGAGTCTCTGCTAACACAAATTATAAAAGCAAGAATTACAGGTATGTTAGGAATTGTCTCAAAAGTCCCAAGCCAAAGAAAAAAAAAAGGCCTTTGTTTTGCAAGATGGTTTTTATACAAAGTTGCAACATGATCTTTTAGTTTTACACTACAGACTTGTTCAGTGAAAACCCCTGGAGAGCCCAAAAAGTTGGTGGTGCGAAAGGAAAGGATACTACAACACCGAGAATAAAGACTGTTAAAAGTTAATACTTGTGCCACCTTTAAATTCCCAATGACACCTCGGAGTCTGGACTGCAGTGACCCCTTTTCCTCCACAGGCCCCTGGGTGCTGGGGGACTGCAGGAGCACAGCCACACCCTGCTGTCACCTGAGCCCTGGAGTCACCCCTGTGCTGCCAGACAGGACACGGGGGACTGGGATGGACTGGGAGGGACAGGACATGGAGGACAGGGATGGACTGGGATGGACAGACAGGACACGGGGGACTGGGATGGACTGGGATGGACAGGACACGGGGGACTGGGATGGACTGGGATGGACAGACAGGACACGGGGGACTGGGATGGACTGGGAGGGACAGGACATGGAGGACTGGGATGGACTGGGATGGACAGACAGGACATGGGGGACTGGGATGGACTGGGAGGGACAGGACATGGAGGACAGGGATGGACTGGGATGGACAGGACATGGAGGACAGGGATGGACTGGGATGGACTGGGAGGGACAGGACACGGGGGACTGGGATGGACTGGGAGGGACAGGACATGGAGGACAGGGATGGACTGGGATGGACAGACAGGACACGGGGGACTGGGATGGACTGGGAGGGACAGGACATGGAGGACAGGGATGGACTGGAATGGACTGGGAGGGACAGGACACGGGGGACTGGGATGGACTGGGATGGACAGACAGGACACAGGGGACTGGGATGGTGGACAGGGATGGACAGGACATGGAGGACAGGGATGGACTGGGATGGACAGGACATGATGCGCATGGAGCACAGGAGATGGACAGGACAGGACACGGAGTAGAAGGATGGACAGGACATGATGCACATGGAGCACACAGGATGGACAGGACACAGAGCACAGGGATGGACAGGGACAGGACATGATGCACATGGACAGGACACAGAGCACAGGGATGGACAGGGACAGGACATGATGCACATGGACAGGACACAGAGCACATGCAGCTCCGTGGGCTGTACAGGACACCATGCACACAGGCTGTGCAGGATGTGGCACGTGGAGACTGTACAGGACATGCACTTCCATGGGCTGTACAGGACACAGGGCACACACTGCACAGCACAGGGTGTCACACACAGTCCAGGATGGGGTGTCACACACTGTGCAGGACACAGTGTCACACACTGTGCAGGACAAGGTGTCACATACAGGACAGTGTCACACTGCCCAGCCCAGGGTGTCACACACACAGGACACAGTGTCACACACTGCACAGCACAGGGGGTCACACACAGTCCAGGATGGGGTGTCACACACTGCACAGGACAGGGTGTCACACACAGGACACAGTGTCACACTGCCCAGCACAGGGTGTCACACACAGTGTCACACTCACAGGGTGTCACACACAGGACAGTGTCACACTCACAGGGTGTCACACAGTGTCACACTCACAGGGTGTCACACAGTGTCACACTCACAGGGTGTCACACAGTGTCACACTCACAGGGTGTCACACAGTGTCACACTCACAGGGTGTCACACAGTGTCACACTCACAGGGTGTCACACAGTGTCACACTCACAGGGTGTCACACAGTGTCACACTCACAGGGTGTCACACAGTGTCACACTCACAGGGTGTCACACAGTGTCACACTCACAGGGTGTCACACAGTGTCACACTCACAGGGTGTCACACAGTGTCACACTCACAGGGTGTCACACAGTGTCACACTCACAGGGTGTCACACAGTGTCACACTCACAGGGTGTCACACAGTGTCACACTCACAGGGTGTCACACAGTGTCACACTCACAGGGTGTCACAGTGTCACTCTGCCCAGCCCAGCAGCTCCCAGGCTGCAGCAGGACAAAGCAAGCCTGGCCCCTGCTGGCCCCTGGGCAGCTCCTGCTGTCCCAGCACCACGAACCCGGGCTGAGCAGCTCCACCCGCAGCCACACACTCACTGCAAGAGCATTAGCCACTAATGAGTCAACAATTACAGAATTCTGCGTTAATTATTAAAATTTTACACCTAAAAACAAACCGAAAGAAATGCTTCTCCTTTTTTTTTTTTTTCTTTTTCCAACAGTACTTTTATTTATTTATTTTAAAGCAGGTGATTATTTTTTCTTCTGCTCCAGAGCCTTGATTCACTTCCTGCAGGTGTCCTGCTGCTTCTTGGGGGGGATTTCACTAATGCAGGAAGACATTTGCCAGAAAACATCTGTTGGAGAAGGATATTGAACACCGAAGCTGCAGTCAGAGGGTTATTTTGGATAACAGGAGGATGTTGTTCACACAGCACAGGATGTCTAAGGGCTTATGAAGTGTCTCAGCACACAATGATGTGACTCCAGCAAAATGCTCAGGAATCTGTGTGTATTTTACAGGATAACACCAGGACTGTGTCCCTTACTGCACACACAGCTGGAGCAGTAAACTCCAGCTTTCCACCAGATTCATTTCATCAGGTTGTATTTTCTGGTTTGCACTCATTATTCCCCTCCTAATTTTCTAAAAATTATCCCCGCTCTGAAATAAAAATAATCCTTCAGAGTGCCCTTTGCATCATGCCCTGAAGAGGAAATCTCATCTAAGGACAATAATACACTAAAAATCCAAGTCTTTTGTGGTTTCTTCACTCAGGATTCAGGATTAAAGATTTATTTTCAGAGGAAGTATCACAGCTGAAATATTTATGAATTATTCTGGACATTTATCTCAGCATATCTGAAAGTGCTTTTTGAAAATGCTCTAAAATGAAACATAAGTAAGAATTTAAACACTCCACCTCCACAAGCAAGGAGTGAAGACAGGTCTCTAAAACTGTAATTTCAAATTTCAAACATAGGAAAAGTCTATGCAAAAAGAAACCACAGAGTTCCTTTAGGAAATAAAAAAATAAAGTTTTGGTAAAGGAGCAAAAACATTTTTTTTTAATTGTTCAGTCAGACAAAACACAGAGATAAAGCTGACTTTAAATGCTCACATTCTGTGACCATAAACTGGGGGAAATGAACCCTCTGGTGACTCAGCAGGAATCTGGGAGGACATTACAGATCCTGAGGAGGTCACAAACCAGAACTTTGTTAACCAGAACTGAAACACGTGAAGAAATTGGCTGAACTATTTTTACACACTATCACCAGAGGAAAGCAGTGCACAAAGGCTGCTCTGTGCTGCAGGTTCTCCTCACAGCCTGGAAATGAAGCAGAATCGTGGGCAATTTGCAGTTTCTAATAAAAGGGAAGTGCATTTGGAAACCCAAGGCTCGGTTTTCAAATCTCAACAGTTTAATGACCCCCAATTTAAAGCTGGGGTTGGTTTGGTTTCTTTGACTGTCCCAGCTGCAATTGCCTCTCTGGGGAAATGGAGTGTTATTATGATATTTCTAAAGGGAGCATCGTGTTGCATTCCCCAGCTGGGAAGCAACCTATTCCAGGATTTCCTTCCCCTCGGGGAGGGACAGTTAATGCCAGGCCATTATCTGCTGTGAGCAGGAAATTATGCTACAAGGCTTCAGCTACTTAAGCCTCCTCCTTTAAAGCCCCATTAAGGCAGCCAGGCTGAGGTTCAGCACTGAAGCAAAAGACTCCCAGGCACTCAGGTTTCTGCAAGATGCTCAGGCAGGACAGCTCAGGGTCTGAGGAGAGCAAAGGTGTGCAAGGGAGGGTCTGAGGAGAGCAAAGGTGTGCAAGGGTGTCACTTCTTCAGGAACCTGGCAGCAATTTCAAACTGCACAATTCAGACAAATGGCTCGTTCTGGGACAAAAGCCAAAGGCCCTCTGACAACGTTTTGTGACCTCTCCTCGGGTTTGGGACACACCACGTGTTTCAGGCGTGTGATTTGTTCTCAAAGACACATTTGCCAAATTCTCAGCAGTACCAAGGGGCAGGGGGTTTGTTCTCACAGTATCTAGTCAGGGAATCAAATGAATGTACAATTCATCACAACAAAAACTCAGGGAGGGATGTCCAGTGTTCCTCTGCCTCCCATCAGGTCAGTCTGGGCTCTGCAGGCTCAGGAGATGGGTAGGGGGTACCAAGAAACAATCTCCCTGCTTCCTTGAGTTCTAAAAATATTCAAGCAATGGGAAGTGTAGCCTAGAAAAGTCACTAAATAGAGTTAAAATCAAAGCAGAACAAACTCAGGAAAGCAGAAAATTTACCTTCAGTAAATAAAGAGAACTCTGGTTCTGGGAAGAGTGGAAAACGTATCTGGCATCTTCCTAACCTTTGCATAATTAATAAATCCTCGGAGAAACAGCAGAAAACCTGCAGGGGAGAGAGACATTTGTCCAGTTAACACAGGTGTTGTTTCTTCAAGGAGAGGGAGCAGCTGAACTCTGCCACCACTACAGAGGGATCTCATCACTGGGATGCACAGCAGCTGATCACACACAGGAATTATTTCTGGGAGCAATAACACCTCATCTTTCCATTTCAGGTAACTTCAAAAACAAACTTTCCTTGGGCAATCACAAAACTTTTGACTCCAAACAAGATCCAGTCACTCCCAAAGCAGGAAAAAGAAAATAAAATGACGAAGGGAACAAACCACTCCTCCATTTAAGATGCAAGAGCAGACACTACATCAGTTACTAACATTATTCTCTTCTTAACTTCTGGATGATGTCAGGATGCTGCCACCAAGAACTGGCAGGACAGTGTTTACATGTGCCTTTAAAACCTGCATGTGCTCAGTCACAGGAGTATGAGGGTCACATTTCATCTGGACATGTACACATACATATTTACCAGCCATGAATGCTCACAAAATCCTAACTGACTTTACAGTTTTTAAGCATCTTTTCCCCCACAGACACTCACCTAGTACAAGGAAGACCCACCAAAGCCAGTACTGGCCATCAAAGTAACCAGGAAAATAGGTGGAAAACTGAAAAACAGCAAAAAAAAATACAGTTTAGGGCACATGGAAGTTTGTGAACTGAAGTCTATCCCCACCAATTTTAGCAGTAACCAGATCAGGGCTGCACACAAGAGATCTCATGGGATGCTGCATTTCACCAGCTGCAGGGATGAGTTACCTCCACAAACTCATATTTATAGTTTTTCTGCACCAGCTCCAACAAGGGGAATGGGACAGACTCAACACCCAGCTATGAATTCTGGCAATCAGTGGGGCACAAGGACACTGCTGGGCAAATATTCCTGTTTTAAATTGTGTCCTGGATGCAGCCCAGCTGCAGTTTCTGAGAGGGCAGAGCAGGCTTGCAGCAGTGCAGCACATCCATTACTCTGTCAGGCTGGATGGTGTAAGAGCTGGAAAAGAAATCCCACATCTGTGGAGCCCACTGACAAGATTCCCAGTTAGGCAAATTACTGCTATTAAATGAAAGGCACCAACACTATGAGAGCACTGAAGTTCACAGTTTCAGTATAAACACAGTACCATTCTTCTGGGTTTGTTCTATTCAAACTTCAAACCTAACCAAAGATAAACTTGTTACTGATGTTTAAATCAAATCCACAGAAAATGTCACCTCCTACTGTCACGCCTCTTAATCCAGCAAACAGTCCTTAACACCTCTGAACCAAGATGACCACAACAACTGTCTACAGAAAAGTGAAGAGATGTTGTATTTCCAAATTAGGATTCCCAGAAGACAGGGTAGGAAGTAACAGCTCTGACATGAATGCTCTCAACTTCTACTTACAGCCAGTGAGCTGCTTTGCTTCAAATTCAACTTTCAGCCTGGAACGCCATCACTTCACAGGCTCCAAATAAAGATTTCCTGATGGAAATATTTTCTCCCAATCCCTCAAAAAAAAATATAAGAGCTAAAGATGCTAGAGCAGGATGGCAGCCTGCTCCTGGTCCTGCTCCTGTGCCGCAGGGAGGCTGCACCAGAGGGCAGCCACGGCCTTCTCCCACTGCTGTGCAAACCTCACTCCTCCCACAGCCGTTTCCCTCTCCTCATCAGCCATCCTGCATTTTAGAGAGTTTCCTCATTTCCAGAGGAGAGCCCAGGGCACAGCAGGCTGCAGAGGCTGAAGCAGGGTTTCTTTGACTGGGTGAATGTTTTCCCAGGATCAGAGTTGCTGCTGCTCAGCACAAAACCACACTCTGATCAGGCCAGTGCCTCTGGCAGACACACAGAATGAACCCCAGAATGCCAGAGTGGGTTGGGCTGGGAAGGATCCTATAGCAGCTCCTCTCTTTTGCCACAGACAGGGACACCTTCCACTCCCCCAGGAATCCCTGTCCAGCTTAAACTTGGATACTTCCAGAGATGGAGCATCCCCAAAGAACATCTGGGTGTGCAATCTTTCTTTTCTTTTACTACAGTTGTAATTCCAGCATATAAACAGGATACAATTATGAAAAAGCCCTGTTCTTAGTGAGTAAGTAGCTCAAAAATTATTTCATTATTAAAAAAATCCCCTAAATTTATCACTAACTCCAGTATGAGATAAAAACCTGCTGGGGAAAAAGAGCATCAGTGTCTGTGTACATGGATTTGCACCACACAACTCACCCTGACAATAAGGATCCACTTAATAAGAGACAGACCAAAGCCAGAAATGGCCCCATATCGTCCTGCAGCTGAAGTAGTCAGACAGAAAGACAGGAAAAATCCAATCCAGTTGAAGAGGAATGCCACTGAGAAAGCAGGAGAAAAGCAGCAGGTCAAGACACCTTTATATTCCAAGGAAAAAAACCATACACCCCTTGCACACAGGTTTTTCCTGGTGCTACATAAACATAAATGTGACCCAAACTATTTTGGGTCACTGCTTGGAAAAAAGTTCATTCCATCAGGTACTTACTGAAGAAAGTCAGCATGAAAATGCCATCATTTCCTATCCTCAGCTGGTCAGTGTCATCAAAGTCATCCCGTGTCACAAAGTCATCATCCTGCAATGCAGAGGGAGGCAGCACATGGGGGATTTAGGTCAGTCCAGTCCACACAGCAGCCCCACTTCTGGGTGTGACTCTTCAAAAAAAGGGCTGGAATCCTAAATCTCAAAAGGCTACAAATGCAAGCACGACAAAATTCCTGATTCTCATCCTGAAATGGTGCAGGGCATGAAATGTTATCTATATAATAGGAAATGTATCTTTATTTTTAACATAGTCAAGATCCAGCATGTTCTTGTTCTCACTGTGAAGAATTCTTCAACTCATCAAAAAATTATCATCTCAGCAAGGAATTTGGCTTCTGTGAAGAAGTGTAATGAGCAGTGGACTTCTAATGCTAGCAGGGGTGGAGGGAATGGCTGAACAAGAGATAATGCTGAAAAAACCAAAAATATATCATTCTGACAGAATGGTTTTATCGTCCTTGTATCAGCTACACTGACCTTCAGAAAATTCAACTAAGTAAGCAGCAGGAGTATCAAGGGTAGATATGCCAGACAGCTGAAGAATTAATCTTAAATCTTTTTTAAAAATGAAAAAAAAACAACAAAAACCCCAGTGTCAGTGCACAGGGATACAGCACAGTCCCTCTGTCAGCCTGCCAAGCTAATCTGGCTAGCACATGCTGGCATTACTGAGATGTCTGACATCATCACAGTGCTCAGAGGAAAACTAAAAAAAAAAAAAAATAGCCACAGGACTCAGAAGTGTGGAATATCACCAGCCCAGAAAGCTTCAGAAACACAAAAAGCCCGTCCCAAATGTGAAGAGTCACGAGGGGCAGGAGCTCAAGCTGAAATGGCAGGCAGCAGGGCAGGGACAGGGACACTCACCCTGCCAGGAACCAGGGGAATGGTGGCCTCAGCCTTGGTCCTCTCGGCCTCGTCGTAGCTGGGCAGAGTGGTGGCCACGTTGTAGGACGGCGGCTTCGGGAACCCTGACTCATCCTTGTAGTCAAAGTAAGCTGCACAAAAGCAGTGACACAGGAGGGAGCTCAGCACTTCCCCAGGAACACCACGCTGTGCTCCAGGTGACTTCAACGAGCCCCATGCCTGTTAAAGCCTGTCCCCTCCCCACCCTTCCCTCCATCCCAGCCTCCTGCCATCCCAAAGCAGAGAGGGAAAGGCACAGGAGCACCTTGTCTGATAGCCAGCAACCAGCAGAACACTCACTGAACACGTCTGGCTGTACTTCTGCTTAAAACAACACCACATGCTGTGCCTCTGCTGACTTGGATACTCAGAAATAGTCACGTTTCCAGATCCAAGTGGTTATTAAAGTGATTAGTGACAGGACAGGAGGATGAGTCAAAGTCCCATCCTTATGACCAAGTGCTTAGTTATTGGAAAGTGCAGGAAAAGTGAATTCTTTAAACCCTTTTAAGTAACAAATCATTTAAGGAAGGGGCACAGCATCATCCAAATGCCAGATAATGAGAGGGGAACCACAAATCCTCCCAGCTTTGATTTTTTAACCGTCTCCAATTTACTGAGAACACTGTGAACTGTAACCTGAACACCCCTTGATGGGATGACATCAGACGAGCGCAGCCAAATTGCATCTCCTAAACCACAAGGCTGTGTGGACCAGTCCTGATCCTTGCAGCTTGGGAAGGTGCTGCAGAGCCAGCCGTGGATGAGGAGAGCAGCCAGTGGCAGCAGGGCAATGCCAGCCCTGTCCCCAGGTGACAGTACCTGTGTTCTCTGCAGAAATGCTGCTGTAGGGCGGAGGGGCGTCGTTCACCGCCGGCACGGCCTCGCCCGGCTCCTCTTCATTCTGCAGCTGAACAGAACCAACACCAGGGCTCAGGGGGGTCCTCAGTGCTCTGACAGCACCCCTGCAGCCTTAACTGCACACAACGGACTCTTCTGGAAGGAGAGTGCTCTGCAGCACCACGGGACACAGAGCAGCTGCTCAGCCTCCCTCCGAAGCGCTCCCACTTGAAATGATCAATCTTCCATCTCGGTTTTAATGTTTTCAAATCCTCTCCTCGCACACCTGGACTCCAGCAAAGCACAGCACACAGCTTTCCAGTACCTTTCCATTTCCCTGGCACTTCCTCAGCTCACGCTGCTTAGAAGCTGCAGTTGCATCTGTTTTAGTCAAAGAAATACAGTGAGACACCCAACAAAAGGCTCCATTGCTGCCTGTGGCTTTGCTAAGGAAGGGTTTTTTCCATGGATACATTACATAATGATGCACAGAAGTACAAATGTTGCCATTTCCCTTCAACCTTTCACACTGCATGACTGAAAAGGAGCCGGTTTATTTTGTGCACTGTGCTTCCCACAGCTCTGTATAAATAACCAGGAGCTATCACAGATCCAGCATCACCCGCACGAGGCAGGTGTGCCGTGGCAGCTTTGATCAGGGAAGCAGCAGTACCAGGCCACAAAGGAGGTTACAGCTGCCATCTCATGTTTCCCTTCCATTTCTCACCACCTCAGCAGCAAAAGCACTGAGGTTTTCTGCAGAATAACTCACCTCAAACAAGCACCTCCAGACTGAAGCACTGGGCTGAGCAGGAGGCACTGCCCTCGTTTGAACCACCGCTAAACAATGTCTCCTCCAGCTCTCCCTCCACACATTTGCTCCTGAAGCCATCCAGGATATTTTGCTTTATTTTCTTTGGAGAGACACACTGCCATTCTCCATGAGCATTTAACACAGGGGTGGGGGCGTAGGGGGATGTTCTTATCTTATTTGTATCAGGGGAAAATAAATCAGCTTGCACTCCTAAATACGGATCTTGGATATCCAAGTGTTCTGTGCTTTGGAGTTTTATTCATTTTGCTGCTTAACATAACAGATCACAGAATGGTTTGGGTTGGGCCATTCGTTAAAGCCCATCCAGTGCCACCCCTGCCATGGCAGGAACACCTTCCACTATCCCAGGCTGCTCCAAGCCCAGTGTCTAACCTGGCCTTGGGCACTGCCAGGGATCCAGGGACAGCCAGAGCTGCTCTGTGCCAGGGGAAGTCTATGATCTATAGTCTGCTCCAGGTCACAATACATCCACACCCTCTGTGAAAGCCTTGACTGTGCTTAGCAGATGACAACAAGGGTTCTGCTGGCAGGTCCGAGAGATCAGCTGAGAGGGGGAAAAGGGAGGAAATTACACTGGAAAGCACCAGAACAAAATCAGGAGCACTGTCTGCCAGTCCAGGTGCAGCGAAACAGCAGAGCACCACAGTCCTGCACTCCAGTTCCACGCCAGCTGAAGCTCACTCTGCTCCCCAGCAACATTTCCTAAACAGAACAGGTGGGGAAGAAAAAAAGGGTGCTTGGGTCAGCCCCAAGCTTTGTGGACAAGCAGTCCTCACACGACAACGCCGAACCATTTCCTTGAAGAAGGAGGAATCAGCGATCCGGATGAAAATTTAATCCGTGCTCCAGGGAGCGGCTCCCAGCACAGCTGTCAGCAGGACACAGCCCCAGATGTGAGGCACAGCAAACCAGCCCAGCTGTGAGGCCCTGGGGCTGGAGGTGGCAGGACCTGCCTCACCTGCAGCTTTACGGAGCCCCAGGGCAGGGAGCAGGGACAGGAGGAGCTGCAGCAGCTCCCAGCACAGCGAGGCACCTTCCCAAAGCCTTTCCAAGGAACAAAAACGCCTCATTTATAAACCCCACGGAGCTCAGCACTAGAAATAAATGCAAACTAACTTGAGAAGTATTTGCCTGTTAGAATATGCTTTAATTTTTTTTATAAAAAACAGCATTACTCCAGAAATCCCAAACCACTCTGCACAGAGCACGAGGGGCAATGGAAGGGATGGGAAAACACTGAGTCAAACTCTGCCCAGAGAGGCTGCCCCTGGATCCCTGGACATGGCAGGGGTAAAAAAATATTAAAAATATGATCTTTAAGGTCATCCCAAACAAACCATTCTGTGATTCCATGATTCCCCCAGCTCTGTAGTTTATGAATTCTCAGAAAATGCTCCACCATGCTTATTATCAGTCTATCCATGGAAATTCAGCACTTCTTTTCTCCCTCTGCCTGTGCAGGACCTGGTCTATTAACAGGAGGAAAGGCTCTGTCACAGCTGGGACACTCTGGATTCCATGTGCCCTTTGTTACCTGCTCTCCAGGTGAGGGGGTGGCAGAAATTCAACCCCCCATGTAAGAAAGAAGGCAGGTACAGCCTGAGAGCACAGTCACCAAGGAGGGGGGAGGAAAGCACCACATGTGACAAGACTGGAAGAAATAAAACAAAAGAGGACACAGATATTGAGTGGAATATTAACTCCTACCACTGGTGGTTCTTTCAATAGTAAAAAGAAATACATGTTCTTCCACCAATGTCAGGTGGGAGAAAGCAGCTGAATTCACTGCTGCCTTCAAACATCCCAATTCAGGTAATGGATAATGACACAAAAAATGCAGCTCCTTTGTGAAGTTGAGCTTGAGGCTGTAGGAGGTTGCAGTTATAGAAAACATATTTTTCTTCTAATGGACAAGGTACACAAATGCCTTCCAGCCTTTTTAATGATTCCAGGCATCTAAAATTCAACTAAGTGCCTATTAGCAGAGCAGGGAGGGTTCATGTGACAGGAAGAATGACTCATCAGGCCTCGCTGCCCTGGCCTGGCCCCGCTCCCCCCTGCCCTGCACAGCCCCAGGTATGGACCCCCAGAGAATCCCCCCGAGGCCTCCGAGCCCAGAGAGCCTGCCTAAAAGCAGGGTCTGACTTCAGTCTGTCCTGCTGAGGCTGTGGGATAATTCTTTCCTAGATTCACTGATGGATTTTAGCTTTTCAGGCAAGGTTCTGGTATTCGTGGCATAAAAAAACAAGACAGTCCTTACAGCCACATGTGTAGTTATTGAAACAACAGCTTGGCTGGGATTTTCTCACCAGACTGCTAAACCAACAGAAAGTTAACTGACAGAACACCTAGGGATAATAATTTTTTTTTAAAAAACCCCATCATCAGAAGCCTGGCACTGAGCAGGACATCACCTCTGGCTGCCACCTGCCCTGACTGAGACCCATCCCATGTAAATACACAGCACAGCAACATAAAAGTTGAAATCTGCCAAGCTGTTTGGAAATATTTTCATGTAAACTTGGGGAAAAAAAGCGTTTCCAATAAATATATTGGTTAATTCTTCCAAATTTCTTAAACTCAGCATATGGGCTGCTCACATAGTTTTGAATCTTTATTTTTTAACTCCCCTTTGCCAATTTCTGAGGCTGCATGTAAATACTCTTTACACCAACTGAGCATCACTACACTAAACCAGCATTCCTACAAGCTTGGCCTCAGCAATAGATCACATATCATTACATATCTTCAGCCTTTTGGAAGTAAATTGAAGTCACTGCCAACTCTAAAAAGGAGAGTCATTTTTACTGACTTTTGCTTTACTTAATTAAACACACCCTGATTTAAAATCCTGACTTTTTCCTCGATGTTGTTGCAAATTTCTGTAACTTAATATCAGCTTATTAATCAGCAGGAATAATGATAAGCTACCAGACAAGCCAACCCACACCCTTCAGCCCTCTCCATGATGAGCAAATAACTGTTTTCTCCTGTAGGCTCCTCCAGCCCATTTCCCTGGAGCAGTGACAGCCCCGAGTGTCTGGCCCAGCCCCTGCACTGGCACAGGTGTGCTGAGCACCTCTCAGGTGGCACATGTGGCACCTGTGCCAGGCAAACCCTCCCTGGAGAGATGCTGATGCTCCAGCCCCGAGCAGATCCCAGCCTTGGGAGTGACCTCCCTACACGTGCCAACCCCAGAATTCTCCATGGAAAGGGGGCTCAGGCCTTGGCAGGGGCTGCCCAGGCGGGTCTGGAGTGCCCATCCCTGGAGGTGTCACCTGGAGGTGGCACTCAGTGCTCTGGGCTGGGGATAAGGTGGGGATGGGGCAGAGCTTGGACTCGGTTTTTCCAAACTGAGCGACTTTGAGATTCTGAGATACTCGTGTGACTTTGAGATTCTGAGATACTTGAGTGACTTTGAGATTTAACACAGGCCTGGAAACTGTGCCCCCACTGCCCAAAGCCACTTGTTTCTCCCCAGCTGGAGCAGCTCCCTGGCACCCAGTGGGCACACACGGAGCAGGAGCCAGCAGCAGCATCCACCGAGGGGGGCGACGGCAACGACCCCGCGAGCCACCAAAAGGCAAAAACACCAATCAAAACCCATTTGATGTCCATAAAATACAACCTGTGCTCATGAGGGTGCTGTCCTCTGACTCACTGCAGCCGAGGGCCTGACACCACAGAAGTGCTCCCCAGTCCTGGGAAACAAGCTGGTCTAATTCCCTCGTTTCTGCTCAAACAGGGAGTCAGACTGGTCTGGACAGACTGGAAACAAGCACTTAGGCCAGCACAAACCTGTGCCACACACACTGGCCTCAGACTTGAGAGATCAAGGTCTTAATATGGAAAAATTAGGTTTTAATCTTGGACAGATGTAATTAAATTTCCCACAGTTTAAGCATAAGGCCTTCTCACGATATTTAGAATCCGATTCATATTTTTCTGGACATCAGGGTATTTCAGTAAGATTTCTAAACATTTTAAAATATCACAGTTCTTAAATGGTCATATGAGGAAGGTTAAGTATCTTCCATGGAGAAAAATCCCATTGTACCACCACAGATCAAATTTGGATATTTCACAACAGGCAGGAACAGAATGATTGGACAGCCCTTGATACTGAATTTTGCTCACTCGTCCCCATGACAAAGGATCAGAATTCAGACACATACAGACCTTCTGACCCTTGCATTCTGTATGGTTACTTCTAAGTTATGATGCCAAACCCACAGAAAAAGGTTGCTCATCTCCTGGGACCACTTAACAACCCAAAGCCCTCAGGGATTGTTCCTACAGCTGCTTCCCAATGGGGTTACTGAGCCCCACTGAAATTTAGTTATGAGAGAAAAGTTCCTAAAAAAGCCCAGCTCAGAGCTCAACACCATCCTGATGCCTGAGATAATATTGTATTTTAAAGTTTGTATGCAAAGCTATTTTCTCCTGCTACACAAGCTGTGAGATGACACTGGACTGCTGCTGATTCCCTGCCTTTCCCACATCCTTTGATGTTTAGGGACAGAATGTACTTAAATTCTATAATAACTTTTGCACACAGAATCACTAAACCCTTGCCAACTCACCTGACAGGTACTGTTGCCTGCAGAGGTGGATGTTTCAGAGGAAAATAACCAGATTTTAGTCACCTGAGCACAGCTGAGGCTGGACATGGGGCAGCTTCAGCACAACCTCAGAGCAGAGGCTGCACAAACAATTATACTCTGCAATTTTTCTAATTTTAGTCGGTTTATGTCAATGGCATCTCCTATTCTGTTTACAAATAAAATAAAAAAATACCTACCCTACAACTTTTCTTAGCATTCTTATCCTTAGCCAGCACCTCTTGCACACTGAAAGGACCTCACTGAGGAAACAGTCACTGACATTTCTGATTCTAATGCTGACGTGAAAAGATTTGGGATGTTCTCATTTTTTAGTTTCAAGCTGTGTGCCCATTTCAGCTGCAAAATTAAACACAAGCTCAAGGTACACACAAGGTAGCAACTGATATCTGCCTCCCTGTTCCACTCCAGCCTCCCCAGATATTAAAGAAGCATTGTAGTCCTTCATGGATTTAAGCTCTATTCCCATTCTATTTCCAGCAATGTATTTCTTCTACAGTTTTCACAGAACAAAAAACAAACAAATGGAAAGATCTTTCTTCCTTATTTTCCCCACTGACACCTCCCTCCATGGAATGATTCATGATCCATGTAAACCTTCAACAAGTGGAACAGGAAGACACAGCACTTAAAAAGGAATACATCTTCATTATTTAACACTCCCACCATTTCCTAGGTGGGTTTACATTACTCATACACCTCACATGTATTTTCGAACGCTCCAAGTGCAAAGCATGCCTGGAAAACACAGAGTGTAAATAAACTTGTTAAAGCTGGGCTATTTTTCCCAGAATGGAGGGTAATTTCTATTCCAAGGACGAAATACCGTTCTGCCAACTGAACTCTCAATCCAGGGTTATGCTGGAAAGGCTTTAAACCCACTAATCCCAACAACATCCCTGTATAACTTTCCCAAAGGCAGACTGAAATGACAGCAGCCTCTCAGTGTCCCTTTTTGGGGACACAGCAGTGCCCGGAATAACAGTAGCAGGGCGGGCTGCAGCTCTCTCTCCTTCTTCCCGAACTTCTCCATTCCCACCTCCACAAGCACAGCCCCAGCACCTGGCCTGCAGAGGAGGATCCAAATCCAGCCTGAGCCTGTCCCAGCCCTGCTCCCCGTGGAAGGGCTGGGGGAGGCTGAAAGCCCTTCTCCAGAGTTTCAGTTTTATCTTACACAAAGCTGCACCTCCTCAGTACTGAGCTCAGGCTCACATCGCCCAAAGGCATCACTGCAGGCTACTTTTTATCAGACTATTTAATGCCTGAACAAAGCCATGGGCTGGGAAGTTGGCTTTGGAAATTAAATCAGTGCATGGCCCTCGCACAATGCCCACGATGATGCACAGACCTGGGCTGGGAGTCTGCAGGGAAGGAAGAGGTTGCTGATGGAGCACAGCCCACATTCCCACATCCCACATCCCACCTGCACGGCTGAGGAAGGGCTGGCAGAGGAGAGGGAACACACAGGTCTCAAACTCGGCTATCCGGTTCTCTTGTGCTCAGATCATGGTCACTAACTCTCACCTTTTTTTCCTGAAAATACACACACTTGAGGAGTCCTACAAATATGGTACAGGGTGCCCACACCTCAGTGCTGCTCCCACACACACACGGATACATCAGGAACCCATCCCAGAGTGAAGGCCACACGTCCCTGGCACGCTTGGACAGTCAATCACATTTACCAGCACAGGAACCACCTGCCTGCATAACCAACTCCATTAATGCATCACCCCACCACCCAAAAACATCGAGCTTTTAAAATTCATCCACCCACTCATAATCCAGTAATTTGAAGGATTAAATGAGCTTGTTATGATCTTCTCCAGGCTACCTCCACTGACTGGGTCCTGTATTCACTCTAGCCCTTGCAGTTATCACTTCACTATCACTCTCTCTTCCTTGGCACATGGTGCATTCATTATTGTACATTCCCACACACATTAAGTTTCAAAATATGAGAGAATTGACACATTCAATGCTACAGAGACTCTCCCACTCTCTCATCCTCTCTTTCTCTAAATCCCAACTGCATCTCCACAGCTTGCAGGGTTTTGAAGCAACACAAGCTTTGGGAGCCAGTTCAGTGATAACACAACACCTGGGTTCCGGCAGAGGGCAAGGAAAAGAAGCAATTTCTAAACAGCTACTCAAAAGTAAATACATTTACATGTGAGAATCTGCCTCTAACTCCAGTTAAACCAGTGGCTCCACAGGCCTCCATTACATATTTGTCTTTAGCAGTGCAAATCCTCTGGCACAGCCTGGCTCCCTAATCTCCGCAGGGCTCGCAGATGAGTCTGCCCTGGCTCTGCCCGAGGTGTGAGCAGACACAGCACCGAGCAGGGAAACACCAGCTTCACACACCCCTCCTGGGGGAAACCAGGAGTGTGTGCACAGCCGGGTAACACCACAGCAGGCAGCGGAGTCCTTCAGAGATTGTGTCACCCATCCCCACTGCTCCGGGTGATGGCACACCTGCACGTCCCTTGGGAAGTGGCATTTGGGAAAATACTCATCCCTTGGGAAGAGACATTTGTGAAGACACTCATTAGGGTCAACACCACCAGCAGGACTCTGCCAGGAAAGGCGATTATTGCAGAGACCTGGTTATCTGTCCCTAGCACGTCCCAGAACAACACAAAGAGGTTTGTCATTGTAAGTCAGCGCATCTGTTTAGCACTGAACAGAAAAAGAAAAAAAAAAAAAAAAGCCTAAGTTTTACTTAACTTCTACATTTCCAGTATGTAAAAACACGGAGACCTGCAGCTGTCAGACGAGACAAGTGCTCCATCCCATGGGAGGGTGTATCTCGAACTCTGCCGAGCGCCAGCCTACCCACGCTGGGAATGCTACCCAGGAAAAGTCACAACACAGCGATTTCTTGGGAGAGCCTCGGTTCAGCAGGAGCGAGCTGTCTGCTGCTTTGAGGGATTTCTCCATTACTCTTAAGTAAAGAATTCTCCATGTCTGGTGTCAGAAAGGCGCCTGCCAGAAGTGGGTCACACCGGGGAGCCCTTGCCGTGGGGCCGCTACTGCAGACAAACGGGAGGCAGGAAGAGAAGAACGACCCGAATTCCCCAGGGAGCTCTTTAAGGCCAGCCCCTGGCCTAGAGGGAGTCCACACGTAAAAGATGGAAGAAAACTAACGGTGACCTCGGGACGATGCGGAACGAGACCGTTCCCCGGCCCGTGGGGGGAAATGACCGGCGGGGTCAGCGCCCTGCGCCAAGGTCGCCCCGGGACTGGGCAAACACCGGCCCCGGACACACCCGGCCCCAGCGCTGGGCAAACACCCGGCCCCAGGACAGAGCAAACACCAGCCCCAGGCCTGGGCAAACACCGGCCGCGGGCACACCCAGCCCCGAGCCGGCGGGGAGCGGCTCCGCGGCCGAGCCCGGCCCGCTCCCGCCCTCCCCGTCACGCTCGGCCGCGCCGCCTCCCGCCCCGCCCGCCGCCGGAGCCGCCCCGGGCCGCGAGCAGCGCTCCTGGAACGGCTGCGGAATGACAGAACCACCGAGGCTGGGGGAGAGCTGCAACACCGGCGGGTCCAGGCTGTGACTGATCCCCACCCTGTCCCCAGAGCCCCGAGTGCCACCTCCAGCCCTTCCTGGGACACTCCAGGGATGGGCACTCCAAAGCTCCCTGGGCAGTTCCAGTGCCTGAGCACCCTTTCCATGGGGAAATTCCTGCTGTGCCCACCCTGAGCCAGGGACATTCCCTGCCCTGCTCCTGCTGCCACACTATTGCTGAGACAGCCCAGGTGCCTCTTGCCCACCTGGGCTCATGTTCAGCTGCTATCAACCAGCAGCCCCAGGTCCTTCTCTGGGCTGGTTCCCAGCTCCAGTGGGGCTGGAGGGTGACCGAGCCAGCCCGGCTGTGTGTGGGGACCCGGTGTGCCGCTGCCTGAGGGAATGCCAAGAGCCAGCAGCATGTCCCCGGCGCCGCCACAGCTGCAGGAGTGACCCCACAAGCTCGGTGCACTACATATAACGTACATTGTGGAACTCAGGTATAATTTTCAGCGTGGAAGCTGCCACAGGAGGTGTTAGTGAAACCTTGGGAGTCAGGAAATTGATGTAAAGCCACGCTGCCTCAGCAGGGACACAGCAGGGCCAGCACCGAGGAAGGAGCCCTGTGTGAGCCACAGTGACAAGCCTGGGTCACAGCTGAGCCCAGCCATCCCTGTCCCACCACGCGGGCAGGGAGCAGGGCAGCTGCACCAAACACGAGGTGTTGGCCGTCAGCTCCTCCACATCCACAGGGAGCAGATGGTGTTGAGCTCCTTCCTTCCAAAAGGAGCACGTGTAGGAAACCACGCAGCGAGAGAAGTTGGTTTATTCTGAGTTCTTCAGTGTTACATTGGCCAAAACACTTCTCAGCTTGTGTAACATTTGTTTTCTGCAGGAGCGGTTCAGCTCTAGTCAGGCTTGCACAAAATTACCCACATCAATCCCTAAGGTGGATGAGATTTAAATATATCAGCTTTAGGATGAGGAAGGCTGAATCAGCCCCGCTGGGATTCCAAACTGCAAATTCAGAGAGTTGCAAGCATTGAAGCCCTAGGACATGGTTTTGAACTGCACACTCAGTCATAAATACAGGCCTCAGTGCTCATTATTCCCTACCATAATCAGCCTGGACTCTTTTCTGCCTGTATTTTGCCTTTGAGGGGTAGGGAGTTCATCGATGCCTTAGTGAGATGAATGAACATCCCAGTTCTCATGCTGAAGGAGAGGCAGGAACCGTGAAGGATTTTAGCTGTGAATAACCTCAAAGAGTGACTCCTGAGAAATGCTGGAGACACAAGGACGAGGCAGGCTTCTTGCAACACAGGTGCCTTTGAAGGAGCTGGAACAAGAGCTGCAGGCACTGACAGACTCTGGTTTCACCTTTCCACGAGACTCTCGGTTTGCACTGAGAATTTCCCTGCAGTGAGGAGCTGTCCTGATGACATGCACGGATTTACTCGCTGCTGAGGTGGGATTACACGCCTAAGTAAGGCTGTAGCAGCAGTGGTAATTAGCTGCACAGTGATTGACTTGGACAACACTGAGATAAAAATAAGATGCAACCTGTGCATGCCCTCAGAGAAGATGCTGGAACGTATCCTGGAGAAATGGTGAAACCATTTGTGTCAAAGCCATTTTGGGGCCAGTGGAGGCAAATCACAGCCTAATTAGTCCATCTAGTCTGAGCATGACTGACTCCGGAGAGGTAAGGGCAATTTCTTCCAGTTTCTCTCCCTGTATTTATTTTTATTTTCTAAGGTGGGGAAGCTCAGTAGAAAGATGATGCTGTGGTTACAGCACATGACTGGTTCTGCTTTCATTTCCCAAGTGGTTTGAGGCAAATCACTTCATGCCTCTGTGTTTTTGGTCTTTTTCTCCAGTACAAAATGTCTTTTCTCCCAAGAGACACTTGAAGCTTGAAGTCATTGATTTTAGTGACTTCCGTACGGGATGTGCTGTGAAAGTATTTGAAAGCAATTGGAAGTATGACAAGGAGTGGAGTGAGTCCTCTGAAATCTTGGAGCTGTACATGTGTTCCTTTAATTATTGTGTACAACTGAGCAATAAAGAGAACACTTTTAACCTGCACTTTGTAATAAATATTGAGCACTAAAAGCTAAATAATAAACCTCAAAAGCAGGGCGTGTAAACTAAACTAGTAACAACTGAGCAGGACATTAGAGCTAGATCTTTCTTCTAACCTTTTAGTGCTAAATTACCCAATTAAAAAAAAATCAAAATGTTCACATGACAAAAACCTTTTTGTCATCAATTCCAAAGTACTCCTGTGTCCCTGGAGGCAGAAACACTCCATGTGCAAGAATTGGACCCACAGGATTTGAATATCCATAGATGTCATTCCCCACTGTGGAATAACATCCTGAATTAGAGCTGTATAATTAAGCTGGAGAGATTTGTTAAGGATTAGTAAATGCTGTCTAACAGATGCTCCTCCCCAAAATATCACTTGGCCACAAAGACATTTTGTGCTTGGGATGTTCTTGTATTTGAATCATCTTTGATCTCTTTGCCCAAAAAAACCAAACTGTGGCTGGCCCATCCCTGGAAGTGTCTAAGGCCAGGTTGGATCAGGCTTGGAGCCACCAGGGATGGTGGAATGCTCTTGGCAGGGGGTGAAACTGGACCATCTTAAAGTCCCTTCCCACCAAACCATCGTGTGGCTCTGCGACAGCCCCTGCCCAGGGCAGCTGCCCACTGCCTCAGGAGCAGCAGGTTCTGCAGATGTGGGCTCCCTGCGGGGTTTTGGACACTCAGGCAGCTGCAATTTTAGCGTTTGTTGCAACAACAAAAGCCACTGGGTCGCATGGGGTCTGCTGGAAGGAGGAGAGCCCCGGCGAGCACAGCCACACGTCCCACAGCCGGGCGCAAGCAGTGCCTTGTTCACTGCTGGGGAAAATTGTGAGGAGGAGGAAGGAAAACAACGGTGGCATTGAATTGGAAGAATTTCCCAATGGGAGTTCTCTTCCTCTGAAAGCCAGCAGCAGAACCGAGGGGCAGATATGGAGGGATGCAGTGAGTTGTGCTGGATGGTGCAGGGGCAAGCAGAGCTGAGCTCCAAATCGCCTCCACGCAGCGCGGCCAGCTCAGCCCAGCCTGACTTCAGGGGCCCCAGCTCACTGATTTCACCAATGCCCTTTGTCGCTCTGTTATTTCTTCATCCTACTGCAGAAATCACGATTAACCAATGGTTAATTTAACCTTGCTGTCCAGATTAAATCCCTTACTGCTTAGGCTGGCAGTTTTGAACCTGGTGAGGAGTGAGGTCCTGACAGCTTTGTCATGGGAACATCGCCTGCAAAATGGGAAGGGACTGGCAGGGGTGCTCTCCAGAGCTGCCTGTTCATGCACTGCTCTACCCACAGGCTTGTTTTGACCTCAAAAATATCCTAACTAGGATTTGGGTGCTGCTGGGAGAGCTAAGATGTGAGCGGGGCTTGCAGGAAAGAGCAGCTCCCCTCCAGATCTGTTATTTCTCCTTTTCTTATAAATTGGGGTCAGAAGGTAAATGGAACATGCTGGAGCAGGAAGAGGTGACTGATGGTGGGTATTAAAAAGACTTTAATTACAGGATTTGGAGAGAGGATTCTTCATGGAGATAATTTTTTAATTGTTGCTGTTTCAGGAAAAGAACCCCAGTGCTCCCAAGCAGGTCCCAATAGCAAAATGCTTGTCTCTGAGCACTGCTGACTCTGATCCCTTCAAGATGGGGCAAAAGAAAACGCTGCGTTTGTTAGAGCTCCCCCATTAAACATCAACTCCTCCCGTGGAGAAGTGTTTGTTTCCTTCCATCTGCTGCTTTTGCAAGGAAGGAAAATCAGCCTGTTCAGACACCAGGAAGTTCTTCAGCATGGGAACAGCTCGCTGTAAATGCAGGAACAATAACGGGCAGAAATTATCATACCTAAAAATACCCATGATGCGAGTGACACGCACAGCCCGGCCCCGGAGCAGCTCGGGGGGGAAGGAGCGTGAGGCTGCCCAGGATGTGCTGGGTGTGGGCAGCGCGGGGGCTCCTGCCTGCCTCCGCTGCGCTTCTTGCTTTCACCAACACATGTTTTGCTGTCGGCTCCTCCCGCATCTTTGTGCCAAGCCACTGGCAGGGGAGGTGAAAGGCGCGCCTGTGCAGTCAGAGCCCTGCAGCGCTTGGATTTCACCGACCCCATCCCCACCAGGGCGCTGTGTGAGCAGCTGGGGGCTGCAGGGCCGGCCCAAGGGCAGCAGCTCTACACTCGCCCCAGGAGAGTCGGGCCAGGTGAGGCGGAGGCAGGGGATGAGGTGACGCTGTCCAAGGCCGCTCCGAGGGCAGGCAAAGCCCAGAACCCACAGCTCACCCCGGCTGTCACCGCCGAGGGAAGTCCGTGGTGTCCCTGCCGTCAATTCCTATGCGGGCTGTGCCTCCAGTATTCGCTTTTTCGGAAATTTCCGAGCGCTGGCCGCGTTTCCAGGGTAACGCCGAGCGTTGTGCTCAGGGATCTTTGGGGATCCTCGGTGCTCCCTCCCTGCCGAGCCCCGCTGCAGTTTTGGCTTTGCACGCCAGAAGCTGCAGTTGTGCCACAAGAGGGGTGATGTGGGAGCTCCCGGGTGTGTGTGCAGCTCGGGTGTGCGCTCACCAGGTGTCCTTGGTGCCGGCACATCCTGGAGAAAGGACTGCAGCAGCTCCGGGATGGGAAGGGTCAGACCTCAGCCGGCTCCCCGTCCCCTCCGACCCAGCGGGGCACAGCCCCCGGCCAGCCCAGCACCTCGGTCCTGTGCCTCTGAACCCTCCGCTGCCGAGATTCCTGCCGGTGTCCGGGCAAGCCGTGGGTCTGTCGCACCGAAATGGCCCCGATGGCACAAGTGAAGAGCCGTGTCCCCCCGAGCCAGAGCGCAGGCTGCCCTGCCCTGCGGGAGAGCCGGGAATGCCGCTGCTGCCAGCTCCTCACCCCGCACCGGCCACCGGGAGACCTGCCCGTGGGCTGACGGTCATGCAAACACACGGCCATGGAATTTATTTAGCTCTGTGGCCTAAAACTCTTCCCGTGTGTGCCCAGAGCCCGCCACACCCATCATTCCCACGGGCAACCCAAGGGCTCTCCAGGATGAGACAGTACCGGGAGCACTGGTTCTAGCCAGGTCATTTAAATTATTAAAATGAAGAGTAACTGCATGGGCTGGATCCCAGCAGAGCAATTTGTAGCTCATTCTTCCTTCTGATGAAATTGAATATCGGTCTAACTTTGAAGTAAGAGCTTTGTATTCCAACAATGAACCAAGCCTCTGCAAGGGGAGGTCGGGCACATTTTCATGAGAGTTTGAACTCTGGAGCAAGAGCAGGAAGGTGTTTTGGGGATACCACTGTGCCAGGAGCTAGGACAGACAGAGATCGTGGTCTCTCCATCTCCCAGAACGACCCCAACATGCCCCAAAGTGAGTCCCTACAGAGCAGCTCAACCGTGAGAGCAGCTCACACCGTGAGGTTTGGTGGGACAAGGCTGGGAGCTTCGCTTTAGGGCTGCAAAGCTGAAGGACAGAGTCGGGTGGATCCCTGCTGGGATGGTGACACTCCAGCAGAACCACATCGAGATATTTAGGGCCGTTTTAACGTATCTGGAGGAAGCATTGCTTCCCGCAGCTTCGCCTGGACGACAGGACTTGCAGCGCGGTGACATTGACGGAGCGGCTGCTCGGCAGCCGCAGCGCCGCGCTCCCTCCCGGCGCGTTCAGCCGCTCCGCTCCGCTCCAGCCGCTCCGCTCCAGCTGCTCCGCCCTGCTCCAGCCCCGCGCTCCGCTCCAGCTGCTCCGCTCTGCTCCAGCCCCGCGCTCCGCTCCAGCTGCTCCGCTCCAACCCCACGCTCCGCTCCAGCCCCACGCCCCGTTCCAGCCCCGCGCTCCGCTCCAGCCCCGCGCTCCGCTCCAGCCGCTCCGCTCCAGCCGCTCCGCTCCGCTCCAACCCCACGCTCCGTTCCAGCCCCACGCTCCGCTCCAGCCCCACGCTCCAGCCCCGCGCCCTGCTCCAGCCCCACGCTCCAGCCCCACGCTCCGCTCCAGCCCCACGCTCCAGCCCCGCGCCCTGCTCCAGCCCCACGCTCCAGCCCCACGCTCCGCTCCAGCCCCACGCCCTGCTCCAGCCCCACGCTCCAGCCCCACGCCCTGCTCCAGCCCCGCGCTCCAGCCCCACGCCCCGTCCGCGGGGCCGGGCCCGCCGCTCCCCGCCCACCCTCGGGGCGGCCCGGGCGGCGCCTCCCGGCCCGCGGAAGTGATCCCGGGCAGGGCGAGCCGGGAGGAAGCGGAGGTTCCGGACAGGGGTGATCCGCGGAGGCGGCGGCGATCGCGGGCACAGGCGATCTGGGAGGCGGCGGCGGCGATCCCCGGCGGCCCCACCATGAAGCTCATCATCCTGGAGAATTACTCGCAGGCCAGCGAGTGGGCGGCCAAGTACATCCGCAACCGCATCGTGCAGTTCGGGCCGGGCCCCGGGCGCTTCTTCACGCTGGGGCTGCCCACAGGTGGGTGCCGGGGGGCGGCCGGGCCGGGGCCGAGCGCGGGCCCTGCCCCGGCTGAGGCGGCCGCTCCCCGCAGGCAGCACCCCGCTGGGCTGCTACAGCAAGCTGGTGGAGTATTACCGCAACGGGGACCTCTCCTTCAAGTACGTGAAGACCTTCAACATGGACGAGTACGTGGGTGAGTGCCGCAGCCACCTGTCCTGTCGCCTTTGGCCCTGCCCGGGAGCTGCTGGGCTCTTATCCCGGCAGAGCCTGGCGGTGCCCGAAATCCACCTGTGCAGGTAAGAGGGACAGCAGTCACAGAGTTACAGCATCAATATTCACAGAGTTACAGCACCAACATTTCACAGAGTTACAGCATCAATATTCACAGAGTTACAGCATCAATATTCACAGAGTTACAGCATCAACAGTCACAGAGTTAGAGCAGCAATATTCACAGAGTTAGAGCATCAATACTCACAGAGTTACAGCATCAACAGTCACAGAGTTACAGCATCAATATTCACAGAATTACAGCATCAGTATTCACAGAGTTACAGCACCAACATTTCACGGAGTTACAGCATCAGTTAGAATGGAAAAAACCTCTGAGATTGTGGCGTCCTGTGACCCCACACCACGGTGTCAGCTGAACCATGGCTCTGGGTGCCACGTCCAGTCTTTCCTTAAACACCTCCAGGGAATTAGCAAAGGGGGACAATTTGAAAACCTCTGGAAGAAATTTGAAATTTTTCATAGGTTTGAAAACGTATGGACAAAGCTGGATGCTGGGTGGTGCCCAGTATTGCACACACTGTTACAGACACTGCTGTGGCTGCACTCAGGCACTGAGCAGGCAAGAACAGCTTATCACTGCAGGCTCAGCGTGCAGCTTTACTTCCACCTTTGCTCTGGGGTTATAAAGGTCCCTTACAAAGACCACTGTGTCCCCTGAGTGCCCTCTGGTATCTTCTGCTGAGTTAGCAAAGCACTGCCATTGCTGAAGTCACGGTGAAACAGTCTCCTCAGAAGAAATAGATCCAAAGGTGAAAAACATACAAGCTAAATATTTGCTAATGCTAATTTTATCCTGGTCAAGAGGGGTTTTTATTCAGTGAATAATCCCAATCAAGAAGCATCAGGGAATAAGCAGTCCAGTGTGGGTTTACAGCATTCAAGGGAGGTAAATATGCAATAATTATACAATAATTATTATTTCCCAGGCTTCTGCAAAGCTTTTTAATAATTCTTACTAACATGAAATAGAAAAAGGGTTGAAAAGGTACTGACAGATGAGGCACGGCACACACCTGCTTTTTGAACATCTGTTGTGTATTAATATGGGCATGTGTCTTACAGGAGCTGATTTTATTTCTGGTATTTAGGGAAATAGAAACAACTCTGAAAGCTGAGGGCATGACAAAGCACAGCAGTGCTCTGTCACCAAAGCCACTGCAGGGCTGTGGAAGTGCTCTGTTATGGGTGATGCTGTTCCAGCTGGCCTCAGTGCTGTGTGTTCTGTTTGTTACCAGGTCTCCCGAGGGATCACCCAGAAAGTTACCATTCCTTCATGTGGAATAACTTCTTCAAGCACATTGACATCTCACCAGAGAACGTCCACATCTTGGATGGAAACGCCCCTGATCTCCAGGCAGAGTGTGATGCATTTGAGGAGAAAATCAAAGCAGCTGGAGGCATCGAGCTCTTTGTTGGAGGTGAGAACCCAAGAGCAGCAGCCTCTAAACCCTGTCCCAAAGCTGTGCCCGTCCTCCCCAGCTCTCATTTATTGCCAAAATTGCTCACTTTCAGTGCATGTGCAGTGAAATCCGCCCCACAGTCCGTGGCCCTGGGCACTGCAGTGTCCTGGCAGCCTTGTCTCCCCACCTCCCACTCCCAGCTTTAGGTCCTTCAGTGCTGTCAGTGACCTGTTCAGGAAGTGTTGGCAGGAGAAATGGGAAGGGCTAGAGCTGTAAAAATATGAGGTATTTATCAATTGTCAGTGGCAACAGGAAACTGCTGGGAGTAGCTTTTCCCATCCATTTGTCATATGATTCTGCCACCGACTTTGTCATTGTCCCAGCGCAATCAGGGCATTGCCTGGTGGCTCCTGAGGGGGCTTTGCTGTTGTTCCTAGCAGACACAAATCTGAGCTGGAGCAGAGGAACTGCAGGGGTTTTCCTCAGCTCTGTTCCCAGGAGCACTGCTTCTCCTGGGAGAGCTGCTGGCTCTGCTGTCACAGCTGACCCTGTGCTGCCACTGTCCCTGTGCAGGTATCGGCCCCGACGGCCACATCGCCTTCAACGAGCCGGGATCCAGTTTGGTGTCCAGGACACGAGTCAAGACCTTGGCCATGGACACCATCCTGGCCAATGCCAGATTCTTTGACGGTGACCTCTCCAAAGTGCCCACCATGGCTTTGACAGTTGGAGTAGGCACTGTCATGGATGCCAGAGAGGTGAGGAAATAAGAAATGGCTTCCTGCAGTTCCTCTGGAGCAGCCAAAGGTTATCCTGTTACGGAGCAGCCATGTGTCCTCTGGTGTAGGGTATTCCTGCCACAGAATGCCTGACCCTCCTGTCCTCTGGCATCCTGCAACACCACAGAGAGGCTCTTGCTCCATCTCTGCTGGCACTTGTGTTTGTGTAACCCTGCAGCAGCTGTTCCCCCCAGGGAGCCAGGAAGGTTTGGGAGGGTGTCTTTGGTTAGCAATCTCACCTGGAAAGTAACTGCAGAAATCAGGCTGAGTTGATGTCACACCAGCAGGTCATGAAAACTGTGGGACCACTTTTACTGCAGTCTGTTCTTGATCTACGCTTGTCAAATCTCAGCGTACAGGTGCCCAAAGGATCATGGCAGTGACCCACCAGGCTGTGGTTTCGCTGGGAGCTGAAGCAGCCAGAGCAGCAGCAGCAGCACAGAGAAGTGGCTGTGGGGAGGGTGACAGGGGTGTCCCCATTCTCAGCTTGGCAGGGTGTGCTTGGGCTCTCCCTGGCCCCGCTGCCAGGCCCTGACTGCCCTCTCTGTCTGGGGGTGCAGGT
This sequence comes from Onychostruthus taczanowskii, assembly GCF_017590055.1. Lineage (NCBI taxonomy): Eukaryota > Metazoa > Chordata > Aves > Passeriformes > Passeridae > Onychostruthus > Onychostruthus taczanowskii. The sequence goes on from NW_024498573.1 coordinate 1,117,179, forward strand.
GATGATCCTGATCACGGGAGCCCACAAAGCCTTTGCTCTGTACAAAGCCATCGAGGACGGTGTCAACCACATGTGGACGGTGTCGGCCTTCCAGCAGCACCCCAACACCGTGTTCGTGTGCGACGAGGACGCCACGCTGGAGCTCAAAGTCAAAACAGTGAAATACTTCAAAGGTGAGTGTTTGACCAGGCCAGGCAGCTGCTCTGTTACATTTTTAGGAGCCACGAGCCACGCTTTGCAGAGGTGTTGCTGAATAAGTAACTGCCAAAGGAGTATATTCCTTAAATATACCACAGCAGTATGTGTGGAGGTAAACGCTTAATGCTTGGTGTGGGAGCAAAGGCACAAGGACAACAGTAATGTCTAATTGCATTAGCATCCAATGAAGGAGAACTTGCCTTTATTATGTCTACTTAAATTGCCTTTTGACTCTCTCCATCAGGTTTAATGCTGGTTCACAACAAGCTTGTGGAGCCCTTGTACAGCATGAAGGAGATGGGAGCAGAGAGGAGCCAGTCCAAGAAGCCATACAGTGATTAATGTGCTGGGGCAGTGCTGAACCAGCTGCTGAAAACAGCTGGGACAAAAGGGAATTGCTGCAGAAACTGATCTCATGTTTGTTTTTAAATTAGCAGAATGATCTTGTGGTTCCTTTTATCCATTAAAGAGACAGATGCCAAACACCTGCCTTAATTAACCAAAGGAGGATGGGATCCAGTGTTCTGTGTTCCACAAACTTCTGCCACCAACTCATTCTCTGAAGGAAGTGAAGAATGAATTGTTTGATCTGTGAACTGGCTGTAATCACAGACTGAAGGCTGCAGAACTGAAATGTGAGGATAAAAAGAAAGCACAATGTTTCAGAAACAAGTGGGTGATAACTCTGGGGTGTATTCCTTGCAATTAGCACAAGTATCTCCTGTTATTGCTTCGTCCTCCATGAGACATTCTTACATTAGAATCCTGGAAAAGAGGATTGTCCAGCTGGAGAAGGGAAAGCTCAGAGCTGCACCCACAGCCAGGAGAGGGCAGCAAGAAGATTATGGAGCCAGGGGGAAAAGAAGGGACAGTGGGGTGGGAATGGAGACACAATGCCCACGTTGCAGAGGACAAAACCCCACTGTGGGAGCAGCCAGGCAGTGGGACAGGGTCCCCACGGGGCAGGTTCCCTCCTGAGGAGGCTGCCACGACCTGACTGCACAAAGCCCTGGCTGAGCCCTGCTTTGAGCCACATGTTGGACTTGAGACCCCTGAGCAGAAGAGGCTCCAGCAGCATCCCCCACTGGGGTCCAGGGTGCAGCTCAGGCACCCGAGGCTGTCACTGTTCTCAGGCCCAGGTATGATTTGCTGTGCCTGGTGCTCTCTCTTCTCCAGAATTTTCCATTTCTCTGAGGAAAAGCCAAACCAGCCCCAAAGGAAACACTCTTGTTCCCACTGGCTTCAGCCTCTGTTTAATTACAGACACCCCACACAGGTGGACAACAGCCAAGACCCCACCAATTCTTAAATGTGACTCCTGGGACTTCTGTCCAATGCTCTCACACAAGGGGCAAGAAAACTGGGCAACATTTATTTTCTTTATACAGAAGTTTTGTAAGTTGTTGATCTGTACTGTAACTTTCTTCAGTAAATGTTTAATTTTTTAAAGGGTGACATTTGACTGTATCTGGTGCTCGGTCTCAGTGTGCTCATGGTAGCAAAGCTGTGCTGGAGGCAGTTTGCTGGGAAGAGCTCCTGCTGCTCCCCCCTTCCTTGCCCAGTGTTTGCTGGCAGGTTTTCCTCAGAGGGAAAAGCAGGGCCCTTGGGGTGGCAGGGCACTCTGCACGCATTAAATGGCACGAGAGAACACGTCCCTGCCAGCTCCAGGTGGGAGCTCTGGGCTGTCCCATTCCCAGGAGCACCTGGGGACACTGTGCTGCCAAATCCATGCCACAAGGAAGACAAACAGGGACACTGTTTACCATCTTAAAGTGAATTTAGTGCATGTGAAAGGTGCAAGAAAACAACTCAGACCATACACAATGTACACTTCTCCTAGACACTGACCTAGAGATTCAGCTGAGGTGAGACCTGCTCTTCCATCTTTTTAATCTCTGTGCCAGTTCCTCCTGTGCACAGGGAACTGCAGCACCACTCCTTTTGGCCACACATCCCAGGATAAATTCAATCTCTGTGCCAGTTCCAACAGTGCAGGCTCCTCCTGTGCACAGGGAACTGCAGCACCACTCCTTTTGGCCACACATCCCAGGATAAATTTATTAACTCTCAGTCAGAACTGAGTGAGCTGTGATCACCTCGAGTTCCTGAGGAGGCTCAGCTCCAGAGCTTTCCATCCAGGCCCAACTGCTCTTGAGCACAGCACATGCAGCTTTAACTTCCAAATAAACTTTTAGACTGTTCTGCAAGTGGAAAAACTTGTAAAAAATCGGTGTTTGCCTCCAGTAATCACCTTCATACTCTCCAAACCACTTGCTGAGATTTTAGGGGGAAAAATTTGGTTTCTGAAATAATTTGAAGTGCAAAACCAGTGGAAATAAAGGATCTAGTCCAGAAGGAAAAGTATCAACCATCAAATTTCTTATATGAAGAGTTAATAAAGAATAAATTACTTCATCAACTGAGAACACAAGGTAATTGTCAGTGTCTTGAAGAATTCAAGTTCATCTCTTCCTGATACTTTTCACCCTCTCACTGGTCACATCCTCAGCTCACTGCCTTGGCACTCATCCCTGCCAAAACAAGGACAGGCAACGTGAGGGGATCCAGCAGCAGCACAGGGAGTCACCAAGCTCACAGAGATCCCTGGGAATGGCTGTTGGTCATTCTCTGCCCAAGCTCTCAGGGATGCAAAGGCTCAGGCACAGCAGCCAACGAGAAGGGTTGGGGATAATCAGCTTTAATGTCATTAGAAAGTAGCAGGGACAGAGCCAGGAGCTGCTTTTCAGAGAAGCACATCAGGAAATTCATAAAAGCAACAAACTTTGTTGCTGAATACAGAAGAAATTTTCTGTATTGTATCAGAAAACTCCCCCAGTCCAAGCAGCTCCACCAAACCACCCCAAACCCCACAATATTCACGATCCAAGGGTCACTGTCCCTACAGGAAACCCCCAAAATACTTCCAGGATTTGAGGCTTCAGTTTTGTCTGTTGGCTTTTAAAAAATGGGCACCTCTTGGTATATATTTTTTCCAATGGTTTTCCAATTTCTGACTTTAATAATGGACATGTTTGTGTGGGCATTCCATGATGATCCTGATCCCAGGATGGGGAAAGGTCTCCTTTGGTTTTGGCAACAGGCTCTGAGGTGTGAATGTCCTGCAGTGCAGTTACCACTCTTCTGTCACACAGTGGAAGTGAAAAGCAAACACAGGACACACAAAAAGCATCTGTTTCTGGTTTATCACCTTTTGGTGCTGGAGGAAGTTACTAATCATCATCTTCCTCTTCCCAGAACTCCCCACTGTCGATGTTAACGTCTTGAAACAATCTGCAAGACAGAAAATCAGTGATACCAGGGCATAAAAAAGTCAAATATGTTTAAAAAAGTATCACCCTAAATGCAACAACGGTACAGCAAGTTCCCCTGGTTTTTTCAGTATCACCATCTGTGCCCCATGGAAGGGACAAGAGAGGCTGCCACTGTCCCCCTGGTGTGACCTGCCTGTCACCTGTCCCCAGCAGCACTTCTGACCCTTGGCTCTTCCCCAAGGGAATGTCAGGCAATCCTGCAGCTCCTTAAAGCAGCTCTTCCCCAGTCCTCGAGCTGCTCCTGAGCATTGCCAGGGAAACCCTCAGGGAAACTCAGCACAGAAAGGGTGAGGTCATGACCTGACCAACAAAAATCAGGAATAGGCTCAGAAAACTCCTCCAGAATTAAACTAATAAAACCAAAGTTCTCAAAAAAGCAAAACCAATCCTGAATCACTCCTGACTTTTACTGTTAGTGCCAATTATTTGAGAGGAGAAACCGTGCCTTTAGCTGTATCTACACATTTCAGGTAAGAATCTGGGAGAGACTGTGAGGAGAAGCAGCAAGCTGCAGCAGTGCAGGGGTCCCTGAAGCACCGACCTGTTGAAGCAGGGCAAGGAGCGGTTCTCAAAGTGCTGGTAGGGGCTGTCCTGGGACAGGGAGCCCATGCAGAGCCAGCAGAAGTACTGCATGCACACTGTGCACGTCATCTTGTTACAGCCATCCAGTTTCTGGGGGGAAAAAAACCAAGAAATGGTGGTGACAGAAACCCACTGTGGCAGCCCTGAGTCCCTCTCTGCCAACAGCCCCCAGCAGCAGAGCAGTCAGTGAGCACATCCCCCACACACTGACATTTCCACTGGGAGCTGGGATCCCAGCACTGGAAAATGGTTAGAACACTAAAAATACCAGAAATCAGTATCTTTCTGAAGCTGGATCGATTTCCTAGCTCTAGGGTAAACCAGAGGTGGCCTGAAACACCAGGAAAACAAAAGAAATGCAGGATCTGTTCAGTGGGGGAGCCTGACCACCAGTCACTGTTTGCACTCCAGTCCTTGGGATCCACGAGTATCACCTCACCTCCTTTTCCATGCCACACAAAAATGGAACTTCTCTTAGTATTTCCTAGAGATTTCCTCTCCCTAGAGGCTCCAACACACCCAGAACTGCCTCCTTGTGGGTTATTTTCTGTTCCATGACTCCCAGCCTTTCCCTCCTCACTCACCTGAATGGGGGTCCCACAGCAAGGACAAGCCTTGGAGTTCTTTTTCAGCCATTTCTTACTCTGCATCTCCTCCAGGGCTCTCTGAATCACTCTCTTGCCATAGCGTTGTTCCAAAAATCTTTTAGTTGCCTCATCTGCTTTTAAATATTCATTCCTCACATCGATTAATTTCTCTGGGGGGCAAAATCAAACAAAACCAGACAGCTTTTGTAAGATACTAGATTTAAAAGTCCTGCTAATTGCAGCACAAAGATTCTCAAAGAACAATAATGTCATGAATTAAAAAGCAAGAAAACTATTAAAATACATGATAATATTAAAACTACTCTGCCCCAACATTCAGCAGTTTTACACTGTTTTATTATAAAAGAGGTCTATTGATGGAATTAGAACAATGTAAAATAAACTGAAAAAGATGATAATATTAAAACCACTCTGCCCCAACATTCAGCAGTTTTACACTGTTTTATTATAAAAGAGGTCTATTGATGGAATTAGAACAATGTAAAATAAACTGAAAATAGATTTTTTTTTTTTTCAGACTACATATTTAATGAAATTCTGTCACAGGATTTAAAGGCCAGAGAGGGAAGCCTCCATCTGATTCCAGTATTAACTCTGACAATACAAAGCAGTGAAAATATGAAGGAATTCTTCCCCTGCTACAGCCTCTCAGCATCTTGACAACCAGCAGCTTAGGGAGCTCCTGAGCTGAGGAGTCTCACCAAAGGAATATTTAATTGCCAGCAGCAGCCCTCCTCCAAACGACTGCACCTTCCACAAAGCTCAGGGCGAGGAGCTGCCTCGCCCAACCCCGGACTTTGCCAGGCAGGATCCAGCTGGGTGTGGAGCCCAGGGGGAGGTGACTGACCTGCAGTGACCTTGCAGGGGGACACCCCGTGGTAAGTCATCTTGCAGAAGGTGCAGAAGGCGTAGTTGCAGCAGGAGCAGATGCCCATGGTGCAGCCTGGCTCCTGCATCACGGGGGTCTGGCAGCCAGGCCGGGGGCAATACACCACGTCAGCCATCAGGTCCAGGCTGGACTGCAGCAGCAGGCGGTCGTAGCGGGCAAACAGCTCCTCCCCAACCAGCTCCTTCACCTGCCAACACAGCCCAGGCAGGCAGCACGTCACCAACACAGCCAGGCCCTGGCACAGCCTGCCCAGAGCAGCTCTGGCTGCCCCTGGATCCCTGGCAGTGCCCAAGGCCAGGCTGGACAGGGCTGGGAGCAGCCTGGGACAGCGGGAGGTGTCCCTGGGACAGTGGAAGGTGTCCCTGGGACAGGGGGAGGTGTCCCTGCCCTGGCACTGGATGGGCTTTAAGGTCCCTTCCAACCCAAACCAGTCTGGGATTCCCTGATTCCTTGCAACTGTAATTCTGAGCCTGTCAGTCTGAATTACAGTCAGTGAAAAGGTACCAAGAGCTGGGATGAATCCACTTTAGATTCTCCAACAGGTCACAGGGGGTCAAGGATCTGCTCCCAGGGAGAACAGGGACAGGACAAGAGGGAACAGCCTCAGGCTGGGCCAGGGCAGGCTCAGATTGAACATCAGCAGGAATTTCCCCATGGAAAGGGTGCTCAGGCACTGGAACTGCCCAGGGAGCTTTGGAGAGCCCATCCCTGGAGTGCCCAAGGATGTGGCACTTCATGACACAGTTTAGTGGCATGGTGGGACTGGGTCAAAGGTGATCTTGGGAGGACTTTTCTGACCCAAATGACTCTGTGACTGACAGTGTAGAGCATACAGAGCCACGCCCTGCACTCGGGCTGAGTTCCAGAGCTGCACAGAATTACCTGGACAGGAATTACCTGGTCTGGAGTGGCGACAGAAGAACACTTGGGCTCGGGGCAGTTGAGGCAGTGCACCTGCCCATCCCTGATCTGGATCTCAAAGTAGTCCTTGAGGCAGGCCTTGCAGTACACGTGGCTGCACCCCACGAAGCGCATGCACTCGCTGCCCAGCTTCTCACAGAAGCAGATCCCGCACGAGTACATCTTACTGTTAAAGCACTTCCTCCTCTGCGCCTGGTCGAAGTCCAAGATCTCCCTGATCAGACTGGACAAGGACTCCACATCCTGCACAGCCCTGGCATCCATGATTTCCTCCTCAGCTGTGGCAGAGCATGTGGCACCCCCACAGTCCTCCCCAGCCTCGAGGGGTCCCGCTGGTGTCCGGCCCTGCCCCTTCCCCTGAGGGCACACTTGCAGCTCATAGGGTGATGAAATATTCAGGTAATTCAGTGTTTCCTCCTTCAGAAACTGCATCCAGGCAAACAGCACCACGCAGCCTCTGTTCTCTTCCCACATACCGTCCAAGTGCTTGCAAAGAGCGCTGAGCTGGGAAAGACAAAGAATTCCTGATTTCAGGAAGTTTGTAACTCCTCCCTGGGCTCCTCCCCTCACGCAGTCGTTAGTGCAAACTTGCTTTCAGATTCAGCAGTTTTTATGCTGAACAAAATACTTCTCACAGATGCAACTTTTCATTCCTCAGAACAGTAATCAAACGAAAACCAGCAAGAGACAAAAGAAGAGCCAACTGAGGAGCAATGTCATTGTTTTTTTTCACTTTGCTTAGCTGTTAATTATTAACTTACTCAGCAGCCAAAATGTAAAAAATCCCCTGCAAACCTGGGCCCGGGAGAGCCATTTCCCACTGAGGGTGAACACGGGCGGGGAGGTCGATGGGTAGTCAGGTGGGAGCTCAAAATTCAGCACCAGGGGAGGCAGGAAGCACACGGAGTACTCGAAGCCACTGCTCTGGAGGCTCTCTGTGGAACTGCCTGAGCCAGGCCACCGAGGCACAGGGAGAAATAACAGAAAAATTAAAATGAACCAACTGCTGCTGCTTCTGACAGCACCCAGTGTCTGTTAATTTGATGTGTTGCTGGGGTTAAAACTATTTGTTCCGCCCTAAATAACAAAACTCTCAGTGCGGTAAAATGTCAAGGGTTGAAGGTCAAGGTTGTGATTAAAGCAGTTAAACAGCAGCACTGTGAAATGTCAGATTCTGCACAAACCAGGAGCCTGGAAGCACACATCCTCGGGGGAATAAAAACCCAGTAAATGAACTTGATTATTCTGAAGAAGAGCTATTACTCATCTGTGATTTTAGTGTTTACCGAGGGCGTTCTGTGGATCAGGATTAAACTTGTCAAGCACAATCCCCAACAAGCAGAGCAGAGGGTGAGCCACAGCCTTGTCCATTCACTGTTCCCTCAAGTCACTCCCCAACAACCACCTGAGCCTGGCAAAGCCTCCCTTGGGATAAACACAAAACATCTCAACTCACCCCTCACAAAAACTTTAAAGTCTTGAGGCAACTCCACACAAATCCTTGTTTCTCCTCCTTGGGCAGACTCTCCTCTCTTAAACTCATCCTCATCGTAGATGCTGGCCAGAGCCAGCAGCTCGTCCTCCTGAGCCTCCTTGTCCTCTGAAGACATTTAACTTTTCTGTAGAGTTGCCACCACCCTGCAACATCAACCAAGTTAATGCATCCAATTCAAATGATCAATTCGAGGCAGCTGTTTTATAGCATACTAAGCTTTAGAAAAACCCAGGTAACCAACCTAAAACAATGTGAAATATAATTAAGGTATTTTACAGGTTGAAAATAATATTGGTAGCTTTATAAAATTGTTAAAAATCCCCAAGAGAATATTGAAAAGTCAGAAAGCAAACTGTGTGTTATTAGGTAAAGACAGCTTTAAAGCAGGAAATAATGAAATACGGAGACAGGGGACACAGGGACATTTCACTGGTATTTGGAAGAAAACAGATCCCCAAAAAACACAGCAGAAATGAATCAGTAACAATAGCTCTTGTGCAGTGCTCTAACGCAAACAGGGAAACAGTCGCATTTGTGATTGAAAATATCAGAGAAAGCTTCAAACCCCGCACAGACATCTTGTAGATGCACTCGTGGAGCATCTCGGCTCCACATCTGGGGAAATAAAGCCAGTTTGAGGCTCTCTATAATTGCAGCCAGTTTGCTGAGTTACCTTTCGAGCGAGAGCAGCGCGGAGGCAGAGCCGAGGAGCCGCTCCCTGCGCATCCCTCCAGGGCCGGACGCTTCTCCTCCCTCACGGCAGGGGCACGGCGCTGCTGAGGGACACACCCGCCTGGGGCTGCTGCGGACAAACAAACACCACCGGCACCGTCAGCACGGGCCCGGGGCAGAGTCCCCTCGCTGCCCCGTGCCCGACGGCTCGCCCAGGGCTTGGGGTTCGTTTCCAGCCGGGACCGAGCCGCGGGGCCCAGGCCCAGCTCCGGGGCTATGGCGGCTCCGGCCGCTGCCACCGCCGCGCCCCGGCCTGGCCCCGCGGGGACAGCCCGGCCGGGCCCGCCTCACCCGCTCCTCACCCGCTCCTCACCCGCTCCTCACCGGGGCAGCCGCGGCCGGGCCGGGGACAGCGAGGGGGGCCCGGCGCTGCCCCTCGCGGAGCGGCGGCGGGGAGGGAAGGGAAGGAACGGGAAGGGACGGGAAGGGACGGGAAGCGGCGGCGGGCGGAGGCGGTGCCGGCCCGGCCCCGCAGCTCCCCCGGCGGCTGGGAGGGCCCGGCCGGCCCAGCCCGCGGTGCTCGGGGCCGCTCCGGGCCCCGCCGGCCGCCCCTTCCCCGGCAGGCACGGAGCGGGCACCGAGCGGCCGCCTCCAGAGCGGTGCCCGGGCACGGGATGGGCTGCCCGGGAAGGGGCACGGTGGGAGCGCTGGGTGCAGGAGCAGGAGCTGGACTCACTGAGCTCTGAGTCGCTTCTAACGCGGCGCATTCCATGGCCGTGATTCATTACAGGGAGCTTAAACACACCCACCGCCCCACCCCACGAAGCCGCAAAGCCCCGGAGCAGCCCGGCAGAGCTCCTTGCACACCCCAAGAACCAGGGACACAGCCCTTCCCTCCACCCCGCTCTCCCTGCATTGCAATCAACAGCTGCAGCAGGAGGTCCAGTAGAATCCAGTGCATTTATTTCTTGCAATAACTGAACGGGTGTTTTTCAGCTTTGGATTTTAACACATACAAATTAAATTTGCAAGTTTAATGACAATCGGTACTAGAAGCAATTCATTGTATAAAGCTCATAGAAAAAAAAAACAAAACAAAACAAAACAAACCAACCAGCCCGTCAGTTCTTGGTTTTCCTGGAAAAAAAGAAACCAAAACAAAAAACCAAGCATTCCAAATGAAGGCCTCGTGGAAGCAAGCATACCCCTGCCAGAAAAAGTTAGGAACAAGTCAGAATCAACTATCAGCATAGGCAGCTGAAATACAAGTATTCACTCTTTCTACAAGCAGCTAATTTAACTAAAGACAAGGAGTTTACAGGGCCTAATTAGCTGGGGAGTTCGTGAGAAACCCACTCCCCTGTCCAGGAGCACATTCTGAGTCTGATCTGCAGTCTGGGCTAAGGAATAAAGGTGCTGATGCGCCACCCCCTGCTCTGCAAACCTCCTGTAACCATCAACTGTTCCAGTGCAAATCAGAGTGAGTCCAGAGCAGGCATTCACACTAAACCAAGAGCAATGGAAGACTCTGCCTCGGCTGTCCCCTGCCCTCCCTGGAGTGCCAGTGCTGCAATCCACAGGGAAAGGGAAGAGCAGGGTGCACATCAGACTTAGATGTTGCTGTCTCCCTCCTTCAAGGGAGAACTGACTCAGCCTGGACATTAAAAATGGAGAAGCAGCTTATGGCTGTTCCTAGAGGTCTAGTTAGACTACCAAAACTTCTAAATACAATCAATAAAGGCAAACACTGCTGAGCTGAGTGAGTCCTTCGCCACCTCCCCGTTCTGACCTGCTGCCCTGCCCAAACCTCTCCAAGAGTTACCAAGAGTGCTGCGGGATTCACTTGCTTCAGTTTGTATTCAGAACGTACAAAGTCGACAACTTAAAGCTTTATTGTAGTTTGCAATAATATAAACAAGTGCTGAAACTCAGTCAATGTCCATTTCTGGAAGCTTCTTGTCGGCGGCTGTGGGGGCAGAGCCCTGCTCGGGGGGCTGGGTCCCGCTCCCGGCGTCCCCCTGCCCGTCCAATGGTCCGTTGGCTTCCGTCGCCTTCTGCTCCTCCTTGGGCAGCTCCACCTTGGGTTTGGGTTTGTTCACGATGGGATTACACATACTTGCCAATTCCTAAAGGACACAGAAATGACACATGCTTAGAAATGGTTTTATCTCCCGCAGCTGAACTTCAGCTTTTGAAACCACCCTTGGGAATACTCCAGTTGAGGGCTGACGTTCCCTGGTGCTTTTGGGATTTCTCACCTCAGAGTTTTCTGATGGAGTAATAAACACAAAAACTCATGGAAATACAGTGAGTTATGTAGAAAAACTTACTTTTGCTTTAGACTGTATGTCTTTTGCTTTTATAACTGGGTCCAAAGTAAGACTCCTCTTGTTCTGAAGGTTGAGGTTGTTGTTCATCCACTCCATGGCTTCATTGGTGCTCTTCTCCACCTTTGCCACGTCTGCTTCATCAAGATGATCATACAGTTCATCCTGCCACACACAAACAGGAGCAGCTGTGTCAGTGTTTGAGCACAAACTGCATCCTGATTTCCTCAAAACTTAGCTTCAAAAAGACCATTTAGCCAAGAGCTGTTGTGGTTAGCAAATCAACAGAACTGATCACCTACACACAGCTCAGTAACCAGAGACTGAAGATCTCCTGCTGCTGGCATTTTGCCTCCATGAGGAAATCAACACCTGATTAAAAAGGGACTGAGATGTGCAAGGCCCAAAAGCCACTTCTGAAAATCTATTAAACATCAAGAACTCCTAAGCTCACTGGAAGGTTGCAAGGTTTTTGTCTGAAGCGGGTTACCTAAAATTCAGAAAATATTTGTACAATTTGCTTGCGTTTTTCAGAAATTATGTGTGAAAATACCTTTGCTTTGAATGCATGAACAGCTTTCATGTACTGCTGGATTTGCTTCCCCAAGTCCTCAAATGCTTTTGGTCTTTCCTCTGATTCTTGGAATCTTGCCTGAATAGGCTGACCCAGGGTCTGAAAGAAAACACAACAGGTATCAAAACTCATGGAGCATCACTGAGGGATCCCCAAGGTTTCACAGGATACATCAACTTTCCTGAACTCCTGGGAACTCTGACTCTTCCCTCAACTTACAGGAAAGACTGAGCCTCCCTCAGCCCTTTGTTACAGGTCTGTTGGAGACCTACTCCCCACACACAATCCAAAGCAGGCTGTTGTTACCTCAGAATCAGCAAACCCCAGACAGCTCCTCGCTGGAACAAAGTTCTCCAGCTTTGGTAAATTCCCATGGGAATGTAAAAACCACTCACCTTCAGCTCTGCCAGTTTATCAATGTATATTTGTTTGGGCTGGTCTTCACCATCCTCATAAAGCCAATTTTCTGTATCTTCTAGCTTCAGTGTGAAGCTATTGCGATCCTGCGGCAACACACACAAAACAGGCAGGTGACATCATTTATTGGGTGACAAATGGCATTAAATGGTACCTGGAACCTTTCTGGAAGGGTTGTATTTTTAGAATATAAGGAAGTCTGTCTGGAACTCTTTATCCTATTTTAGTGAAAAATAAGAAATAAAATATTCTTCTGTAGAGCTCTGTGGTGGATTCCGGGCCCAAGGAAGAACCATGTGTGACAGCCACATTTCAGATCAAATACTGTCACATCAAAGGCCTTTTTGTCCCCTGCAAGTTTTCACTGTCACTACATGAGCAAGCCTGAGAACAGAGGGAAACTTTTCTTTAGCAAAGGTGCCATAAATGTCACCTGGCACGTCCCAGTTTGGGCTCTGCAGACACCTGGCTGGCAAAGCTCCATTGCAGTCAATGGAGATGCAGTCAGGTGCTCAAAGATTCATCCCTAGAAGCAGAGTTAAATTCATTACACAGCAAGCTCCTTCAGTACAACAGGGAAAGCTGATTAATAATGCCAAGAGATTTTTAGGCAACCAGTTCAGATACAGGTGCCCACATTTAGTAAATTATCATCAGAGCCAGAAAAGTTACAATTATTTCTTCAAATTTCAAGTCTGAATATGTAACTTATATAAATACAGTATGTGATACAAGTCAAGAGTTATAAACCCAAGTGCTGATTGTACCACAGTGTATCAGGACAGTCAAGCAGCAATACTCACATCCTCACTGACGAATTTCTCATAAACACCGCAGAGTTTGTCTCTCATTTCATACACGTACTCCTCCACTGCATTCTTGGCATCATTCCTCTCCTTCTCCAGCTTATCCTGCATTATCATCTTACCCTGTGAATACAGTGTCAAATTAATTGGCTAAAAAGCTTATTATTTAACATTTATTTCCAGGACACCTTGCTAGCAAAGGCTCAAACCAGATCAAGATTTGGCAAAACTGTGATTTACAGAACTGTTCTAACACAGCACGCGACTGAAAACTGATTTCAGTTTTGGTGTGATGTCCAATACAGCACAGAACAATCCTCCTCCAGCTGAGGGTCACCTTCACCTTGTACCTGCAGGTGATTGTGGAGCTTTTCTGCAGCACAGCCCTTTGAGAGGACAGCTGCCCTGACCAGGAGCAATGAATGCATTCTGCCTCCACGGGGCACTGTAGTTCACCTCAGACTTTTAACTGCTTGTTTTATTCCTTTTAATCCTTTCCTTGACCTTCCTTAACCATTTTAATGAAAAACAGCATTTCTGGAGACCAACAGGTGACATTTTTAGCTCGGGCAGGAAGAGTTTACCTCGTTCTCAATGAACAAGTTGAGCATGTCCTTGCCTATCTGCCACACCAGCTGGTTCTCAATGGGAAGGTCCACTGTGGTTGTCTTCACTTTGGCCTTCTTGGCCTGAGGTGGCTGATCCACTTTCTTGTCCTTTGAGTCAGCCTGAGAAGTCTGCATTAAAATATAATTACATTCACAGTAAAAACAGCATCACCACTCAATTCAAGGGGAGCAGTCAAGGTTTACATCAGAAAAACTGAGTTAGCACCTCAACAACAGAATCAAGCACTCCCATCAAGCCATTCTGACAGTTGCTGAAGCCTGAGACAATCAATGCAGCCACTGACCTTTTCTGGGCACTTCACATTCATGGGGGAGGGTGCTCATGGCAGAACACTGTTCTAGTATTCAAGTTATTGAAAACTAGATGATTATTTCTTCCCTGAGCAGGAGAGTTCCCCCATTTTGTCAGTACCAGGTCACCTGACAGGTCTGCAGTTATCAGTGCCATTTGTGTCCTTTCTAAAGCTCTAATCACAATAGACCACCAGTGCACTGAAATAAAAGTTCAGCTTCCAGAACTATGACAAAGGCAGCAGATATGCTCACACTCCTCATATTCTCACGAATCTCATGAAAATAAAGTCTCAAATGCTCCTCTTACCTCCATTTCTTCAGACTCTGCCTTATTTTCAGGCTGGGTTTGCTGTTGCTCTTCAGTCTTTTGTTGCTCCTCGTCTACTTGCATCTTCTGAAATTCAGAGAGATCCAATTTCACACATTAAACAAATGCAGATCACTGCTTCAGTTCCTAGGCTGATCCCTTAACACTCCTAATGCTCTTTAGGCAAAACAAACAGAATGCAAGCTGCAGGAATAAATTATGAGCTCCCAGTCTTTGCTCCAGCAATCCACGGCTCCATTAGTAAGAATTTGATCTACACCTCAAGTCCTGGTTTCAAGACATCTAGCACTGGTGTAACATACTACACTGAGTACTCAGTCTCATATTTCAGTTGTGGGCATGTCTAGTAAATCCTTACACAAGCCTGAGCCCCTGGGCAGCTGTGCTCCAGTGATTCTGAGCAGCTGGGAGCAGTGAGTCTGTTACCTCTTCCTCCTTCGCGTGCTGATCCGTCTCCATTGGCTCCTCGTTCTCATCAGATTTATGAACCTCCACCAGAGATGCACTTGAAACACTGAAGATGCCATGGATATTTATTCTGACTTTGACTTTCACTTTGGAACTGGATCCATCTGTTTGAGGAGTGACCTTCTGAACCAAGAAGTGAGCTAAACAGAGAGAAAAAACCCAAACACTTTTGATTAAACTCAGGTCTGAATGCAAAGCAAACCCCAACTGCTGCTGACACAGCTCACTGCAATGTGCTCAGGGAATGTTAAAACTACTCAAGTTGGACAACTCAGATTTTTTACTCAGCAATGCTGGGGCACAGCTATTGGGAATTCTTAATGTCAAACCTCGTGTCACTTTTATCAGAGCAAAAGACTGCACAACTCTCAGTGTGGCTCTTCCACATTTGCTCCAGTATTAGGATGCTCTTTTTGCCCATAAACTTCATGCTACTTCAACTATTTTACTGAAAATTAATTTGAAATGTTGTCCTGAGAGCATTTGCAGTAGGCTGCATGTCCAGACTACATAATGAGACAGAAAAGGCTTGAAACACAGAAAGGATTCTTAGTTAAAGGTACAAAATGGTGCTAACCTATAGCAGGGTCTGGGTAAGGCAGCTCCTTGGGGGCACTGTAGTAGGCCTCCAGAGTGAAGGGCTCCTTCCTGTAGAAAGTGAGGACCTTGGAAAAGGGAGCAGGGTGGTTCTTGGGGAAGACCTCACAGTCACTGCAAAAGAAAACACAGCCTGTGTTCAGTGTTAACACAGCTGGTAAGGTAACAAAACATTTCTAGATACTCTTAGGGAAAAAGCTTCCTTAAGAAGTGATAAGACTGTCCTGATCTTTCAGGTTAAGTAACACAACAGCCACGCAGGAAGTGCCAAACCGCCGCTCAACCTTGGTTTTGTTTTCTGCCATCATTAACTTCAGAAGTATCAAAACTGGAAGTGTTAAATGGGCATTTAACCCTGGAAATACCTGTTCTAAGGGTATTTACTGATGCTTGTTATTTACTCTAACCACCACCAGCCATTTTAAGCTGTAACATGCAAGAAGACTGTACTGGTTTTACCTCAGGTCTTCCCCTGCTGGTGAATTCCATCGCAAAGAGATGGGGTATGGTATCAAATCGGTGATAGAAAACTCTCTCACTTTGAAAGCCGGGGACAAAATTGCACACTGCAAGAGCACAAAAGCCACATTACAAGTGTTCAGACTTTAGGTAACAAGCATTTCATTCAGCAAGCAGCTACTGATGCTGATTAATATTCTCACAGCAAGAGCTAACAGCAGTTTTTACCTGCAGTGCACAGCCTCGTGCCACAGCCTCATCTGCATTCAGGGTCGTACTGACTTCTTTGCCAAAAAATTTACTGATCTTCTCTTTGACAGCAGGGATTCTTGTGGTACCACCAACTATCTCTACTGCATAAATATCCTCCTTCTTCAACCCTAGAAAGGAGTCAGACAATAGATGAAATGTTTCTCTCTCACATTAATACACCGACATCATAAACCAGAAGTTTTAATAGACCAACTTTAGGCTAAGTTTCTAAGCAGTAAAAATTTCAGCTCCTAGCTTGAGTGAGAAAGTTTTTTAATCTTACAGCTCCTAAGCAAGAGACTGTTGTTTGTGATAAACCCTTGTGTCCAACATACAAAGGCAGCCTGCACTCTGGCTGGCTCCTGTCTGCATGCAGAGCACCCCCCCCACATCCCCACTTACTGGCTTGCTCCAGCACGCTGCGAAGGGGCGGCTCCACTCTTGCCAGGAGTCCTTCACACATCTCTAAAAACTTGCCTCTGTTGGAAGAATCCAAAAACAAAGATCTAGCACACCATAATCAACACTGCAAACAGGATGCCCAAACTGAAGGAACGCCACTTTCACTATGTTCTGCAGGGTCTTCTCTCCCCCAGTCCTTGCTTTATACTTTCTTATGTTCTCCCAGACAAAACCTGGTTCCAGTAACCTTGGCATCCTTTCAACATTCCCAGCCCTCCCTCCTAACTCAAGGCCACTGACCAGGCTCTAAACATTTTCATTTCCAGCAGCATTCCTGCACGTGTTGTTCTTTGATTTCTCACCTCCCTGCAGCCCTAAGAGCTGACACTTCATACCAAGTTTTTAACTGCCTGAAGGGCACTCTGAAGTTTTCCCCTTGCAGAGCAGCCAAGGTTACCTGTTCATGGTTCCAGACACATCTATGTCATTCATGAAGCACTCTATGTTCATGGGCAGGTCAGAGGCATTGGCACTCATCAGCTTCTTCAGCCTCTCACACTCCTGGTACAGCCTCAGCAGCGCTCGGATCTTGGACTTGATGTCAAGTTTGTATTTCTTCCCAAACTCCTCACAAAAGTATTCCACCAACACCTCATCAAACTTCCTGCCTCCAAGGGTTGTGTCAAACGCTGTAGCAAGAACCTTAAAGGAAGGGCACCCTTCAGTAACAGTACAATGTGCCATTACCCAATGAAAGCAATCAGCAGTTCACATCAAAGCAGTGCTTTGTTTCAAATATAGTTCAACTCTAAGTGAAAGAAATCGACCTTCCAGGAATGAGGTGACAACTGCTTTAAAAGGAATTTAGGGAGATTGGGCAGGACTTAGCAACACAATCTGTTCCACAGCTTTTGCTGGGAGCAGATCTCTGTTCCAAATTCTGCTTAGCCACTGTCAGTTTGAGTCATACCCCAGTTTAATATTTGATGCCTCCTAAGGGTGGAACATGCTTACATAAGCTAAAAACAAAACAGGAAGAAAATAAATGATATTAACTCTTAAAACAGGTGCTCCTTTTTGATGAAGGAATTATTGCAAAGAACACCTGTAGCCCACCCACCTCTGCTCACTCTGCTCTGTAAACACACCAGGAATTAATTTTTTTAGGAACAGAAATCATTACCCTCAATACCCCATCAGATGGCTTTGGCCTCTACACTGGCTAACAGCCCTGCACTCTGGACCCCAAAGCATCCTTTCCACACTGCCATGGCTTCCAAGTTTAAAAAACAAATCCAAGAGAAACACAAAGATTACATTTCCTCACATAAATAAAACTATGAGAAAACAAATGGTGACAGAACATTTTTCTGCATTTCACTGCCTCATGCTTTAAATTCTGCATCTGTTTCTCCAGCCAATCATGAGAACTATTGTATTGTATTGTAACTACAAAGTCCAGATTGTAATCATTAATAATAATAATAAAATGTCAGTAAGAAATGTTAGTGTTTGCTGCAAAACAGCAATGCCTTGGCAGTGTACACTCACAAATACACTGTCATCTGCTGAGCTTCCACTGGCAGCTTAAAGCAATCAGGAATGTTTCTTCATTGCACATGAGCACCACAGTGAGGGTTCAGAAACAATGTCTGTCACTTACACCACTGCAGGAATTCCTGCTTCAACACCAGATCTCATGATTGAACTGGAGTATTTTAATGAAGGCAGCACAGTCAGATAGGATAATTTCTGAATAAACCACTTAATCCAGGTTTTTTATTCTTTGGCAGAGTCTGTTGATTAAGGCATGTTTGCTTCCTCCACACACTGCTCAAAAGCTCTCTAGTCCCCTGCCCTACTTTTTGCTCCAGACAAAGTGCAATTTTAAGAACAAGAACTGAGCTGTGTGGATGCCCCTCTGTGAAGCCAGGCAGGCTTGCCTGCCACAGTCCATGGGTGTGCTGATGAATGCTCTACAGATAATCAAAATGGATGTGTAACAGCTTGTTTACTTTCAGTTTGCCTTTGTTGAATGCACAAACAGAAACTTGATATGCAGAATGCCCCATGTCCACAAAAACAACGTTCCGTGGCTTTTCTTCCAAGGCAGGCAGGTCTGGCTTATAGATCCCATATGCCAGTGCAACTACAGAAATAAAAGTATAGTTAGCACATAGAGGTTTGCAATTATCAAGAAATAAGTGGTAATCAGGAATCAGCATTAGCATTTCATTGTGCTCCTCAAGCTACAGACATTGAATAAACAGAATTCTCAGTGCTAAAGAAACACAGAAGAACAGTGAACAGTACCACCCTCCCACAGCTGCATTAAAACAGATATTCACCAAATGTTGTTATGTCTTTGTAAAGTAGACCCAAATTTAAGAAACTTTCTGATCAAATCATCTATCCCAAGTGTGTAAAACCAGCTGTAATTCCAGAAAGCAAAGCTCAATGGCAGAATGAAAGCCTTTTCATGTAGTAAAACTGCAGCACTGAGTGAGGGACAGGAAGGAATTACCTGCAGTTGTTTCATTGATTAGTCTCAGACAGTTGAGACCAGCAATCTGGGTAGCATCCATCACAGATCTCCTTTCTGCATCTGTGTAGAAACAAGGAACCTGCAAGGAGGTCAGAGAGCCAACATTAACATTTCCAGGAGCCACCTTCAGGAAACACTTACAAGGGTGGACAGGACAGTGAGCTCGTGGAACACAAGCCTCCTTCAAAAGCAGTGCTCATTTCAGTTGCAATAGAAGAAAAGCAAAAAAAAAAAAAAAAAAAAGACATAAAGACAAAGTTCCTTTTTCTATTCCATATCACAAACCACTAATTTCTGGAGCACGTAATCAGAAAATAGGAATAAAATATTATTTATGCTGCTAATTAGCAGCATTTTAAGACCATTAATGACATAAGTCTAGTTTCCAAGAGGTGTAAGATTCAGTTTAAACAGAAAAGAAAGATACCTTGACATTCAAGTTTACTGGCCAATTTAATCAGATTTAATTTAATGCTGCAGCCATTTCAGGTCAGACAGTAACTAAGTTCTGTGTGTTTTGCTGGATTCTGTACTTACAGAAATAACACAGTCAACCACAGGCTTCTTAAGAGCATTCTCAGCAGTCTCCTTTAATTTGGTCAGAAGCATTCCTGTCACCTGCTCAATTGTAAAGTTTCTTTCTTCTTCCATATACATGGCCTTCAAATAAAAATTGTGCACAGTCATTACACTGCAGTGGTCCCCATGCACCATCCCCATTATCAGCCTTTTATTCCCTTCCCTATTAAGGCTTTCCATTCAAAAGAGAACACAAACTACAGTGAGCAGATTCAAAACAGAGAAATAAAAGGAAACTTTATCAGTTTCCTCCTCTGGCTCCTCAAACATGCCAGACTTACCCTGATGCCAGTTGAGCCTGTTGGCAGCTGGACAAGTTCATAGGCAAGGCTTGCTTTTTCAGCTTGAACAAAGGGATCTGAGAATGCACGACCATGAAATCTTTTAAAACTTTGTACTGTATTCTTTGCATTTGAAATAACCTAGAGGAAAAGAAATCTTTAATACAACGTGGCAGGGGAACATCTGAATTTCAAACAGAAGACAGAGTTTTGTTCTCATGCTTCTCCCACCGGATCATTTTTGTCATTTGTATCTTAACAGCATCTGGGCAGGTGCTGGGAGGCAACTTCCCTCTGGTTGCTCAGGGAACCTACAGCAATTTGAGATGGAAAATAAAATGTACACTAAAAACCGAGCCAAGTCTGTAAAATATTGATTACAACCACACTCAAATTTCATAGTGCACGTGTAGGAAACTCTTTAGAACTGTTAGCAAAAATCTCTTTCCCACTTACCTGTTCTCTACCCCCTACCTTTCTACAATCAGTGATTGCCCAAACATAACAAGCACATGGATGTAAACTCCAGCTCAGGTTCATCACATGCACATGACACTCAACACAGATATTCTCACAAAAGAGCTCAAGGACCTGCTCATGAAGCTTTAGGAGGTCAGGAGGTCCCCTAAAATGATGCTGTCACCTTGATTTAACTGACAAAAGGTAGACTGACTTTCATTAGCAGCAGAGATCAGCACAGAGAAGTGAAAGCCCAGGGCTCAGCCAGGTGTCTGCTTCCTAAGTAACTTGGGCTGGATGCTCTCTAAGTTTAGTCTGTGCAGGACATACTCATCTCTACAGGGCTCTGCACCAAGAGCTCTGCACCAAGCTAAGCAGACTCAACTCCAGAAAAAACAGCTGTGTTTGGTTCTAGTACAGTTGTGCTGTTCTTGAATAACATGGCTGTGTCCAGGGATTTTTGTATTTTAGGTAAAAAAATCTTCACACATCTCTAGGCTTTTTAGGCTAAGGAAAAACAACTGTTTGACTAGTCACTTGCTGTAGAAGACTTGAAAAAAATAAATCATCTTTTATAGGAGTTACTTACACAGCAACATAAAATCTGATACAGCAAGACCCAAATACCACAAGTAGGACAAATCACCTGAACTTCTTCCCAGTCCTTAAATCACATTTACCTGCCTACAGCAACAGAAACTCAAGACTATGGGCAAGAACACCCAAGAGAGATATTTAGGTTGCAATTCAGCCACAAAGGGTCAAGAAAGCTCTATCTATTTACACTCAAACATGCCTTCTTTCTGCAAAATCATGCACTTAATGGAATTCTATAGAACAGAGTCACATAATTAAAAGTCATCATAAAGCACAGGGACTGGAACAAACTAGGGCAGGGCGAAGCACCACTTGAGAATTTAGGTTCACAATTTGAAAACAAACAATTAGTAGTTCTCAGAATTTCTTAAGAGGCACAGCTTTATTCTGTACACTTCATCATGTGCAAGGATCGACCCTGAGATTTCTCTGCCAGATGACAAAGCAGCAGCCCATGGTGCACAGCTGAGAGCAGCTCAGCTGTGCCTTGGTTAGGGAGGCAGCAGGAGCAGCTCAGGGACATCTGTTATCTGCAGTGACAAACCCCACACTGCTGCTCTGAAGTTGTTCAGCCAAACCCCACTCACCTGGCTTTTGGCTGCAGCACCAATGGAGCGATTCTTGGGCCCAAAGGATATACAGGCTCTGCAAGGAAGAGTGAGTTCAGTCAGTGACTCTACAGCTGCACTGCACTTCTCCTGGGTAAGAAGTACTGATACTGTCTAGAGGACCACCTTAATTAATATGATTTACTCCATTAAAAGCGTTGGTCACTCGCTGCAATCTGTGCATGGAATGTTCTGGGGATTCTGGGAAAAACAGGCACTATAATTGCATTTAAAACAGCAACAGTGCTCCCTGCAGAACAGACTGACCCCAGACTCAGCCATGCTCCTCCAAGCTTCCCACCCAAGGCCTGACTGGGCAGAGCCTTATCTCAGTCAGGGCCCGTGTATGTGATGCACTCAAGGACAAGCTGGCAGTTAACAACAGGAAACGTTCGACTGTTCAGCAGACAAACACGAGGTCAATCAGGCAGGCAGGACATCCACGTCTGCAGCAGATGCTAACTAAGCTTTCCAGGTTTAAGGCAAACCCTTCGGAAACGTTCGACTGTTCAGGTCAATCAGGCAGTCAGGACATCGTTCCTACACGTCTGCAGCAGATGCTAACTAAGCTTTCCAGGTTTAAGGCAAACCCTTCAAGGGCAGAAAGAAACCACCTGCAGAGAAAGATTGCTCTTTCAGGGTTTCCTCGTGGAGCACTAAAAGAGAAATTACATTTTACTCTCCCTGCTTTGTGACAGCCTGCAGTTCTGAACAGAGAAATCCTCCTTTTAGGAGAAATTCCTCGGCAGATTAAGACTCTTGATTTACATATTTAACAAACTGTAGGAGCCCTAACAAAACAAAATCCAGCCCTCTAATCCAAGTTGTTCATACCAACGAGGTAAACTTGGTGGGGGGAACCCTGCCATTAGGTAAGCAGATCTTTGCTGCTCACACAACATGCCAACTAAGTCTAATTAAGCTGCTCTCCGTGCAGCAGGTTAAGAATCTGCTTTACAGCAGGGTGATGCCACAGGGCTGCTACAGAAAACATTCCAGCTCAGCCTGAGGTTTGGAATTGGGAGTTCCGAGCAGAGACTGACCAAAACCAACCCAAAGGCTGGGGTGACAGAATTGCATTGGGTTTGTATCTTCTTCCAATTTATTAACAATCTCACAAATGTAACAAGGCCTACCCTAAAGTATGTGCTGCAACAGAATTAACATTCCTGAATAAATCTGCAGTTGTTTGAAACAACTATTCATGACATTAGTTAAAAAAAACCAACTCAGTTTGTGCTCTGCAGACCCTCAGGCCCACACCAATGGAACAAGAGGTAAAAACCTAATGAGCCCAGGGCAAGGAGCTGGTTATTAATTTACTCTGGTCTCCTGAAAGGAATTAAGACATGAATTGTGCCCTTCTCTTGGAAAAAAAAAAAAATAAAGCTACTTCACTGCTGAATTCACAAATCAAGATCCCCTCACCAACACAAAATGCACAAATTCAGATGAGAGCCCTGGCAGGGACCCAGCATAGAGTGCAACTAGGAAGGAGGGAGAGAAGGAAGAATTTTCAACCAGTCTCATTCCCCAAATCAGTTCACAAGAACCAGTAACTCATGAAATACAAATTACACTATTACACAATTTCTGGGAGCTGAAAAACCAACCAGTGCACTTTAAGTAGAAACATTCACAGCGAAGGTCATCAGAGGTCTAATGAAACAACTGCAGAAAGTTAAAATCTCTGCTTCACATCCCTAGAGGCACCTCCTCACCCTCCCACCCACTGCCAGTCCTGGGAAGATCCCCTGTCCCCTGCCAGCTCATGTCCTCTGCACTGACCGTCAGCACCAGCTCCAGAACATCAGTCACAATGATTTCATTTAATCAAGGCCCTTCATCCCTACAGACATACTTAAACTGTCTTATTTTTATCTCTCAGTTTCCAGTACCTTTCTCTCTAGCACTTTTCCACGTCCAAGGCAAACACAGTTTGCACAGCTTTGGGATGTACAAGTTCACATTTTACAGCGCCCCAGAAGGATCCGAGTACCAGAGCTGAAGGCAGATTTTGGGAGTGTCATCTGTGCCACTGAACTCAGTCCAATGCACTCAGTGGGGTTTATTTTAATGATAGAAATTACTACAATAACACACACAAAGCACAGTGTTTAACCCTGAGCCTGAGGAAACCTGTCACTACACCTTGCACGACTTCCCCACTGTAACAAGTGCTCAGCACCAGGCTTCTGATCCCAGCTCACTTAAAAACCACGCAGAAGTTCTTTTAATAGAAGGGTCTGCTTGCAGAATGCTTTTCTGCATTCCCTCAGAACAGCACCTGGAGATTAAGCCCTGCTAAAACCCTCTCATTTGCATTATGCTCATTTTTTCCAATTTCACTTCAGGCTCCCATA
The DNA here is from genome assembly GCF_017590055.1 of Onychostruthus taczanowskii. Taxonomy (NCBI): domain Eukaryota; kingdom Metazoa; phylum Chordata; class Aves; order Passeriformes; family Passeridae; genus Onychostruthus; species Onychostruthus taczanowskii. The sequence continues at coordinate 1,140,861 of NW_024498573.1, forward strand.
ACTGAGTTATTTCCCAAGAGATTCACAATGTCAGATATTTTATTTAGCTCATCTCCTTCAACGAGGGAGATTTGTGTTCACATCTCAAATATACAAATATATTTATCAGCAGAACTTCAACTCCCTGAGGGCCAAATACCTACAGCTATTAGAACCCAGCTCTGATCCTCTCTAAATTCAGTATTTTCCCAGTACATCTAACCTTTACATTTCCACGTTATTGAGAACACTTGAGAGATCTCCAGATACTTGGGCACACACGCTGAATTCAAAATTTCCTTCTCCATTTATTCACTGCTCAGAGACAGGAAAAGCAAACAGTGATGTATTGTCTAATGAGAAGCAAGGTCACTCTGGGCTTTCTGGATCTAAAGCAGCCCAAACACTGAAGATGATCCAACTGTCTCACCAAGACAGCCACTTCAGGATCTGCTTAGATAAAGCCATACTGCAACAGAGGGGAAGCTCCAGAAACACTTTTAGCACAGCTTTCCCCACAGCTCCTCTCCAGGTCTGATGCTCAATTCTTGATGCAAATTTTTCTTCCACTTTCATTTTGCAAGTCATTCATAGAGTTTTATAGCAGTTCTTTCCTTAATGAACGGAGGGAATGCACACTCCTGTAGAGAATGTGGTAGGAGGGATGATTACACAAGCAGGGCTAGAATATACTGACCACATTGTATCATGGAACCACGGAGGGACCTCAAAGCTCACCCAGTCCCCCTGCCATGGCAGGGACACCCCCCACTATCTGGTTGTTCCAGGCTTCATGCATGGCCTTGGACACTCCCAGGGATCCAGGGGCAGCCACAGCTTCTCTGGGCACCCTGTGCCAGGGCCTCCCCCTCCTCACAAGGAACAATTTCTCCCCAATATCCAATCCAGACCTCCCCTCTGTCAGTTTTGAAGTCATTCCCCTTGTCCTGGCACTGCAGGCTGCTCAGCAGCTTTCCAAACTCTGATCCCAGGACAAGGCACGGCTCACACCAAGCCCGGCACCAGCCCAGCTCAGCCCTCCCCTGCTGTGCTGGGACGGCAGGGGAATGACAGCCGTGCTACCAGAACACACAGGGAATTAAGGTCTGCCACTTCCAGCAGCCAGGGATGCTTTTCTCTCCACTCACAGCTCCCGTCCTTGTGATCCCAAGGGCACAGCCCAGCCTCGGGGGGGACAAACCGGCCGTACTGCCCCGAAAGGCCGGGGAGCTGGGGCTGCTCAGCCTGGAAATGAGAAGGGTGTGCGGACGCCTCGGAGCGTCCTGCAGCGTCTCAAGGAAGCCGGAGAGGGACTGCATCAGGAACTGGACTGACAGCACAAGGGGCTTCAGACTGAAAGAAGGGAAATTTAAATTAGATGTAGGGTAAAAATTCTTTCTTGTGAGGATGAAGAGCCACAGGCACAGATTGCCCACAGAAACTGTATCTGCTCCATCCCTGGAAGTGTTCCAGGCCAGGCTGGAGCAACCTGGTGGAAGCTGTTCCTACCCATTGCGGCTACAAGGAAGCCGGAGAGGCATCAGGAACTGGACTGACAGCACAAGGGGCTTCAGACTGAAAGAAGGGAAATTTAAATTAGATGTAGGGTAAAAATTCTTTCTTGTGAGGATGAAGAGCCACAGGCACAGATTGCCCACAGAAACTGTATCTGCTCCATCCCTGGAAGTGTTCCAGGCCAGGCTGGAGCAACCTGGTGGAAGCTGTTCCTACCCATTGCAGAGGGGTAGAACTGGATGAGCTTTAAGGTCCCTTCCAACCCCTTAGCATCCTATAACTCTGTGATTCTACGAAAGGCAGCTGAGCGGGTCTCCAGAAGCCCCCTCCGCGTCTGCCGGGAAGCTGTTCCTGCCCATTGCAGAGGGGTAGAACTGGATGAGCTTTAAGGTCCCTTCCAACCCCTTAGCATCCTATAACTCTGTGATTCTACGAAAGGCAGCTGAGCGGGTCTCCCGAAGCCCCCTCCGCGTCTGCCGCGCTTTACCGCATCTCTGTAAGCACTTTATAACACCGCTCCTCCCGGCCCCGCCGCTTCCCTCCCTCCCCGGCCCCGCCACGCCGGGCCCCGCGGGCGCCTCGCCGCCGCCTCAGCGCGGCTCCCCGGTTCACTCACGGCGTGCTGCGGTCGCTGTACTCGTTGGCGACAGTCTCGATGCCGCCGGCGCGGGCCACAGCCACGTAGCAGCTCTGGAAGCCCAGGTCGATGCCCACCACGGACATGGCGGCGGCGCTGAGGGGGGAGCGCGGTACCGGCAATTCTCGAAAGATCCCGTCGGGCCGCGGCCGCGCCGGCGCTGAGGGCGGCCGAGATCTCGCGAGAGCGCGGGGCTGAGGGCGGGCGCTCCGGGCGGGCTCTGAGGGCGCTCGGCGCCTTCTCCCTTTGCCAAAGTTCTTTCCTTGCGTTAGGAATGGCAGAAAAAGGCGATAAAGGCACAGCTTGGCAGCACTGCAGAGGTCGCCGAGTTGTTGCCCTCAGTGCGAAGCGGTCGGTGCCACAGAAAAGTTGTTTAGTGAAACTTTTTCCTTGCCCGTGATGTAAGGACCTGAGGGTGACAGGTGTGGTGGATGGGAACAGCGCGCACCATGAGATGTGATGATAATACAAGTACAGTCTCTGGAAACACGGTTTTTTCAGAAAAGGACTTAAACGCCTCCTTAAAATTTTTCTTTTGAGATTCAGACATTCCTGGAGATGTCCAAGGCCAGGCTGGACAGGACTTGGAGCACCCTGGGATGGCAGAAGGAGTCTGCCTATGGCAGGGGTGCCGTGAGGTGAGCTTTAGGGTCCTTCCAACCCAAACCATTCTGGAATTCAGTGTTGTGATTATTGCTGAATTACAGCAGAAAGTGCGAGGCTGGTTTTGATGATCCCAGGTTGAAAATCCAAGGTGTCATAATTTGAAATTGTGTTAAAAGATAATTTGATACCAACCGTGCTCCCAATAAAATTCAGCATTTGACTGCTCTATGCCCAGTAGGATTTACAGTACACTTGGTCTATAATCATCACAGAATATTTTAATATTATTATATCTCACTGGAGCCCTGTGCTGCAGTTTGGATGAGTACAGATACATTGTGTTTTCCAGGGCAGTGTTTGGCCACCAAGTGCTTTGTGGGCGTGTGGGAGAAAAGTCCTTTAAAGGATCAGGAATCCCTAAAGAGCTAAACAACTTACTTTATTTTTTAAATCCCTAGGAGTTCCTGGGACATTCCATGGTCCCAGCAGTGGAGGGGGCAGTGGGCATGGAGCTGCTCCCCTGGGCAGTGTGAAAGGTTCCATTTTGGGATTCATCCTAACACAAACCCAACCTTGATACTTACATCTGTGAGTTTCGTGAAACTGAATGTTTACAAATACTTTTAATTCCAGGATGAAACATGATGAAAACTTTGTGGCGGTGCAGCGTGCCACAAACAGAGCGTTACCAAGGGCCCAGGGCTGTATTTGCACGGCTGCTCCTTGTTGTAGTGACACAGAAAATACACCCAGAGACACTCACTAGTGCAGGCAGGAGGGACTCCTGCCCCAGAGCCATTGCCTGGCTCAGCCATTCTGCTCTGGCAGCTGCAGGGGACTGGGAATTGCCTCGGGAATTGCATCACCGTGCTAATGACGTGATCTTAATGAAGTGTTTGACCTCGAGCATCCTTGTGATGCCTTCAGTTGGAGCTTTGATATTTCCCAGACTCTGCACTGCCCTGGTGCAGAACTCTGAACTCCACATCAAGTGTCAGCAGCTCTCCTCACAGCTCAGGCACACAGAACAATCCTTTTCCAGCCCAGAACCAAGGACACCGCTGCAGCTTCAGCCCAGAAAGTGCCACCAACAGGGAATGGAGGAGAGCAATCTGGGAGGATGGGACTGCATCAGCTGGAGCTGGAATGGGACACTGAACCCCAGTATGGAATGGACCAAAACTGATCAAAGAGTGAGAAAAACCAAAACTGATCAAAGAGTGAGAAAAACCAAAACTGATCAAAGAGTGAGAAAAACCAAAACTGATCAAAGAGTGAGAAAAACCAAAACTGATCAAAGAGTGAGAACTCGTGGCCAGGAGTCCACCTGGGGTGGAGCCACGGCCGGGCTCCTGCACTGCCCCAGGTGTGTCCTGGGAAGGTTTTTAATAAATCCCTGCTTTATTCCTGAACTCTGCCCAGCCTCTGTGCCCTGCAGCCCCTCAGGCATCCCCTGAGCGCAGCACAGGCTGCCAAGGTCCTGCCCTGGCTGCTGCCCCGCCTGGGGAATGTGCAGCCCAGCTCCCTGTTGGGTTTTTCACCCGGCTTTTCCAGAGGGAGCCAGGGAGCAGAGCCCGGTGCCAGAGGGGATCTGGGTGCCCCGGGGTGACCCTGGGCTGGCAGGGAGCTGGGGGAGAGGGCCGCTCTGCGTTCCTCAGAGATCCAGCCCGGGCTTCACTCAGGGCAGGGGGCTCTCCTGACCCCAGCCTGCAGCCCCCAGATATTAAGTTGTTTGTCCTAGAGCAGTCCCAGCTCAGTCTGGGAATCCATTAACGCCGGCCAAACACCACCGCGAATGTGGGCTTGAAATAACCCCCGGCTGCTGCCTGTCACCGGCTCTTCCTCGGGCTGCTGGGAATAGCCCTCACACGTCAGCCCACCTGAGGTTCACCAGACTATTCTGGGATAGCCAAACACGAGAGGGGTTGTGATCCGCTGAGGGACCTGCAGCCAAGCTCTGAACCACAGCTCTCCAAAATCCCACCTCCCTGTGCTGCCAGCAGTTCCCAGCAGCCGTTTCCATCGCTTCCCTCAGGTCAGCAATTTGCAGGGAAATCAACATTAAAATGACACATTTCCTTTTCTTCTGGTTTCATAGCATTCCATCAAACCTGAGAGAGAATTAGATAACACGGCTTTCCAAATTAAACCATCAGAGCTGGATGACTGCCCACTGAACAAACCTCAAAGTATCCGGGACGGGACAGGGACAGGGACACGAAAAGGGACCGGGACAGGGCGCTGCAATGACATTGTGGGAGCGGCAGGGGCGAGAGAGAGTGTGCAGGCCGGCGGGCGCTGCCGCTCTGGCCGCCGGAGGACTCTCTCTATGGTCCAGGAGGTCTTACTCTCTATGTCCCTGGAGGTCTAATTCTCTATGACCCCGGAGGACTCTCTCTATGGCGGCCGTGCTCTGCCCACAGGGCCGCATGTCCCGGCATGCCCCGCGGCAGACTCACTTCCGGCCAGGCCGTTAAGATGGCGACGCCCATGCACCGGCTGATTGCCCGCCGACAAGCGTGAGTGGGACCGGGGGCGCCGCGCGGGGCGGGCTCGGGCTGAGGAGCGGCGGGCGCTGCTGGGGCCGCGGCGCCAGGCGTTTTCCCGGCGCTCTGCGGCCTCCGCGCCGTGTCCCGGGAGGGGGCGCAGCTCGGCCGCGGGGAAACCGCCCCAAAACACGGCGGGGGCGAAACGGTGGCGGCCTCGGGTGTCCTGCACCGCCGGGGCTCGTCCCGCGAGAGCGGCGTGTAGAGGCTGAGGGAGCTGTTGGCCGGGGGAGCGTTGGGAGCGGCGCCCGGGGTCATTTCCCTGCTCTCACCGCAGACCCAGCGGTACAGACGTGGAACAGAAACCTCCAGGTTGATGCTGTCGTGAGGAGTTTGCGGAGCTGTCGGGAAGGCAGGGAAAAGCCGAGCGCTCTTGCTCAGCCGGGGGTGTTGCAGTCCAGGAATTCCCTCAGCGCCGGGGGGATCCGATTGCAGAGCCCTGGAGCGAGGAAACCACGCTTTTGGGGGTTTTTTTGTGCAGGAAATGTGTGTCCCAGCCCCCTGGGGTGCTGGCATTGGTTTTTCAGCTCTTTGTTGGTTTGGGTGTTGTTTTTTTTCCTTAAATTAGTTTATTTGTTTCAGTTTTTGGGCTGTGGGGTTTTTGAAAACCACGTTTTTGGTTTTTTTTTTTGTGCAGGAAATGTGTGTCCCAGCCCCCTGGGGTGCTGGCATTGGTTTTTCAGCTCTTTGTTGGTTTGGGTGTTGGTTTTTTTTTCCTTAAATTAGTTTATTTGTTTCAGTTTTTGGGCTGTGGGTGTTTTGCCCAACCACAGTGTGCAGAATGTGGTCGATTTCTTTGTGATCTAGCAATAATTTCTTTTCTATTTTCCAGTGAAAAGTAACTCGGGGTTCCAAAGTGCTCCTGGAACACTTGTTCTTTTTGCTGTTTTATTGGAGTTGAGGACTCGTTTTTAGCTTTGATGTCTTTGTGCTTGCTGGGTCTGTGCTGAGCTGTCCCTCTGCTCCAGGCCTGGGGTCGCTGACCCCTGCCCAGAGTTTCCTCCAGTTCTGTGCCCTTCATTAGTGCCAGGCTCGTCAGTGCTCTGTGCTTTTGTGATGTGCAGCTGCTGAGCAGGGCTGCTGTTCCCCTCTCAGCTCTCTTGGCTTTGGGGTTTTCTCCTGACCCCTTTATCTCCACGGAGCTGCCTGCTGGGGGGCGCAGTTCTGCAGCCCCAGCTCTGGGGCTGCTCCTGGGGAGGGGCTGAGGGGACAAACACGGCTTTGTGTTTGTGCTGAGGAGGAGGAGGGGGAGCCATCACTGCTGATTTACCTGCTGAGGCCAGGGGGCAGAGGCAGAGCCTTTCCTGCTCATTCCCAGATGTTCTGGTTCCTGCCCAAGGCCAGGTTCATTGTGCTCTGCAGGTGGGAGTTTAATCAGGTTTTTGTGCTGCTTTAGCTGAGTCTAAGGCCTGAGGATGGAGCCCAGTGCTCTGCATTGAGACAGGGAGGAATGCTCAGCACAAGGCTCCCTGCAGGAACTGGCACAGAGTGGTGGCTCAAGCTGAGGGAGAAGCAATTCCCAGCCTGGCTGGCAGAGGGGAAATGCTCCCTGCTGGACTGTCACCTCGTCCTCACATGGGCCTGGGGGCTTCCTAGAGCAGCCCCCTGCACTTTCAGAGAGTTCAGATGGGCTGGCCTTGAAAAATTCATGTTTTAGTGCTTGGAGCAAGAACTGCAGGTGGCAGGAAGGGACAGCAGTGGCAGGGAGCCCTGAGCTCAGGACTAATTTTGGCTGTGACCTTGGGCAGCTCCTGGGCTGGGTGAGTTCCCTCCTTTGTGAAGGAGGAGAGCAGCTGGGACAGGAGGCAGAACAGCTTTGCAGAGCTTCAGCATGAAACATTCCAGGAGTTTTTCCCTTCCCTGATGTCTAAAAACGCCCGTGGGATTTTAGCAGAGCCCTGGAATGGAGGGTGAAGTGTCCCTGCTGCTGCAGGTGTTTGGGATGGGGCAGCCAGGGAGGTCTGCCTGGAGTCACTCTGCACAGGAGGAGCAGGAATCTGATTGTCCCAAAGATAAACTTTGTGCCAGGCTTTACCAGCTCCCAGTGGAGCTTTTTGGGGAGCCTGGGAGCCTCTCAGAGAGTCCTGGGCTCTGGGTGAGAGTTGGGCAGTTTGGGACTTGGGTGTTACATTTCAGGAACTGCAGGAACTGGAAATGCTCTGTGTTCTAAACCAGAACTTCAGTGATTTCTCTGAAGCCAGAACCACCTGCAGCTGTTGGATAGCACAAAGTGAGCAGTGTGATAGTGTTTTAATTAATGAAGATCTGTGTGCCTGAATTCTGTGTTTACTTGGGGTTACTGCCCATGTCCTGATGCAAAAGAAAACCTGTGAACATCTGGTTTAATCATAGCTTGATTAAAGCTGCATGATAAAAAACTAACTGTTTTTTAGTAGAGGGTAGAGCAGACCTGGAATGAGTTACTTAAGCAATTCTGCATTTTTCTAGGGAGGCAAACAAGCAGCATGTGAGGTGTCAGAAGTGTTTAGAGTTTGGCCACTGGACCTATGAATGTAAAGGGAAGAGAAAATACCTGCACAGGCCTTCAAGGACAGCTCAGCTGGCCAAAATCCTTAAGGAGAAAGAAAAGCAGCTCCTGCTGCAACAGAGGTAAGACTGGCAAGATGAAATGTCTGGTTTGTGATTGAAATAAAAGATGTTGTCCCAGAACATCTTCTGTGATCTTTCCCTCCAGACTGTGGAATGTGTGCTTGATTTAATGTTAGAGCTGATCTGTGTGTTGGGTGAAATATGTCCACTCAGGTCCAGAGAATTCAAATCAATGTTTTAATTTCATCAACACCTGCTCATCTGAAATACATTTAAAACTCTTTTGGCCTGTCTGAAACAAAAGCTGTGCACTGACCCAAAGTTCAGTCAGTTGGAGCCCTTTTGGTAGTGGAGCAGTTTCCTGAATTCCTTGGTTGCTTGGTTTGTTGTTTCTGTGCTGCCCAGGCAGTGAGAGCTGTGGATTTATTTCCAGCAAAGCAGCAATTCTTCCCTGTGTCCAGATCTGCTGCTCAGAGCTGCAGTTAAACCTGGCCCAGCTGCTCCTGCTGCCCCTGGGAGCTGCAGGGCTCAGACAGCTGAGGGAGAGCTGGGTTATCAGCTTAAACTCAAGCATCAAGTGAAAACAGCTCCCTGAATTGCACAATTATTTCCTCTTGTGACAGCCCAGAAGGGGGAAGGAGCAGAGAAACCTGAACAGAGCTTGCCTGTGGCACCTGATTTCCTTTCCCCTTTGCCCTGGGAGTACTTTACTGCTTCCCCCCAGGTTAATAATTGCTTTAACAAGCAAAAGTAATGCAGCACCTCAGTTTCCATGCAGTTCCATGAGCCAGGGTCTTTTCTGCCACTCCAGTTGGGTTTTGGGAGCTGCAGAGGGACAGGGTCACTCCCAGTGCCACTCCTTGCACCTGGAATCCCTGAGGCTCTGGCCCCGTGTCCTCAGGCACTGCCCCTGCCGGGATGGGAGGTGGGGACAGCATTCCCAGCTTTTGTCCCTGCTGGTGGCACAGGCAGGGCTCCTTGGGCTCCAGCCCTGCAGCAGTTCTGAGTCACAGCTGAAACCCTGCCTGCAGTGGAGACTCATCAGATTGAGTGATGTAAAGTGATTGATTTTGAAATTAATTCTCATCCAGTGAGTAATTGTGAAGTAATTAGAGTCACCCAGTGTTGTAGATAGAGCAGCAGTGCTTGGACTCTGACACTTGGCTCCATTTGGAGGCAGTCTCTTCAGAGACTCAAGATTTTTAGGCTAAGTTTGAGGCTCAGATTATTTCCTTGTTGCTTTTCTGCCCCTTTTCTTGGGGGTTCTGCAGGTTACCACTGGAGGATGGTGAATTGAAGGTGAAATTCCTTGTCCTGTCCTTGGGCTTGAGCCTAAGTGTGGGATCACTGTGTGGGAGTTACAGGACTGGCCAGTCTGGCACACAAGGAGGTTTGGGGCAGGTGCTGGGAAAAATCCTCTTGAGAAAGGAAGGCTGAGCCATCCCCAGGTGGGAGCAGTGTTTAATCTGCACTTAAACCTGGGGCTGCATTCCCAGGGCTTCTGGCACCAGGAGCTCCTCAGCTGTGCCAGGAGGATCCTGTCCCTCAGCTGCCAGGGCTGCACTTCCAAGGATGAAGCTTTTCCTTCATGGAAAAACAACTTCCTGAGTCACACTTGTGCTTTTTGTGGCACTTGCTTTGGGAGGTTCTCCTTGCTGTTGGAGAAGTTGGGTCTCCCAGAGTTCTGCTTTGGACAGCCTGTGTCACCACCTTTAAAAAGCCACACAGGAATCATTAACCAGAAGGCAAAACCCAGCCTAAAAAGGTCAATATTTACCTCTGATAACTTCATCCAGGCTTTTCCAGCATGAATGCCTTTTCCAGTTGTTCCAGCTCCCTGTGCTTGCCTGGTGTTGGCCCCACGATTCTGGTGGTCCCTCTGGAGGTGTCAGTGAGCCCCCAGTGCCTGCCAGCCTCGAGCAGGGAGCTGAGGGAATGCTCATTCCTGGGGGTGTTGGAGCTCTGAGCCCAGCCCTGAGCTGGGTTTATGCCTCAGTTTAGGGAGGGAGTGTCCAGAGCAGGTCTGGCCTGAGCACAGTAGGAGCTCCTGGATAACTGTTGAGTAACCCTCACCTCACACATGAGGGGGAGGCACTCCCTGAGCTAGGTCCTGTCTCCTCAGAGGTGATTTGGGGTTGAATTCTGTTCTCACAGTGACTCCTCCTACCTGGGAACCCCCTGCTTACCTGCAGAGGGTCTGAGGCCTTAGGAATGTAAATATGGATGGCAGGGGTTGGAATCTGAATGTCAGAGTCTTCCCCTTGCCCACAGGAGAGCGTGGGGAGTGGGGAGAACCCCTGTGTGCTGATAATGTTTGCATGCCTTGTGTGTGAAAATAAAAAATTGCAGAAATCTCATTTTTCTGGTGGCACACAAAGAACTTTCTTGTGTGGCACCACTAAAACTGTGTGAGGGGATGAACACTTGGGAATCTGACAGACACACAGCTGGAAAGCATCAATATAAATGGACTTTTCTGTTTCTTTTTGTACTTGAAAGAAATGTGAAAGCTGCAGGCTAAGTCAAGCTTTTACCCTTGATTTCAATCAATTCACTTATTGCTAAGTAGAGTTACACACAACTTCTTTGTATCCTTTTCTCCTGTGCCTTTCACATCCCAGCTCCTGCTGTCCATACAGAATGATCCAAAGGGGAGAGCAGAGCACAAATAGCACAGAAAATTAGGGGTGAACTGCTGGGTTTTCCTCCCCTGGCTGTGGGTTTTGCTCTGCTTTGCAAAGGACTGAGCTGCCCAGTGCCCTTTGAACATTAAACTCAGCCTCAGTGTGCTGCTATTTATTTCATTTTCCTATTGCATTAATCAAAGCCATTATTTTTCCTCCCTTAATTAGCACTGCAGAAAGTGCTGCAGAAAAGAAGACCAAGAAAAAAAGGTATGTGGGGACTGGTGGGGCTGGCCCTGCCCTGGCTGTTCAGCAGGACTTTGGGAAGGGGCTTTGCAATAAGTTTTGGTTGTACTGCTTTGAGGCTGTTACAGCTTTTGTCTGACAGGCATCTGGAGAATTTCTACTCCTCCCTGTCCAAAATATCTCAATTTTATTCTCTGTTTTTCTCCCTGCTGGTTTTCCTCCCCCTGCATGATCTTGCTGTAGGAATAAAATTCTTCCCATTTCTGCCTCAGAGTCCCTCAGGAGTCTCTGAAACAAGACTGGCACAGGGGGTTCTGGTCTCTCATTGCTTCTGCTCTTTTCATTCCCTTCTCCTGCCAGTTCTCTCTCTCAAGCTTTGTCTAGAGGATGAAATAAAACATCTTAAAAAACTCAACCCCAAAACCAAACAAAACCCCCTTGATCCCCAGCTGAAGCAAAATCCAGGCAATGACCCTGGCCCTCTCCACGTCCTGGCTGGAGCCAGGAACTCTTTTGACTTTGTTTGTACTTTACCTTGCATTAATGTTTACCTGGGAATTTGCTTTCTTAGCAGATGGAAAGGAGGAACAGCCAGAACTGTGGCTGTAACACTCCTGGAATGGGTGTTTTACACCAGGGAATGTCTGTGCAGTACCAGCCCAGCTTCTCTTCCCCTTTAGTGTCACTCCTGTGTCCCTCAGTGTGACCTAAGCCAGTTTTCAGGAGGTGTTTAAAGGCCAGGCCTTTGCTGTGTGTGGCAGGCAGTAAATAAGGCAGAGCAGATCTTTAAAGTGTTCTTTATTCCAGGCTGTCCTGTGGAATGGGCTTTATTGCAATGCTGGGCTGCCTCAGTGTGTTCTAGCAAAGGCTGCTTTCCCAGAAGTGCCAATTTATTGCTGGACTTGCTCAGGACTGGTGAGATCATGAATTTACTGGTTTTGAGCTGGGCAGCTCAGGCCTCTTCCTGCCTCAGCTTCCTCAGACACTGCAGCCTTTGCTGGCATAATTATTTACAGAGTGTTTGAGCTCCAAACCAGTGCAAGAATGGACAGAGCTAAAGGGTTCATGGGGAAGGGGGTGGTTTGGGCACTTTTTCCTTGAGATTTTAAAAGTCTTGTAGATTTGAGTTATTCTCCTGCTTCTATGCAAGCCCAGAATAATCCATCAATATAAATTCCTTTCCAGTCAGTTTGCTATTTAGATTTTTATTATAACATGGGAAGAATTAAATGTGGACAGTGCAGCATATTTATAAGTTCAGATTTAAAATAAAGCTGTAAAAATTTGGGTTCTGGCAGAAGGAGCACGAACCTTTTCCACAGAGTGTGTTTGTTTTGATATAAACACTAATAAGGGAGCTCAGGCCTAACCAGAAAAACAGGCTGAGGCAGAGCAGCTGCTGCAGAGCCCTGTGACCTCAGGTGACAGAGCCACCTTCCAGGTGCTCCTTGGCCTGTGTCCCACCCAGAATGCCTGAATTCCCTGCTCCTTCCTTCCCTGCTCCTTCCCTGCTCTCCTCAGGCCCCAGCTGTGCCCACAGTTGTGGCTTTTGGATGTCAGTGGCACTGGAAAGCCCTGGGGTGTCAGAGCAGGGTGCCAGCCTGGGGGCACAGCCTGGGCTCCAACAGCACTTGGCCCTCACAGGGGCACAGAACCAGAGATGAGCTCTTGGAAACTTGTCCTGAGGAGGATGAATGGTACCTGCTTTTAAAATTCTGTGCTTTCCAGAGGTGTGATAGACCCCACAATCTGAGACCACCAGCCTGCAGGCTCTGCACTGTCACTCTCCCAGATGGTATTTTGAGTTTTACCTGTCCCCATCTCCATCCTCCTGCTGTCAGCACCAGCAGCCCACGTGTTGCCTCCCCTCAGAACAAGTTCCTGCCTGTTTCCCCTGGGAGAGGCAGCTTTAAGTGCAATATCCTGATGTTTCTGGGAGTGGGTTTTGGAATAAACCTAAACACTGGATGTCCATGGGTTGCTGCTATGGATTCTGTGAAAGGTGATCAGGAAAAGCAAGTTCAGAGTCAGTCAGGAGATCCTCTCATTCCTGCCCATCTCATGGAACTGCTCAGATTGAAAGTGCTACTCCCATATTTTGTATTTTGCTCATCTTAGTGCTGTTTTATTCCCCAGACAAGTCAGTGTTTGAGCAGCCCTTATGGATTTATCAGTAGTGAACAGTCGTTGTGTCTGCACACAGAGACTGCAGATTACAGATGTATTATAAAAACTTCAGTGCTTTGTGGCTTAATCCACACCCACATTTGTCAGCTGACAGGGCTGATATGATGAAAAAGCCTCACACTCTTCAATAACCTTAACACAGGCACTTCCTGAGCTGTTACATTGCACCAAACCCTCTGATAAAAAATACTGCATTCATTTTCTAATGGAAACAAGATTCTGCATTATCATAATTTATATTTTTGGATGCTCTTTGATTGACTTTGGTGGGAAGGAGGTGAATCAGTGTCTTGTACTTCAGGAAAAGATCTCTGGGAGAATTGAATTGTACTTTCTTGGAATTTATATCACCCCCTTAAATCAGAGACATTGGTCTTGAGAACAATGGCCCCAGGAAGGGCTGAGCATGAAAAAAAAGTGCAGAGCATACAGAAATCCTCTGCTGTGTTCATCATTCTGTCTTAACCTTGGATTGTTTCCACCCTTCTCCTCCACCTGGAAAACACGAGCATCCTGTAGTGGCAGGTACTTTGGGTTCCTCTGCCAAGAGTAATCTAAGAACAGTTTTTGCTGGGAACAGCTCTGGCCTCGGTGAAATCTCTGCTGGAACCTCCCCTGGCTCTTGCAGTGGCAGAATTTCCCCGTTGCAGTGGTGAGGCAGGGACTGAGCCTGGCTCATTTTCCCCAGGGCTTGGCTGCTTCAGGGCAGCCAGGCCAGCAAAGCCCCTGCTCAGGGCCAGGAATCCTGGGCAGCTTTCCCTCCCTGCTGTCCTGTGGGCTGTGTCACACCCTGGGGCCACTCTGCCGTGGCTCAAATGGCCAAAATCCACTGACCCAGGGGAGGGCACAGGGATTCATCCTAGGTGGTGAGGCCTGGAAATTTCCGTGGTGAGGTGTGGAAATTTTCAAGGCAAATAATTGATCTTTGGATTATTGCGACAGAGCAGAGGGAGCACTCTGTGTGTGAGGGGCTTGGCAGGGCTGTGCTCAGCTCTTTGTTCTCTCTCAGGTCCAAGAGTGTGACCAGTTCCAGCAGCAGCAGCAGTGACAGCTCAGCCAGCGACTCCTCCTCCGACAGCGAGGACTCCTCTTCCTCCTCCTCCTCCTCCTCGGACAGTGACAGTGAGGACAGCAACTCCTCCTCCTCCTCCCCCTCCTCCAGCAGCTCTTCCTCCTCCTCCGACTTCGAGTCGGATTCCAGCTCCTCCAGCAGCAGCAGCAGCAGCAGCACAGACAGCAGCTCTGAGGATGAGCCCCCAAAGAAGAAGAAGAAGAAATAGCTGGGGAGGTGCAGGACTGGTGTGGAGTGAGTGACACTGCCCTGCCAGGGCTGGAGCACACGGCTGCCAAGCACTCAGTGGTCAACATTTCTCCTGCTCCCATTTCTTAGTGTTCTGCATAGTTGTTCATAGGACATGGAAGGGATTAAATGGCACGTGAGACTTAATGAGAGAGTATTTTTGTGGTTTATCCTTTTACGGAAGATTTTACTTTTTTAGCTCCCAAAAAAAAAAAAATTCTATCATCAGATTTGTTTATAAGAGCTAAAGTCCTGTAGCAGCTAAACCTGGATGTTCACATGCTGGAAAGCAAAAGCTTTTTTTTTTTTTTTTTGTTGCAGATTATGCTGTGCATCATGTACTGTTCCTCTGTTAATGACAGCTTCACTTCCATTGAGAAAAATCCTCTAAACTGTTAAAAGCAGAAGTTTTTCAGTGCTGCTGTGGAGCTGTGGCATTGTTGAACCTGAATGCACAACGTGTCCCACCCAGATCCTCCCACCTCGCTGGTGACAATCGGGTTCTGTGCTGCTGAGCTTGTGTTCCAGTGGCTTTTCCTGATGCTTCCAGGTGCAGTCCTCACTGCAGCACCCAGCTGAGCTGTGTTGGTTTGTCCCTGTGCTTGTGCTGCCCCGTGTGCTTGGCTGTGTGTTGGAGGTGTTTGCTGAGACACAGGGCTGGTTTGGAGGGCAGCAGCTCGGGGAATCGGGGCTGCTGCTGCTTCAGGAGTTTCATCTTTGTGCCTTTTTTTTGTAAATTCAGTGTACCCCAGAGACAAGGGCTGGAGTGGGTGTTCTGCAGGGCTCCAGCAGAATATTCCCATCTGTTAAATGGGCAGCAAAACCAGAGAATTAATTACAAACACAACTGGGCACTGCTCTCTCTGGATGCTCAGTAAAACAGAGACTCCCTGAAGTGAAGGTCTCAAAGGAAAGTGTTCCCCTCTGGATGTGTTTCCCAAGGAATGTGTGAATGCAGGATGGCCAGGCTGTGCTGAGTGGCAATCTGCAGGAATCCAGTCATTCTTTGACTCCAGTCTGCAGGAATCCAGTCATTCTTTGACTCCAATCTGCAGGAATCCAGTCATTTTTTGACTCCAGTCTGAAGGAATCCAGTCCTTCTTTGACTCCAATCTGCAGGAATCCAGTCATTTTTTGACTCCAATCTGCAGGAATCCAGTCATTCTTTGACTCCAATCTGCAGGAATCCAGTCATTCTTTGATTGTGGGAATGGTCCTGGAGAAGCAAGTGAGTGCAAACCCCACAAAAGCAGATCCAAACTCGCTGCAGAACAGGGATTGCTGGATGCAGAGTGGGAATTGTTTGGTTTTCTGGTGGATTGAAGCAGTTGCTGTTAGTGTTCTATTTGGTGATGCATTCTCCTGAATTTCTTATTGTTGGAGTGCCCTTTTGGGGAGGGGGCATCACTTGTGGAAGAATTCTCAAGTATCTTGGTTTAGGTTAAATACAGTTACTAAACTATTTTTTATATTTTTTATGGAAAGAGTAGTGTGTAGACTTACTTTGGAATAAACTGTACTTATTTAAATGTTTGAAAATCCCCATGATGTGTGTCTGTCTGACCACTCCTGTGTTTTACAGAACACGCTGCAGGCTGTAAATAAAACTACCAGAAAGGTGTTCAAGTCTTGTGGAGTGAATGTGCCATTCAACGGGAAAGTGAATCGATTATTAAACACTAGTTGCTACCTTGAGGCTTACTGCAAATATCTGAAATATTTGTGGTGTTTGTGAGCAGGTTTCAGCCGGAGCTGCCCTGGCATTCCCTCACAGAGGGGCAGGACTGCTCCCCAGGAAGTTCTCCGGCCGGAAGGCCTTCTGTATCAAGATTTTTTTGTTTAATTTAGTTTCAAATACAATGTTTGTACTGGTTTTTTTTTTTTTTCCCTTCCTGCCTTTTCTGGCTACTTTGTCTCTGTGTTGGCATTTTACAGAGTATTCCCCGAGCCTGGCCGGAGCTGTCCATCTGCCGGTGCCTCCCACGAGCCGTGCTGGCGGATGAGGAGTGTTTGGTTTTGTAAAAGCCCCGTTAACCGTGCCGCTTCCCGGGCTGCCCTCGTTAACCCCTTCGGCTCCGGGCCCGGGGCTCCGCGTCCCGCTCGCCGCCGCCAGGGGGCGCCGCGCGACTCTCCCGCCGCCGCCGCGCGAGGGAGGCGGGGCCGGGCCCTGGCCACGCCCCCTGCGCGCTCGCGCTCCGCCGGGGTCACGTGGTTTTCTCCCCGCGCGTCACGTGATCGGGGCGGCGGCGGCGCGCGGGGGGCGCCGGGAAGCGCCAGGCAGCACCGGGGCCGCGCCGCCCCCGCCCCGGGACATCCCGGGACATCCCGGGACATCCCGGCCCCCCCGCGGGCGGCATCGGCCGCTGCGGGCGCATCTCCCGGCGGGAAGCGCGGGTTCGGCCGCGTCGCGCCCCGCGGTGACAGCGTGCGGAGGGCGGGGGTCGCTCCCGGGGGCACGGCCCGGGCTCGCACCGGCACCGGCACCGGGCTCGGGGCCGGCGGGGCCGCTGCGCTGCCCGGCCCGGGGATGGATTTAATCCTGGTCCGGTAATTGACGTCAGGGCTTTGTTCCTTCCCCTTCGCTCTCCGCACGGGCTCGGGGCCGGAGCCGCTCCGGGACGGGCCGGGGGGCTCGGGGGGCCCGGGCGGGGCTCGCCGGCGGAACCGGCTTCGGGCAGGTGCTGCCCAAGGGCCGGGGAGGCAGAGCCGGCCTTCGGACACAGCCCGGCCCAGAGGCGGCTGTTATGTAAAGGCTCCTGGCCGGTGCCGTGGAGAAGGAGCCCTCGCTCAGCAGTCCCGCGCGGAGCTTTTCCCTTTTTTCCTTTTGCAATGAGCGAAACAAAGCGAGCGAGCGTTGCGGTGTGTAGCCCGGTACCTGCGCTCCCTGCCGGGTCCGTGCTTCTGTTCTGGACTCGGGCGGGTGTTGCGCTGGATTTTGGGGGGAGCTGCGTGCCAAAGCTCGCTCGCAGCCTGGGAGGTGCTGCGCTGTGCAGAAGGAGCCCGAGAAGGGGCGGCCGTGGGGCCTGCTGTGCCCCCGGCTCACCTCTCACCTCATCACAGCCTTGTTTGATCATTTTCTCAGCAATGCCGGTGGTTTTAAACGTCCCCGTGTTCACAGCCGTGCCCCTGTGTCCCTGAGCTGCTTCTGCTCAGCTCGGTGTGTTTGTTTGTCACCTGGGCTCCCTTCCAGCTGCTGAACTCTCAGGTGTATTTCTGGTTCCTGGCGTTCCTTTAGAACTGCTGAATTCTTCTCTCGGGTCCCTGGCGAATGGGGATTTGCAGCCTGGGGGGGTCATTGCAAAACAGGGTCTGGGGGAGTGCTTTGCAGGAGTGGTTGTGCACCTGATGGGTCATTTCATGGCTCCTCTAATGAGGGGAACGTGATTAAACTGCCAGCCTCCAGGTGTGGGACAGTCCCAGTGTCACACTGGAGTTACTCAGTGGTTGGACTGGGACTGGGGCAGGTCTTGTTGGTCAGGAGCAAAAGGGAAAATTTATCTTTTGGCAGTATTAATACCTTGGCTTTATTAACGTGTCAATGTTGATTTTTGGCATTTGCTGCCTCCTGCACGGGGTGTTTGCAGCTCTGTGTGAGAGCAGACTCTCCTGTGTTCAGGAATGAGACAAGCCTGGAATATCCTGAGCTGGAAGGGACCCACAGGATCATCCAGCTCAGCTGCTGGCCCTGCACAGCCCCAAAATCCCACCCTGGGATCCCTGGAGCTCTGCCCAAACCCTCCTGGAGCTCTGGCAGCCTCAGGCTGTGCCCATCCCTGGGGAGCCTGGGCAGTGCCCAGCACCTCTGGGGGAAGAACCTTTCCCAAAATCCACCCTGACCCTGCCCTGGCCCAGCTCCAGCCCTTCCCTGGGCCCTGTTCCTGCCACAGGAGCAGAGATTGGAGCTGTAGCCTCAATGAGCTCTAACCTCGGGCTCCTCTTCTCCAGCAGAGCAATCCCAGTGCCCTCAGCAGCTCCTTCTTGGTCCTTCCACACCCTTCCCCATCCCTGTGTCCCTTCTTTGGATCAGCTTTTTATTTTTTTGTATTGTGGCACCCAAAAGTGCCCCCAGGACTCCAGTACACTTTAACAGCAATGAGGGAAAAGAGTAGGTTTCAACTCTGCTCAAAATCTGTCTCAGGTCCCTGATATTTCCTCTAAACATCTCTGCAGTTCTTGTTTTATGACTTTTCTCCTTGTCTCAAACATTGAGCGAGTGAGGCTGAGCCCCTGGGTCAGCTTTTGTGTGAGAAGCCACACAGCAACCCAGAAAAATAATTCATATTTATGTGTTTAGCATTCTTGCCAGTTCTAGTGACCTGGGCTTGATAATCCACGATAAAACCCCAGTGAAATATGGCTTGCATGTCTGGGATGTTTTTTTAGGAAGCTGGAATGTGCAGATGCTTTTGCACGCTTACGACCCAGTTCTTTAATGAGAAGATGCCACGTTTCTGTCTGCACAAACCATGGAGTTTGCTTCTTGGGGGCCTTGTGGATAAAGAGCTGCAGCAGAAATGTGTCCTGAGGCTGCAGCTGGCCCATGACAGGGTGGCATTTGCCACCACTCGCTCCTGTGGCTGCTGGCAGGTGCGTGCTGCCCCGGTGTTTTCCAGCGTGGGTGCTCCCGTGTCGGATGTGACTAAGGACATGCGTGACCTTACTGCCTGAGACAGCCCTGGCATCTTCTGCCTGGCAGCAGGGACTCTGTGACCAGGTGATGGTGGAACTGCTGTCATCGTGTCCCTCGCTGCGTTTCCAGCGCTTGGCACAGGTGCCAAAGCTGCTGGTGACTGCTCTGATGCCTCCCTCCCTTCCCTTCCTGCTCATCCTCTCGGTCTGGGGCTGCTGTCATCATCGCTGCTCTTACTCTTTGCTCCAGATCATCAGAAATTTGCAGTGTTGAGGGAGGAAGTACTGAGAGTTGAGTCTTGAGGGCTGAGCCAGGAAAGCAGCACCTCTGCCATGGGCAGATTTGGGCACGTGGAGAGAGCTCGAGCAGCTTCCAAGAGGCCACAGCAACGTGTGTGCTGAGCTGGGAGGAGTATGAGTTGCAGAGTCGTGTTTGGAGTCCCCCTGTGTGAGGATGTAGGAATAGTCTGGAGTTTTTGGTGACTGAGGTTTCTTTTCTGTGGCAATAATTGTTCTTGGCCACATAATTTCAGTTTGTTACTCACCTGTGGTTTGCTGTACAGGCCTATTTCCTTTCTCTCGTTACTATGTCACAGTTATCTTCAGCAGAGGCTCAGAAATAACTGAGTTTGAGATTAGATACCTGAACTTCAGTTTGGATTAGATCCACAGGAGGAATCCCTCCTTGTGAAGGTGGGCAGGCCCTGGCACAGCTGTGGCTGCCCCTGGATCCCTGGCAGTGCCCAAGGCCAGGCTGGACAGGGCTGGGAGCAGCCTGGCAAATGTGGGAGGTGTCCCTGCCCTGGCAGGGGTGGCACTTGGTGGGCTTTGAGGTCTCCTCCCACCAAGACCCCCTGTGTCCTCCTTCACCTTCAATCTCTACCTCAGAGTACGTGCCAAAACCAAAATGAGGTTGGTGTCACCTCTGAACTGGGAGAACAGAACACCCCGAGCTGTGGAGAGATGGAGAGGCTGTAGGATGAAGAGGGAGTGTCTGGAAACGAGTCAAGAAACTTTAACAGATTACATTTAGCTAGAGCAGGGTTAGATGTCTGTAAAATATCTTGCTAACTGTGTTAAACTAAGAAAATAAGCAATCAAGTTCATAGAATTGCAAAAGTCAAGACGAAAGAACTTGTGTGGCAGTTACTCTTCTGTGGCAGGATGGTCCCTTCTCTGCAGTCACTAATGACTAAGGAGATGCTCTGCAGCTTGTGAAATGACAGGGCTGCTGTCACTGCTTGGGAAATCCAGTGCTCCTTCCTGTCACCGAGTCACCCTGAGCGCAGCCAGCCCCGAGCGCTGCAGCTGGGCTGCTCTCCCTGTGCCTCTCTCCTGCAGGAATCCGCTTGATTCTCTTTGGAGCTGCTTGCACTAGGTGCCAGCTGGGTGAACCCTTTGCAGCGTGGAGCAGGGCTGGTGCTCTCTGGGGTGAGCTGTGCTCAGAGCTCGGCGTGGCACGGCTCCCTGGGGCTGGGCCAGCCACAATTCCCTGTTCCCTGGAGCTGGGAGCTGTCTCCTCTGGGGTCTGCCACCTCCCCAGGCTCTCAGCCTTTTGCTGCTTCCTGAGTTGCTTTCTTCAGCTCTGTGTTTCATACCCCCTTTTCCCTCACTCTGTCTTTTCTCCACGGTGCTTGGAGTTTTCCTCGGGTTGTCTTGTCTCTTGTCCTTTCTTGGGTCATTAATTCCTGCTGATGATTGTAAAACCTGGGTTATGAACTGCCAGTAGCACCAGGTACCAGCAGGAAGAAAAATCTCCTTATACTCCATGCTGTACAAACCTGGAATAAGGAAGTTCTTGCCCTGAAGTCTTGAACTAATTTTCTTCTGTTAACAGCTCATTAAGAGAAATCTTCCTGCTCATCTTTTTATGGAAAACAACACCTCATGAGGCAGCTCACAGCCCCCTTTTACTGCCCTTTTTTTTTTTTTTACAGTTCATCTTAGTTTTTATTCATGTCACATTTATTGATAAATGACTTGAACGTGCTGCTTTCATGTTTTATAATTAAACAAGTAGAGTGTACATTTACTAATGTGTAGTCCTGTAGTGATGATGTTTTCCAGGAGAGGCTGTTCTATCATTCCATGTCTCTCCCTGTGGCTAGGTGTGCTCCCCTGCAGCCCCACAGCAGTTTCTCACTGTTCCCAGTACTACACTGGGAACACGAAGAGCTAGCAGAGCAGAGGCAGGATGATGGTGTGCTCCCCTTCCATTTCTGAAGGGTTGATATTCCCACATGATGCAGCTTTAAGCTGTTTGTCCTTTGGGTTAGAAACTTCCCTTCAGCTCGGTGTGTTCCTCGAGGAGGGGCAGAAACCAGCCCTGGGG
The DNA here is from genome assembly GCF_017590055.1 of Onychostruthus taczanowskii. NCBI lineage: Eukaryota > Metazoa > Chordata > Aves > Passeriformes > Passeridae > Onychostruthus > Onychostruthus taczanowskii. Next base: position 1,162,012 of record NW_024498573.1, read on the forward strand.
TGGTTGTGCTCCTCCTGCAGCTTCCTGAGGGTTGGGAATGCCAGAAAAGCTCCCAAAGCAAAGCAGATCCCAAACCTTCGAGCTTTTCTGGCTCTGTAACCTTTGGTGGTAAAATGAGAGGGCAGCCAGGTTTTGGTGTCACTTTGTCATCTCCTGGAAGTGGGGGCAGGCCTTGGTGCCTCGCTGCAGTTGGGTCATACTTCACTTGAATGACAGGCATTTTCCAGTTTAAAAAGAAAAATAAAGGATGTTTAATTTGCAGAACCAGACACTGGGAAAACAGTGTTTGTGATCAGTGACAAGTTAAACTCCTGAGACAGAGGGAACTGTTTCCACTTGTCCTTAGCTGGGATTCTAAGATTTCACAGAGGTAAATTGTTCCAGAGTAGATATTTCCCTCAACAGTTGGTTCCTGTGGAAATTTCATGCCATTGAACAGTCATTCAGTTTTTCACTTCATTTTCCTTTGAAATTCCTAATGTTCACTTTCCTTGCTGTGATCCTGTTGAAGGTGTCTGATTTTAAATGAGTACTGGATATTTATATTGGTTGTCTGCTATATTTTTATATAAATTAGGTTTCCAAAACTGTGTACTCCCATGTGTTTCCCCATTCCTGCTGACATGGCTATAAAAGCTCAAACCTGACCATAATTGTCCAGCTTCGTGCATTCAAAGAGATTTTTTGTTTCTGCTTTTAATTTAATTTCCAAAAGACGTTAAAGAGATTTCAGTGATGGAAGTGCTTAAATGGTTTTAATCAGGCTTTGATGTGCACAAATCATTAAAGCGAGGAGGATGAAGAGATCAGAGTCCCCAGCTCCCTTTGTGTGCCTGGGCTGCAGAGGAACTCGGGGAGGAGGAAATGTTCAGGAAATCCCAAAGGCACAGGACAGGGGAAAACAGCCTCAAGCTGTGCCAGGAGAGCTTCAGCCTGGATCTTGGGAAAATTCCTCCATGGAAAGGGCTGTCCAGCCTCCCAGAGGCTGCCCAGGGCAGGGCTGGGTCCCACCCCTGGTGGCTTTAAATCTGCAGGTGGCACTTGGGGGACAGCGGGAATGGTTGGACTCGAGGAACCTGGAGGGCTTTTCCAGCCTAAACAATTCTATAATTCTGTTTTTCCCGTAGGGAAGGGGAACAGCAAACCAAAAAAAAAGCTACATCAAAATGGGAATTCGGTTTGTGTGGTGTCGTGCATTTCGTGGGCAGAGGAATAACCAGAGTTTCTGTGGAAAAAAACGATAATTTGAGAGATCTGCCAGTGTAACTTTCCAGTGTTGTGTTACAATTAACATAAGCATTTCCTTGTTTAAAGATAATTTTAAAATTGTTTGGTCAAAATCCAGACTTGAAAACATTAGGATGGAAATTTCAGAAAATTGAATATGGGAAACAGGTTGAAGAACTTAAAGGAACATGTTGTAACTTCAGCAAGTTGTCCTGTGCTTTGGCATAAATAAAATGAACCTAATGGGAATTGCTGCGTGAAAAATGCTTGGTTTTACAAAGATCTCCTAATATTACCGTATTTTTGTAACTTCAGGAGGCCTTGAAGCACAAAGATTGGCCAAGAGGAGGTTAAATGGATTCCTGTACCGATATTTTTCCTTTCTCATGGGTTTTTTTTTTATGTTCTGAGTTGTCCTCTGCGGAACAGAGCTTCCTGAGAGTTTGTTTGTGTGTTTTGAGGAGGTTTTTATGTTTTGGAGTGAGGTGCTGTGTTTGTTTGACATTTCCCATTGAGCCTTCCAGTTCACCTCTGACTCTTACTGGTGTGGAGCTGCTGGAATCCCCCTGGCTGGGGCTGAAAAGCACTGTGGCCACATGGAATATTGGTTTAAATTGCCTGCTGAAGTTTGGGATTTCTAGTTAATTAATTTCTTTTAAAAACAATTCATTTAGATTTAATTTAGCCTTCTGATGCTGATAGGTTAAATTAGCATCATATTGTAGCATTGATTTGCCATGGTGGAAAGTGGTGTTTGGTGTAAAGCAGCCTCTAAAAGATAAAGGGTGAAAAGGTTTTTCCTGGAGCAATTGCTCTTGCTGAAAGAGTGCCACTAATTATATTTAATGAGCAAAAAACACAAGTAAGGACTTTGCACTGTGACACATTCTTAGCCAATAATTACCAGAAATATGTTTTAATAGGAGTGTTTTAACAAGTAGTCTTCAGCTTAAATTTGTTAATCACTAATAACCTCCTAAAAATCTACTTTCTTCAGGTTTTTTCTTCCGTTTTTTTTCTTCAGCTTTCTCTTTTTTTTTAGTGGAAAAAGTTGCATTATCTCCTGGCCACGTGAAGCTAGGTCCATGTTGAATTGGCATTCAGAAATGTTTTTGTTTGTTTTTTCTTCTTTATTCAGAGGAAGGTTTAAATCCATCCAGTCATGGTTTGCTGACAGACTTGAAGCTCAGAAATGGGTGTGGTTTAATCTTCATTGCTATTTACAGTATGAGATTTGGATCTCATTAGCTGCTCTAATGGGCTGATTCCTTGCTATACAATTTATTCCAATGCATTATTCAATTTTTTAAAAATTATTTGTGACTCTCACTATGAATAGTGAATCATACCTTAAAAAAAATGTAATTTGAACTTGTGCTTAGAAGAATTCCATTAATTGAGCCCCTGGCTGGGGGTTCCATCAGTGCTGGTGCCTGCTGAGCTGCAGCTGGTTTGCCCAGCACAGCCTGGAGCTGCAGCAGTTCCCACCATGGAATTTCTGTGGCACTTGAGGCAGTTTTGGCTCTTCCAGAGACATTTCCAGGCTCCATCTCTGACCCAGCTCAGTGTGAAGTGGCCTCTTGCATGAAGGGTTTTGAAACCCAACTGAATTTTGACTCAGCTTTTGCAGTGGTTCTTGTGTTTGTCTTTAACTTGGTGCCACAAAAAGCTGAATTTCTCTTTCTGGTGGCAAAACTCACCGAGTCTCCCTGGCTGGAAGTGAAATGTGTTGGTAGAATTCTGTATTTTGTAGTTTATTGTCTTTTGGTTCAGGACCACATCCAGAAAAGTGCAAAAAGTTGTAAGAACTTTGGGGGAAAAAAACCCAAACATCATTATTTTGGGAAAATAATATGTCATCATTCGGGAAAATATGATGTCATTTATATTAAAAGAGTTTGTACAGCTAAATTAACATTTATCAGTTGTTTTCTTGAGGTAAAATATACCTCACTAAATGCCCTGTTACTCAGTGGGGGCAGAAATGTGAATGTTTTTCTGAATCTGCTCAGGGGGATTATAAAGTACAGGTGGCATTTAGTAGGCAGGATGAAAAGTGAAAACTTTCCAACGTTTTAAGCAGTGTTTGTTTGGAAGCACAGCACATCAAAGCTGTGGCTTTCCTGCTGCATTTCAGCTTCCCTCTGTAGATACTTCTGGGCCCTTCCAAATTTTTTTGCTCTGCCTGCAAATTTTAAGTGCTCCTCTTCCTTAGGTTTTTCCAGAGTTTTAACTACTCGTTAAAACTGTGTGCTCTCACATTTAAACTACTGTGCTCTCATCTTCAGCATGTTGAAATTTAAAAAGAAAGTTTGAAGGCAGCAGGAAGCATCCCAGGTCTCAAAGCACTCGTGTTCTGACAGCAGATTTTAGACAAGTAGGAAATGATGCTGAGTTTGGTGAACCCTTTGGATACGAGTTAGGGCTGGAAACTGGGAGGGAAAACTTGTGTTCTCTCTTCTCTGGCACTCAGAACTGTGGATTCTGTGAAATCTGTAAAGCAATCCTCGAGCTGCTGCCCGTGGGGAGCACTGCCCTGTGAGAGTTCAAGCCACCACTTTTGGGAAGGTACTGGTAATAATGAGTTGATGATAATGCAGCAAATGCATTGCTGCTGACCTGGATGCACCCCGGTGGTTGTGGGCCTTCCCCTGCAGTTGTGCTGGGAGCAGCCTGGACACACATTTCCCTCTCAGTTGTTCTGGGCTCACCCCGAGTGGTTTCCCATGGTTCTGGGGACAGTTAAATCATGGAACAATGCAGATTTTAATTCTGGTTGCCCTGCTGAGCTGCTCCCCAGCATCCTCCTGCTCTTCCTCCATCCCTCACAAGCACGTTGCAGAATTATTATCTCAAACCCTGGTGTTCAGCTGAGTGGGGGATGCAGCACAGTGGGTGAACCTTGGTCACCATGGGAAGTCCAAGATAAATGTCTTGTGAGACAGTGCAGACATGATCTTACAGCAAGGCTGGAGGAAGTGACAGTTAAACCAGGGTAAAGTGTCTGATAAAATTCTCTCTCCTTTCTTTTTCTCTGGTTGAGGTGGGAGAAGGATGTGAACCTTGAATATGATTTTTCCCTTTTGCCTTTTCACTCCTGGTTTAGATGGCACCTCATTAAATTCTTGTCTGCTGTTTCAAATCTTACACAGAGCAGATTTATCTGAGAATTTCTGTCAAGTGAATACTTTCCTAATTCTACTGCCACAGAGTTCATAGCACTCAAATGTAATGATGTCTTTTATGAAAGTAAATTATTGGGAGGAAGTCAGAATGATAATAGCCAGATTAATGTTAGATGTCTGAATAACTATTGCTTAATAAAATCTAAATGCCAATTGTCTTGGCTTCAAAGTTTAAGCAGATGAGCATGTAGGCACAGGAATTGGGTTATTAAGTTTCTGCCCAATTAAAGGGCAGAAATTTGTTGGGAAACTGTGTTAGAATATGCTTTGGTTAGCCTGTGTGGACATGAAAGGATTGCATGTAAAAATGCTGAATTTGTGATGGTCCATCTTTGCACTGGGGGAATTAAAGACTCTCCCAGCGATGGAGAGTGGAAAAGATGGGGAGGATGTCCTTGGTTGAGTGGGAGGTGGAATTGGGCTGAAGTTGGCTGGGGAGAGATTTAACTGAGAAAGAAAAGAGTGCTCCTGGTGGATGGCTGAGCTGGAGGTCAGTGTGCACTGCTGGTGAGGTGATCTCCTCAGCTGTGGCACCTCAGGGTAAGGAATTCCACTGCCTGCTTAGGAAAGCCCCCTGTTCCTCAGAGCAGATATTGCAGGATGAGCAGACAGAGGTGCAGAGGCTCAGGAAGGCAAAGTTGAAATTCAGCTTTGCTGAGCAGCAGCTTCACTTCCCTCTCCTGGCTGGGGCTGGTTCTTGTGGCTGCAGTTCATTGAGGTTCCCCTGCCTTTTCTGACCTGCAATCCTGACCTGGCCTTGGGCTGGGGGCAGAAAATGACAATTTTAGTGGCTTTGTGGTCTCAGGGTGTCAGTCCCCGAGGTTCCTCTCTGAGTCAGGGTGGCCTGTGGGATCTGGGGTGTCTCCCAGGATGGAGCCTGGGGACAAGGGACAGTGGCTGGGGCAGTGACCCTCCCTCTGCTCCTGGCCATGCAGAGAGGGGGAGGCAGCAGGGCTCTGTGCTCTCACTTGCTGGGCTTTCCTGTTCCTCTCCCCTTCCTGAAGAGACAGGACAGAAAGGAGGCACTGATGTCCTTTGAGCAGCTCTGCTCCCTGTGAAGGAAAAGAGTTGGGAATTAATTTCTGTGTTCATCAGGGAGGGGGGACCAGACGTGTTCCCTCCTGGGTAGTACTTCTGCACAAAAATGAGACATTAAGATGTGTGGTTGTGCATTTTTAAGGTCCCTTGAGTGAATTACATCAAACCAGTCTTGCAAATTCTCGGATATAAACAATTTTAAGGTGTTTTAGTAGTATGATTTTAAAATGGACTTAAAAATTGTTTTAAATGAGCTGCACTGCAAGTGCTGAATTTAGAAATGTCCTCTGTGACTTGGCTTATAAAATCCAGTTGCTGGGGGCTCACTTTTGCCTTAGTTCTTTTACCTTACCTTGGCTGGAGGTGTGGACCTGGATGATTTTTAAAGTCTCTTCCAACCCAAACTCCATTTCTCCCTTGCTTCCGTGTGCTGAATCTCATGTATGATGAATGATGCACCCAGTTCTCATCTGGACTTGTTAAATGAAATATTACACTTACAGAGCCTCTTTCTAAAGGATCCCCAAGTCCTTTTCCAGTGGTTAGTGTTGAGTTACAAATGATCACTGTAATTCTTTTATCCACCATCGCTGTGTGTTGGCTTCTCAGGTGGAAGATGCTGACTGATCCTCAGGTAACCTGATATTTGGGGGATGAAGGGGACTCTGGCAGCTAAAACTCAAAAGCAGGATGTAATTACTTGCACCATCACTTGTCTGAGGCGCTGGAATGAAGGCAGTGCTCCCACAGAAGGTGCTGTGGAATTCTCTCAGCTAACGGTGGTGAAGGATTTGTGCTGCTTTGTCTGGGGAGCAGCACAAGTCCAGGCACATCGTGCTTGGTGGGGATTTCTGGGTGCTCCAGAGCTGAGTGGGAAGGAGAAGTGCCTGCAGCAAACTGCTGGCTCTGCCCTCCCTGGGAGTTCTTGTCAAACATTAACCAGACCTGGGCCAACTCACTTTTTTGTTATTTTTATTTAAAGCTCTTCCATCCTCAGTATGCACAAAGGTGTTCCCAGACAGCTCTTGGGGCACTTTATGTTCTCCCTGTTGAATGTGCAGCAGGAACTCCTGATGTGAAGGGTGGGAGAGAAGGTTTGTGTTTGTATTGTAGGAATGAGAAACGTTTTGTTTCAGTTAGTGGTGAATCTGATTTATATTTGTATCATATTACCAGTGCAATTGTATTTGAACTGTAATCCCAAGAGCTCAAATGAAACCTTGGAAAGAGGGAAGTGGAGCTGTGGAAAAGTTCATTCTCATCAAAATAGCTGAGCAGGATGGTGGCTGTGGTTTCCTGCATTCACCTGTGCAGTCAGCCCCTGTGATCCCGAGCTCCTGGGATAGAATTTTGGGGTCCTGGAGGTATCACAGCCTTTCCTTTGGCAGAGCAAGTCCCAAGTGCACCAGGAGCCATCCCAAAGCAAATCCCCTCCCTTGGCATGGAGCCTTTGTGTCAGAAGGTGAGGGGCAGAAACAGAAAACTTCATGCTTTTGGGTTTTTCTCTGGACACATTCAAAAACTGCTCGAATTCTGTGTAAACTCTTGTTTTTAATTGCATTCCTTATTTCAGTTATAAAACTCTGAAGGTGACTCTGCTGCTTCTGTATTTGCACCATCACAGTTATCCTCTAAACCTGTCCTGGATGATCATCCTGTTTGTGCTTTTTTGGGCAAAGCTGTATTGTTTTACTGGGAAATGTTATAATTTTTTCTGTGTTTTTCTTCTTCACCATCACATAGAACGTGGAAGTTAAGATTTTATGTACACTTCTATAAGTAGCTCTTGGTGACACCAAGGCATGTTCCTCTTCGTGTGTCAGTGTTTTCGTGTTAATTTTGTTGTTGCAGGACAGTTATTTTTCAATATCTCCCTTTTTAAACAGCTCCTCTGGGAGTGTGTTTTATTAAAAGCTGACAGAGCAGCGTTTTAGGCTGATGGACATGATTTCAGGGCAGGATTTGTGGTGATGCCCTACTTGATACACGAGCTGGGAGAAGTGTCCTGTGCCAGCTCCTGAGATGCCCTTTGCCCGTGGTAAAAAGAATATTTAAAATAATCAACAGACATCTTTGGATGCACCATTAAGGCAGCTTCAGGTATTCTGAAATGCCTTCTGAAAACATCATTCCTTGTTACAGGCAGGCTCTCCAGCTCTTTTTCCCCTTCCTTTTAAGAAAAAAGGATGAAATCATGGGAGCTGGGTGTGCCCCCGCAGCTGGGTGTGCCCCACACGGAGCTGGGATCCTGCACGTTCCCTCTCAGCCTGTTTATCCTTCACATCCTTCGCCAAAAGTTGTCAAACAAAATTGGGGTTTCATCGCAGCCAATTAACCAATTAACTGTTTGATTCCTCTTGCTCACGAAGCCAATTGAGACTGAGGAAGCTGGAGTTAAACGAGGGTGTCTTGCAGGAAGCGGAGGTGTCGCGGCAGGCTTCGGAGGTGTGCTGCTGGCTGGCTGGGGCGTGCTGGGGTCGGGTCCCCTTGCCTGGGCTGCCTGTGCAGCGTTCCCTGGGCAGCCCTGCCTTTGATGGTTTTGCCTCACGGAGTCTGGGAGGATGAGGAGATGCTGCTGGTGCTGAGCTGGAGCTGAGGACTTGGGTGCCTGGTGTGGTTCAGGGGGGTGAGAAGGGTTTGGCCAAGGTCTTCTTTCCTTTAACAGCTCTGCCAGGAAATCTCAGGCAGCGTGGGAGTGCTGGTTGGGGTTTATCTTTAGGCTGGAGTTGTGCTCCAAAAGCCCCAGAGCTGGGATGTGCCCCCTGCCCCGAGCTGAGGGAGGGGAGGAGAAGGCAGCACCAACACTGCCATTGCATTGCGCAGGTTACACACCCGAGGTGATGGTCTCTCAAGCCAAAGGCATGCCCTTGTTGGGTTAGGGATGAGCAGAAATACCAGATGGGATTTAGGAAGAGGCTGGAAGGAGAAAGGAAAGCTGTGTCTGGTCTGGGGGTGTGGTGGGGCTGGTGTTGATGTGCTCGGTGTGCCTGGAGCAGCCTGGAATGGTGCTCCAGGAATACACGCAGGGGAGGCTGGGTCAGGAGTTTCTGGGAATTCCCTGCTGGGTTTCCTGCTCGCTTTCAGCTCTTCCTGTTGAGCTGGAGCAGAGGCATGAGATGTGAAGGGTTGGTTGTGCAGGGATGTCTCAGACACAGGGACTGTTCCAAGTACAGTGGGACACACTGCAGGAGGAGTGACTCAAACCATGTGGAGTTCAACTTCCTAAAAATGGAAATACTCTGCTGTGCTTGAGGGCTGTTCTCTGATTTTTTTCAAAAATTCTGAACTTCTCTTTTCCCAGATGTGGAAACTAAGATGACTTTGGCCCTTGCTGCAGGGACATTGTTCTGGCTCTCTCATCCTGGCTCTGCTCCTCCTTCACTGTTTAGCTCAGGCCACCTGGGAAAGGGGAATTTTAGCAAGATTATCTTGGTAGCACCGGGTACAAGGCAGCAAGTTCTTCATCTTCCACTTCCAGGCCCATGCAGGGAGGAGCAGAGGTGCTGTCCTTGTTCCCAGAGGATGGGGTAGGAGTGGTGAGAGCAGTGCATTTTAGTGGATATTAAAGGTTTGTTACGACTTCAGGTGGTCTGAAAACTGAACTGCAGTTTCCTGCCTGCTGGAGCTAAATGCCAGCAGTGCTGATCAGCAGACAGGCTTGGTCATCTGCCTTTCAAAACACCTCTCCTTGCTTTTCCTGAGCATGGGAACATTTCCCTTCTGCGGGCTCGTGGCTGTGGAAATGTGGGTTTGAGTGGGAAGCTGTCTGAAGTACAGAGCTAAGGAAGCCCCACGAACTTCCTCTATTTCCACATTTCATGCTGGTGTGATTTTAATGGCCTGGTACACATTATAGGCACTTAAAATAGCTCTGTGTGGAGATTGGATGATTAGATACCAACAAGTCTAACTTGTATCACAGTCAAACTATTTGCTCTAATAAAAAATGTAAAAGAGTTAAAGAAAGCTAACTAAATCCCCATACAGTCAAGGTGACTCCCCATGAGGGTGTTTATCCTTTACTTGTTACAAAAGGCTGGGGAGGGGTGGTTAGAAGTGTCATTAACTGGTGTCTTTCTGATGACTAATTTTACATTGACCTGGGCAGGTACAGCCAGATCAGCTCTGGGTTTGCACCAGCTCACACCTCGAGTGAATCTTTGTTGTAATGTTGCTTTTGGTGACAGTGTTGGTACAAATTGATGGGTTTTTCTTCAGCTCTGAGAGTTACAGGAAATGTTGATGCAGTTTTAAAAGGTGATGCTTATCTCTGTAAAAAATAATGAAGGTCTTTGTAAATATTTAACCCTCTATTTGGAAAACAGATATAAAATTCTTTGTTAAGATTATAATATTCTGGATATATGGCTGTATGTAATTCCTGATCTTAGTGTATTGGTGGGAATGAACCACCCAGAGCCAGAGCATTCCTATTCCCTGCCTCAAAATTTGCCTTTAATACTAAATGCCATGGACTCAAACTGTTCCAGTTGGCTTTAACTGATCAGTGTCTATAATTAAATCTGATATTTATCTGTGTTGAAATCCTACATATGTAACAAATTGGGCTACAGTCTCAAGAATGAGCTTTTCAAGCCTCAGACTTCTAAAACAAGTTTGTCATCAGTGCCAGAGTGACCCCAGGAGTTTGCTGGCCACATTCCAGTGCCAGGTCCCTCTCTCAGCCCTGGTGGCCACCTGTGGTTGCATGAGTTCAGCAGGTTACAGGAGAACTGGAGAAAAAAGTGATTTTTCATGTAAAATGTAAGTTGTATTCATGGGTTTGGTATCAGAGTTGGGCGATGCCAGTGCTTGTACCTTGTGTGCAAGGCAGGGAAATAAAACAAACCTGGTGCCTTAGAAAGCATCAAAGATCTCAGCTTACAGCCTGGGTTTGGTCTGCTTTGGGCAGCCTCTGAGATTTCACTGCTTTCAGAGTAACGTGAAGCCAAATGGGGAAGAAATGTAAGAGGCAAAAATGTTACTGAGGTGAGAAGACTGATGTTTTAAAAGCTGACTGATGGGTTGAAGTTTTCTTGTTGAGAATGCAATAGCTGGGTTTGCACAGTTTCAGAGACATGCTCTAGCAAGTCATTTATTATTTTTAATAATCAGCTGTCCAAAGACATGAAATAATGATTTTCTAAGCAGCCAACATTTTCATTTTAGACTGCAAATTATGTGATGGAACATCGCTTTCTTTTCCAGATGCACCTACTGTACTTTGTGCAGATCAGGAAAGAACATTTCTAAATCCCTTGATGCAGAGTGCAGCAGATATTGTGGCTGTCCCTGATCCCTGGCAGTGCCAAGGCCAGGCTGGACAGGGCTGGGAGCACCTGGGACAGTGGAAGGTGTCCCTGGGACAGTGGGAGGTGTCCCTGCCATGGCAGGGGTGGCACTGGGTGGGCTTTGAGGTCCCTCCCAACCCAAACCATTCTGGGCTTTGATGTTAAAGGAGTTACTGGAACTTATCATCTCGTTTTGTTTACTCCTTTATGTCCCAATGCTGTGTCAAACTCAGAGGGAATCTTTTCCAGCTTTTGTGTGTGTTTTGCAAGAATTTGATGTGTTTCTGTTAACACAAGGAGCAAGACCAAACTGCAAAGGAAAGTTTGTTGAGAAGGGGGATTGGCAGGTTTTTAATCTGCATTTTTGCAGTAGGAGGATATGGTCCAAGGCAAAAGGTGCATTATTGCCAGAACTTCCCTGCAATTACTGCTTTGAGTTGAAGTGCCTTTGGGAATCAGGGAGGGAGAGAGACCTGGAAACCACATCAAAGCTTGAGGTTAGAATATGTTGGAGAATGGGTGCCAAAAAAAGGTATGTCAGCACCAAAAATAACCCTAATCTACCGGAGAAGTCAGGCACTGATTCGTGGGGGGGCTGGCAGAACATCTGGGGGATGTGGGGGAGAAAAGGTATTTTAGAAATGAATGGGAGATGTTTGGCGTGGGCTGGAGCCGAGATGATTCGAGCGGGTGAAGTGGTTTGAAATAGCTACTTGGCTGAGGACCTGGTAGGATTTTTTTTTCCATTTTATTTTTTTTATTGCTGCATAAAGTTTCCCTGTTAGAAACCAGCTGTGGGTTGGGGGTTACAGCCCTTAGGAGGGGGCTGAAATTGGGCAGTTCTGAGGAATTGTGGCCCTCAGTGGCTTCTTAACAGAGATCATTCCGTGGCCAAGGCTGCTTGGGGACACTTAGATCCCTCCTTTGGGCACTCTCATCCCTCCCCTGGGCCCTCACATCCCTCCTGCTTCCCTGTGTGATCAGCTCTGATGTTTTTGCTCGTAGCAACATGAACCGTGAAGACCGGAATGTGCTGCGAATGAAAGAAAGGGAAAGGCGAAATCAAGAAATTCAGCAGGGTGACGAAGCCTTCCCACCCAACTCTCCTCTCTTTGCTGAACCCTACAAAGTGGTGAGTTCCTGCACCTCAGAAGAATGCAGGCTTTGTGACAGAAATCCTGTTATTCATATTTGATTTTTGTCTGCATTCTTGTTAGATTGAAAGCTCTTTGGGCAGCCAGGTGTTTAAGCAGGGCTTTGAAGTAAAGCTGGACAGTCACAGCTCCTCTGGCAGATTTATAATGCTTGGGAAGGGGAGGAGCCATTATAGGGAGTGAGAAAAAGGAAAATAAAACCATCACAATTTTTATTTCCTTCACTTTCTATACAGTGACTCAAAACAATTAAACTGTCCATTGTGTGATGCCAAATTGCCATTTTTGGGGTGCTCTACCTGTTGCTAAACTTTCTAACCTTTCATCAACGTAATCCAGACCTGGATAAGTTCAGGAAGAGAATGTTTAAATAGGAGCTTTAAAATGTTAATTTAAATATTTGATATGACTATGTTTGATATGAATTATCAGCTTTAATTAGTGCTCCAGTAGTTTGTATCTGATGTTTTAGTTTGTTTTGAAGAAGCTGATTCTATCTGTGGTCCTACACAGCTTTCAGCCTGTGCTGGGTTTCCTTCCAGGTTGCTTTGCTGAACAGTACTGGAAAAAATAACCTAATTCTGGAATAACTAATAAAATATTATTTAATAGGTTAATTACGTAGTTCAAGACTCACTTTGAAAGCAAACCCTTCCCTTGCTGCAATTTCAGCTGGTTTGCTAGAAGTAAAACATGACTGAAAACTCTCTTCCTGCAGGAGGAAAGTTGAGAAATATCTGATGGTTTTTTTGTTCCTGTGCTTGATAACCAAATTCCACATGTGTGAAGTTAACTGGAGCTGGTTGGGATGCATGGGGGAATGATCCAGGATCCCAGATTTGGAAAACAAAATGGTTATAGAACAAAGAACCCTTTTAACTGTGTGCAACAAACATCGTGCCAATATAAATACCAATTAAAAATGACTTACGGGGGTGAGGTTAAGTTGATTTTATTTTACTGTTAATTAAAACCTTTTAGGACTGATGCATTCTGTATTACAGGAATTACAGTCTGTAAGGTGACAGGAGGCATCTGCAGCTTTGGACCTGGCATCCAGCTCAGCAGTGCACTATTTGATTATTGCTGGTTCAGCTCTCCCCGCTGCTGAATTTTTAGTACGTTTTAGGGAGTTAAACATGTATTGTTACATACTTTTAATACGTTTTAAGGAGTCAAATTGCTGTTTTAAGAACTAAAATTCAGAACAGGAAACTGGCAAAGAAAGAGGTGTACTCTAGCTGAAGTTCAGGTCGAGTGCTGTAGCCGTCAGATCGTTTCACCTCCTGTGAGGTCGCGATCGGTTCTAAATCCCGATTTTGGTGCCTTGTCGTCCCAGACCAGCAAGGAGGACAAGCTGTCGAGCCGCATCCAGAGCATGCTCGGTAACTATGATGAGATGACGGATCTCATCGGGGACCGGCCGCTCCAGAAGATCGTCGCCATCCCCAAGCCCTCGGTTCCCGCGGCGCCCGATGACAAACCCGCGCCCGGCTTCTTCGGCGAGCAGCGGCACGGCGCGGGCTCTCACCAGAGCAGCAAATGGACCCCGGTGGGGCCGGCCCCCAGCACCTCGGCCCAGTCCCAGAAACGCTCCCAGGGGCTGGGGGGCCACGGGCAGCGCTCGGGGGGCGGCGCGGCCGGCGCGGGGAGCCGGCACGAGCGCGACTCGTACGGCGGAGCCGGCCGCAAGAAGGGCCAGCACGGCTCGGAGCACTCCAAGGGCCGCTCCGGCAGCCCCGGGAAGCCGCCGGCCGTGTCCTCGCTGACCTCCGGCCACTCCAGAGCCCACGGCAGCGAGCACCACGGCAAGGACCATCAGCGCTCCAAGTCGCCCCGGGACCCCGAGCCCAGCTGGGACTCTCCCTCCCGCGTGCCCTCGTTCGCCAGCGGGCAGCACTCGAACCAGTCCTTCCCCCCCTCGCTGATGTCCAAGTCCAGTTCGATGTTACAGAAACCCACTGCCTACGTCAGGCCGATGGATGGGCAGGAGTCCATGGAACCAAAGCTATCCTCGGAACACTACGGCGGCCAGAGCCACGGCAGCGGCGTCAACGAGCTGAAGCCCAGCAGCAAGGCGCACCTGACCAAGCTGAAGATTCCTTCTCAGCCGCTGGATGTAAGTTGCTGGCTGTGTCCTGCCTTCTGAAATGTAAATCCACCTGGGCTGGGATTTTCCAGCGTCTCCAAAATCCCAATTTGCCTAACCCGAATGGAGTTTTTAGTAAACATTGTGTTTTTGTTACTCAAAGCACTTTCACCTAAGCTGTGTTTTCAGTGGGGGAGCGTTTTGTCTTCTGCTTCTTCAGCGTGGATAGTGGGTTTTTTATTAAATAAAGGCTGAGACATTCAGAAAGGCTTACTTAACCCCAAGAGGCCAATTTTCACAGAGTATTTCTCTAGTCTGGAGTTAGAGAAATTGTAGGATATCCACAAATATTTTGACAAGCTGGGTAAATACATTGTTGTTCCTGGGAGCTGAATTGACTTAGAGTTGTTGATACAATACACCTGTATCAGATTTTCTTTTGAAGTGAGTAGCAATTACTAGATGTGATTATTATACCTTCACACAAAATTGAACAGGGTGCAGAACTTTTATCAGTTGTGCTGGATATAAAACGCTATTGAGTTAACAACTTGGAGGAGTTTGGTAATTCCCAAATCATTAGGACACAGACTCTGACTCCAGCTCACTTACTGGGAGAGTGCCTTTGCTAGTGATAAAGTCTCATTTCATCTCCTGTCTAACTGCTGGAATCATGGTAGCCAGAGAAAAGCCCTTGTTCCTGGGATTGCAACAGATAGCAAAGTAAGATCCAGCACCCAGGTAAGGAAATGAGAAATTACTTTGTTTGTGAAGACCTGCCACATCAGTGCTGATGCAGTGAATCCTTAAATAGCTTTGCTTCTTTCTGCTTGTGGCAGCCAGGGATGCAGAGGATTCATAGTTTGGTAATTATTGCTGTTTCTGGGATCTCTGTGTGATGAGTGTTTTAGTTGGGAATGCAGTTTGTCATTCCTGTGCATTCACAGTCCTGCACTTGAATTCAGATATTATCCTGGGGCTGCTTCCAGGAAATTACTGAAAGCTGTGATTCTCTTTCCCCTCTCTACAAGTTTTTAATATCACTGCCTGCCTGTGATCACTTCAACTGTCAAGTGAAAAGTGAGAGATTATTATCACAGTTTTATGGATGTCATGTATTTGCTTTTCATAACTGTGACTCATGCCATAAAAACATGGATCTATCTGATGTTAAAATTGATGAAAAGAGTTAGCAAGGGCTGTTTGTGTCTATGTAGAGTCCATATGAGTCACAATAAGGATTGAAGTTTGTTTTTAACTGTTTCTAGTCCCTGGAAAATTTGAGAGATGTTAATTTTGAGTTTTGATTTGTAGGCATCAGCTTCTGGTGAGGTGAGCTGCGTGGATGAAATCCTCAAAGTAAGTTCTTGGTGTTCTTGTTCCCTGCTTTGTTGAAAGTACAGCCATTCCCAAGGAGGGGAAGGACTCTGCAGTGTCACAGCCTGTCCTGGTACAGCTTGGCACAGGAGGGCTCTCGTGGTACAGCTTGGCACAGGAGAGCTCTCCTGGTACAGCTTGGCACAGGAGGGCTCTCCTGGTGCTCCTCCAGCTCAGGGGCACTGGGCCAAACTGGGAGCAGAGCTGGCCACTGGCTGTTGTGGTGTGCACATCATCTCCTGGAGATCCTCACTGCATTCCTCCTCCCTGACAACCAGAACTGCATTTCTTCCACCCGATTACAGGTTTTAATCCTGGTATTTTAGATGAAATGCTTTTCTGCCCCATGGCAGCACTTTCCCTCTCTCATACCTGGGTTATTTTCCTGAGTCCTTTTTCCCCTCCTGTGGTGCCCTGTCCCATGGCTGCTCTCACAAAAGGATCATCAGGTGCCTCTGGAGCATTTCCATGGCTTATTATTTCCTGTGACCTTCAGTCCTCCAGGGGCCTTGGGGATGCTGTGGGAGAACAGGAGGCACTTTCCAGCTGCAGGCATTTGATTCCCCCCATTTCCTCAAACTCTCCAGGCTTCCCTTTCCTAGGATTCTTCTTCCCTCACACTCTGACTTGCACTGCAGTTTATCTTCAGGCCAGCCCAGCTGATTGATTTATGCCTTGCTGCTTGCTATTATGTCATAACTCTCTCTTCTCCTGGGTAGCAATTTAACATTCAGGTTTACATGCAAAATCTTTGTTGCACATTTGGGAAATTAAGGTTTGAATATAAAGCTTAGTGAAGGGTGAACAGTGAACTGAAAATTGAGAGAATCCAGATTGCAAGTTGAAATCTGATTTATTTTGTTAATAACTTTTGTTTATGTTGTTTTTTAGGAGATGACCCACTCCTGGCCTCCTCCACTGACTGCCATCCACACCCCCTGCAAAACTGAACCCTCCAAATTCCCCTTTCCAACAAAGGTCAGTGCTGAATCCAACAGTGGATGCTGTTGAAAAAGTAACTCCAGTTAAAGATCAGGGTTTTGGAGCTCCTGCATTCAGCTCTGTGTAATCTGGGTTTGTTTCAGTGCTTTGGCTCTCTTTATTTATCTTCACCTTACCTGTCAGCAGTGGCCTTATGAAAAATGTCCTTGGTTTTCCTCTGCTTTGCACAGACAGTCTGCAAAGTGTGATGCAACTTATCTTTTTAATTTTTGTTGGATAAATTCAAACTTTCAAACTTCTGAAGCTTGGAAATGCCTTTGAGCCCTTTCCCTAACAGGGAAATGCTCTTCACCATTTTGTGTTTCCCTCCATGTAGAAAAACAGAGGCTGAATGGTAAATGCTGAGAAATTTAAATGGACTTCTCTGCATAAACTGAATTTTCTTCTTAGTTTGAAGTCCACTAATAGTCGTGTGAGATTTTTTTGCCTTTTCAATTACAAAACATTAAGACAGTTTAAGAATCACATGTTTTGCTGAAGAAATCAGTTGTTCCAAGAGGATCCTCTTCCCACCCTCCTGTGTTCTTAAGAAGTTCTGAAGGGCTTAAGCAGTTAATTCCAGAGAGAAATCCACCTCTGCTCCTGCTGAGAGCACAGGGCACGTGTCCAGGGGAGCTGCTGGAGCTGACACCTCTGAGGAAGGAATTCTGCTGCTGCCTCCCCTGGGGCTGGGGCTGGCAGCTCCAGGGCACACGCAGGGCACTGGGAGTTGTTTGCCTGGAAGAGCAGCTCTGCAGGATCCTGGAAGCCCAGGGCAGGCAGCTGTGGGTAAAACCCAGCATGGGGAGCTGACTCACCCAGGAATTCATGGTCTGCTTCCTGGGTCTGCTGAATACCAGTGAAAGATTCAACTCCACAACGTGATTTTTCTCCAGACTCAACATCTCTCTGGGATGAATTGGGGTGCTCCACCCCTAACTTGGCAGAGCTTCAGAGTGAAAAAATTGCTGTTTGTCTTTTAAAAGTTACCTATGTAATAGTTCAGACCATGCTCTCTCTGACCAGCTGCTGTTCTAGGCACCACTTAATTGCTCTTAATTTCCTGTTTGATCCAAATTGCACCCCAAAACAGAACATCTGAGGGAATAATTTTGAGAGGACTTTCTCACTGAGGGTTCTAGTGTCATGTCTCTAATCCCATCCTTTTATGTGAGTGCTTTGACATGGCCTTCCTTCAGCCAAAGGTTCCAGTCCCTGTTGGAAGGGCACATCCACAAACCTCCCCCAGACTGGTCCAGGTTCAGGTTCTCATCCTTGCTGGGTGTCCCAGACCAGGGGCAGTCCTGCTGTCACCACCTCTGTGTGACCTGTCCCTGGTCACTGCATTTTGCTTCTCTTCAGTATCAAAAAAATGCAGAATTTACCATTCAGTTCTCAGCTTTACTTTGGAAGGCATACCTAGAAATAAATCCTCTTTTCTGTTTTCCTAGCATTAGATCAATATTAATCTTGCAAATATTGCTTTTAGTCAGGGTTTATTTGTGTGCTATGTAAAACTGTCAGCCTGGAAATAATTCATACCTTTTCTTACAAGGAAATTCCACACCTTTCCTCATCAACAAAGGTCCTTATTCCTCTGCTTTGAGTACTCACTCCTGAACCTTTGGGGAGATATTTTCCCTTTGCATTTTGGGCACCCTTGGCTCTGGGGCTGCTTGGTTTTAGTTTCCCTGGCATTTGACTGAGTTTGGGAAGGGGAAGGTGTGCAGAAATCCCTGTGGCTGTGACACAGAGGCCATGTAACACTGCACAGCTCTGGCAGTGCCTGAACAAAAAGGAGCCTTTTTGAACCTCTCAACCTGGATTGTGTCTCTTCACCCAGTTTGCAAAAAATTCCATTTATGGCAGCTCTGAGTCTTTTTGACTTTTTGCCAGCTTTTTTATTTTGTGGCTGCACATCTTAGCCATGGAACTCTGTCAAATTCTCTCTCTGCATCCAAAGCCTATAATTTCCTCTGCCTTCTCCCCTCTGTCATTCTTGGCAGCAGCAGCTCTGCAGAATTCCAGGGAGTTAGTGAGCCATGGGCCTGTGCAGTCTGGGCCCAGAGCAGAATCCACCAAACAAAACACAACAGTGGTTTGCTTTAATCAAGCAGTTCTGTTGGAGGAAGGCTCCTTCTCTTTAATACTGTGCTCCATTTATTGCTGGAGTGTTTCACAGCATTGCCCCTGTGGGCAGAGCCTGGTGTGTTCTTCCTGCTCACATCAAATGGAGCTGCCCTTGGTGGACCACTTGATTTTATTTGCCAGGCTCTTGGGATGGGATCACTTTCCCTGTGTGTAGGGAGTGAGTAACTCGAAGGAACCCAACCTCCTGACTGGGGCCTCTCTGATTACTGTAAATATAGCTAATAGTTCCCAGGAAGTCTTGGATCAGAAGAGAAAACTCCGTGAAAATAGGTCAGGGAAAGTTTTATGGATGCTATGGAAAAATGCACATTGCTGTGTCTTGATAAAAAATGTTCTCCTGTGACCTAACACTCTATAATTTTATCCATGGGCTCACAGTCAGACACTCCAGAAATGCTGGCAGTGTTTATGAAATGCATTGAGCAGCCCAGCTGCTGGCTGGGAGGGAGGCTTGGCTCCCAGGGGGATGGCTGTGCCTGTCCCTCTGCAGAGCAGGAGCCCTCCTGCCATCCCTTCCTCCTGGGAAGCAGAAAGGAGATGTGAGCTGAGCTGTCAGGTGTCACTGGGAATGTTCCCCTCAGCCAGGGCTGTGGGATGGGAGCCCAGCCCTGCTGCCTCCTGTCCAGCTGCAGAATTCCTCTCTCCAGGTGTTTTTGTCAGAGTTTTTGTTTCCTGCTCCAGTGCCTTCCCTGTGTAACCTCAGTGCATTCTACTTTGCTTTAAAGGGTTTCCTTCCTTTCAGTTGCAATTTCTTTCTGAAGCAGGCTTTTAGAAGCTGCTGCTCTCAATAACTGGGAGTTGAAAGTACAGCTTTTTTTTTAGTCTCTGTGTTTCTTGAAGAAGTATGTATCCAGTAGATGGCAAGGGAGTTGGAAAAAGTTGCACATTGAACCATAACACCTCATTAAAGTGCACTTAGCTGAGAGCCAGTGCTTTGCCTCTGAAATAGGAAGTTGACTCAAGTGGGGAATTAGGCAGGTGTGTTCTGCAGAATTCCCAGTCCGTGTGCTGCTGGAAGGGGTGCCAGTTCCCCATCCCATGCTCTCCCAGTGCTGTGGCTTTGGAAATGCAGAGTTTGAGGTCTTTATTTCTTTTTTTTACTCTATTTGTTGGCTTGGCTGAGCTGACAGTGGCAAAAGAGAACCAGGGATTCCCACCTGCCTCCTCCTACCTGTGCAAATGATAAGAAATGGATTTATTTTGAAGGGAGTGTGGCTGTTCACAAGGCTTCTCTCCATCTTCGCTTTGCTCTTGAATTCTTTCTTAATTTATTATTGTTTTTATTGTCCCTTCCTTTCAGTTAGTAAAGATCAGAGGTATTTGAAACACTTCCCAAGGAAAGCTCCTTAGGAACTTCTCCAGCCACAAAATCCTTGTTCAATGCATTGTTCTATTTTTGAAATACAAAGCAGAGGGAAATTGAAAACATCTCAAGGGTGCTTTGCTGTGTAAAGCTTTTGTGTGTTTAAAAACTTCATTCTGTAAATTGCCTCTGGAACCACTGCCTGGCACTGGCTTGGTGTGAGGGAAAACCAGGTCACAGGTGGACCAGGAAAAATGGAATTCATTGTTGAATTGTAGTTCTGGTTTGCCATTGCCAGGGCATGTAAGTAAAATGTGTGTATACAACTAGAAATTGCAAATATTGGACTCAATTTATTTTTCTGGGGCCATCAGTTGTCCTCATTTTGAAATGAGGTCAGGAAGGTCCTATTTTAAAAAGGCACTCGAGCCTGGGAGGGAGTTTGCAGTGGCTCAGTAGCCTCTGTGTATTTGTTAAAACAAGGGTTTGGGATTTCAAAAAAGTTCATAATCAGCTGTGTCTTGGGAGTCAGAATTGGGGTTTCTGAAATGGGAATACTGAGGATGATAAAAGTGCTGAAATCTGCAAGGCTCCTGTTTCCTGGCTGGTTTTATAGGACATTGGGCAGGAATTGTTCCCTGGCAGGGTGGGCAGGCCCTGGCACAGGTGCCCAGAGCAGCTGGGGCCGCCCCTGATCCCTGGCAGTGCCCAAGGCCAGGCTGGACACTGGGTTTGGGACAGGGGAAGGTGTCCCTGCCACTCAGGGTGGCACTGGGTGGGCTGTGAGATCCCTTCCAGCCCATCCTGTGAATCTGAAATACATTTCAGTGGCTTTTCTCCCTGACCTGCTGTTCTGTGCTGCCCACCCAGGCTGGGTTTGCCAGGGACCCACGTGGAGCCTTTGGGGCAGAGTGTGCACAGCTGGTCCCATGTGAAACCTCACCTTGTACCTAAGGCTCCTTTGTGGCTGAGGAATGGTTTTTTCTTGAGATATTTTGTTCCAATTGCTGTGTGTGCCTGGAGAAGGAAAATGAGGAGGAAAGGGTTGGAAGGAAAGCACTTCAAACAGCAGCAAAGTTTGTGTGTGTGTCAGGAGCATAAACAAACATCCTGAGCAGTTCCTCTCCATCCTAAACACAGAGGAGGAGGGGATTTGGGAAGTTCAGCCCTGATGTGCCCTTGGGAACAGCAGGAATTGAGTGAGGAAGAGGAGTGTGAAGGTCTCACCTGTGGTGCCCCAGGGCCTAGCGAAAGAATCCCTTTTTTTGCTTGCTGTTGTTTCCCCTTTTCCAGAGGCTGTCATCCACTAGGTAGAAAGAATATCTTCCTTAGAGCCTGGCTTTTAGCACCTTGAATTCCCACTGCAAAAAAACCCACTTGTGATGTTTTATTCCCCCAGGAGTCTCAGCAGTCCAGTTTTGGCACTGGAGAACAGAGTGAGTACATGAAACTTCCTGGAATGTGTTGAATGTTTTTGTTGTCTTTGTGCTCTCAGCATCTCCCAAGATCTCAGGGCTTTTAGGAAATGAGGTTTTCCAGACTGCTCACAGGATGGAGGCTGACTTCAGATTTTCTCTGCTTTCTCAAGTTTTAAGCTGTTAAACAGTTGCTTGATTTTCTTCTGCATTTCTTGTTCAGATCTTGGAGGTTATCACTGAGTGGAAGGGTGGTGTGTTTGAGGGAAAAGATGTATTTTAATTGATCCAGTTCTTTACAAAATGCCTCTGTGGTTGATTGATTTGAAAATAACTGAGTACTAAACCAAAACACCTTAAAAAACCCAACCCCCTGCTTAGGGACATATGAGAAACTGGAAGAGTGCTTTTGCTCTTATTTCAGTAGAAAAAGCATGTGGCAGTTTCACCATTTATTTTTTCTTTGGCATTTTAAAGTCAAGAGAGAGAACTGGTCAAGAACTTAAATCACATGCTGTTGTCCTTGAGTTTCTTGCACTTTTGGACTTTGGAAAAAAGTAGCTTTTATTTCTTTAAACTGTCATTATTTTGAATATTACTGAAATGAACATAAAACTCCATAAATATTGGGTAAAATTGAATTAAATTAGTGCTGTTACCTTCCAAAAGTCCTTCCACTCCCTCTTGAAGTGATTAAACAGCTTAAATAGTAAAAGAAGAATGGTTTATTCTTAGATATTCACAAGCAGCTTATCTGAACATCTGATACAGTGGGGACTTAAGGAAACAAATTCAACTTAATTCCATAATGCTGAACCCTGGGCCCACGTTATGGGAGCAGCTGATCTTCAGGTGTGGAAAAGAAGAGCCAAGGTTAATTAAACACAGAGCCAGTTTCCTGGGCCTGTGTGGATTTTCTGGAAAGCTTTTAACAGCCTCAGTTCTTGTTTTTTGTTGAGCTGCACCCAGTTATTTACCAGAATGAAAGAATAGGGAAGGAAAGAAGCCCCAAATGAAGAAGCAGATTTTTTCAGGGTGTATTCCTGCTGCCAGGATTAGTGTGTGATTTGGATTTTGGGGTGTGGGGTTCTCATCCATCAGAGGCTGTGTGGGGATGCTGGAGCAGTCAGAGCTCAGCAGGTGGATCTGTGTCCCAGATCCTGCCTGTGTAAGGCAAGAATTCCATCTTGCTAGGAGCAGAACAGTTTTCCACACCATTAATAACAAATTGTTGTGGATTGGTTTCCACAGCAATGATTTACATGATTTTCTTCATTTCCTTGGTTAAATCATTTGCTGTATTTGGTGTTTTGCCTCTGCACTGCTCCCTCCCTCAGCCTGGGGCAGGTGGTACCTGGTGTCACCTGGGTGCTGCTCCCTCCTGTCCCCTCACATGGCCTTGCTTTATCCATCCTTGTGGCAGCTTTTTGGGGGGACTTCTTCTGCTGTGCCTGATTTTTCAGCTGTGCTTTTCTTCTTTTCTTCTCCTAGAACGATACAATCCCTCATCCAAAACATCCAATGGTCATCAATCCAAATCGTAAGTGCCTGCTGAGAAAACATTTCACAAATTAAAGTTGTGTTTTAAGAGATTTAGGAAAAGGTGTGTAGTGACACTCGAGCATCCTTCTCCTTGGCTGGCAGGAAAAAGGTTTTTTGGGACAATAAACCAAGTATTGCTCACTGGAGTGAGCAAAAATACCCTGAGCTGCCTTTCTGCTCCTTTGCTTTCCTGTCAGCTGCCAGGAGAGGAGCAGGAGTTTGGACCTTGGAATTGGCTTGGGAATCAGAAAAGGCATCAGCATGGGATGGGACCTAACAGAGCTGGCAGCTGGAGGTTGCACAAATTCGGGGTGAGGAAAGATTTTGGATTGGAGGAGACAGAAAACTGGGTCTGGGATCCTGTGAGGTTTGTTCTGCTCTCCCTTTAAGTCCCTGACAAATGTTTTGATCACAGAAAAACTCAGAGGCAAGTGTTCTGCATGGCTGTAGTCCACCTTTCTCAGACTTAAAAATCTGTGATATGCAGTTAAAAGATGGTTTCCAAATAAATCTGCCCATAGAAATAAATATTTACCAGCTGATTGTGTGTTAATGAAGACTCTGAAAGGTGACTCTGGGTTAGTGACATTCCCCAGTTAACTTTTGTTGGGATGCACTCCCAGGATGCAGGCAGAAGCCTGCTGCTTCTGCCACAGAATTGGTAAGATGGACAAAGCACCTGACCTATGGGAAAGAAATAAAAGAAAAGAAACCCCCTTCAATTCATCCAAACCTGGAGTCAGTGTCCCAAAATCAGGCAGTTCAGGAAGGGGCTGAGAGGGAACTGTGCCATTGCCAAGGCTGGGAATGGGAGAACCCCTGAGAGCAAGAGGCAGCATTGGACATTGCTGAGCTGGGATGCAGAAGGAAGTTTAAATGATGTTTACTGTGACAAAACTAAATATATATTTTTAAGTGGTTATGATCTGGTAAAGAAAACCCTTGAAAAGGAGATAAATGCATCGTTTGTAAAATGGTAGCAATGAGGAGTAGTTCAGGAGTGAGCTCCTAGAGGTTGATGTTGCTGTTCAGATCAGCAGAGCAGCTCACTGGGAAACTGAGGAGAGTCAGGCTTTTAATTCTTTCTCATTTTCCCTCCACAGATGTGAATCGAACCAGACAGAGTAAGATGTTTTATTTTTATAATCAAATGTTTCCAATAATCACGGAGGCCCTGCTGTGTGTTTTCATTGTGCTCATGCATTCTCACTTTGTGTGACTACCAGCAGTAATTATGGCTTTGGATAACAGTAATTAATGATGGTTTAGGACAGTTGCACCGTGCCACGAGACAGGAAGCAGCCACTGGGGCTGGCTTGCTTTCCTCCTTTCCAAACACAATTCTTGCCCATTGTGTGTGAGAAGTTGAACATAGCACAAGTTACCTCCTCCCACACCAGTAAATTGTGTCAGATTTCCTTTCTAAGTTTAACAGAATGGACTCAGGAGCCAGAGTACCTGAATCCTCATTCTTCTCTAAGAATGACTCAACTCACCATTCTTAACCATGAAGTGTGTGAGTGCAGTCTGGTGCCTCTCACCCACGCAGCCTCTGCAGGATAAACAGTGCCATGTTGAAATCTGGCTTTGCAAGCAATTAAAGTACTTGGAAAAACTTGTCTCACTTTCTCCCTTTTCCCCTTAGTATGTTGAAAGATGACTTAAAACTCAGCAGTAGTGAAGACAGCGATGGAGAGCAGGTATGTTCCTCAGATGGCTTCCCAAAAAGCACTGCACTCATCCATGGGGCAGCCCTGGCAGGGAGCAGTGGCCCAGCAGCAACCTGGGCAGCTCAGCAGGAGATCTGTGGCACTAAAGCCTCATGGAAAGTTTTTAGACAAACCTCAGGCATTCCTAAATGTAATTCTGAGGGAAATTTAGTGCAAACAAATTGAAATGTTGTGGTTTTGTGGAAACGGTTTGCTTTTATCTAGAAATTCTTATTAACTTATTTCACATGGGCCTTCTCTGAACATCAAATTGCAGTAGTGCACTTTAAAACTGATATCATGGCTCCTTAATTAAAGATAAACTCCTTTGTGTTCTGCCATCCCAGCTACAGAGCTCATGGTGGGAACATCTGTGTGCATTGGTGCCCTGGGGTGTTTGGGGTGACAGGGAGTCCCTGGGAGTACAGCTGCACCTAAATATTTATCAAAAAGTCTCTTTTTACTCGTTTCAGGATTAACTTTGTGCAGCTTCTGCCAGACTGGCACTTAACGTGCTAAATAAAAATAAAATATGTGTCTGTGCTGCCCAAAACCCCCACTGCTCTGGGGTTTCTTCTCAGTTCTGGTACTTGATTTTCTTCAAGTGGAAAACTTGGAGTTGGTGAACTCCACTTACCCTGGGCATCTCAGGAAAATCACTGTGAAATGCTGAATCATCTGATTCAAAAAGGTGGAAATGGGATGGTAATTAGTGGTAGAAATGGGAGCTATCACAAATGGAGTCAGAACATAGATTTGTGCTGAAAACTTGGAGAAAATAACGCTGCTTCTCCTTTCTATATAAGGAAAATGTAAATAAATTTAAACTACTGCAAATAATGTATTTTTAAAAAATTAAAGGCTATAAACCAGTGTTTTCCAACTTAATTGTGTATACAAGCCTAAAATAGCTTCTAGAAGCTTCATGCTCTTTTTTTGAATTGCAGGACTGCGATAAGACCGTGCCAAGGAGCACACCTGGAAGGTAGGAATTCCTGGGGGATTGCAGCCCAGGCAGCACCGTGGGGAAGCTCAGCCCAGTCAGCACTCCTGGCTTGGTCTCGTTTCCAGAAATTCATCTTTGGCTTGTAATAAAGCAAAAGTGATGAGAATTTAATCACTGATTAAATAGTTATAAATATAATATTAAATATTTCCACTTTGAGAGGGGCAGCACCTTCAGGTGTTGCCTGAGCTGTGAACAGGCTGAAGTGGGTTCTCTTGGGCTGAATTTTCTCCTGACCATTGATTAAAATGTTACGTTTTGTTACTTGTAACGGCAGGATTTGAAGGACGTACCTGTGCCTCGGGTAACTGTTGCTGTCCCTCCTTTCTGTTGCAGTAATTCTGAGCCTTCCCAGCACAACAGTGAAGGAGCAGATAACTCCAGGGATGACTCGAGCAGCCACAGCGGCTCCGAGAGCAGCTCCGGCTCCGACTCGGAGAGCGAGAGCAGCTCCAGTGACAGCGAGGCCAACGAGCCCTCCCAGAGTGCATCCCCCGAGGTAGGGCAGCCATGGGCCTGCCTTCAGCAGCTGGGCTCCAGTGCTGGCACTTAACAGCACAAAAGTTCAGTCAATTCCCACTGCTGGAGACAAAACTCCCAGCAACGTGGGCTCGCTGTCAGGCTGGGCTGCTCTGCTGCAGGTCCTGTGCTGCGTGTGACAGTTCTCTAGACAAGTCCACACTTATGTTTGATTTGAGGTGGTTTTTACCACCAGTTGTCTGTTGGAGAGCAGAGTTAGATGTGGTGTCAGAACCCTAAAAAACCGTGGCATCAAATATTGCCTGTTGGTAGCAGACAAAGGGAAAATTTGTGTTATTTGGGCCTGGTTTAAATTTATTTGTTTCAGGTTTTGGGTGTACCTCGTGCTTTGGTGTGCAGCTGCCACGTGGAAAAGATGGAAGAAATGGGAAATATTTTATCTAACTCTGTTTTTCACTTTGTTTTTAGCCAGAGCCACCACCCACAAACAAGTGGCAGCTGGATAACTGGTTGAACAAAGTTAATTCCCATAAAGTGTCACCAGCTTCTTCCGTGGACAGCAATATCCCTTCTTCCCAAGGCTACAAGAAAGAGGGACGGGATCAGGGTACAGGGAGTGGGTACACTGATCAAGGTGGATCCAAGGACTCCATTTCTTCTACACCAGGGAGAGATTCCAAACCCACCCAGAAGGGCTCGGAGAGCAGTCGTGGCAGGCAGAAATCACCTGCCCAGAGCGACAGCTCGACTCAGAGGAGGACTGTAGGGAAAAAACAGCCCAAGAAAGCAGAAAAGACATCTGTGGAAGAGCCCAGAGGAGGTCTTAAAATAGAAAGCGAAACCCCAGTAGACATGGCAACAAATATCCCTTCAAACAGGCACAAGGCAGCCACCAAAGGCTCCAGGAAACCCAATATAAAGAAGGAGCCCAAGTCTTCCCCTCGACCTACAACAGAGAAAAAGAAATACAAGGCTTCAAGCAAATCTGCCCAGAAATCCAGGGAATTCATCGAAACAGATACCTCATCCTCTGATTCAGATGAAAATGAGAGTCTGCCTCCTTCCTCACAAACACCCAAATACTCTGAGAGCAATAGGACTCCTGTTAAATCTTCCATGGAGGAGGATGACAGCTTTTTCCGGCAAAGAATGTTCTCTCCTATGGAAGAGAAAGAGCTTCTGTCCCCACTGAGTGATCCTGATGAAAGGTACCCACTCATTGTGAAGATTGACCTGAGCCTCTTATCCAGGATACCAGGGAAGCCTTACAAGGACGCCGAGGGAGCCAAGGCGGAGAAGAAGAGCGCTCCGGAGAAACACGCCCGCGAGGCCCAGAAGCTGCCCTCGGACAAGAGCTCCACCAAAGGCAAGAGGAAACACAAACAGGTGAGCCCTGTGGGCACATCCCCCTGTTCTGTCAGCCCTCAGAGCCCAGAATGCAGGTGACACCTCAGAGCTGTGCTCTGAGGAGGGGCTTTGCTGTGTAGAACCCCTGGATCATCCCTGTGCTGGTGCAGGAGGCTGTTGGGATTTTCATGCAGAAACACCTGTGGGAGTGTCAGCCCTGCAGCCAGAGCTCAGGGAGATCCTGTGCCTCTGAGCTCTGCAATGCAGCCCTCTCCTGCCTCCCTGGAGCCAGCCCCTGGTGCTCTGCAGGCCAGCTCAGGCAGCTGATCTAATGGGAAATCCACCTGGGAAAAAAACCCCAAAAGTCAGTTTGCATCAGCTCCCTGAGCCATGGAAATACCCATTGCCAGGATAAGGGATGGGGCAGGACTGGGCCTGGGGCATGGCAGCAGCATCAAACATCTCAGGTGCTGCTCTACTGGGAGCAGGGTCGTCTCTCTGTAATAATACTGAGTATTTCCCAAAAGCATTCCATTTTTTCAGCTAGAAGTAAGAAACAGGAATGGCTGGGGGACAGTAAAATGGGCAGGAGTCAGTGGACAACTGACCAGAAGGGATACTCCTGGAGGGGGGAATGTGAGAAGTCAATGCTGGTGTAATTTTAAACTGCTTTTTGAAAGCTCAGCACTGGGACCCTGTATAAAGGGCAAAGCTGGGGCAGTCAGCTGGGCTCAGTGATCCAGGGAGTCTGGTTTCCAAGAGTGTAGGGCTATGAGGCCCTGGGGCAGGGATTCAGGAATCCCTGTGCTGCTCTGGGTGTCCCTCTGAAAATTTCATTTTACCACGTCCAAGGGATCTGACAGGGGCTGGAGGCTTTGTTGACATCTGCAGTCCCAGGATTGTGGCAGATCATTCCCAGAGTCACCTGAGGAGATGGATCATTCCAGTTACACCAGTTTGCTACTGAGCAACCAAAGTAAACTGGATCACTGGCTGAAGTCAGAGTCGTGCAGGAGCCCTGACATGCAACTGCAAACAGATTTAGCCTGTTCCTAACTGAGATTCCTGTTCTCTCTGGCATGAGAAAATGAAGTGAGAAATGAACTTCTGTAAAAAGGGAATAACTCTGCCCACTACAGTGAGCAATTACTTTTGCAGGTGTTGCTGTATAAGTCCTGATGTTCCTGGGAGTGCACTCACACATGACTTCTCTCTCTTTGGCCAGTTTTGCCTTTAAGCACACATTTGGAATTACAGTATTAAAGATCTGTTCTCTCAAATCCCAACCACAAAGCTTTGGTTAAGTTAAGTTTGGACCAGTTAAATTCAGACTTTATCCCAGGAAACAGTGGTGGTTCAATGTTGTGAAGCCTCAGATCCCTCTGCTGCTTCCTGAGAGGATGGAAACCTGGGTGATGCAAGGACAGGACCCCTTTCCCCACCCCTGCAGTTTTAAGTTTGTGCTCCAAACACAAGTGGCACCATTTGATTTCCTGGATTTTCTTGATCACAGTTCTCAGCTTGCAGCATCAGTAACAGAACTGGGGTTTGTTACCAGAAGATTTGTTCTGTAAGCCCCCTTTTCCCTCTTATTCACTGGATTGATCCCTCCAGTGCTCAGTGAAGACATCTTAGAAATTTACCTTCAAGACCCTGTGACCTGAGGGTTAAATTCATACCAATACTTAGTCTTCAGCATCTCTGAGCTGACTAATAGATTAATTAGAGTTTTACCCTTTCCTGGCATTCATCAGACACCTCTTTAGACCCCACAACATCAAATCTGTCTCCCAGTCTTGCCAAAACCTTTGGCAGATTTTCCTGAGATTTCATGGTTGTAATGTATCTGTGCTGAAATGAGCAGCTTGGCTGTTGCTGCTTTTATCAGGCTGTGATTTAGCAGCCAGGCTGGGCTTTCATTTTGTTCCAGTACCAGGGTCTGGTGGGGATTTGTGAGGATGAGGACAGGCCATGGTTTTTTTGGGGTCTGTAGTAACTGTGAAACACCTGCTCAGAGCTGTCTGTGTGAAATGCTCCACTCTCAGTGATGTTTTTCTCATTTGCTTTGCTCAGAACGAGGATGAAAACAGAGCCAGTGAAAGCAAGAAAACGAAACTGGAAGAAAAAGCTCCCTCAGGACACAAGAATTCCAGCAGCAGGGAGTGAGTATCTCTGCTCTTCCTGCTCTGAGGGTCAGGGTGGCCCTGGAGAGAATGGTGCTCATCTTCCCCCTCTTCTGCTCTCTCCCACCCCAAGATTTCCTCAAATAATTGGTAATATTTCATTTTTTCTTGCCCTTCAAACAAATTTACTTCAAAGCTTCTACCAGCAATTGGAGGAAATGAATTTCCATCCCCAAAAGCACTTGCCAAGGACAATTGTGCTCCTTAACAAAATGAGGTGACCCCTCCTGTGAAGGGAATATTTCCTTCCTGGCTTTCTGTGATACCCAGTGGGGCTTGGGTTTGGTCTAGAAATCCAAATCTGTGCTTTTAAATTAACTCCATCTGGTAATTCTCTGTTTAGTAAGTTTTAAACTGAGAATAAGCTCCTGAACTGGCATTCTTTGGGAAGCTTTGGATCCATGGATTTACCTCCCATCTCCTTGGTTTGTTAGTGCAAGAAAAGTGTGAGTGGTACCAAAGCAAGGCAGTACAGAATGAGCAGATCAGTCCCATTGTTTAATGTGTTCTTTCTGGATTCCCCACGCTTTTTGCAACACCTGTTATGCCTTTCTTTGGTTGATTTCTTTGTCAGTATTAACCCACAGGGAGAGATGAAGTTTTTGCCATTAGATTTTGAAACTTCTGTTTCATTTCAAGCAATGAAAACTGGTATAATTGTGTCATGGAAAATATTCCTGTCCAGTAAGCAGTTGCCAAATCACAAAGGTGTGAGAAACTGCAGCAGTTTGGATGCTACAACTTTTGTTTGCCCCTTCTGAATTAAACAATGTCTTCCTGTTTGTAAGGAAACAGCTGTAGAATTAATGGATAGTTTGGTTTTTACCTGATATTTGATTTTTTCTGTTGTTTGCCTGATTGCTGGCACAGTTCTCTGAAGGACATTTAATTAAACAAAATACGATTTTTCCAGAAATAATGTAGAAAAATATTAATGGTGGGAGGGCAGGAAGAGCCAACAGCATCCCTCAGCAGCCAAGGGAGAGTGTCCTGAAAGGCTGTGCTGGGGAACTTTCCCATTCCCTGGGTTCCAGAGCTTTATCTGGAGCATCTCTCCCTGGAGCTGTTGGCTGGCTGGTGCACAGACAGCCTGGCGCTGGCATTGGCTCCCACTGCTGAAATTGGGAGGCTTTGGGCTGCTTTTTGTACAGAACTGGTGCAGGGGTGTGGTTTTATGGTTAGAACTTGTCTGGCTTTGCCCGTGCTTTCAGGTCAGAACAAATAAAATGGTGAAAACAAGTTCAGTCTGGCTTTGGAGAAACCTACTCACTGAGAGGATTATTCTGCTTTTCTCCAAAGCTGGGTCTGACAGTAAAAATCTTGGGGGGAAAAAAGATGTTCAGTTAGAGATTTAAAAATCAGACTTCTGTGCATTGTTTTTTTGGGGTTGTTTTTGGGTTTGGTTTGGTTTGGTTTGGTTTGGTTTGGTTTGGTTTGATTTGCTTTGTTAAGGAAGAAACCCAAACCCTGAATTTGTTCCTCTTTTCCAGGTCTTCAAAGCCAAGTGCTGTTAAAGAGAAGGATTTGCTGCCCTCCCCTGCTGCCCCAGCCCTGCAGAAGGATGCCAAGCAGGAGCACAGCTCCAGGAAGAGAACAGTCAGTCAGTCCTCATCCCTAAAATCCAGCAGCAACCCAGGCAAGGAGAGCAGCAGTGGCAGCAAGAGCAGCTCCTCTTCCAAGCAGAAGAAGACAGAGGGGAAGGGGTCCAGCAGTGCCAAGGAAGCCAAGGTAAAGGTCCCTGCCTCCTGTATTTTATTTAGGTGGATCTAAACAGCCATTTCCAGTTCAGTTTAAAACATCATCAATTTGGGATGTGCATTGTCTGCTGTCATAGAGCTCAAGTGCCTTGGAAGGCCATAAATGAGAAGACACCTTGGAGAGGTCATGGAATACAAATGCTTATCCTGCCAAATCCCTCTGTTAGTAGAGGAGTGGGTTTAGTCAGCCCTGGTGACTGGTGCTGCCTGTTCATTGTTTAGGTGGTCAACAAGAACATCACTAGAAAGCTGGAAATGGAACTGTGAGGCTGCTCTTGGCTCCTCAGAGCAGATACAGAACTTGTCCTGGTGTCAGAGGACAGCAGGAGCCCAGTCCATGCTCAGTGCTGGGATGGGAAGCTCTGGCTCTCATTTTATGACATTGTAGAAAGATTATTTCAACTCCAGCTCAGCAATTTACAGAGCTCTCCATGCTTGGAGGGGAGAAAACACAGTTCTGGAGATGGTGCAGAAAATGGTTTGTAAGAGATTTAGGTTGGGAAGAGCTATGTGATAGATTTAAAAATATAAATGTCCCCCAGCCAGCTGTTAATTTGTGATGTGTTTGTTGTTTTATACTTCAGGTGTGCTTTTACTCATGTCTTTCTCAGAGGAGTAGCTACTCTGTGTGAGTTTTTCAAGGCAAAGGCAGTCAGAGAGAGAGTTGTTGATAGAAGTCCTCCAAATCCTCCTCATCTCTGTTAGAGTAGACAAACAGGATTTAGAAACAGTGACAGGTGAGAGGGAGGGAGGGATTTCCTGACCCTGGTGTACCTGGAAAGCCTTGGCTGCACCCTGTGGGAGCATCCTGGGAGCTGAGTTGTTCCCAGAGCTCCTGCAGGCTGTCCTTCTGGTGGAATGGGGGAAGCCATGGGGGAATTTATACAACAAATGCTCTCCTTGTAATCATGGCATGGATTTCCCTTCCAGGAAAAGATCCTGAACAATTCCTCCAGCTGCCCTCCTGCCTCTGCTCAGGCCACAGAAAGTGTGAAGTCGAGGAGAGCAAAGCTTGTTTTTGATGATAGGTAAGGACAGAATATTCCTTTTCCCTCTGGGGGCTCTGGATCTTGAGCACAGGCAGCTCCCACGGAGCAGAGCTGGCATTTTGCTCCACAGAAGATGTTACACACAAGCTCTTTGTCAAAGCAAATACCTTGAAAAGAAAGTAAAACAAATATTTCACCATCTTGTGCAGACTTGAGGTTTTGGTTGGGCCAATTCAGGTGGCAGCTTGCTCTGAAAGCACTTCTTTAAATTCACTTTACAGACAAAATTATGTTTGCACCAAATGTAAAATAACTTTCTGCTTAAGAACTTGCTTGAAATACTGTTGGAATTACCTGAAACCACAGGATTAACTTGAAACTACTTTTAACAATTTTTAGTTAAGTAAATTAACAGATCCCTTTCAACAGTTTTAGTGCAGTGCAGTTTGAGTTAGGGCAGAAAAAGCCCTGAAATGTGGCAGTATTCAGGAGCTGCAGTCACAGAAGGCAGTGGCAGTGGGTGGCTCCTGTCCCTCAGTCCGTGTCCTCTCTTGCAGGACTTACTCAGCTGATCACTACCTGCAGGAGGCAAAGAAGCTGAAACACAATGCAGATGCTTTGGTGAGTGGCTCTCCCGTGCCCCCCCAGTGCATGCCCCTGATCCTGGGGTTGCTGTGCCTTTGCCATTCCCCTGGGCTGGCATTCCCTGGCCCCTGCCTGCTCTGTGTTGTGAGCTGTTCTCCCTCTGCAGTCGGACAGGTTCGAGAAGGCCGTGTACTACCTGGATGCTGTCGTGTCCTTCATTGAGTGTGGGAATGCATTGGAGAAAAATGCTCAGGAATCCAAGTCCCCGTTCCCTATGTATTCAGAAACTGTGGAATTAATCAAGTAAGCTTTGCAGAGCTCCTGCTGGGGCGGGTGGGTGGGGGGAGCTCTGGGAATCAGAGCTTTGAGGTGTGCAGAGGTTTTGCCCCCAGTTTTTGAGATCTGTTGTCATTCCCAGTAACGCTGGAGCAGTGACCAGTTCATTCCAGTTGCTGGGGTTTAAAGCATTTCCAGGAAGGGTGAGGTGATTTCTGCTGAGGCTTTAAGTGACCCACAGGAGCAGAATTATTCTGGTTACTGCTGAGTCGCTGCTTTATTTGGGGCTGAGAGATGTTCCTAAAACAGTGGGGACAGCTGAAACTGGAAATTCATGAGAACATGAGTGTTTTGTGAATGATAACTGAAGGTGGGTTTTGCTTTGGGGCTGGTCTGCCTTTCTCTGCAGGTACACTATGAAACTGAAGAATTACTTGGCCCCGGATGCGACGGCTGCAGACAAAAGGCTGGCAGTGCTTTGGTGAGTGTGCTGCCACTTCCTGCAGTGCATTTCACACCTGTAACCTACACAAAATGCTGGTTTGCACTGAGCTCTTGGCTGTTCCTGAGCCAGACACAGGAGATTTCCACTTGGCTGTGCACAAGCATGAATCTGTGTCTGATGCTGCCAGCGAGGGCCAAGGCTTTGCAGCATGGAAGGGTGAGAGCAGGAGGTGCCTCCTGAGCTCTGAGCCAGGATAAATCACACTTGGGCTGGCTGTGGGGGCTGCCAGGAGCCCTGAGGCCGAGGGAGTGGCTGCAGAAGGAGCAGAGGACCAGAGGTTCAGGGGAGAGCAGGGGGCAGGCCCTGGCAGGGGCTCAGGTGAGCAATAACTGAACCCCTTGCCTAGGAACTCACTGGGTGGTGTCCCCCAAGCCCAGCAGCAGCACTCAGAGTTCCAGTTCCAGCTGGAGGAACACAGAGCTGTTCCAGTTCTGAATTCCCCTCAGAATTTCAAGGTGGTTGTGGATTTTCTGGTTGAGTTACAACTTGAGAGCTGAGTTGGCAGAGAGGACATCAAGACCACAGCTATTAGATTTTTGAAGTTCACTGAGTTGAGATAAACCTGACTTTAATTGTGACTGATTTGTCCTGTCTTTGGGCAGCCTTCGGTGCCAAGCTCTGCTGTACCTGAGGCTTTTCAAACTGAAAAAGGAAAGTGCATTGAAATATTCAAAAACTCTGACTGAACATCTGAAGGTAATTGCATCTGTATTTTCTGAA
This sequence comes from Onychostruthus taczanowskii, assembly GCF_017590055.1. NCBI lineage: Eukaryota > Metazoa > Chordata > Aves > Passeriformes > Passeridae > Onychostruthus > Onychostruthus taczanowskii. The sequence goes on from NW_024498573.1 coordinate 1,196,322, forward strand.
CATTAAAACCTAATGGTTTGGAAGCTCTGCATCACTTCAAGTTCCCAAACCCAATTTCAGAGTGCTGCATGTGAACACTTGTTTAGAACTGGACTTGAAGGTGTATTAAAGCTGGGCAGAGCTCTGATCACCATAACCCTGCTGGTCCTGGCATGGCAACTCTGTTAATTTGATCTTCTTTAATAAATGCAGTAGGCTTCAAGGAGAAGGTTGTTTGCAGTGGGATGTTGGCTGGGTTTAGGGAAATTACCCATGAATTGATCTAAATTTCTGTGCAGCTGATTCTGAAGTTTCCAGCTCTCAATATTGGGAGCAGACAGGCTCATCACATACCCAGTTTCTCAGATTTGGGATTTCTTTAATTGTTCACTGCCAGTGATAACAGATTCTGTTAAAGGGCTGAAAAAATCTCAAATATTCCCGTAATGGACAATGGAATAATATTTGTTTGTTTTGCTAAAATAACCCCTTAATTTGTGTCTTGGCCATCAGAAAAAAAAAAAGAATATTTTCCTAAATTACAGTTTACTGTGATATTATTGAGAACATAACTTGAAAGTACAACTATGAAAAAAATCTTGGTTAAAAGAACCAATTAAACAAGCAGATAAAATGTAACTAGTGAAAGTATAAGGACAAATCAGGTGAAATGTGTCTTTTTCCCCACACAGAATTGCTACAATAATTCTCAAGCACCATCACCTGGTATGGGAAGGTGAGTGGTAAAAGCTATTGCTTCTATTTCTCAACTTCAAGGACATTTTCTCCATTTCCTGTGTGCCAGGGGGCTCGGGGAGCAGCTTTTGGGGTGATGATTTGAAGGGTGTGGATTTTGATCCATTTTTTGTGTAATTGTCGTGGTGGAGGGAGGTGCTGCAGCTCTGCAGGGTTTGTCAGGCTAAAAAAGGAGCAGTGTGCCACTAACCCACAAACCATTGATTTAATTTAATGCTTCTCCCCCCAAACAAAAACTTTGTTAGTGCTGCAAGGCCAGAGGTTACAAGCACTGGCAGGATTCTCTGTTCCATAGTTTAGCAATTACTTCTGCTCTTTTAAACCCAATAATGGACCTTTGATAAACCATTCCATGAGTTTAAGGGTGGGGGCACTTCAGCTTTCCATTGTGTTATCTGCAGTAATGTTAGACAATGCAATATTCTGGCAGTGGAGTTACCAGGTAGCTGCAGGTTTTTCATTTTTACTCTTTACAATTCATTTAAACGACGAATTTAAGAATTCATTGAATTCTGAGATGCTGAGGTTTGGTGATGAGGTTTTGTATGCTATAAATAATTATTGGAGGATCCTCAGAAGTTCCCAGCTTGAGATTTCCATTTGTTGTAGGGCAAATCCTGATTTTTGGTGTGTAAAGTGGGAGTGTTCTCCCATCCCACTCCCCGAGTGCGGGCAGAGGGATCTTAGGGGACATCTCGGAGCATGGTGTGTCTAAAGCTGGTGCATTTCTGCCTTTCCAATTCCATCTTCCCCTCTGTGTGAGCAGCAAACCTGTTGGGATGCCATCTCCAGTCTCTCCAAAGCTGTCTCCAGGGAATTCAGGAAATTACTCTTCCGGGGCAGCCAACCCTTCAGGGAGCGGGTCCTCGGTGACGATCCCGCAGCGCATCCACCAGATGGCTGCCAGCTACGTCCAGGTCACCTCCAACTTCCTCTATGCCACTGAAATCTGGGAACAAGCAGAACAGCTCTCGAGAGAGCAGAAAGGTAAGGGCTGCCTCGGGGGGATGGAAACCTCCAGAGGGGGCTGGGACACTCCCAGGCTTTGATTCTGTTGATGGTGCCCTGGGTGCTGAACTTGTGCAAAGTCAGGGGGAAAGTGACAGCTTGGGTTGCAGGGATAGCCCAGGCTGGGTGTTGTGGTTGTCAAGGTGGTGTTGGAGCTGTGACAGAAAATTCTTTGTTGTGTTTCCTGTAAAATGTTCAGTGTAGGAAGAGGAACTTGGTGCATTTCCCTTTCTGAAATTCTTTAGCGAAGAAACTTCTTAAGGAAGTTTGGCAGTAGTTTTAATTATTTTCAACTAGTGAAATGTAACTTTTAGGGGAAAACCAAGAAGTTTGTTTAGTTGTTTCCAAGCAGTCTTGTGCAGAAGAGTGAGGACGTGGGTTAGGAGTGACCTTCCTCCTTGACTCCCCCACCTCTCCTCATTCCCTTTCTCTCCACCCCAGCTCCTGGGAGCTGGCCTTGGCTGTGCTTTCCAAACGTGCTCCTTTAACGTGTGTTTGTGCTGTTGCAGAGTTCTTTGCAGAACTGGACAAGGTGATGGGGCCCCTGGTGTTCAACACGAGCATCATGACGGAGCTGGTGCGCTACACGCGGCAGGGCCTGCACTGGCTGCGCCTGGACGCCAAGTGAGGAGCCAGCCCAGCCCAGCCCAGCCCCTCCTTCAGCTGCCTCTGATTCCTCTCCACAACACTGTGTCATGTCAATAAGGAAGACTGCCATAACACATTGCTTAGTTGACACTAAGAGCAAGGAATGCTTTCCCGTGTCTCCCATCGTCGTTTGTGTTTTGTGTTTAACCCCAAATCAGCTGGTTCACGGACTTCTCCAGTGTTCCCGGTTTAAGTTATTTAAATATTTGAAAATTTGCTACGTAAAAATGGTAGTTTTGCTGATCTGTCGTGGATAGATCATTGGGATTCCAGTCACAATACATGAATAGTCAGTTGAAATCCTATTTATTTTAATTTTTTTAATTTTAATTTTGAAAAGCCCCCTTTGGGGCTGGTTTTAGCTATTTCTTCTTCCCTACATTTCCCCTTTTGAGTACTTAGAAATTAAACCTAGACACTTTATTTAAGTACTTTGTGAGCTTTGTTACTCTGTAATGTCTTGTGGTGGTAGAGCCTGTAAAAGGAACTAGGGTTGATAGGTTCTAACGAGTAGGGACACCGTACTTCTCATGCCTAATGCCTATGAGTCGACTAATAAATGACAACTACAGATTTATTATTGCAGAATTTGTACTAAATAGAAAAGTTCCAGATATTCTTCTACGTATTGAGATACTTCATTTAAATGAATTATAAAGAAATTTATATGGAAAAATATTTAGCTGGATCTGCCTTGGATTGTTTCCAAGGCAGCTTCAAGCCATCGATTAACACTATAACAATCACAAAACATTACAGTAATTTGCATTTGATGTAACGTCCAGGCAATGGTGTAGGAATGACCTTCAGTCCGATGGGTGCGATGCAAACAGGAAAGGCTTTGGAAAAGGACAATCTCGTGCTTTTTTGCATCTCTTCATTTCAAGTACCTTTTGTTTCCGTGCTTGTCACTTTTTGACAGTTAGGAAATTGGGGAACTTTGTGGTTCCAAACCCAAGAGTAGCTCAGTTCCTACCAGAACGGTCATTTGCATCTTTTCCATTGACTGAGAAACCAGGAATCTTTAGTAGAACTCTAGGTCCATTTTGTCCTCTTAGGGTCTGCTGGGTGATGGACACTACAGGCTGGCAGTGCAGCAGCCGCCGTGGGGTGGGAGCAGAGCTGCTCCTGCAGGAAGCACTGTCCTGTGCAGGATGGATGGCAAACTTGGCTTGACCCCGTGCTAATGAAGGTCCCGTTCATGTCACGTAACGTCCGCTCCCGAGGGGGCTGCTGGGTGCCACGGAGGGGTGCTGGAGCTGCAGGTGGCCCCTCTCTGAGTGCAAACCAAAGTACCTTTCTACGTGAGGTGCTTGTCTGAGTTAAAGGTTTCAAATGCTACTGCTTTCAGTATTGCTTAGTGCCCCCAACATGTCTGGTGTGCCTTATGCCTTACTTTTAGATGAAGATTTTATGAACTGTTTACAAGATGTTTTACAGCAGGACCAGGTATACTGTATGCAGTGGTCTTCTGCAGTACTTGGGTAAAATTCCATTTCCTTTTTCAAAGTCCCGGTGTCTGTCACACAAACTGACTCATCGTGGTGGTCTCCTTCCCCAGAGTCCAACTCTGAATCCTTTGGAGTGAGATTGTGGAATGCTGCTTTGTTTTCTCTCCCATTGAACCCTTTATTCTGTACCAGATATGAACGTGCATGTTCAGGAAAATTATTGCACTAAATTTTTTGTGTAGGTGTAGTTAAGTGCCAAAATCACGGCAACCTCGAGAGAAGGAATAGAATTCTACGCTCCTTAGTACTGCAGTATGTCCTATGGGCTTTAAGAGTTTAGAAGTTTTGCAAATTAGTAACCTACTACAAGGTAGCTGCATCTTCGTAGAGCTTCCTTTGCGTCCCAGCGTGTTTTGTACTTCCAGAAAAGCTTTGCTACGTCCGGATTGATAAACGGGGAACGGACCTGGGGCTCTCCCTGACTCGACTCTTCAGGTCTGTCGGAGCATCCTTTTTATGGAATCACTGTGCAAGGTCACCTTTCTGTTAGTCTTTGCTGTTGGAGACAGAACTCTGTACCCTCAAACTCCCCGCCGTGGGCATGGGACACTGTCAGCTGTGTTTCCTTTCCTCCTCTGAAGTGCCTCGCACACCTCTGACGCTGAGAAATCCCTTGGTAGAAGTTGCATTGTGGGTGGGTTTGTGTGTAGTGCTGCACTAGCCAGCGTGGCTGTTCTTGGCTTGCTCCTTTTTGTGCACAGTCACCATTGCTGTCAGCAGGAATGGTGTCATCTCGGGGAATTTTTTTTCCTTAACTAGAGTCCCACAAATACCTTTTGGTGTCACGCGAAATCGGCCCCTTGAAAACGCATCGCTTATCCCTAGAGCAGTGGATCTCAGAAATTGGCTTCAAACAACCAGAAGGCTTTTTTAGCATCGTGTCAAAATGTGGACCTGAGCTGGTTGGAAGTGTCCCAGCTGAAGGGTGAGCTCCATGGTGGCACATCCTCTGGAGTGCTGTCCCAGGCGTTGTGTCCGTGCGGGGGATCCGCAGGGGGCTTGGGCATGGGTGGGAAATGCCTTGTGCAGCTGGGGCTGGTGCAAACAGATCAGTTCAAACCTCACAATTCCAAAAGCGTGTCTTAATTTGGGATTGACTCTTGTTTCCAAGAGGAGAGTTCTGGACTTGATCAGATTTTATAGCCAAAAAAAAAAAAAAGCAAATAAGTCCTAGGCTTCCATCCCTCTGCCAAAGCAGGAGGGCTCTGTCCCTGTCCTGGGCAGCTCCCAGCACCACAGGGGGAGTGCAGGTCACAGGAGTGACTAAGGAGAGACTCCCCAATCCTGGCTTCCCAAATGATTCCCTGGACAGGGAATATGGATCAATACATATCAATGCTGTAATTTAATTCCCTTGCTGATCATGGCCCCAGTTGGTGAATCTTAAAAATGGCTCAATCAGACTAGGCTTGCTCAGCTATCTGTGCTGTTTGACTTTGCTCTCAGACTTGCAGGTTCCAGGTGATAAAGGTGCAAACCATTTGTAATTCCAAACAAATCTTCAGGACCCCAGAGTAAACCAGCCCAAGAGTTTTGTTTTGATTTGAATCTCAGCCATAAAGCAGAGCAGACGGATGGCTCTCCTTGGCTTCGATGGCAGTATGCAATTTGTATTGTATGTGTCTTTTAATATATATGTATATATATATGACTCAGTCTGTCCAAAGTATATGTTATACTTGTTTTTAGATTATGGTGCAACTGACTATATTGATATATTATTTATTGAGTGCTGAGTCACCATCTTATTGGTGATAAATATTGCATATTATCCAGGAGTGCAATGTATATTCCTTTAGATTGCTGAGGCTTGATTGCTGTGGTAACAAAAAATGCCCTGAAATGTATTTATGAATGGCCCCAAGACACAGAGAGTCAGAATTTATGGGAATGATGTAGCACTTGCCTGGGGCAAGTAAAATAAAGCCGTAGGCAGAGAATTATGGAGTTTGCCCAAAAGGCAAACTGCTGGAGAGAGAGAGAAACTACCTTTGCTGTATTTAATGTCATTTTCTGAACAGATCTTTGCTGTCACTGCAGTGTTTCCATTGAGGCAGATCCACAAGGGCCTGAGCAAGTCAAGTTTGAATTACCCATTGGGGAGTAAACAACTTCCAAATTCTTACCTTCACGACAAATCCTTGGGTCAGGGTTGAACCTTCTCCCTGCGCTGTGTCAGTGTTCTGGAAAACTCCTGTTCCCGAGCAGTGAGGTCAGTGCTGGGCATCCTGAGGGACAGAGAGGAGCCAGAGCTTTGCTCACCAACTCACCCAGCTGCAGAGCTGTTCAGAGGGGCCTTCCCGAGCAGGGGGTGCCAGTGGCTCCTGCTGTGTCCGAGGCTCTGGGGCTGGGCTGCCCCTGGGGAGGGAAGGGGTCCCGGGCTGGGCTCCCCTGGCTGCAGGGGAGCAGCTCCAGCTGCCGAGGCAGCTCGCAGGGAGCTGGGCTCTGCTGTGGCCCTGGTTCATCCCACCTGGAGCTGAATTCCTGGGGCTGTGTGAGCTGGGCTCTGCTGTGGCCCTGGCTTCATCCCACCTGGAGCTGAATTCCTGGGCTGTGTGAGCTGGGCTCTGCTGTGGCCATGCTTCCCCTGGTTCATCCCACTGGGAGCTGAGTTCCTGGGGCTGTGTGAGCTGGGATCTGCTGTGGCCCTGGCTTCATCCCCCCTGGAGCTGAATTCCTGGGGCTGTGTGAGCTGGGCTCTGCTGTGGCCCTGGCTTCATCCCACCTGGAGCTGAATTCCTGGGGCTGTGTGAGCTGGGCTCTGCTGTGGCCCTGGCTTCATCCCACCTGGAGCTGAATTCCTGGGGCTGTGTGATCTGGGCTCTGCTGTGGCCATGCTTCCCCTGGTCTCCCCCCACCTGGAGCTGAATTCCTGGGCTGTGTGCCCCTTCCTGGGGCAGCCTGGCTCCAGTCCCCAGCCCTGTCCCAGCACCGGCTCCTGGCACTGCCTTGGCATTCCACATCCCAAACTCTACTCCAAGGACCAGGCATGACTTTCCAAGCACAGTTCCTGACATTTGTATCTGGTCCCCCTTTTAAATTGTTTTAAAAAAATTTTGTATATGGAGGATAAAGTGCTTATATATTTATTAAAAATCCTTTATCTTATTTGAAATTATTATTTGGTGAAGAAGGGGTTTTTCTTTTGGGGGAGGGCTGGGGAGGGGAGGTAACTTTTAACCTGTCACTTATAAATGAAGCCCTGATTAATCCTACAGAAAGGTACTATTAGTAACTAATGGGATGTCTCTGTTTTATGCTTTGTACATGACAAGTCCATGTGTTACATTTTGTTTTCTATCAAAAGATTTGGGCATCTGTCTTCAACCAAAACCAGAAAAAATAGAAACAAACTGTGATTTTATTTGTTGCAATACATTTGAAATTTCAAAGGGTACTTTGGGGCTCAAAATTAGGATTTCTAAGTCAGTATGTGCATTTCACGTAATAAAGCTGTTAATGGTGAGCAAAGTATTATATACTAACTAGATTTTTTCCACATCTGTATAGTATATTCTATGTATTTTGTGGTATTGAGATTATAGAAAGTTTAGTGTCTGAAACATGCGTTTAATGTGTATTTTTAAACAAATTTATGGCAATTAAAATATTTGGAGAAAAGGGTATCACATTTCAATTTGTAAAGATCTTTTTAACTACTGTGTCATTAAAATGCTTTGTACAATGCAAAACTGTAACTGGAGAAACTAAGTTTAATAAATATCAAATAGATTTTCTGTATTAAACTTCCAACCCCCTGTGCTTGTATCTGTTTTGTGGGGCCTTTTCCTCCCTGGAAGTGCATTTTTAGGCAGAATTTTCTTTCCTTGTTCCTATTGCTCTGTGAGACAAAAGAAAAGTAGCATCCAGTGTGTGTGTCCAGACTTGTTGATATTTTTTTTTGTCTTTCAGCCTCCAAGTCGACATCCAACACATCAAAACAGCGTTTTGATCAATTCATTTTAAGACAGGAGGGAAGGTCAGTGTCAAAAGTCAGTCTAGGACATGTATTTAAGTAAATTTGATTAGAAATAATTAAAAGTAAATAGCTCTCATTCCACTTATTGCTGGATATATTTGGGATATTGGAATTGCTATCAGGATTATCAGTTTGGCTCTCTCTTTCCAACAGGCCTTTATCAGAGGGCTGATAAGAGCTAGATTGGGAGGGGATGGGGCCTGATCTACTTTGTGCTCTTGCCAGGGGGAAGGATAAATGTCCAAAGTCTGGCTGGAACTGAGCCCCAGCCCTGTGCTCACCATCCACTTTGCTCAAGATACAAGGAAAACCAAGCTGCTTTGCAGAATACATATTTTAATTCACACCTTCAAATAAATAATAGGAAACATTACAAAAAAACCAAACGAGGAGGAGATGCAGAGCCCTTTTATTGAGCTTGGCCAGAGCCTCCAGAGGCGTGGCTGGGGAGGAGATGCTCTGGAGCTCCTTGAAGTCCTTTCATCAGCACATGTGACAGAAATATTAAATACTCCGCTCGCTGGAGGCCCTTGCAGCTCCCGAGCAGTCAATAAATACATCCCAAGCGTGTGGAGCATGGGCAGCAGTAACAGTGCAGGCTGTGCTTGGTGCCGCTCACGCTGAGGCAGTGGAGAGGAGGCAGCGGTTCTTCCTGGGGAGCAAAACCCATGGTGAGGCACTGAGGGCTGGGGCTGCCCTGCCAGGCTCAGCCAGGGCTGCCAGGTACATCTCTGTGCCAGCACTGCTGCCTTCAGGCACTCTGTGCTCCCCTCTCAGGCACTCTGTGCTCCCCTCAGCTACTCAGTCTTAATTCATTTTGTGGTCTTTGCTTTCCATCAGAATTCCAAACACAGCATAGTACCCCTCCCTGTCCTATTTACTTACTTATCCTGATAATTTATAATACAAAATAAGCTTATTTGTAATAATATTTGTTGATAATGGGATATACATCTAGTATATTATCTCTATTATTATATATACTATACTATGTATAGTAGATAATATTCATTAACAATAGGATGTACTTATCTGTTACTGCTGTTTACCTATAGTAGAAAATGACTATTTTCTATCTTGTCTCTGAGTCTGGTGTGTGTGTACAGCAGGTGCCATACAAAATCACCTTTCAGTCATTAAGTAATAATTTTACTAATCAATTTATATGTAATTGGACAATTTGCTCATGCCTAATGAGAACAAAATAGCTTTTGATGTTGTAGTTACTTTTTAAACTATGAGCTTAAGTAATCACCTTAAAGTGGTTAATTTAGGGTAAGATATCAATACAGGCTTTTTCACTTTTCCTTAGTACATGCTTTAGAAGGGAGGATTAAAGGGAAGGTCTATAAATTGCCTAAAAGGTCTATAAATTGCCTAAAAGCTGTCTGGAGCCCTCTGTTCTCTTTGCCCAGCCAGGTTATTTGGGGTTGCAGTGAAAGGACTGGGGCTGGCGCTCGGGAGACCTGGACTCTGCTCTGTTTGTTCTGCTTACTAAAGAGTCTGACTCTGTTTCCCCATCCCTGTTCCTGGTATCTTTTTTTATGCAGAGTGACCTCTGGATCCCACGTGGAGGAGCCCAGGTGGGAAGTTCCAGCGTGCTTACCTGCAGAGCATGGTGAGGCACTCGCTGTTGTCCCTGCACGAGGCTCCGATGGGTCTCAGGGACACTCCTCTCCAGAAGGGCGTCATCCGCCGCTGCCGGGGGCTGCGGGGCTGGGCCTGGGGCTGCCGCGGGGACAGGGACACGCCGCGGCTCTGAAACAGAGCAGGGGGACCGTCAGCACACGTGGCAGCTGCAGCGCTCCCTCGTTCTGCTGCTGAGCTCCACGGGCTTCATTTTAAGTGAAGCGCTTGAAATCTTTCTGGTTTTCAGATCGCAGACCCTCTGGGTAAAGCACGGTTTGCAGCCTGAGCCCAGAGAAATATCTACCCAAATTAATGATGGTTTTCATCTTCTTGGGAGTGAAGGCAGAATCACTGGCCGAGCTGTGGCTCAGAGCAGCCCAGTATTCACTAGGCAGTAACTACATTTCTATGATGTTGAATCCTCTAAAAAGCCCTGCTGTCACGTCTTAGCTCCTGCCAGTTTTCCATCCAAATCATAACAGCTTTTGTGGACTGCCTGTCCTTTGAATTAGCCCTTTAAATAGTTTATTTCAGTACGGTCTCAGTTTACCTGGCTGAGCAGCAGTGAGCAGAGCAGAAGGGCTGCCATCACTTTCCACCAGTGCATCTTCCTAGCGGGAGCTGTCCCTTGGAGCAGCCGTGGGCAGAGGAGGCACAAAGAGCTCCAGTCAGGACTCCCCAGGCTGTCAGCTACATTTTTATAGACTTCATTCTCTTATCGTTGCATCAGCTGCCCGTTATTACAGGAGCAAAGTTCGCTTTGGAGCAAGAGGGAATTGCTAAGTCTACATCTGCTGCACTGATCTGGTTCAAGGCCTGACTCGAGCTAATGATTTACTCCCCTTCCACTTGTACTTTGTCTGGTCAGTTGTGCTGACCCCTTGTGCCAGCTGTTCCTTTTTTTAAAACCCTCCTAAGATGTTACCAGAACTCCATGGTCTATTTGTAAGCAAAAGGGGGGGTGGCCCAAATTATTGTGGTCAAAATCAAAAGCCTAATTTAACTTCTGTAGCTCTGAGTTGGCCAACCAGGGGTAAGGGTTGTCTTGCCAAGCTGATTTGGAGCAGAGAAGTGTGCATTTGTTTCTCACTGTTGGTACATGAAAGAACCATAAGGAAGTTGCTTGACCTTTATTTCCAGGCACACAGTGCTCAAAAAGCAGGTGTAACATTTTCCAGTTGGGCTTGGGAATGCAAAATGTGTGATAACTCACAGAGCTCTTCCCCCAGGAATCCCAAGGTGTCAGAGATAATCATCTCTGGGTAGATAATGGAAGAGGCTGCTCAGGGCTTGTCTGGAGCTGAGGAGCTCCCTGTGCAGACTGTGGTTTCATGGATGAGCCATCTCTGCCCCGAGCTGTGTCACTCACCATCAGGCTTCCAAAAGTGCCAGCAGCTCCCATGGGGGTGGAGGGGCTCATTGGCATGGAGAGGAAAAGTCAGTTTTTCCATTGTGGAGTGAGGTTGCAGCAGCAGACTCAGGTGTGAGCACAGCTGGTACCTCTCATCTCCTCTCCCCTCTGCCTACACACTTGTGCTTGTCCCAGTGTCTCGTGGCTCCTCACCTGTGGGATCTTGTGGATCTTGCTGGATGGGGCTTGGTGAGGGTGGGGAAACTGCAAGAGCTTTAACCCAAAGCACGCTCTGGTTCTGTCTGGCACCCACGTCTGTCAGGTCAAGACATCTGAGGTTGCAGAGTGATGTAGAGAATTCCAGCCTGTGTCACTGTGTGCAGGTTTTGGAACGCACTGTTTGAGTTCAAGTAAATATGATTACTTTATTAAATTACTATATAATTACTAAATTACTTTATAAAGTAGTGAGTGTATAATGAACTGTTTTAGCTAAATTGTAAATACAGATCTGGATGTCACAGGCTCTGTTTCTCTGATTGCTTAATGTGAAGGCACAAGTGCCAGCGTGGAGGGCAAGTGACTTAGATTAAGATAATGCAGCGATGTCAGATGATTTCCCCTTAGCCCAAATTTCCCTGGGATGAAAAGAAAAACCTTCCCAGCACAGTGTACAACACTATTTCATCATTCCCATCATAGGATGGTTCTTACACACCTTCCTCTGCCCTACTTGTTTTGCTTCTCTGGGAGAAGGAAGCAAAATTTTCCTTATTTCACTTTCTTGGATCTTAAGAAGGGAAGGAAATGGGACAGTAAATCATGGCAGACAAGTAGCTGAATGTAAAAAGTTTATTTTATATTTGGGTGGGAATTTCTCAGTTGTTTTTCCCATGGAGTCCTTCCTTTTCATGTAACTGAGTTCTAATTTCTGCTGTTTCCATCAGGCACGAGTGTAGAACACAAAGGAGGACAAGCAGCAGGAGCAGGAGCCCTGATTACTTCCATGAAGCACAGGGACTGGAAGAGCAGCAGAGCTCTCTGTAAGTCATCATCTCTCAGCTTTTTTGGCTGGGGAAGGCTGGTACTTTGTGATGATGATAGATCAGAATTGTTGTCTGTCCCTCTGGGTCACTAATAGCATCAGACTGTCCCTGTCAGGCAGCAAACTGCTCTGTGCAAGAAACTGGGGGGAAAAAAGAGTATAACTGAGCTGGTCCTTTCCATGCCCTCAATTCCCACAGGCCAGCAAGACACCACAGCAGAGATGTGAGAAAAGAAACATTAAAGTGTTGCTCTGTTGCCACTTCTAATAATTGCCCAAAGGAGAACAGAAATAAATGAGCGAAAACTTCTCAAGCGCCTCGTTCAGACTCTGAAATGCCCACGGGCAGAGTCACAGGGTGGCTGGGAAAGTTTGGGATGGCTGGGCAAGGTCAGGATGGGGCAGGGGAGGCTGGGCAGGGTAGCAAGGGGCTGGAGCAGCTCGGTGCTGACCCCGTCCCTCGGCGCTGACCGTGGCCGCGGTGCCGCTGCCCCTCTGTTTGCGTTAGTCTGGCCCCTGGGCCAGGCGCGGTCTGCGAGCAGGGGCCTCGTGAGAGCCCCGGGCAGCGGCTGGGACAGCGCTCGGTGACAGAGCTGCTGAACGGGGGCTGCCACTGAGGACACCGCCTTCTGAATGAAGCCTCTCAGGGACGGGGACTGTTACACCGGCACACAGCGACATTCAAACTGCCAGGGGCAGGGTGAGATGGGATGTTGGGAATGGTTCCCTCTGAGGCCCTGACACACATTCCCAGAGGAGCTGTGGCTGCCCCTGGATCCCTGGCAGTGTCCAAGGCCAGGCTGGACAGGGCTTGGAGCAGCCTGGGACAGTGGAAGGTGTCCCTGCCATGGCAGGGGTGGCACTGGATGGGCTTTGAGGTCTCTTCTGAGATGAATCTGCCTCTGTACATCTCTGCCAGCTCACAGCCACAGCAGCCACTTTGTTGTCCCCCGCTTGCTTAAGCTGCCTAGAAAATACCAGTGACCCAAAATGCAGCTAAGCACGGAATATTTTGGGGACAACTTGGGAGCACTGGCTGATTGATTTTATTGCTACTTTTGCCAGCCTCAGGCAGTGCTTGGAGGAAACACGAGGCTGAGCTCAGTCTCACGTGCTCTGATCCCCAAAATACTCCAGCACTGAGCTATAAAAATTGCATCGCCCCAGCTTCCTGAAGTGAGAGCCTGAGCATCATTGTCTTCCTGACAGCTCAGCCCTGAGCACACAGGGAAACGTCATTCCTGCCCTGCAGATAAGATAAACTCCCAGGACAGCTCCAGGAATAGCACGGCAGGAACACCAACGTGTTGCTGTGCATGGGGTGGGAGCTTGAGGCAAGTCAGAGGAACATTGGGAGGGAAAAATTAGGATAAAGGAACCAGCCAGGTGTTCTGAGCTTCCAACAGTGAAGGTGTTTCTATACTCAGAGACACAAGGTGAATTTGTCACCCTGTGTCAACTTTATTACCAGCAGCTGATTTTTTTAATCATCTTCAGGCACTAAACAGTCTTGCTTCTCCTGGCAGTTTTCAAGAAGGTTCTGATGCAGCCTCTTACCACTGATCAGATATAGGTGTAGTTAATTACCCAATTAACATTAGCATAACTAGGTAATTAGAATCACAGGATCAGAGAACAGCCCAGGTTGGAAGGGACCTTGGCAGATCAGCTGGTACAGGCATTTGTGGGAAGGGAGCCCAGAGGAGGTTACCTGGCACCCCGTCCAGTCACCTCCTGAAACCCCCAGGCTGTTCCAGGGACAGATTGTTCTCACTGGAAAAAATTCCTTTGTAACACAGAGATGAAACCTCTCCTGGTGCAGCCTGTACCTGTTCCCCTTCATCTTTTGCCCGGGGCTCCCGTGAAGAGCGAGCCTCCAGCCAGAGGTCAGGGTCCATCCCAAATCCCAAGCCACCAGCCAGCCCATCCAGCTTTAATCAATACCAAACCAGGGAGTGTTTGTTTTTCACAGATCTCAAGGCTGAAGGAAAAGCAGCAGCCAGCCAGTGATGGGAAAAATAAAGGGGACAAGGAACAATTCCAAACCAGCCCTCGCTGCACTTTATACTGAGGAATATTTCAAAGAAACGGGAATTACGAAGGCTGGAAGTGCTCTAAGATAAAACATCCGAGCACATGGAACTTCAGCCTGATTATCTGCCTGTACAGAGAGAACCAGACAAGGGATTTGATGCTCCTCACCTCAAACAGCTCAAGACACGGATTTCACACAGAGTCATGGGGCAAAGTTACAGTTTATTAGCCAAGGCTTATCTCTGTTAATCCCCTCCGGCCATGGGAACAAGCACAGCAGGTCCCCGGGGAGCTCCGGAGCCACGTGGGCACTGCTCGTGGGCACTGGTCACTGCTCCTGGTCACTGGTCGTGCTCGTAGTCAGCCGGGTTCTTCCTCTTGAGCCGCTCAAACTCCTGCGTGCCCCAGGAATAAATGAGGTAACCGAGGGCTAGAGCTGGCAGGGACAGAGGACAGCCACGGTCAGGGGACACCACAATGAGGGGACACTGCTAGAAAGGGACGCTCTCCATGGAGGGACAGTGGAATGAGGGAACGCTGCTCTAAGGGAATAATGCAGTGAGGGGACACTGCACTAAGGGGGCACTCACATTAAAGTGGCATACGATGCAGTGACTGGACACCTACAAAAGGACACCGCAGGGAAGGGACACTGGAATAAGGGGGTTTCACCACAAGGGGACACTGGAATAAGGGGGTTTCACCACAAGGGGACACTGGAATAAGGGGGTTTCACCACAAGGGGACACTGGAATAAGGGGGTTTCACCACAAGGGGACACTGGAATAAGGGGGTTTCACCACAAGGGTACACTGGAATGAGGGAATGCTGCTCTAAGGGAATAATGCAGTGAGGGGACACTGCACTAAGGGGGCACTCACATTAAAGTGGCATACGATGCAGTGACTGGACACCTACAAAAGGACACCGCAGGGAAGGGACACTGGAACAAGGGGGTTTCACCACACGGGGACACTGGAATAAGGGGGGTTCACCACACGGGGACACTGGAATAAGGGGGGTTCACCACACGGGGACACTGGAATAAGGGGGGTTCACCACACGGGGACACTGGAATAAGTGCGTTTCACCACACGGGGACACTGGAATAAGGGGATTTCACAACACGAGGACGCTGGGAGAATGGAATATTCACAATATGGGGACACCGTAGTGAGGGGACACCGCACCGCGCTCGGCACCTCCCTCCTGCGACACAACAACATCCCACAACCCTCACTCTGCCCCAGTGCTTCCCCCTGCCCAAACTTACACTACGAAAGGGGTACAAAAAAGAGGAAACCCCCTGTACTCACGGGGCACCACCTTCAACACCTGGGAGGCGAAGCGGCGGCCCACGTTGGGGACGCTGTGGGACAAGACATTGGGGAAGGCTTGCTGCTCGAAGGGCGACAGGCTGTAGGAGATGACATGGCGCACTCGCGCCAGGTTCCCGAAGTGCTTCCCCATGGCCGCGGTGTCCCCTCGGTCACCGCGCAATGGCCGCCGGCCGCCCCGGAACTGCCTCGGCGAGGCCTTCCGGGGCACCGCGAGCTGCGCTTTCCGTTTGTAATGAACGGCAGAGGCGATGAAATATGCGTGTGATAAATCAAAGTTATACTAAAGTGTGTTTTTAACAGGCGATTTGTAATAAATGATGTGCGCCATGAACGGGTCCTGTCCTGAGGGAAGGGGGGGAGAGGCGGTGCCTCAGAGCGGAAAAGCCGCCAAAAATAAATAACGGGGGAAAAAACACTTTTGTGTGGCGATTGTGGAGCTCCCATGGAAAATAAATCATGGTCTGAGGAAAATCCCACTTTTGTGTGGCGATTGTGGAGCTCCGATGAAAAATAAATCATGGTCTGAGGAAAAACCCCACTTTTGCGTGGCGTTTGTGGAGCTCCGATGAAAAATAAATAATGGTCTGAGGAAAAACCCACTTTTGTGTGGCGATTGTGGAGCTCCGATGAAAAATAAATCATGGTCTGAGGAAAAACCCACTTTTCCTGTGGCGATTGTGGAGCTCCCATGGAAAATAAATCATGGTCTGAGGAAAATCCCACTTTTGTGTGGCGATTTTGGAGTTCCGCCAAAGTGTCTGAAGCAGAAAATCATGGAATTATGGAAGAGTTAGCGCTGGAAAATGCTTTTAAAGGTTAAATATTCCACCACACCCCTCCTCTCTCCCCGCCCCGCAATGAGCGTCGTAAACAATATTGGAATTATTATTAGAATGTATGAGACACCTACCACATAGCTGAAATTACTATTAGATTATATTAGATAGCTTCAATATTACTGAAATTATTAATAGAGTCTATAATTGTTAGACTATATTAGACATATTCCATATTATTCGAATTATAGAATATATTCAACATCAAACTTATTTAAATTATTATTAGAATATATTAGAGATCTTCAACATTATTGCAATTATAATTAGAATCTATTAGAATTATGATAGTACATCAGCTTCCACATTAATGGATAATTGTTAGGATTACTAGAATATAATAAATAATCTTCCACATTGTTGAAATTATTAGAAGATACTAGAATTGTTAGGCATATTTAACATTATTGGAATTATTATTAAACTAGATGAGCATGGTTAGAATATTATACATTTTCACCATGATTTGAATTATAGTAGAATTATTAGACTGCATTAGACATTTTCAACTTTATTTGCATCATTATGCTATATTAGACATATTTGCCATTATTTAAACTAATATTACACTACATTAGATTTGTTAGAATATGTTGAACATTTTCAACATTGTTGGAATCATTATTAGAATATATCAGGTCCAACATTATTGGAATTATTACAATATATTACACATATGTAATATATTATTATTGGAATTATTATACTATATGAAAGATTATACCCATTAATGGACTACTAGAATATATTAGGATTATTGGACTACATTAGACATTTCACCATAATTAGAAGGATTTGTCTCAGGAAACAATTCCATTTATTTTTCTTTTCTGGCAGGTGAGCAAAGCCAAATTCCCAGGGTTTGAAGGAAAAAGCAGGAGTGATACAATCCAAACCGACCCAGCTGCCCACAGTGCTGGCACCAGGATGGTTTTATGTGACACCAGGATTCCGTTTTGAGCTTTTGGTGTCAACCACTTTGATTTCAGCAGTCAGAGACTGAAAGCTGGAGCAGGATCCTCACTTTTAGGGCAGATTAGCACTCCAGGAGCTCTCCAGACACCCCACCATCCGTGTGTTCAGTGACCAGGTGAACCAGACTGACACCACTCAGCAGCCCCTGCCCTGCCAGGCTGAATTCCCGGCCTCTGGAAGTGCTCAGGATCTCAGGTAGGGGCTGGTTGGGTGGCTGAGTGCACAAAGTTACAGCATTTATTCATTAATCCATTAGCAATTCAAGGTTAAAGGATGTTCTGAACAAGTTTTACAAGACAGTGCTGCTCCACAGCCTTTAATTAACAAACAAGAAAAATCCCCACTAAAGCTGAGAGGTTTTGTGTATGAACCCCAAGTCCAGGAGGAGAAAATAAATAATAATAAATCAATTACAGTAAAAATTTGATGTGAAAGCATCTAGAGTTGAGGCACTTGTTACCTACAGTTTCATTGTGAAATAAAGCTGTGGCCCCACATTTCAGAACATTAAACCCATTGAACAGTATTTTCATCAACACATTTAAGGCTTTTAGAAGCCATTTTGGGGGATTAAGCTTTTTTAAACAATTCTTCCTACTTCAGAAGCCAGTGGCAGTGTGGCTCCAGTGGACAATCCTCTGCCCTCACCCCATGGACAGCTGCTCCCTATTCTTTAATCAAAGGAAGCCTCACCTGATGCCAATTGTTACCAAAGAAGTGCCTTGATTTAAGTGTTCACAAATTACCCACAGCTGCTTTTAAATTCTTACCCTTTTTTTACCTGAGAAAGCCCAAAAAGTGCAACAGAAGAAAAGCAAAAAACAACACGTTAACGATAGAACTGTGAGGAAGGGTTTTGTCACCCTGCTTGGAAGAGCTGGAACGTGGCAGGGGAAGAGAATGAAAAACTGAAGAAATAATCCTGACATTAAAGACTTTCTCCCCTCCCTAGTCCTTGCTGGAGATGCCGCACACAAGGTTTATGTAGAGGCAGAGTAGCAGGCACTGCATGTCAGGGTATGTTTGATAGCCATTTATTTCTCTCTTTTCTTTTTTTAAATCTGTAATAAAGCAGCTTAAAAATAGACATTTAGTACTTGAAACCTTTCCCCCGTTTTAAATGCAAAATCCTCCCGATAAAAAGACACTATTTACATTTAACTGCACATTCTAGAAAGGCTGAGTGAGTACAAAAACCAGTGCTCTGATGTGAACCCCCTTCTGCTATGTCGGTGCTGCCTCCCAGCTCCCGCAGTCACAGCGGCGCTGCTCGGCCGGCCGTAGCTGCAGGACCCCGAGAGTGCAAAACTAAAAGCTGCGTCTGGGAGTGCGAACGCGGCCCGAAGCAGAGTGCCGCTAGCGGCAGGTGCACTTGGTGGCGATCATGTCCTCGTACTCCTTGTAGGCGATGGAGCCGTCGGGCTCGACGGTCAGCACGCTGAGCGGGCTGTAGGCGGCCGGCACGCACGAGGGCCTGGGCACCGAGGGGTCCAGGCGCTCGTAGATGAGGGTCTGCACCATGGTGTGCACCGGGGAGCCGTAGCGGTGGCCCAGGGCGCGGGGACAGTCCCCGCGGCAGAACTGCGGGCTGTAGCGGTGCGGGGCGATGATCCAGCGGTCCCAGCGCAGCTGGCTGAAGCTCAGGCGGAAGTTGTGCAGCTCGCACTCGTGCTGAGGGAACACGAACTGCTTCAGGTACTCGCTCAGGTTATGAGGCGAGGTGGCTGGGGCCGCTTTGGGGTTCTCGTTCCTTCGCTGGCGAGAGGCCCTTTTACCCTGGGGGTTGCCTTGGTCACCCTGCGGAGGATCCGCCAGCGGGCTGCTGCTTTTCCCCCCGTGCCCCAGTGAGCTGCCCCGGTGATAAGCTTGCTCGCTGGTGTCATTCAGATACAGCAGAAGGGAAGGGGGAGCCAGTGTCACATTAACAGCGTTTTCCAGTTTCGTGCTCCCTTGTGGGTCACCCGTCAGACAAGTGAAGTTCAGAGCCATGTGCACGTTCCTCCTGTTCATAGCAATCAGAGGCTGGAGGAAAGAAGTCACATCCATCTCCACCCATTTGCGTTTCCTAACGTCAAAGTGCAGGCTAAAAGCTAAAGTGTGGGAAATGCTGGGACAAACTTGGCTGGAAAAATCATGTTCCTTAAGGGATAAATGGCATATGCAGGTAATGGAAGAGGAAATGGGAACAGATGTGTCAAAGGAATAGAGCAAGACAGACTTGAGTAAGTGCTCCAGAGCAGTAACACGATCCAAGCTGAAGAGTAAATCCACCGAGTGAACATCTCCTGGGAAGGGAAACAGATTCCTGTAATGTTAGTATGTCTTATTTTTCCATCTAGACATAAATACTGTTGTAGTGGATAAATAAAAAGTATTCAGCAGCGTAAGAAGAATTTCAATGCCCTCCCTTATATTTACTATGTGAAATTTCTACTTTGGACAGGGACATATGAGTTAAAAATTAAGAAATCTTAAAAAAAAAAAAAAAAAAAAAAAAAAAAAAAAAAAAAAAACCAAAAGAAACCCCCTGATTTGAACAGTTATTAGGATTCATTTCTTTAAAAGAACCAGCAGAGGAGGAAGTCAGCTGTTGTCTCTTTAGTGCTGGTGTGGGGTAACAGGAACTAAACACTCCAGATGGTACAAACCATGAACCCATCCTCAAAGGGCTGTTCCTGCGCAGCAGCACAATGCTTGTATTGATCTGTCTTTCTAGTGAAAAACCCAGGTCAGGAGAACTCAGGTCACCTCAGCAGGATTAACAGCCAACGATTTCTGGGTGCTGTTGTTGTGAGCAGCCCACGTGTAAGAAAGCCATGGAAGCACCATAAGTTACAGTGTGCCCAGCCATCCCAGCTCTGAGCCTGATTTACAGTAATTCTACTCTTCCCTTCAGGCTTTGGTCATGATTCTTCTCTAGCAAACGTACCAGGCAAGGAGAGGAGCCTCTGGCAGTGGGTTCTGGCAGCTTGGTACAAGTCTCATACCAGTGCTGTAGCTCTTTGAAAAAAGCAAAGCCAAGATGGGCTGTAGAAGGAAATCTCCTGCCCATTATATCTCAATATTTTTCCACTTTTCTTACTTCACTTAGATCTGCTTGTGCCTTTTTCTGACTCATGAGGAGATGAGTCAGCCTGAAACATCAGCATGCCTCGTACATACCACTTGTGTGGTGTTCCCCAGCCTACAAAGTCTGTACCTAATGCCACTCAGGGAGAAGTAGGCTACGAAAAACTCCCCCAGTTCAGGAGAAGAGCCTCCAGGACTAAAATAGCAGCAGCTCAGAAGGAAGGAGGTATTTTTATCTGGTGCTGCCTGCACAGAACACACAGAAACCCGCGCACCTACCTACCTACCTTTCCCCAGGTGCGCGGGGCTGTGCTCGCATTCCCAGCACGGGGTGAAGAGCCGCACCGTGTTATAGAGGCGGCCTCGCTGCGCCTTGGGGATGCCGTCCCTGGTGGCAGACATCCTGTACAGCCTCTTCATGTACCGAAGGGCCCTGGAGTCCGGCTGCAGCCGCGGCGCCTCGCTGTGCCAGCCGCGGGGGCCGCGGTCGTGCAGCACCTTGAGCAGCGGGGGCAGGAGGGCAAGGGCTGGTGCCCCACCTTGGGGCAGCTGCAGCCCCGCGCTGAGCTGGCTGGCAGCATCCTCAGGAGCTGCCAAAAACCCAGGGGCCTCCCCAGAGCCCCCCCGGCCCCTGGAGCGGGGCGAGCACTGGGTGCCAGCAGAGAGCCAGGGCAAGCAGCAGTACAAACAAACACAAATCCTCCAAGTGCTCTCCATGCTCTCGAGGGCTGCAGATGAAAAATTACCTCCCCTCAAGTATTCGGGGAAAACCAGGAGTGCCTGAGCCCCATCCCTTATATAGGTTGCAGCTGTGGAATGTGAGGGAGGTTTCCTTCTGATTAGGAAGCAAAGAGAAAGGTCTGCAGCTGGCCCCTGAAACCACAGGTTCAGTGCAGTTGGGCTAAGCCTTGGCCCTAGAAGCTTATTATAAAGAGATACTAATTCTGAGTTAACCTTTTTCACATGGGAAATGACAGGCTGGGAGTGAGTGCCAGCCCGCAGAGGGAGCTGGGGAGGCGTTAGTGTTTGCCTGCTCTAATTAATCCTGGTTTATTTGCAGGAATATAAAAAGCTAAATATTACTGCTCTTAGCCTTTGGCCTCTTTCCATGTGCTGGTGGAGTAGTTTTACCAGCTCTGAGCAGAACAATCCAGCCCCCAGCTGCTCACTGGGTATAAAGTTGTGGGTTTTGTTAAGGAAGAAGGTTTGAGGCTGCTTTGAGAGCATCTTACAGGTAGCTTAAATTAGGAGTTCTGTCAGATGTTCTCCCTCTTGCCTTGGTGTGCTGCAGTGGAAAGCTGAGTTTGCCAAGCTTGTTGCTATCTCTTTCAGCTTCCCTGGTGTATTTTCTTGCCTGAGAAGCTCTTGTTTACAAGCTGGAAAGCAAAGAAATCCCTGAAGAATCAAAAATTGTGAAAATGGAGTCTGCTGGTGTTACCTGCCTTGTTTGCTGCCTGAGGTGAGGTTTGAGGTCACCTGCTGTACACCAGATTTGAGTTGTTTTTTCAGAAATTTTTTATACTGGTCCTTCTTGCAGGATCTTCGTCACAGGGTTTCAGTTGTGGCTTTAAGGTAGGAGTAGGGAAATTGTTTCTCATTTTGTTGGTGTCTTGTTTAATTTACATTATTGTTGGATGTGGTTAAGGTGCAAGTCTGGTGCTGCAAACTCCAGAGCAGGGGGGCTGGAGGATTTTTGTGATTGGGAAACACAAGGTGTTTTCAGAAATCCCTTCTTATCTAACTATATTACTTGGAATCAAGGCCGAGGCCAATTGTGGCGAGTCAAAAAGGTTGCTGAATTTACTTTGAATTACAGAATTTCCTGAATTTACTTTGAATTATTAATAGAAGGTATGTGGAACAAAAAGCATCAACCCCAAGATTTACACAGCATCTGCTCAGTGCTGGCAGTGGCTCACTGGTGATTGGGCTGGTTCCCACTTCTGTCTTCCCAAAATAAGCTCTATTTATTTTTATCTTAATGGGTCAGGGCTGCAGCTCCTAAGCACAGCTAATGGTCTCAAGGGCATCCTTTAAGTTTAAACAGGGTTTTGACTCATTTTTATGGGGGCTTTTGGAGAGGGACAATCACTCTCTGTAGGCTGCTTACAGACTTCCAAACTGCTTTTATGCAGGGCAATAAAAATTACTCAAATCACCATCCCACAATAAGACTGAAGCCTGTTGGGTGGAAAAATGCTTCTTCCTTCCCATTAGTATGTCCCCAAAACCCCAAAGCACTGACACTCATCTGTGGTGAGGCACACTCCCATTGTTACTGCTGGGTTTTAAGCTGCCTCCAGCCTTGGTGTGAATTTCAGCTCTTCTGGCATTTGCTGAATCATTTTATTTGGTTACAAAGTCGTGGCTGCAAGGTCAGTGCCTAACAATGAAAGCAGTGAGTTCTCAGAAGGTAAACAAGGGGAAATCCTTCCAGGCTGGGACACAGCCCTGTCCTGGGCTGGGAACTGATGGTTACCCACATTTAGGCACTCCCACTTCTCCCCCACAGCACGTGCACAGCAACAGTAAAGGGTGAATGAACCTTTAGGTGACTTTGTCCTGCAGGATTAAGGATGACAAACCAGATATATTTATACAGAAATAAATGATTTATCATGCTAGTGATAAGACTAAAAAGGCCTTAAACAGAATTATTTGCTAGCCAGTATGGGTAGCCAGAACTACTAGTATAGTACAGTGCACTAGTTTCGAAGCAAAATTGAAGCATTTATATTAAAGCAGTTATATTGAGGCAATTATACTAAAGATAGCAAAAAGCATTAGCTAGAGAATTGTGTTACTCATCCAGACCAACGACAGTGGGCAAATCTCTGGCTCAGCCCTGAGGAGTGGCCTTGAGGAGTGTCCCCACTCCAGGGAGGAATCTCCACACACTCTCCAGGAGGGGTGTGCTGGAAAACCCTCTATTAAACAGTGGGCCTGGGCTGTCAGGCAGATGTGTCTGGGCCAGCTGTGCCAGCTCAGCAGCTTTGGGTGAGGTGTCAGTAGCATCACTTTTTTTATTCCTTTATCAGGCACTTCATCATCTGCCATGTTTTCACCTTGCTCTCAGGATGTTTAACTTTGGGATCCAAGGGTCAGGCTGGTTTTAGCATTATTCTCCCCAAAAGCAGTGTGAACCACTTCTCCACTCACTGACAGCTTTTCAAGCAGGGCATTGTTTGAGTTGTTCCCCTCTCCCCACTCCAGGCAGAGCATCCTGAGCAGGGACTGCACCCCCAGCCCCCCTTCCCTGGGGACACCACGGGAGTCACAGCACAGAGGCTTCTGCTAAAAAGCAGCACAGAGGGGATGAGATCTACTGAATGTCCCCTGCAGTGTCTCACTGACACAAAAAGCTCTGAGCACGAGTCTCAGGCTGCTCTGATTCTCTGTGCAGTTTGTTTATTTAACAAATTGTGCTGCCAAGTGTTCTCAGCAGAGCTGTCTGGGACCCCGGTGGAGCCTGGCCTGGCCATGCAGCACAGATTTTCCATCTGCCCAGCAGGAGCTTCCCAGCAGTTTCTCCCCATGCTGCTGAACTAGGTCAGGCTCTCACTGCCTTCCCCATGCTGCAGACCTGGGCACAAAACCACCCTGAACTGTGAATTCCCTGCTCCTGCATGGAGCTGCCTGTCAGGATTGCTGTGTGTCCAAGCATCCTCTGTCCCTGGCCCATGTCACACCCATCCCAAAGCACAGGTGCCATGGGGTAGGAGCAGGAGCAGCAGAGGAGCTGTTCCTTTTCCACACCATCAGGAAACCACGGTGGCTTCCCAGAGCCATCCCACTGGCATGGCAGCAAAGCCCAGGGAAGCTTTCACCTGGTTTCCTATTTCACATGCAATGCCTTGAGCCTTTTGGCCCACACCCAGGCAGAGGGGCCCAGCACGAGGTCTGGGCTCTTACAAATTCATAGAAACCGGCAAAAAGTGAGACTTTCTCTGACCAATTTCAGAGCAGCCCTCACAGCAGTGTCTGGGTCTGTCCCAGCTGTGCTCACCCCAGTGCCAGAGGTGAGCCATCTTTTCTAGAACAGCCCTTTTCCCAGGGAAATGCAAAGCTGAAGATTGCAGGGGTTTGGGAAGGGGGGCTGTTCCCCTGGAGGTTGCTCAGTGCCAGGGGGCCGGGGCGCTGGCTCTGCAGGGGCTCTGTGGGACTGTCAGCACAGCACGAAAACAGCCCTGTGCTTCCTCAGCCAAATGTTCCCAGTCCTCCCAGGAGCATCTCAACTGGCCCCAGCTCACAAAGCCAACTGCATACAGACTTCGTTTTTATGTCAGATCTGTTCCCACCAAGTGCCAAAAGCAAGCACAGGGGAAAACTTAAAAATAAACCACGACAGCTCTGAGCAGGGTGAATTTGGGCAGAGCAAGGAATGACAATTCCAGCATTCTCCTGATCAGCTGATGTTCTGCACTGAGCAGAAAGGATTTACTGGCTGCAGGGCTGGGTTTGGAGCCCTGCCACCAGGCACACGCCTGTCCCACGCCCATGAGGGATCCTGGTGGGGCCAGAGCAGGAACCCACCACCAAAGATGACTCTGGTCAATACCAGCCCTGGCAAAATCCCAGAGCATCCTGCTCCAGCCTCAGCTGCTGCTCCTGCTGTTCCTGCCTTACCTGAAGCAATTGTTGGGAGGTTGTAATTATTTTCCAAGCTTAAAACAAAATCCCAATCCTTTCCCAAGACAGAAGCATTCCTGCCCTGCCATCGCTAAGACAAAGTTGTATTTTGTAGTGCACATCAACCTGAAGAAGTGCTGAGGTACAAATTTGCCTTTGCAGAGCTGCTGCTGCTTCATGGCTTTGTCCTTAATTTCAAGCCTGGAGTGATTCAAGTGAGTTTCCACTCCTGGGATAAGATTTTCTTCCCTTTAATGCTCCAGGATAAAGTGTGAAAGTTGTTCCCTGTTGGATCAGCGTTACCCATTCCCTGCTTGTGCGGGCAGTGACTACAGCAGAGAGGGGCAGCATCAATCAGAAAGGATCCAGGCAGCCCCTGAGTCTTTCCTGCAGGACTGTGAGGGAGAGGGAGAAAGGAAAAAGCTCCCCAAGCATCAAGAGCCTTCCAGCCACATGTGCATAAAAATCCTTTCCCGCGCCACGTGACCGAGGAAGAGGCACAGATCCATTACACAATAATAAAAATATGCCTTTGGCAACGTGGAGCCAAAGAGGAGCTGCTGCAGGGAGCTCAAACTACGCACAAGAAGGAGTAAAACAGGAATAAAAGGGACAAAGTTAATCCTGCACAGCCCTCCCAGGCCCTGCTGTGGCAGGACGGGGCTGTGGATCTGCAGCAAAACATCTGCCTGAAGCCCTGGGGGCTGCCAGCGCCTGTCAGGATCTCACTGAGGAGATCAGGCTGGTGAGTAGATCCACTTTTCCTTTCTCTGCCTCTCCCTCCTCTTAACCTTAACTCTGAAAACTTCCCAAATAAGGTCTAAGTCACTGAGCACTCAGGTTTCCAAAGCTTGCACAGGAATCCATAAAGCCAACAGTTGCCAGTTAAAGAAATAACACCAAGAGGGAAACATTCCTCTGCTTTTGCTGGGAGCTCCCACCTCCTTCAGCCTGTCCCGCACTGGGCAGCTGCCGAGACGGGTTTGAGCTCGGGGTTAGGAAGGGTTTGGCACAGGAATTCCTGGTGTTTCTGCTCCAGGCTAGGGAAGGTTTGGCACAGGAATTCCCGGTGCCTGCAGCCAAGGACAGAAGGTGCATCCTCTGCTTTCCCTCCCTTGCTTTGTGCAGCAGCGGGGAACACCTCAAACCGCTGTTGGTGTAAGTGCTTCCCTGGCTCCTATCAGTTAAATCCTAATCCATTTCCTGTGTTCTGTCACTGCTGTCACACCTGATTTCACCCAAATCAGCCTCACACCCAAGGGCTCCTTTTGCTTCCACCCCGGGGACGCTGCAGGGCAACCTCCAGAGCTGAGAATTAGGCTCATGGGGATAATTATTATCTTAAAGATTAATTAAGACACCTTGAGGTACACTAGGAAATTATGAGGTACAAAGATGGATGTTTTATTTGAGAAACCCTCGAATACTGAAAGGAAATAGAGAAGAAAGTCACGGTGCTCGCTCACTGCTGGGTCCCTGCTCCTGCTCCTGCCTCCCTCCCTCCAAGCAGCAATTCCCTCAGTTTCCTATTCCCACCACCACATGGCACAGGGTGGCTTCACTGGCCAAAAAATCATCGTCACTGCACGTGCCACCAAACCCTGCATCTGGCAACCCTCAGGGATTTTCCTCTGGGATTTCAGCCCAGCTGCCCTGGAAGCAGCAGAAAGTACAGCTGATCCTGACTCTTCCAGGCAGGATCTTTTCTCACAGAAACACTTCTTTAATGCACAACAGGCATTGGTCACGGCCCAAAGGTCTCTAACCCTGGTGACAAAGCCATTGGTTAAAATGTCATTGGAAAATCAGCCCTGCTGCTGCACAGCCTCCTGTGCTGGGCTGGCTGCCCACACCACGGAGAGGGGAAATGCTGATCTGCTTCCAATTTGCTTTTTGGAGCTCATGGACCTTCTATATTGAGGAACAACTTTCCTTTTAAGGTGGAACAGCATGAGGTTTGCTCTCTTTCAAAAAGATTTCTTGAGGAGGTTATTTATAGATGCTCTTGTGGAAGTGGTGGTGCTTTGCATCCCACACACATTGCTGGGATATGGGATGAAGTGTTCTTGTGGTGCTGTTAATTAGCACCAGCTCTGGAGCTGTGCCAGAGCACAGCCCCAGCTACTTGGACACTCCCCACTTATCCAAGAACTGGTCCCATAGACCTCCCAACCTTGGGGGATTTTGTTTGCCACTTTTTATCCCATCAGGTCAAGGACCTGGGCTGTCTCAAGGTAACAGAAGTGATTATGGGGAGAAACAGGAGGAGCTGCCCTCCCATGCTTCTCACACCTTTCTTCTCCACATGAGGCATTCCCAGCTTTTCTCCATGTTGTGCTCCACAATGACATTTTCCCCTGCCACAGCTTGTGAGTCACATCTACCTCCAGACACCTCTCACTGCTCTGTCCCTTTGGAGGGCTTCCTGGGAAGCAGGGATGCAGCTTGCCTTGTGATCTCCCACTCCACAGGCATTTTGTTTCCCTTCCCATTAACTCAGAAGCCTTCATTCAACTTTCCACATGAACACTGGGTGGTGTTTTCCATCTCACATTAAACCAACCAGCAGCAAATCAGATCTGAAGAACCAAAGGGCTTAAGCAGCCACATCCAGCCCTGGATCTGGTTTGCATTTCCCTCTCCTCTGCATGTTCTTAATTATAATATCACAGAACTGGGGGCTCCCACTGAGCATAAATATGTAGGATCAGCTGGCTGGATTTGGAGCATCTAAATATGCATTTCCACCCCTCAGGAGCTGAGAGCAGGATGAGAGCTAAGGCCAACATGGAATTTACCCAGTGCTTTGAGCATCTTATTTCCAGGGCAGGAGTTGCACATAGCAGTACTGGGGAGCTGCTAAAGCTGAGCTGCAGTGGGGAAGGGGATGAGGCTCAGTTCATCTGACAGGCAAAAGGCACTAAGGCCTGGCCCAAAGCCTGCCCAGCCTCTCTTCTGAGTCCTGCCCTCACCACATGATGGGCTTTGTGCTTTGAAGGAACCCTAGTGACCCAGCCACGGGCAGGTCATGCTGGGGATGTTCACACCAAACCCCTTCTCCTTCTTCCACTCCCCTGCTTGGTTTCTGCACCCCTCTGCCATTGCTCCTGGTGTTTTGGGAGAAAAGAGGCTCAGGGAGCAAAACGAAATGAGGAATGGCCACAGATACAGACTTGGAGAAGAGTAAATTTAATAAAAATATTGGTCTGACCTAGAAAACTCCGTGAGCCAAGTCCTTGGAATCACATCACACCAAAGCAAAGAGCTCCCCCACCCTGCCAGGACAAGCCAAATAATCTCTCATTTTCGTGCAAGTTTCTACACCACCCGTGCCAGCGGTGCCCACAGGCTGCTCCCTGATCCCGTCTGCCCCCCACAGGCTGCTCCCTGATCCCGTCTGCCCCCCACAGGCTGCTCCCTGATCCCGTCTGCCCCCCACAGGCTGCTCCCTGATCCCGTCTGCCCCCCACAGGCTGCTCCCTGATCCCGTCTGCCCCCCACAGGCTGCTCCCTGATCCCGTCTGCCCCCCACAGGCTGCTCCCTGATCCCGTCTGCCCCCCACAGGCTGCTCCCTGATCCCGTCTGCCCCCCACAGGCTGCTCCCTGATCCCGTCTGCCCCCCACAGGCTGCTCCCTGATCCCGTCTGCCCCCCACAGGCTGCTCCCTGATCCCGTCTGCTCCCCACAGGCTGTGCCATGATCCCGTCTGCTCATCACAGGCTGCTCCCTGATCCCGTCTGCTCCCCACAGGCTGCTCCCTGATCCCGTCTGCTCCCCACAGGCTGTGCCATGATCCCGTCTGCTCCCCACAGGCTGCTCCCTGATCCCGTCTGCTCCCCCCAGGCTGCGCCCTGATCCCGTCTGCTCCCCACAGGCTGCTCCCTGATCCCGTCTGCTCCCCACAGGCTGTGCCATGATCTCTGCTGCGCTGCTCCTCTGGACCGTGCCCTGCGTGGCAAACCACATCCTGGGGGGCTTTGCCAAGCGGGAGCTGCAGGAGGGTGCCCAGCTGGCCTGCAGCCTGCCAGGGCCCCCCGGGCCCCCCGGGCCCCCCGGCGTGCCCGGCACTCCCGGCACCGTGGGCAGGATGGGCTTCCCGGGCAAGGACGGCAAGGACGGCCAGGACGGGGACAAAGGCGAGCACGGCGATGAAGGTAAGAGAGAGGCGCTCGACATGGCCATGAAGGGTGGAAGCTGTGGGGCAACAGCCCCTCCTCAGCTCCACCTGATGGGAGCCTCCTCCGAACGATGCCGCTGGTCCGAGGGGCTCCAGGCTCCCACCGCGTCCTCCCAGCTGCAGTTTGTGTTGGCTCCGTTTTGTGACACAGTGAGGCTGGCCCTGCGCTGCTCTGGGCTCTCTAGGAATGACAAGGATCTGTCTCAGGTTCCTGCTCCCAGGAAAACCAGAGCCACGTGGGAAAAGGCAGCGCCGGCAGCCCCGAGCGCTGTAACGGGAGCGGCGCTGGCCGTGCCGGACCCGGCGCGGAGCAAGGAGCCGAGGCGGGGCTGTGCCCGAGGGAGGCACCGGCAGCAGGAGCAGCCCTGCGCGCAGCAGAGATTTCCCTCTGCCACACTAGAGAGCACTCCTGCCTCAGCAACGCCAGCGAGCCCAGCCTGCGGCTGCTCCCTCCTCCCTCCCCAAACCGGGAATCTGGAGAGCAGATTTCCACCACAGCTGCATTTCGATCTGCTCTTGCTAGCAGCACGTCAAGAGGCGCTGCATAAATCCTCATGGTTTTGCTCAAATCAGATACCACCAGCCAGAATCACTGCCAGCCCAACTGCCTTCCCATCTCAAGGCAGCCCCTGCCCCCCTGGTTCATCCCCCAGCTGGGCTGGGCTGGGCTTGGCTTTTTTACCACATCTAGGCTTACGGGCAGCCCCTGCCCCCCTGTGTTTGCTGGTTCATCCCCCAGCTGGGCTGGGCTGGGCTTGGCTTTTTTACCACATCTAGGCTTACTTTTACCTTGCTTTTATACAGTCACATGCTAAATGTAAAAAAAAAAAAAAAAAAAAAGCAAAGAAAAATGAAAGACATGAGATCAAAAGTATTCACCTGCTCAAACTGAGGCTCTGAAAGCTTCACAAACCTGCCCCACTCTATAAAACCCAAGCATTTAAATCTTGTTCTGCAATTCCTCCTTTTTCTCAAGTGAACCAGATAATGGAATCAGCCTTTTGTCCTTAAAAAGGACAGAATTCCCCTGTCACCACACCAGCTCCCTGCCTACCCTGGCTGGTCAGTCAGTCCAGCCCCCGGTGGGATTTCATTGGGATTCTCACACCAGCAATGGCTTCCTGCTAAATGAAATCCCTGCTGCAATGCTCTAACCCCTTTCCACCCTCCGTATCAGCTCTTTCCCTCAAGAGTGATAAGAACTGATAAGATCATTTCTCTTCCAGGTCCCCAGGGCAGAACAGGAAACCCTGGCAAGCCAGGCCCGAAGGGGAAAGCTGGAGCCATTGGCAAGGGAGGGCCCCGGGGGCCCAAGGGTTTAAAGGGCAATCCCGGGAAAATCGGGGCCCCGGGCAAGAAAGGGCCCAAAGGGAGCCAGGGGGAGCCCGGGCTGCCGGGGCCCTGCAGCTGCAGCGCCAGCAAGGCCAGGTCTGCCTTCTCGGTGGCCGTGTCCACCAGCTACCCCAGGGAGAGGCTGCCCATCAAGTTCGACAGGATCCTGATGAACGAGGGGGGACATTATAATGCTTCCAGTGGGAAGTTCATCTGCAGCATCCCAGGGATTTACTACTTCACCTACGACATCACTTTGGCCAACAAGCACCTGGCCATCGGCCTGGTGCACAACGGCCAGTACAGGATCAAGACTTTTGATGCCAACACTGGGAACCACGACGTGGCCTCTGGATCCACCATCCTGGAGCTGAAGCAGGAGGATGAGGTGTGGCTGCAAATCTTTTACTCGGAGCAAAATGGGCTCTTTTATGATCCCTACTGGACAGACAGCTTATTTACTGGATTCTTGATTTATCCCGACCAAGATTATCTCAATGAAGTGTAGGAGGAGGAACTATGGGGAAAAATTAGGAAATGGGCCTCAATCCAACAAAGTGTGGCCTTACATGGGACATGCCTGGGATTATCAGATGATTCCACATTTGCCTATGGGATTATCAGCTGACTGCACCCTGTATGGGCTATTTAGACTTTTCCACAGGGTACCAGGCTTTCAGCAGCCTCATGAATGTCTTCATCCCAAAGCCACCCATTATGTATTCCATGATTATTCCAACATGCCATGGACGTGTAACTCAAATACTGGTGCAGAATGCTTTGGTTATTGCATTGCTATAATAAAGCATGGAAACCAACAGTCATTTCCTAAAGCTGGGCTGGGAAGTGCCACTGATGCTGGAGATTGTGTCACTGGGCCTCCTCCCCCACAGCCCAGCACACTCCTTGTTAATGGAATTGGGCTTTGCCAGCCAAAAAGAGTCAGGAATTTGTCAGCTGGAGTTGTAAAAGTCCCTCCCAGCCCCATCAAGGCAGCTCTAACACCAAAGGCATCTGGTCTGCACAGGAAGTGATTAAAAGGTCTTGTTTTAAGGCTCAGGGCTCCTCTCAGGGCACAAAGTGGTGCTCTGAGCACCACTGGTGTCCCTCAGAGCAGAGAATCAGAGTCAAAGAAGGGTTTGGTTGGGAGGGACCTTAAAACTCATCTGGTTCCACACCTATCAGATATTTAGGAATGGGGTCAGCATTAACATGATGATGTTTGTAAAGTCAAGAAAGAGATGAAGACAGAACTTAATTTCATTTATTTTATTGTTGGCTTTCAACACAGTGCAAGAGACTGGCCTTGCTGCCTTAGGCAATCTTCTTGCTGGTCCTTTTGTAGACTACACCAGAAGAAGTAGAAATCTGGAAAAAAGAACAACCCAAAACTTTGGTTGAGCAGGGTAATTAGAGTCCCAGGGGAACAGCCCTGGGGTTGGCTCAGGACCTCTCCTTTGCTTAAGATTTTTTCCTAAATTTCTTTGTTTTTTATGAACTACCCTGGATCTTTGAGCACTCACCTCTACCAGCTTCCCCCCACAGATCTCTGCAGTGTGGCGGTAGTTGGGGAAATCAGCTACAAGTTTCCCATCTTCCATTTTGACAGTTGCCTGTGAGAGAGAAAGGGTTCATGTTGCTGGGCTTGCTGGAATTTCTGTTGCCAGATTCTGTAAACACCTGCACACCTGGTGCTGGAAGTTTATGAGACAGAGGTTGTGTGCTGCACAGGGCTGGAATCCGTGGCCTTTAGTTCTTGAATGTTCTCAGGTTAAACAGACACTTGTTCATTTTCCAATTCCTGCAGGTTCCAGATCTGCACATCACTCATTAACAGCTCTGAAAATGGTCCTGGCAGCAGCCCAGGAATCAGTGATGATGGGCTCAGGGAACACCAGGATGGTCTGGGTTGGAAAGAGCCTTAGAGCCCCTCATGTTCCACCCCATGCCATGGACAGGGACACCTTCACTAGGCCTGACTCAGGTTTGTTTTTCACCCTAAATCCAAATCCACCTGAGGCTGGGGACCTGAAGAGCTCCATGAATTTACCTTGAACTTCTTCCCTCCCATGGTCTCCATGTCTGCCTCCTTGCCCACGGTGAAGGTGTTGGTGGTGGTGCGGCCTCCCGGGAAGTGCTGTGTCCACGTGAAGTCATTCCCGTTCTGCACCACCTCGGTCACAATCTTGCAGTTCCTTCCCATTTCAACCTTGTCACTGGGGAGACCTTAAACAACAAAAACACAGAGATTGTCAAATCTAAGCTGAATTTAACTGAAGGATGGTAGTGGTGTATTTGTCCTCAGAGCATCTGATATGTTGTTCATTTCTTATTTTTAATTTTTTTACAATACCAAAGCTCTGAGTTGAAATTACTGATGTAAAGAAAGATATTGGTACATTAATACGTGTGCTAAAACAAATCTTGCATTCTTTTCCTTAAGAAACAATACATAGGAAAAATGTACAAAGTACATAAAATATCCCCTTCTTCTTAACCTACACAAGCAATGCTTGGAGTTTCATCTGTGGGACCTTGGGCCTTTGCTATTTAACTGCACATACTTATTTGTATCTTTGCTCTTGCTCTTTAACTAGAGGCACATGGAATCTTTGGACAGTTTGGGTTGGGAGGGAGCTTAAAGACCATCCAACCCCCTCCCATGGCAGGGACACCTTCCACTGTCCCAGGCTGCTCCAAGCCCTGTCCAGCCTGGCCTGGGACAATTCCAGGGATCCAGGGGCAGCCCCAGCTGCTCTGGGCACCCTGTGCCAGGGCCTGCCCACCCTCACAGGGAAGAATTTCTTCCTAATATCCCATCTAAACCTACACCCTGCAAATTTGAATCCATTCCCCCTTGTCCTGTCCCTCCATTCCTATAAAGTCTCTCTCCCTCTTTCCTGGAGCCCCTTCAGGCACTGGGAGGCCACAGCTGGGTCACCCCGAAGTTCCTCCTCTCCAGGCTGAACAATCTCATCTCTCCCAGCCTTTCCCCAGTATTTTCTCCAATCCCTGCCCCGTGCCTGACCCCAGCCAGACTCACCAATCTTCTGCACAAAGGCATCGTAGTTCTCATCACCCTCGAACTCGTATTTGCCTGAGAATGCCATTGTTCCCCTGGGATGAGCCTGGGAAGCAGAACAGCAGCTGGCCAGAGCAGGATGGACCAGCGGGGCTGAGCCCTGCCTTTATAGACCAGCCCCAGCTCTCAGCCCACCTGGCCCACACCCCTCGGGAATGGAGCTTTATGGCCCCTGAGTCACAGCAGTGCCATCGACCTGTGTGACAATCAAGGTTATCAGGCAATTGTGCATCCTTGCCAATAACCTGGAGATCAGCAGGAATCAAGGCCAAAGGCTCAGCTTTCCTTTAGTGCAGACTTTAACAAAATTATGTATTTTTGCTTTTAAGATTTCACTGGTTTTGCATTCAGGATGGAATAAAAGTAAAATAAAACCGGACTATGCACCAGTTCTCAGCTCTGCAGAGAAGGACCTGGGGAAACTCATGTCACCACCTTTGCACTTTTGATATAAAAGTGGCTGTACAATGACTCTGAACTATCCTGAAAACATATTTGACACTTTTTAAATTAAAACTCCTTCAGCTTAATCCCAAGATTGCTAAACCCAAGGAAAGGAAACTTCCTTTCCCATCTGGACCCCAGTGCTGAGGCCCCAGCTGTAGAGAGCAAAGCAGCACTGGCACAGGGAGCAGGGCAGGGTGGCACAGCCATGGAAGCCTCAGTGCTCACTGCTCTGCTCCACAGGGACCTGCACAACCTTGGGGAGGAGGTCCATGAACTCAAGCCATAAACTCTCCTGCTCACATTAAACTTGCAGGGGACAATTCCACCGGCAGAGTAACACTACAGGGACCTTGGGACAGAGATCAAACTGGATAAGGAAAGCAGCCCAGTCCTGGGTAAAAGGAAGGAGATAATCAGATTATATGAATGGTACTTGAGCTTTTATGCTCCCTGTCCATAAAGATCAGATTATATTGATAGCTGGCCCATGATGAGATACAAAAAAACGCTGACAGCTCCACACAGACATGGACAGGAGGGTCCATAATGCCATGATTTGATTCTGCTGGTTACAAGAGCAGCTATGCAGAAGAGCTCCTTGCTGTATTTGATGTACCAGGATGATGTAAATTCAAAGTGTGCGGTATTTGGAGACAGCGGACAGGAGTAAGTTGTCAGAGAAGTAAAACTCTTGTGGAAGCTCATCCCCAAAGGAAAAGGTCATCCAAAGTGAGCAGTGAATTCCCTGTGCCTCCAAGTCAGCTGCCTCTGATATGTAAAACAGCCGAGTCTTCAAATGCTGCTGGGAACAGAGGGAGCTTTAAGGAGCCAAATCAAAGCCTTGGATATCTTTACTTTGAGAATTTGCTTGCACAAAATAATAACACAGCGTTTTTGCATTCCTTTTGTGTGTGGAGTCCCCTTGCCCTTGGGTGGCTCCCAGCAGCCTCCCAGGTTTATTAACCTCTCAGAAGAGTTGCAGAAAGCCAGGGAGATTCACTCGGAGACAAAACGAGGATAAGGGAGGTAATTCCAGCAGCGACTGAGCCAGGCAGTGCCGGGCTTTGAAGTGCTTTTAGAGCTGGATTGCAACTGAACTGGGAGTGGGGATTGAAAATATCAGAGGGAACTGTGCAGTGCCCACAGAGCTGCAGTTAATGACTCCCTCGAATGCAACTGGCTGGGGAAGCCTGTGGAGCCCCAAGCAGCCAGACCTGGCAGCCCTCCTTAGGAAATGCTAATGGTTATTAATTCCTCTGGCACCCAGAGTAATCATTGCTAATGAATTCAGGATGAGCTCATTTGGCCTTAACGTGCTGGGTAATTCCAGGGGAGCCCTGTTACACTCGGCCTCGTTAAGTGCCCGTTTAGTCTGGGCCGAGGTGTTGCTGCTCTCCAGCCCTAAAGAGCAGAGAATTCATCACCAGAGCGGGGCTGAACTGTTACACAGCTCGGGCAGAGCTCAAAGACTGCACGGAAATGCACCTGCCAAGCTCCAGAGGTGGCACAGCCCAGAGCCTGTCCCTGCTCCAGCGGGGACCTGGACCTGCCTGACAAAACCAGGAAAATCTGGAGCTCACAGACATTCAGAGACAGGAACACCTGCAGGGCAGGAAGGCACAGATCCCCCAAAAATCCCGTATTTTGGGGACTCACTAAAAGAAAATTCAATTATTTTGTGTGATAACACTCCATCAGGAGAACCTTCAGTGTGTCTGGGCCTCCAGAAAAGAAATTTCCAGAAAAACAAGACAACCAAAGGATTCATCCAGGCTGCACGGGCTGGCAGAGTCTCTGTAGGAAGGGCTGGGATCTCTCTGGTGTTCCTGATGTCCAGGTGGAACCTCAGGGGACTGCTGGGGTCTGGGCTGGGAATTACACAGACAGCAAACTAAACCTGGGGGAAATGTACCTGGTACCACAACTTCTTGGGAATTTAATGCCCTCCTTTCTCCAGGATTCTTCCCTTTAATGAGTTATCCTGTAGTAAATGTTACCAGTGGTTAAATTCACTGATAGCCAGTTAAATGGGATGGGGATGGACAGCAGGAATGGAAAGCTACCTTGATTTTTAACAACTAAAACAGAAGACTTGAATTTTGTTAAGCCAGTTTGGATTTGTGTATCCTGAAGAGGCACAGGAAGACTGATTTTGGCTGCTCTCAATTTGGCTCCCACAAAACTGCTCAGATGCCTTTGAAGTATCATCCTTGGATTAAAAGCCACTGTGGAATATTTTGAACTCCAACGGTTTTAGTCTAATATAGACAATAGTTCAAAGGTTGCTAAAAAGGAAGATAAAATTCAGCTTTATCTGCAGTCTTCTGGTCAAAAATCAGAGTTAAAGCTGCTCTTTCTATGGATTTCTTATACAGAAATATATAAAGTCCTAATGAAGTGAATAACTGACAGCCCTGAAGTCAGGAATCATTGCAACTCTTCTGGACTTTTCTGAGCAAACCCCAAAGCCACCCCTTTATCTACACAGTTCATGGGCTGGGTTGTAAAGGAATTATTACTTGATAATATCTGTGTGCTTGTCCTTGCTGACACATCAGATAACACAGCTCCAAATGGAGCTTATCCTCCAGGGAATCTAATTGGGATTTCCTCACAGCCTGTGGCTTCCCACCCAGAGAAATCCTGCTGTTCCAGAGCATTCCCTCAGCTCTGCTTCCCCAAGCTCTGTCAAAGGGAACATTCAATTCAAACACTGCTCTTTTCTTTCTCTCAGGGCACATCTGCTTTGCAGTTGACCTTTTGGCGTCCCCAAGTCCCCTCCTCTCTGTGTCACCCTCTGAAGCCTTTCCTGCTCTCCCTTGCCCTGCAGCTCACCCTGGAGAGGGCTCAGGTGGAGCAGCACCTGCCTGGAGCAGGGGACAAACCACCCCAGGAGCCAGCCAGAGAGGGATTAGATCTGGAATAATCTCCAAGGCACAAAGGAGAAACCAATATTTGAGTGAATTTTTCTTATGCCAGTGCAGTGTTTAGTAAGTGCCCCACTGAAAATGTTGATCCAAGACAAGTGTGCAGGGACAGAGAGAGTGTGAGAAGCAGAGAAGGATTTCTTTCCTTGAAATACAAGAAAAGCCAGTTTTCTTTGCACAGAAAGCCTCTTCTGGGCCTCAGCTCTGCTTTGATGTGTGTGATCCACAGCAACATTTCACTGCATACTTTCAGCTCTTTGAAATTGTTTATATTGCCTTGGATACATTTATCAGGAGAAGAAAATATACTTCTGTGGCAGAGAAAATACACACATTTCACGTGCTAGTCCTTCCCCACCTCCACACCAAGCAGATCTTTGCATCTCCTTGTTCCAGGAGCTGCTTTTATTACATCTGGTGTCCCTCTTCTACAGCTTGATTTATTCCTGAGTTGCTCAGCACTACACTGGCTCTTATTAATCAAACAACATTGATGGAAAAGTGGGAAAATGAGGCTGGGTTGGTAACAGCTGTGATTTTCTCAGACCCTGGAATAAGCCACATTTCTCTTAAAGATTCCTTCCAGAATCAGAAGAAAAATCTGGAAAACACTTCAAAATCTGAACTTCTACTTAAGTGTTGCTTTACTCCAGAGTACCAAACAACAGCTGTTTCCCTCTCAAACAATGGAAAAGCATCAGGGGCCCAAAAGCCCCTAAAAAGTGTCAGATTGGTTCAGCTGATCAGAGCAGGGTGCTGAGAACACCAGGTTTGTGGGTTCAGTCCCTGTATGGGCTTAAGAGTTGATGATCCTTGTGGGTCCCTTCCAACTCAGAACCTTCTGTGATCTGAAATTGGTTTATTTTTTAAAACTTGATTTTTAACCTAAACTTACCTTTTCCAGTGGCTCAGACTGGTAACATGCACAGGTCACTCTCAGGGTGCTTAAAAACTCAGAGACTGGGTAGGAGCCACTCCCCCAAAATTCTGCTTCCTTGGGCACAAAATGCTCTTGCAAAATCTGCTTTTGAAAAGAATTTGCAGCCAGGAGTAACGCAGGATCCTGGCTGTCCCTGTGGCTCCCCTGGTGGTTCCAGCAGCAGCAGGATTTGTCTGGCAGCCAGGTGAGCTCACCTGTGCTGGGCCACAGCACCATCCAGTGCCAGCTCCGTGCTGCTGAGCCCTGCCCTGGGAATTCCAGGCAAAGCTGCAGCTCTGTCCTAAAAGGCAGGAGAGGTAAAGAAACCAAAATACCTCAGCTCTGTCTGCGTCAGAACTGGGGGTTTTGTCACATTTACAAAATTCAGGATCACAGACTGGTTTGGGTTGGAAGGACCCTGAAGATCCTCCATTTGCAACCCCCTGATGCAAAGTTTCGGGGCACAGCATGGATTTTGAAGCTGAAGGGAGATCTGTTGTGTTTTAATCTGCATTTCTACAGAGCTTTTCTATCTGTGATCTGTACTCAGGGCCTGTTTAGATCTGTGTTTTGGGGGATTTTTATCTGCACTGTTGGCACCCAGCATTGTTTGCAAGCCAGGGCTCACTAAGACTCAAAGAGCATTTGAACTTCCTGAGCACCAACCTTTGGCTTCCTCCCCCTGCTCTCCCAAAACAAAACCTTGCAGGTTATTGGTCCTCCCTGCTGTTCTGTGCTGGCACCAGGCTGAGCCAGGGCCAAACCCAGGATCTGTTCTCCCTCCCCTCCCCAAAGCTGGAGAGCAGCTCAGGGAAGGTGTTTGGGCTCTGTGTCACTGCAAGAGCAGCTCAGGGAAGGTGTTTGGGCTGTGTGTCCCTGCAAGAGCAGCTCAGGGAAGGTGTTTGGGCTCTGTGTCCCTGCAAGAGCAGCTCAGGGAAGGTGTTTGGGCTCTGTGTCCCTGCAAGAGCAGCTCAGGGAAGGTGTTTGGGCTGTGTGTCCCGGCAGGAAGGAGGAATTCCCCCAGGGAAGCAGGGAATGAATCCCTGCAGTGGCACTGGCCATGGAGTGATGCTCACAGGGGTGGGAGCTGCAGGGAGAGGCTGCCATCCCTCCTGTGCTCCTGAGGCAGGGGGCCCAGCCAGGATGGATTCCGTGGGTCAGCCCAGCACCAGGCCCAGGGAGCAGCTCCAGCCCTCCCCTGCAGAGCACACGGGGCTGCAGCTCTGCCCATGCTGGGAGTGGCAATCCCAGGGAATTTGCAATCCTTCAGTGCTGATTTAGGGTCTTGTCTGAGAAAAAATCCTCCTCCTGCAACAATGGCTTTGTTCTGAGAGGTTTGGTTTTGTCTGGTCAGTGCCTGCTCTTTTAAGTCATTGTGACCTACATACAGAGAGGATCCAAATAAAAAATTAAAGAGAAAGAGCTCTCTGTGACACTGCCTGCCTGAACCAGCCCTGCAGTTCTGTGGCCTCTGGAATACTTTTTCACACAGGGCCAGAAATGAGTTTATATAAATTTTGTATGGTTGGGTTCTTTTCTTCATTATCATA
The DNA here is from genome assembly GCF_017590055.1 of Onychostruthus taczanowskii. Taxonomy (NCBI): domain Eukaryota; kingdom Metazoa; phylum Chordata; class Aves; order Passeriformes; family Passeridae; genus Onychostruthus; species Onychostruthus taczanowskii. The sequence continues at coordinate 1,235,546 of NW_024498573.1, forward strand.
TGAATGTTTAAATATCCCTCCTCAAGGAAAACTGTAAAGTTTGCCCACTGAGGGTGAAGGGATGGACACACCCTTTCTAGTGCTGTTATCCTGATAATACAAAGAAAAGCCCAGCCTGGAGCTGTGCCTCTGAATAAAGCCCAGGACTGAGCACAGGGGGATGTTGTGGGAGCTCACACCTCAGTCACCCTGAGCCCTGGGTTCCTGTGCCAACACACAGCACAACAGCTGGGTTAAAATCATTTTCCCCAGGACACTTTGATGAGGTCTGGATGGCACAAGGAATCGCTCTGGAGATGTGGAATCCAAGGCCTGCTCTGACTCCCATTTAAAACAGGATTAGTGGCACCACGACTCCTGCTGACTGCTCCTTAAGCTGGGTCAGATCAGTCTGGGATCAGCTCAAATCCCAGGGGCTGCAAACCTGCTGCAAACTGATTTCATGGCCCAGAGGTCTGTTCCACCTGGAGTAACCCAGGCTCTGAGCTGGAGGAGGGCTGTGCTGCTGCTCCAGCCCTGCAACCCCTGCCCCAGCTGGCACCTCCTGCAGAAACAAGAACATCCCGGGGCTGGGGTGCCCTGCAGGGTGCTGTGCCCGGTGCCCTGTCCCTGCAGGGCAGGGCTGGAGCTCCTGCAGCAGGGTCTGCACAAAGAAGGGCAGCTCCCCCAGCCTGGCACCTTTCCCTGCTCCCAGACAACAACTGGCATTTCAGCCCAGCCGAGGGAAGCAGCTGGCTGGGGGTGAAGGAAGAAACAAATCAGAGTTTATGGGGATCAAACAGGCCCCCATCACTCCTTGTGCTTGGGGCTGCAAGGCCAGCTCGCATCCACCTCTGCTGCTGATTGTTTTTTTGACAGGAATTGCTCCCCAAACAGCCATGTTCAGTGATTATTTGTCCCCTTCCCTCTTCCCCTGATTACAGCCAGACTGGGACATCCCTGATCCGCATAGAAATGAATATTTGAAAAGGCAGGGCTGTCCTCCAAGGGCCCTGTGCACCATTAGGCCTCCAGATTTACTGCCCCACCAGAGGCCAGGGGGGTAATGAGGCAGCAGCAATGGAGAGAGCAGCTCAAAGAAAGGGATTTGCCTTGGCACATTCCTGGCTGTAAATTAAAATTATCACTGAGGTCCTGCCTTTATAAGAGGATTTTTCACCTGGTTTTGTAGCCCCAGCCCCAGAGCCTGCTCTGCACTGTAGCAGCTCCTCTGGACTCTGCAATGTGCTTTGCCTGTGCTGATGCACAGCAAGCACCACCATCCAAAACCCAGGCACATTTAAACAGGACTTCTGCTGTGTCACTGTGGTGGATGAAGCCCTGCAGGAGAGCTTTTCCCTCGGTGCTGGGCAGTGAGTGCTCCCTGCCAGGAGCACAGATTTCCCAGGACTCTGGGGGAAGCACTGGCATTAATTGCAATCTGTGCCCCCAGCTGCTCCAGCTGCAGCAGGAGCGCTCACGAGTGCCAGGAATTGTGTCCTCCCTGTGGAAAACACATCCACAGCTCTCAGTCCTGCAGCCAGCAGAGCCCTGCAACCCAACAGCTCCAGCCTGGGCTCCTTCTCTCCCCCTGAACCTGGAAGATCCGCAGTGCTTTGTATCCCAGCCTGCTGAGCCCTCGGAACTGACTCATGTTTTCCCTCGTTTGGGAATGATTCAAGAACTTCCTCTGGCCTGACCACAGCTGACTCACCCCGGGTGACTTCAGAAATTCAAACCAAATTGAGATTGGTGGAGAAAAAGCAAAACTCAAGTCAAATTGTAACTACTGATGTGACAAAGTGTTCCTGCCTCCAGTCTGCAGGCAGAAGGGGATTCATCTGCTCTGTCGCTGGTCCAAGCCTGCATCCACCAGCCAGTTTCATTTCATTCTGAGGGCAAAATATCATGAGTATCAGGAATCCCTTTTATATTAAATTTATCCCCTAGAGGAAAACCCTTTGCAATGACAAAAAGTTCCCTGTACCACAGAGAAAAACATTTCCAAACCCCACTCACACAGGGCTAGAAACCCCCGGTGAACACCCAGAGAAACTGTTCCACATTTCCCAGATACAATGTCCTAGAGAACAGTGCTTTAACTGCAGAGAGCTGTTTTGTTTGAAGAGCTTACACAGGCATTTAAACCTTTCCTATTTCATGCAGGAGACAGTTGCCAAGTCTGTTCTGTGCCTGCAAGCACAGATGAGCACAGAGGATGCTTTGTGAGGACTGATTATATTCTATTTACCAAATTTTAAACAGCACTGGTTTTTACATCTTTCCTCCTTCATCTCAGAGAGGACAAGAGGTTTTCTCCTTCCTCCCCTGTTCCTTCCTGCACTGGGGATGTGTTTGGCTGCTTTTATGCAGAATCCTGACTGAGACTTCTCCATTCTCATTAAGGGATAACTTGATTTAATCCTGGTAATTATTTTGGGCCCAGTCCCTCACCTTGCATTATGTGATTCACCAAGAGAATTTCCTACAGAATTGTGTCCTTTGAAGGGTGCAGCATGAAATTCCAGATCTCAGAACAAACAGAGCACCCCAGACATGCCCTAGTCTGAGGCTCAGCAAAGCCCAGGTGCCAGGGCAGCAGGGCAATGCCCGTGCCAGGGGCTCTGCTGTGGCTTATCCAGAGTGCAGAACTCCAAACACAAGGGAGGAGCCCTGGGTGAAGGGCAGATGGCTTGCAAACAGCGGCTGTAATCCTCAGTCTTTTCCTCAGAACAAATACAATGACATGGGTACAGTTAATTTTTTTTTCCCTTACGGTTTTCCATCCCCTTTTATTCCAGGAGTTAGGCTGAGCCTAAACAGAGGAAGCCTACAATCTTGCAGCAGAGCAGCCATTACTGGGTGCTTCCTTTTCAGCATCCAGTACCTCTGTTGTGGTTTCATTTCTGTATTTTCTAAACTAGTATGAACTGTGCCTGAAAAATGCATTCTTTAGAGCATTTCTCAGGGTTTTGGAAGCCTAACTTTGCCTACACCCAAGAGAAACAACCACACACTTCCAGCCCAGTTGTTCCAGTGAACAGAAATAAATGTAAGCTGGCAAAGGTACCTTTTGCCAGCAGAGTTTGTGCTGCTCAGCACGGTGGTTTCAGCAGCAGTGGGGAAAGAACTGTTAAGAATAAAGTATTATCCAGCTGCAGCAGCACATCCTGGGCACAGCAGCTCGGGCCCTGCTCTGTGATAAGCCCCACATGGAGGATTAGATTAGGGCAATAGAGAGAAATATTGGCTACACCAACACATTTCCTCAGAGGGTGGTGACACAGTTGTTGAAGGCTTGCATTTTTCTTTTTGTTATTTGCTGAAGGGTGAGTGGGGACAGTTTCACTGGGCCAGCTCTAGAAAGAGGGTCAAAGGCAAGACCAGCCCCTGGTCCCAGGGAATGCAGTGAAAAGCACAAACAATGCTCTGCAAATCATCAAAATTTGTTCTAATTGCATTCATCTTCTGCCTTTGGAGCTGCTAACAGACAGATGTACAAGGGTCACAGCTGAATGACCCCTGACAGAGATGTTCCCATTGCTGGCATTTGTCATTTTGTAGGCTTGTCTGTGACAGGACCAAGGAAAAGGATTTTTGAGAGTTCCCATTCTGATTGCATCAGTCCAGCTCTACACTCCCCAGAACTCTTGGACAAACAACATTTACTGTCTTTTTGCACGGATCACCACGTGTCCTTATCAAATCTCTCATGTCAATCATCTCTGCTGGGGCTTTGTGGAGCAGCTGCCAATCACCCACCCTGCCACCACAAATCCCAGTGCTTCATTGATCCAGTATCAGAGCCACAGCCTCTTTTGTTCTGGAGGTGATGGGATGTTTTTTCCCTGGCCTGAGTTAAAGAGAATCTCTGAATGAGGCCAACACAATTTCCAACCATTGACAATCCTGGAAAGGCAACAGAGCAAGCTCTTGGTGTGAAGAATTCTTTCTCTTGATGTGCAAGCCCCTTGCAAATGGTGTTGCTCAAAGTCAGAATGTACAGGATTACCTGGGAGGAGAAATTAAAAATTGACCTGACTTTACCAAAGGAAGTGACTTGCAAAGGACCAAGCTGGGATTTGCAGGTGAGTTCTGACTGAATTCAGGCTGAGCCTGGGCACTCCAAGAATTGATCCTACTTGGAATTGGATGAGGAAAGGGTGAGAGGATATCCATAAAATACAGGGAGACATCTATTGCTTGAAATACACTTGGTACAAGAGGTTCCAAGCCCACAAGAAACCAGAAGATGAGACAAAGACAAGAAGAAAGGTCTGTAAGAGAACACAAGCTAAAACACTGACTGAGAGCAGTCTGGGAGAGAATTTCCTTACATATTCCCCCTCAACCCCTGTGATATTTAAAGCAATAACAAACCTGTAATTTTTATTCATCACCAGGGCCCCTTCGTTATTTCTATCCAGAATGCAAAAATACACAAAGCAGACAGGGACACACAGTCCAAGGTCTACTTTCAAAATCAGAAAGCTGAAAATCCTTGCCTGTGATGACAGCACTTTGCTCCCACCCCACTTAAGAGAGCTGCAGACCCCAGTAAGAGGTGGGACTTATTTTTTGGGTTGGTTTCTTTGTGTTTTGACTGAAAGACAAACTGCATGGCAAAGCTGAGCTTTCAATACTTTTGATTTTTAAGCACGATTTAAGAAAACTTGACTGCATTGTCATTTATGCCCCGCCCCTGCCTTTGGAAGGGCTTTGAAAGTGCCACAAGAGAGGCAGAGGGACCAGGGGAGTGTGGAACCCTGCAGTGCCTCCATCACAGACTGAGCTCCCAGCAAGACCCAGGTACAACACCTACAAGTTCTGAGTGACATGGAAAAGCAGACAAGGATGTGAGACAAGAGTTACTTGCTTTTACTCAGGTAAACCATGAAGGCAAGCTGCCCTCAGGAGGGACAGCCTGGTACAGGCCCTTTTGAAATCTCCCTAGCAAATCCCAGCACAAATTTGCTCTCTTTTGGGGACCACCTGCAGTGCTGGGCTCTGCTCTGCAGCCAGTCCATTTCCAGTTGTTGGATGTCACACAATGTCGAGCTGGAAAACACATTTGTCTCCACCAGTCAATTTACTGAAATCCATGCAATTGTTGAAGTCAAACAATTAGCAAGAAAGCTGAATGTCTCAGTAACTCTTCATTTAAGGAGAGAAATTAGTTTGTAATTTATGGAATAACTTGATGCATCTGAAAGACCAATTTTCTGGTCCCTGTGTCATTGTCAAGGGTAACATTCAGCACTTACACAGCACTTCATCCTCAAGTTGTTTTTAAACCTTCACTATAATTAAACCACATCACTCTTGTGTGAATGAAATGTTATTGTCCATTTTTCACAGCCAGCAGAGCTGAGGCTCCACGTAAGTGCCAAAGAGAAGGACACAGTGACACAGGCAGTTGGCAGCCGCTCCTCCAGCTCAGAAGTACAAAGGATCCAAATGATTCCCAGTCAATTCCATTTCCTCCATTGTCCTGTCCCCTTGAGCTCTGTCAGCAACCAACCCAGATGAGAACAGACCGTGGAGGATTCCCACTCCTCTAATTAAGGTGTTCTACCCTTCCTGCTATTCCTACTTGAAACAGGATGCATCTCCAGGGACCACAGTGAGGAAAGGTCACACCTCACCAGTTGGGCACTCTTGGTGTGAACAGGGCTTGGCTGCAGACACAGAATAACCTCAGAAACACCACCAGGAACAAAAAAAAGTTGCTCTGACATATTTATGGCTAAAGAGACTTCTGTAATTTCTCAGAAGACTTTAATGAGAAATTCCCTATTAATTACCAAGCAGCCTTGCCCACAGCTGAGTTTGGCCTCCCCATCTGTCCTGGCTGCAGTGATGATGCCCATTTTCTCTGAATGGGGAAATCCTCGGAGATACAGTGTGGCTGCCAGCAGCACCTGCAGCTGCAGGGGCTGCAGAAGAAGGCAGGAACCAGCCAGAGGAGGAGGCAAGGCAGGAAGTGCCTTCAGACTCCATTTCCTCACAATTACCAAGTGAGATCTCAGCAGGGAGACAGTGCCAGTCCTTCACCCCAAGGGCTCACAATTACCATCGTTAAAACAACCCCAACTCTGGAAATCTCTTTCAATCAATTCTCCATATGGCCATTAGATTAAGCCCCACTCATTGACTTCATCTCTTGCTCACAAGAAATGCAGCACATAATTGACTTTTCAGATTGCAGGGCAGAATTCTGGGGCACGTGAGAGCGCAGTGAGGTTTCCCAAATCCTTTAATGCTCATCCCTAAACCCAACAAAATGAGCTCCGTGTTCATAGGGCCACAGAAATCAGTCAGGAAGGACTGATGATTTTCTCACCCCAAACTAACTTTCTGTAATAATTCACTAACAAATTTCAATCCAGCTTAAATATAATTAACAATTGTTGGAAGAGCATTACTTTCCCAATCTGTTAGAGGAGCAGTAAGTTTGCAGCACACAACCGAGACCCAGATTTACATTTAGTTTATTTTCCTGTATCCCTCTGCATTGCTCACGTACAGTGGTTTTCACTGGTTACACTTTTTGACTTAGAAAGCCTTGAACATTCCCCACCAGCAGATCATGCCTAGAGAACGCTGACTGGTGGATTTATTAGCACTGTGTGAAGCTGTGAACGCTAAACCTGACTCGGGGAGGGTTTGGTGGCCCTGCCCAGGGTCACAGGAAGCCACTGTCACTGTGGCAGGCTCAGGAAGCCACCGTGACTGCAGCTGGGATTGAGCAGGGCAGCAGAGCTGTGTGTCCCTGAGCAGAGCCTGCAAAGGCTGCAGTGAGGATATAGGATATAAACCTCATCCTGGAACGAGGGGAGCTTCCCCTGCTGCCCATCCCAACAATTTACTGCAACACATCTTTATGAGGCTCGGCATCTTTCCTGCCTTCATTTTAATTGTTTTATTCCCTCTGATTGTCTTCGTTCCTCTCTGTAATTTATAGTTTCTTCTCTCCATTTCTGTCCTTCCTGCCACTTGCTGAACACAGAGAGACTTGTTTTAATCTACAGAGAGTGTGGTAGTGCAATCTGTTTCATTAACTTAATTAGTTTTATTTTGGCAGTTTCTAAAGGTTCCGGGATAGGAAAAAAAGACTCCAACTATGCAATCACTCTGCAGACCAGTCTCTGTACGGCAAATCCTGTCTTAAGGAGATTACAGGTTAGATTTGAAATAAATAGAAATTAAATGATGACCAAAGGTATTTGGGATGGAAAAAAAATATATAGTGAGGGCTTTGTTGTTAAATTTACGAGTTCCATCCTGCATCCACATGCCTGTGTTGGTGAGGTTGAATTTTAGAGTTACCTACGGTACAGTATTTCTGCATGGCATTATTCTGGGATATAAATGTCCTGATTTACCTCTTTTTAAAAGCACACGCAGCACCTTTCAACATTCAAAGGAGCCATTTATGTTTTATTTTGATCCCTCAGTAGGGTCAAGCACATAATCTGCTCTTACTGCAGTGAAGCAGAGAACAAGCCATACACCCACTCTGTTCCCTGTGGAGCACAGGAATTGCTGGCGACTCCAGGGGATCTAAACCACAACAATTTGCGTTCGAATGTCTTCCACGAGCAACACCTGCTGAAAAGGTGCGCTCCAGCAGAAGACTTGCAGGGAGAAATCTTCCATTTGATGCCCATCCTTTACATAAACCCGAGCTTAACATAACAAAGAGCCTGCTGGGCTGAGCTGCTGGATCCGAGCATCCCATCAGCACCAGGGCTGAGCAGTTTTAGTTTCTTTCTGTGTTAGTCGGGAATTTCTTGTAGGCTCAGGATTTACGGCCCCGTTCCCTGCTCAGCATCCACAGGGAAGGGACTGAGCGTCCTGGGCGCACCGAATGGAAATACCCCCACAGGATAAACCCCTCTGCTCTGTAGCCAAGGCCAGGGCCCCTCTGGCCTCCCCCGTGCCTGAAGGTGCCTGGGGCCGGCTCTGGTGAATCCCGGCTGGGTCCGAAGGCCCTGAGGGCAGAGCCGGAGCGCCGGCCCGGAGCGCCCAGGGCTGAAATCACTGAAATCACCCACTGCTGTTCTCCCTCCCGAGCCTGCATTGCCGCCTGATGTGCCTAATGCGTGGTGCTTAACACTTTAAAATGCCGATTTAGCTCACAAAAGGCAGCAGTTCCTCTGCCTTCCCCGCATCAGGTGAGGGCAGCAGGAGGGGCAGACACCGATCTGTGTGACCGGGGGCAGGAGCCAGGGAAGGGCTGGGGCTGTGCCAGGGAAGTTCAGGGTGGATTTTGGGAAAGGTTCTTCCCCACAGGGGGCTGGGCACTGCCCAGGCTCCCCAGGGATGGGCACAGCCTGAGGCTGCCAGAGCTCCAGGAGGGTTCGGACAGCGCTCAGAGATCCCAGGGTGGGTTTGCTGGGGTGTCTGTGCAGGGCCAGGGGTTGAACTGGATGATGCTGTGGGTCACTTCCAACCCGATCTCCCCTCTCCTCAGTGTCACCCCTCGGGGAGCACGGGGTCCAGCGGATCTCCTGCCCGCACTGCACAACGTAGCGTCAGCGCCGGCCTGCGCCCCGGGGGAGAGCCGCACCAGGGCGATCCCACGGGAGGTGACCTGACCACGCTGAGGAGCGACGTGATGCCCCTGAGGGGCGACCCGTCCCCCATGGCCTCCCTCCCGCCTTCGCCATCTTCCCCCGCGCTCTCCCCTCGGCCCCCCTTCCCGCCCCGCGACAGACACTTGGCGCCGCCAATCACCGGCCTCCCTCGGAAGCGACGCCTCCCTCCACCAATCAGATGGCGGAGTAGCCCCACCCGCCCCACCCACCCCCTCCCCTGTGGCCTATAAAGCATTAAGCCACGCCCCCTCTTCCCCTTCCCGGCTCTGCACTGAATGAAGCCCCCGCTGGCCAACGAGAAGTTCCCGCGGGGCTGGATGGACAGGTGCGCTATCCAATAGAAGTGCAGCATTGCGGCGCGCCCGCCAATAGCACGCCATCTGCGGGCGCGGGGGGCGGGCTCTCCCTCCCCGCGGGCCGTGGCCGTCGCTCCCGCTGCTGGAGGGAGGCGGCGGAGAAAATGGCGGCCATGGCTGCGGAGGCGGCGGCGACTGCGGCGGTGCCGGGGGACGGCGGGGCCGGCGAGGCCGAGCCCGAGATGGAGCCGATCCCGGGTAGCGAGGCCGGCGCGGACCCTCTACCCGCCGTCAGCGAGGCCGTGGAGTCGGCGGTGCCGGATGGCGAGGAGGCCGACGGCGGCAAGGCCGAGGAGCCGCCGCCGGTGCAGCGCGCCCGGAGCCCCGGCGGGACTCGCGAGCCGGACGCGGGAAGGACGGAGGAGCCGCCGCGCAGCCCGGGGGTGGAATCGCCGCGGGCCGAGCCCCGCGCAGCGCCCAGCCCGGGCTGGGGCTCCGCGGGGCCCGGGGAGGAGCCGCCCCGGCCGGAGGAGGAGGAGCCGGATGCTGCCGCCGCCGCCGCGGTGGAGCCCGAGCCGGCCGTGCCCGCGGCCCCGGGCGCAGGGGAGGCGGAGGTGCCGGCGCTGCTGCCCGGCTCCGAGGTGCGGGTCACCCTGGACCACATCATCGAGGACGCCCTGGTGGTCTCGTTCCGGCTGGGAGAGAAGCTTTTTTCCGGGGTCCTCATGGACCTCTCGAAAAGGTGAGAGAGCTCGGGGGGAGCCGAGCCCGAGCCCCCACCCAGCGCCGAGCCCGGGAGCGCTCCCGGAGCCGCCGGGGGCGGGATGGGGGCGGCCCCGCCGGGAGCCTCGTGGGCTCGGCAGCTTCCCTTCCCTCCCGTCCCATCGCTCCCCGAACCGTCCCAGCCCTGCTCGGGCCACGCAGCTCCTCCTGCCCCCCGTCCTCCCCGGGCATCCTCTTCCTCCTCTTCCTCCTCCTCGACCCTTCCAGCCGGGGGTGGGCAGGGTCCCTCCCGCCCGGGGAATGGCAAACGGGAGAGCCGGGAGAGGGGCGAGCACATGGGCACAGCCTCTGGGCTTGGCCGGGGCTCCAGCAGCATCGCCGTGTGCCGGGAGCGGCCCCCGAGCCCTGGGCTTGGCGGTGTTCCCCTCTTTGTACAGTCGGAGCTCTGATTGCCCTGTTCCTTCGGGCTGACATTGCCTAGGTAACCTTCTTTTTCAGTACATGCTCTTTTCCAGAATAATGGTTTTCCAGCTAGGCTGTTGCAGTTGTTAATTAGTACTGATTGCAATGAACGGGGTGAAGTTTCATGGTTCTTAAATATCCTTGTGTACGGGAGGATTTTTATGTATCTCTGAATAACTTATCAGACAACGGGATTTGGGGTTTGCTTTTTTTCACTGCCTTTCAATAGTGAGAAGCTCTTGGGAGACCAGAAATCATGGTATCTTACAAACAATCTAGGTTCTATCAGCAGGTGAAAATACTTCTTCGTCATAGTGGGTTTTTTTCCTAGACGTGTAAGGACTTTGCAAGTTCATGAGAGAAAAGTGATATTTAAGCAAGGTTATTATTTAAAATAATCGGTATGCAAAGTATGCAGCACTTTTCTCCCCCAGATTTAAGCTGTGTGTGGACATATGTCTTTTATCACTCCTTTTATGTTGTTAGTAGCTGTTCAGCAACTTCCTGGAATATTAATATTGTTGGTGCTCCCTAAAAGGGAGATCGTGGCTCTTCTGGCTTGGGCCTCAGTGCGTGGTTGGGTTTGACTCAAAAGGCAAACTTGTGTGACCCCCAGGTTTTGGATAATGCCATGGAGTGACGTTTTCAGTCTGTCACTTGATGAGGTGTGAAATGCTGAGCAAAACTGCAGCCACTTGTGGGGTGAAACAGCATCTCAGATCTGGGCAGGAGGTGGCACAAACGCGGTGTAATCCTGGGTGACACGAATTCTTTTGTAGGTTTGAAGTTGTCCCAGCAGAATGCCATGCCTGAGCAGGAGGGTGGCAAAGCCTCTGCTGCCAAGAGTGCAGGAAAATACCAACTTCTCCTTTTCTCCTGAAGGGGATCCTGTCCTCCTGAACACCCCCTGGCCACGAACATCCCTCGTTTCCCAGGCTCTTGTGCACTGAGGAGCCTCTGGCAGGCAGCAGGTCTGCAGCCCTTTGCAGCAGAAGTCACTTTGCAGGCTGGCTGCTGTGCTTTGCTGGGAGCATCCCTGGGGCAAGCCCAGCTTTGTCCTGGGACAAAGCTTTGCGGTGGGAATTGTGCAGGAGCCATCCAGGGAGGCTGGGGCTGGCCCTCCCAGCTTCTCTTGGCAGTGGAGCCATTTCTTCCTTCAGAGGTGCTTCTCCATGGGAATGCAGGAGGGGAGGGTTAAATTCTCAAGGCCAAGCTCTGCAGAGGGCCTGGACAAGAACTGAGTTTTGAGACATAAAGTCTGTAATATTGGGCTGGTGACAGCAAAACGTTGGGAGATAACAGGAGTCTCTTATCAGATGTCTCAGAGCAGGAAATGCAGTGGGAAACAAGCTCTAGAAATAGTCCAAGAAATTCCTACCTCTAGGAAATCGAAGCATTATTTAAAAAAAATGTGTTGTCTGTATGTCAAACAGTTCCATTTTATCACTTCTGTGATGACTAACAGGTGGTATTGTCTAGGTGTCAGATTTTCCTTGTATCTTTTTATTTCTGTTTGGTGTAGCAGTACCTGGACTTGCAGAACATGAATATTTTCCATGAACTTCCTTCTGTGTCTGTGGCAGGCCCTGGAATTCTTGTCATAAGTTTTTCCACTGGACCAAAAAGAAAAGAGAAGGGCAGGGTTAAATGAAAACCACCAAAATTCCAGGCATTTACATGACAACACTGGGATTTCCAGCATGGGAGATGGGTGGTTGCTGAAATCTGGCTCATTCAAATGCATGGGAGTAATCTCAATTTTCCTAATGCCAGAGGGATCAATATTTTAAGACTGACAGTTCTTACTAAGTAAAAGTGACAATTTGTATTAGAATTTACTCATTCAGTAGCTTCCAAAAGTGGCTGTGTTCACTGCACATGCTAATGCTGTGTTCACTGTATGGTCAGAGGGAAATAATTCCTTTTCCTGTTTGGATCTTGATTTCTCTTTCCCCTCTGCACCCTCCAGAGCAGTGAAGGTGCTACTTCCATACAGTACTAAGAAGTGTAAGTTTAAGTGACTGTTTTAAAAACCTGTTCACTGTGTTCTTTTTTGTCCTCACAAGTCATGTTCTGAATTACTTGCACTCCACAATGAAAGAAAAGCAAAACCATCCCTATATATTGTTATTTTAAAGACTTTTTTGGTTGTTTTATCTCTTTTTCCATTGTTGAGATGGTGCCCTGACTTTGCATTTTACTCTTGGTGATTTCCATGTTGGTATTTGTGTGAAGGGGCTGATTCCCTCTCCCACCCCCTGGAAATGGGATCTCCCTTGAGGAGTTTGTACCCCAAGCCCCTGGGTGTTGAGTGGGCTTTATTCCTGCATTTACTGGGGGTGAGGAAGCCCTTCCCTGCCTGCCCCAATGGCAGTCTCCTGTAAGTTTTGCAAACCAGCAGAAAGCAGGAGCCTGCATGTCCTGAGTGCCAGATCCATTTGCTGTGCAGTAAATCCTCATCTGGAGAGGAGCCTGTGCCCACTTTGCTTCCTCTGAAGGCTCATTGCACAAATTAGGGATGTGTTCCTGCTGTTAAACTTCATTAGTGCTGCTGCCATTACCTTTTAAGTGCTTTCCTGCTGCAAGGGTGAGGTTCTGCTGGGGTTCCTGGGGTGGGTGTGCCTGATGGAGTCCTGAGGGGACGGACGGGGAATGGAGCAGAAGTGGTTGGGGAAAAACTCAACATATCCAGGGCTGATCCCAAAACCTGGGGATCCTTCCCTGCTCAGGTGAGACCCCAGCTGCAGAGCTGCTCCAGCCCTGGGCCCAGCCCAGCAAGGAGCTGGAGAGATCCAGAGGAGGCACCAGGCTGCTGAGGGGATGGAGGAGCATCCTCCCTGTGGAGAGGGGCTGGCAGAGCTGGGAATGCTCATTCTGCAGGGGAGAAGGTTGTGTGGAGACCTCACAGCACCTTCCAGAGTCTGGAGGGGGAACTTCATCAGGAGTTGAAGTGGCAGGACAAGAGGAATGGCTTCCCACTGCCAGAGGGCAGGGCTGGATGGGATATTGGGCAGGAATTGTTCACAGGGTGCCCAGAGCAGCTGGGGCTGCCCCTGGATCCCTGGCAGTGCCAAGGCCAGGCTGGACATGGGCTGGGAGCACCTGGGACAGTGGGAAGTGTCCCTGCCATGGCAGGGGTGGCACTGGGTGGGATTTAAGGTCCCTTCCAGCCCATCCTGCCTCTGTGGGGTTTAAAGTCCCTGTAGCTGGCATTGCTCACTCCCAGTTTGTTCAGGGGACAGGAGATGTCCATCCCACCTGCTGGCTCAGGGTAAATCCTGCTCTGCACCTGGAGGAAGTAGGTGGGAGGGAAATACCTGTGGAGTGTAGCATTTGTAAATGTTAAAATGCAGGATTAAGAAGTTGTGGTTTTAGTTTGATCTTCTGGAAAAAGGATAATTATTTCTGTGTGTATTTTTTTTTTACCTCTCTAAAGATTAGGGGAGGAGGGAGGATTACATTTATGTTCTGTTGTTTTGCCAACAGTCAAGACTTGGCCTTTTTATTGCTTTATCATTTAACTGAAATTGTCCTTCTAGCCCTGCAGATGTGAAGGACGTGTGTCTTGTCTTCTTCTCTAAACCAGTTCCCTTCTGACTTGTGTGTGTTCATAATAGTTCTTGAGAGAGAGAGAGAGAGCAAAAAGATGTTTTGTGACCTAAGAGCCTTGGTTAGATATCCAGAAGATGTGCAGTGTGTTCCTAGTAACATATGTTTGAAATTATCTCTTTGTTGGGCTTTAGTTATGGAAGATAAGGAAGGAGCTCCTGCACCAAGGTGTGCATGAGCTGTATGATGAAAATAAACTTTTATAGGCAATTTGCAATTCTTACAATCCCAGAAGCAGTTTTCAGGTACAGCGCTGACTCTTGAATCCTGTGCTTTTCCCAGTTTGTTAATTCAGCTTCTGCTGCAAAGGAATGATGTGAGAAGCAAACAGCAGAAGCCTCACTTGAAAAACGTGGTACATTTCCCCCTGTTCTTTCATGAATAACCAGGGACAGCAGGTGCTCATGCTTGCCTGGGGAAGGACTGGGCTTTGGAGGAGGCCTGATGTTCTGGGATGTTCTGTGATCCTCAGCAGTAAAGAAATGTCTGTGGCTCAGGCTTGTGTGTTTTGGTTTATTTTATTTTAAAACCTGCACTCAGTCCCCAAGGTGTCCCCACACCCCATCACCTGCCCTCTTTGAGTTTCTCAGGGGCCCAGAGGAGCTTGGTGAAATTCTGGCATTGAGGGAGCAGCTCCAACACTTGTTTGACGTTTGTTCCTGTTATCCCCAGAATGTGGGGAGCTCAGGTGTGATGGGAGTGTGGTTCAGAGAGTAACTCAGGTGTCTTTAGCTTGTGACTTGAGGGAGGTTTTGTTGAAGGTGTCAAGTGTAGCCTCACTTAGAGGGTAGGGTTGGTGTTGGGGTCTGGGTTGAGCCTCGAGCTCTCCTTTCCTGAGGGAATCTGTGGTCTCCAGCTGTTCTTCGTTGGTCTGGGATGTGACAGATGATGGCTGACCTGTCATTCCTTGTGGAATTCTCTGTGTTCCAGCAGCATGGTCTGTCCTGGCTTTCTGAGGGCTGCTTGGTTTGGTTCAAGGTGTTGAGGCAGGGCAGGGATGAAATTTTCAGCCTGCATTCAGTTTATTTTCTGCTATGGGACTGATGAATCTTGGCCATCTTGACACTTCAGTTTATCCATTATTTAATGGTGTCATTCTCTTCCATATGTCCTGGCTCTGGCATATGGGTGTTTCTGAAGAGTGTATTCAAGGTAAAATCCTTCAAAATAGATCACAACAAATGTAGCAGCAAAGTGTCTGCTTCAAATGCAGCTGACAGCTAATAATGGCAAGAGATGTAAAAATTAAAAGATATTGCAGTTTAAACAGGCCTTCAGCTTTATGGATGTGCCAGTAAAATTATGGTAATGGTAATTATTAATGGAAAGCCTAAACTCAGAGCATCCTGTCTTTTCTCCATGCTGGGCTGTTCCAAAGAGTCACTCACACTGCAGTCCTTTGCCCTGGCTTCAGAGCTCTCAGTGAAATGTGCATTTTCTAGCAATTTAGCCTGGTGTACGTTGCTCAGGAGGTGAATAAACCACGGAGTTGTTTTTTTGGCTTCTGGGAATGCTTTTTTCAGGAAGGCACCCGCACTTAAAGCAATATATTCCATCTTGTGCTTTATCACACCAAGTAAATCCCTCATTAAAAATAGGTTGTTGTATAATCTGTGTTTTCAGTGCAGGTTATTTTGAGGAGTTCTACAAAACTTTGTGTTCAAATAGCTGTGATCTAACTGTGTATTACATGGAATGTTATAATTTAAAGCCTCGGTTTAGATGCATGAAATACATATCCATAGTTCTTTCAGCATATTATTATACTTCTGGAACTTCCATCCATGCAGTAAAAATGGCTTCAGCTGTTGCTTGTCCTGGCTTTTGCAGAACACCAAGGTTGATCTTGGGTACAAGAGCAGAAAAGGTAACAGGAGATTTCTGCAGTGCCTCGGTGGTGAAGATGGGTTTTGATCAGTCCTTTACCACAGACTGAACACCTGAACACAAGTTTCTGCTTTGTTGATGTCAGTTCCATGTCCAGAGACAAATGGGAAATAGTTCTGAACCTGTCAGTGGCTTCACTCCTTTGGCAGAGCAAGGGCCTTTTCATTTCTCTCCCTTTTAGTAGAGAAGTCAGACATTGGAGGCTAAAGATGAGAGCTTAAAACTTTAGGTACTAATGTAAAAGGCTTTCCCCCAGGGTGTGTTGTTTATGTACTTTGTTTATGTACAAACAGTCATGAGTTAAAATGGGATTTGTTCTGTATCTCTCATGGTTATTTCTGAAAAAATACCCTCTAACTGTTCTGTTTTGCATATAAATGGAACAGTAATATGCATTCATTGTAGTAATTCTGCTGCAGGATTTAGATTTGAAAAAAAGTGGCTTTACTTTCCTTAAGTACTTAAGTTTATATGTCTGTAATAGAAAACTCTCTGGCTTTAAATGACAGAGTTTTGGGTTTGGTACCCAAACTGGCTTTTGGATGCCATGGCTGCCTATTAATTAACTTGCAGCTGGCAAACTGGAAATGAAGCCTCCCTGTTTTTATCCTGTTTCTGTCTCTGCACGCCCTGGTCAATTAAAGCTCCTCTCAGTGTAAATATCATTGCAGTGCCAGAATTGATCAGGCTCTCAGGTCAGTGCAGGTCCTGATGTCCTGTTGCTATTTCTGTCTCCAGTGAAAATGCACATTTTGCAGTGTATCCACAGCAGAGGTGCCATCAGATCCTGCTGATTGCCCTGGTTACTTGAAAAACCTCAGAGAAGTGAGTTTTGTACATCACACCCATCCTCTCTTAGAGATGCATTCTCAAGGCAAATCAGAGCTGGCACCATGGAGAGCTGGCTCTGATTTCCATAGGTAGGAAGCAGCAGGGCTCTGCTTCCCAGCACTGCCTTGGACTGAGGGTGAAATACCTGTTTCTGAGTTTGGTTTTTCTACCACTTCCCTTTCAGATCCCTGGCAGTGTCTGGTGCCATTCCTGGGTGTGATGGTCTGAGGTGGGAGTGTTCCACGAGTCAGGAGTGGGCTGGGCAGGGAGCAGCTGGAACTTGGGCACCAGGGATTTTTGTTTTAAGCAAACAGTAATTGCAGTATATCTCTGTTTTCATCCATACTTGAAGTCTTGTGGGGTAAGGTGATATTTGGGATCAGTATATTTAAAAAATTATTTTGTTGTTGGAATAAAGGCAATTCCTTGTAGAACTTAAACATCTGGAATAAAGACAAGGCAATTCCTTGTAGAACTTAAACATGGAACGTGTGATGAGAGGAGCCTGTTGGGAGTCTCACTGTGGGTGACTGAAATTCTGTTCAGGGCTGATCTAGTGCCAGCCAGGACTGACTGGGGGATCAGTAAATGTCATGATACAACTGAGCTCTGTGCCTTAGAGTTTTTAAATTTTATTTTTTGTAGATGCCTTTTGGTCCTCCTTCATCTCTGTGGCAGATGAACCAAATGTTTTTGCAGCTTTTCTGTCTAACTACTAACACAACTAACTAGTTCAGCCTTGTAGTTGGTGTGACAAAAATTACTGTGGGTGTATGAGAAGTATTTTTCTTCAAGGTCCACCAACCAGGTGTGTGAAAATAGGCCTTGAAATTCTGGTACATGCAATAAACACTTGTGCTTGCTGCAGAGCTAATTAGATGCTGTGTCATCCCTTGTCCTGAAGAGGTTTAAGCTCAAGTCTTCATTCTGCTGCTTCTCTTAGGAAAAATAAATCCCTCTTTTCTTACCTTGTTCTTTGTCTTTATTCTTTCCTGTAACCTTTACTGTTTCATTTGCACATTTTTTTGCCATTGTTTTCTCTTCTTTGTTTTCCTGCTGGAGACCTTGGTTAGCCAGGGAGAAAACAGATAATCAGAAATTGTTTCTAGATACAGTCTGCTGTTGGGTGAGGCCAAGAGAAAACACAGTACACTGAGCTGTTGGAGATAATGGTCAGTGTCTTGGTTTACCAAATATATTTTGTCCTGCAGGTGGTCCTGACTAATTATATGTTCTGTATTAACACATCATTTACAGGAGTAGTGCTGTACAGAACTGGCACAATATCCATGAATATTCTTTACTTCCTCAGTTCATTCATTTGTAGGTGGACAGGGCTGGTTTATTTTTTAAGCAGTACCTTTGGTGAGGGATTCTCTGTCTTCAGGGCTTCACTCTGGATTGGTTTTGTGTCTTACTAAAGCAGGTTTGCATCTTGGATAAAAATTACCTTCTTCAGTTCTGGCCTGGGTTTTGTGCTTGAAGGAAGGGAGAGTGGAAGGTGCAGAATGAATCTTTGATTTCCTGGTGTCAGGCATGTGCTGAACTTTCCATCAGCTTCTTTGTGCCTTTGGAGTGCAGATCGTGCACACCTTGCTGGGGAGGCAATAGAATGAAAACCTGGGAAAAGAGAGATGAAGTGCTTGAGTGGGATCCTTCTGGGAACCCTTGCAGTCCTCTTCATCCACCTCTTCCCAGTGACAGCTAATTATGCTGATTTCCTGACACAGAGTCCCATAAATCCCTCTGGGAGAAGGGCTTGGTCAGGGAATGGCCTGGGAGGGCTGGAAATGCAGTTCCTGAGAGCAGGGTGAGGGATGTTTGTCTGTGTGGGCTTTGGTATCCCACCCCTGTCTAGAGCTCTTGTGCTCTTTGGGATTGGAATTTGCACAGCAGAGATCTTGCCCTGTCTTGTTTCCAGCTCTTAGCATAGATTAACTTTTTACCAAATCCTCTTAATCTTTATCAGGTGGTGAATGATAGAATCTGGATCTTATTTTCTTTTAGGAGCTGCAGTTCTTGATGCCAGTAACACTGAAAATATTGCTAATTTAGTTACTGTCAGCTGATAGTTTCTTTTAAAGCCCTACTTGGAATTGAGTGACTTGCTTACAGTCCTTTGTGGAGGGAAAAGTATTTGTGGAAAAGCAACTTCTTTACCCTTGATGGACTTGTGGGGCTTTAGGGAATGTAAAACTTGGTTGTGAGCAAGTCCCTTGTGGTTTAATGCCAGACCATAGGCTGGAAAAATGTCTGTACGAGCTGCTGAAATGCAGACTGGGTGGATGATTTAATCTTGGGTGGGTCGTTTGCTTCAATTACAACTTTAGATGTAGAAAGAAGCTTGTGATAAGCAAAAGGACAAACAGGGGGTGGCTTTTGTTGGGGACACTGTAAAGAACCTTCTAACACACCATGGCTTTTTCAAATCCAATCTTGAGGAAATAAAAGCAACATGTAGGCACTTAGACAAATAAAAGTAAATAAAATTCAGTTCAATCAGCTGAGGGGATGCTGCTGTGGAGCAGCCAGAGTGCAACACAAACCTGAGGACAGATCTTGGGGGGGTTGCTCCTAGTCCTGATCTAAAGCAATTCCAGTCTGGAGAAAAGGAGTGAAAGGTTTAAAATCTTGTTTGCTCGTGGAACAGTGAGGGTCAGTTTCCACTGAGTTGAAATAAAGGGTGTTTTGCTGGGAGAAATTCAGACTTGCCTGGGGAGTTTTGGGCTGTAAAGCATCAGGTGCTGAGCTTTTGTGGATGGAGGCACTCCCTGTTCACTGCAAGGATTTAGGCAGCCCAGATTTTCTCTGTTAAATCTGGACTGTTCATCCTTTTCTGCTGTGCTAAAAATGGAAGGAAAGTTCCTGAAGATACCTTTTCATGAAGTTGACTTAGTATGGAAAATGAGCTTGGGTACATTGGGAGTTGTTGGGGTGAGTTTGGGTGTTTATAAGCATTTTCCAGAAGCATAAAGGTAATTCTTATGCTGCTATGCTGCTGTCTTGGGGATATTTTTGTTGCATTTTCTGTGTATCTTGTTGATACAAGAGAAACTGATAATAAGTGAAGTTGTGGTTTTTTTGTTCTCCACTGACTTCATTTTGGTGTCTTGCATTTTCAAAGCTTCCCATTAGGCTGGATGTGAAGCTTTAATTTCTCTAGGATTGGTTTTCAAATGCTGGCTACCTAACGCAGACAAGTTTTCAAATGCTTTGTGATAAACGCCGCAAAAATTCCCTCCAAACACTGACATTTCTTTTCCCTCTCTCTTGAAGGTTTGGCCCCCACGGAATCCCAGTGACCATATTTCCTAAAAGGGAGTACAAGGACAAACCTGAAGCCATGCAGCTCCAAAGCAAACCATTCCAAGAGGAGGCGCAGGTGAAGTGCGAGGCCGACGCCGCGGTCCCTGACGACGCCTCCCTCACGCAGCCCTCAGAGCCCAGCATAGCTAAAAGCCTTTGGACTTCTAAACCACCTCCCCTCTTTCACGAGGGAGCTCCATACCCTCCTCCTTTGTTTATCAGGGACACCTACAACCAGTCAATACCTCAGCCTCCGCCTCGGAAAATCAAGCGGCCCAAGCGGAAAATGTACAGGGAGGAACCAACTTCCATCATGAACGCCATCAAGCTACGGCCCCGGCAGGTCCTGTGTGACAAGTGCAAAAACAGCGTGGTGGCAGAGAAAAAGGAGATCAAGAAAGGTGGCAATGCAAGTGACTCTTCCAAATATGAGGATAGTAAAAAGCGAAGAAACGAGAGCGTGACTACTGTGAATAAAAAACTTAAGACTGACCATAAGGTGGATGGAAAAAGCCAAAACGAAAGCCAGAAAAGGAACGCTGTGGTCAAGGTTTCAAATATTGCCCACAGCAGAAGCAGAGTAGTTAAAGTTTCCGCACAAGCAAATACTTCAAAAGCGCAGTTAAACACAAAAAAAGTTCTCCAGAGCAAAAACATGGATCATGCAAAAGCTCGGGAAGTCTTGAAAATGGCCAAAGAAAAGGCACAAAAGAAGCAGAGTGCAACCTCCTCTTCCAAAAATGCACATTCAAAGGTCCACTTCACGCGGCGTCTTCAGAACACCAGCTCAGGGTCCCTCCCGCCCCGATTGCGCCTAAAGCCGCAGCGGTACCGCAACGAAGAGAATGACTCTTCCCTCAAGACAGGACTTGAGAAAATTCGGAGCGGCAAGATGGCAACTAAGCCCCAGTCTCGCTGCTCCTCCACCCGCTCAGCAGGTGAGGCCCCTTCAGAAACCCAGAGCCCCTCAGAAGGCCCCGAAGAGGCCAGCAGTGAGGTTCAGGACACGAGTGAAGTGCATGTAACTGTTGAGCAGGATGAACAGCAGACACTGGGCAAGAGAGGCAGCAAAAGCAATATAACGGTTTACATGACCCTTAATCAAAAGAAATCTGACTCTTCCAGTGCATCAGTTTGTAGTAGTGATAGCACAGATGATTTGAAATCCACCAACTCTGAGTGTAGCTCTACTGAAAGCTTTGATTTTCCTCCAGGCAGCATGCATGCACCTTCCTCCTCCTCCTCCTCTTCCTCCTCCTCCTCTTCGAAGGAAGAGAAAAAGCTCAGTAATTCCTTGAAAACAGAAGTCTTTTCCAAAAACGTCTCTAAATGTGTCACACCAGATGGCAGGACCGTATGTGTAGGGGACATTGTCTGGGCCAAGATTTATGGCTTCCCTTGGTGGCCGGCCCGTATCCTTACCATAACCGTGAGCCGCAAGGATAGCGGGCTGCTGGTGCGCCAGGAGGCTCGGATCTCGTGGTTCGGCTCCACCACCACGTCCTTCCTTGCTCTTGCACAGCTCTCCCCCTTTTTAGAAAGCTTCCAGTTGCGCTTTAATAAGAAGAGAAAGGGTCTGTACCGCAAGGCCGTCACTGAGGCAGCCAAGGCTGCCAAGCAGCTCACGCCCGAGGTGCGGGCCCTGCTGACGCAGTTTGAGACGTGAACGTGGAGAGTAAGGTAGGCAAGAAACCTGGAGGCTCCACCAAACCCTAGCCAGGTTAGAGAGAAGTGCCAGGAAGAGGTGGCAGAGGCAGGAGTTGCCCTCGGTTGACTGACTGCTCTTTTCACACGGGACTCGGGTCGCGACGGTTAAAACCAATTGAACGCGCGATCAAAATTAGCCTGAAAGTCAGGACTGAGGTATTTTTCAAGCGAGAATTTTTTTTTAAAGAGAAAGAGAAAAAAAAAAAAAACCCACAAAAAACAAAACCAAACCACCCGATGCATAGGAGCCATAGCCTCAGCTGGAAGGCAGCTGATTTGCAGGGAATTTTTTTAGTAGTTTCTACCCAGTATATAACTAGTTCTGTGTGGCCAAGGG
The DNA here is from genome assembly GCF_017590055.1 of Onychostruthus taczanowskii. Lineage (NCBI taxonomy): Eukaryota > Metazoa > Chordata > Aves > Passeriformes > Passeridae > Onychostruthus > Onychostruthus taczanowskii. The sequence goes on from NW_024498573.1 coordinate 1,257,283, forward strand.
TTGACACGAGGGATGAAAGTAGTAGCTGTGACTTTTTTTGTTTTATTAGGTGGCCCATCAGGGAAGTGTAGAAATGTAAGCCTTGTCTAAATGGTCTTTAAAGATTATTTTTAACCAGTCTCTAATGGATTTAGTCTGGCCGGGCCCGGTGGGCCGGTTTAAATGGCATTGGAGACGTGCTCCAGGTTGTAAGGAAGAAGGAATTTTAGTGACTTAAAGACCAGATTAAATGGGGTTTTATCGTAGTGACCACTTAAACACTCAACCTTTCTATGCACATGGGGCACAACTAAATCACTTCAGGGTCGGAGAAGTCGAGGGATGCCTGTAGCTCTAAGACAAAGCTGAGGAGGCCTCAGTGTTTGGGATCAAGGGCTGTTAATGCTGCATAGGTGTGAATCATTCTGGTCTTTCTTCCTGAAGAAATCTTTCAGGCCGTTTGCCTGGAGGTTTAGCTTAAGAGAGGCTTTGTTTTGAATGTGTAAATAATCAATTGCTGAAATTGGTCAGATTTTCTCCTGACTGGTTGTTCCTAAATTCTTAGGATACGTCCTAGTAAATTACACTTTGTGAATTGTCAGATGTGTAATTGTTGCATTTTGGATGTATCTAACTTTTTTTTTTCCTTTTTTTTTTTTTTTTTTTTTTTTTAAACTATTTCCGTTTAAGGTATCCGTTTGCAGGTCAGAAAAATGAGATATGTAATTGTGTAATGCTCTGAAATGTAAAAAAACAAACTGTAAATAAAATTGACTAAATCTGAATTATTTGTGTGTGTTTCTCAAAAAGCTTTGAAACAAATCCAGGATGTCAGAGTATTTATCTGTATGCCGGATTTAGAGGACACCCTTAAAAAGTAAATTGTCCTTTTCCATGCATTCTTAAAGATGAAGTGCTTGATGTAAATACTATTGGTATACTTCAGTCTTAATTTGGAGATGATTAATTCTCTGTCCCTTTTGTTTCAGAACCAGCTCTGTAGAGGGCTTTCTGGAAAGTTGATTAAATTTCTCCCTAAATTAGCTTTTGGGCCATATATTTGAGTAGAGACTGTGGATAATGTCATTTGTGCAGTGGGGAATGTTTCAGTTTCCATCTCAGAGCTGCTCTCTGCTGCCATTGCAGCTTTTCTTGCCTGGTTTTTGCTCACTATTGGGGCATTTTTGTGCAATGCACTTGACTTTTTTTTTTAATGTGAGTTTTGGTCCTTACCTGACCATTTGAATTCCTGTGTCCTCCAACCCATTCCCTCTTCAGCCTTGCAATGCCTTGTGAAGAGTCTCCTGGTGCTCGTCCCAAAGCAGTTTTCATCCTGGTTTTTCCAGGATTGCCCGCGTAGGCAATCGTGACAGATGTAGAAATTGCATCTCAGACTGAAATTAAACAGATGTGAAAAAGGGGGCAAGGATTTAATCGTTGAACCCTGAAAATGTTTTTATTTTAAGATTTAATTTCATATGTTTATGATGCTGCCTGGTCTTGCCAAAGCATTCAGTTTCTTTTTACCTTTTTTAGTTGTTCTGTCATGCCCACAGACCTATTGGAAGTCTAAAGTGTCAAAGCCATGGCTGTTCAAATTTTCCTCAAGATGACAGTCATTAACTGCTAATTAAGCTTCCAAATATACCAGCTTTACCTTAGCATTCTAACAGTTCCCAAAAAGCCCCACTGGTCAATGCTTTTTGAATGTGATAAACACACAATAGATTTTGTAAAAAAAAAAAAAAAAAAATTGGAAAAAAAATCAGTTTCACTTCTCTGTATTCTCTCCTGCAAACAGAAACAGTTTCTTTAAGTCAATAAGCTGTGTTTTGTTATTAAGGCAAACTGCTTTTTTGGAGTCAGGAACCCGTGTGAGGTGGGTCAGATGTCTACACCACTTCCTTGAGGTTTAGAAGCTCAAGCGAACTGGCTTTAAGTTAGTTGTTGTAAGCCAACTAGTGGCAAGATCAATATTGACCTTGTTATTTTTTCTTTAGAAGATCTGGAAGCTTTGTTCTCTTAATTGATATAAAATTAGAATAGCACTGCAGCTTACCTAGGCAGAGTTTGCTCAGGTGTTCACAGGGGGAGCAGCAGGTATGGGGGGGCTTTCTTTAGGTGGTTTTATGTTCAGAAGAGCTGTTTATGGAAGGCATTTAAAGTCAGTTTTGATTTGTAGCAGATAAGTTTTAAGTCTTTCCTCAGTTTCACAGTGAATGTTCTGTATGGCTGCAGACTGAACAGGTCTCAAAACAAGTAATTTGATTTGTTAAATTAATTTTTTACAGTACCGTGTTGCAGTAAGTTGGAAATCTCCTCGTCATGCTTGTCCCTGACTTTCCTTTGAGTCCAAAGGAGCTGCTCCTGTGCATGCAGCAGTTTCCAGGGCTGGGCTGGGGCAGAGCCAGGTTCAGGCAGGCACAGGGAGAGGAGCCTTGGAGGCTGGGCTGAGGCTTAGGGCTGGTTTAGCTGAGCTGTAAACCCCACCTTGTGTGCCTGTGCTCCCAGGGCTGGCACTTCCATGACCTGGCCATGGTTTATCCTTGGTTCCAAGCAGGAACACCCCTGTGGGTACCAACGGGCTCAGGGGGTGCCAGGAAGAATTTCTCCTTGGAAAGGGTGGTTGGGATTGGAAATGCCCAGGGAGGTTTGGAGTGCCCACCCCTGGAGGCGCCCAGGGGAGTCCTGGAGGCGGCACTTGGGGCTCTGGGCTGGGGACAAGGACCTGGCACAGAATGGACTTGGTGACCTTGGAGGTCTTTTCCAACCTAAATCCTTCTGTGACTCTGCCTTCAGAAGGCAAACAGCAGCACAGAGGGTGACTGCTATTTTCCCATCAGTTTAGTGGCATAAATGGTGAGTGATGCCTTGTTTTAGTTGGTGAAGTGCCTCTGTGTGCTCGTGGGGTATTTCTGGCCTGTCAGTTTAGGGGACAATGGGACAGGATGAGTTTCAGTGTTCTGTTCCTCTGAAGATCTTCAGGTAAAATGCCTTGGGAGAGAGAACAGTTATTCCAAAGCTCAGAGCTCCTTCCCCAGAGGTGTTTGAAGGTGTGAGGCTTCAGGAGCAGAGCTGGAAGCGACAGGAAATGCTTGTGTGTGTCTGAAGTGGAGTCATGCAGGAAATTGAACAGATATTTGTTGCTGTTCTAATTAGAGTTGGAACTTTGTGTCAACACTTCAGTGAGATAATTATCTCTCATGATTTGGTTTCTCTTTCAGACACTGCTGTGTTCAGTTTGGAGCCTACAGAACTGCCCTGGGGTGGGGTTCCTGGGGTGGTTTAGGTCTGTGCAAGGCTGAAAAGACTTCTTTTGTTTCAGCATGGTGTAAAATTCCTTTGGGTTTTTAAAACATAGTTTCTAACTGTGATTAGAATTGAGAGTAGCACAAGTGGGGAAAGGTAAGAGTTGCTTTGTGCGTTGCTAGCCCTTAGGTCTGGTTCTATTTAACTCTCTTAAGTCCTGATATTTTCTTTCATGTCTGCTAAAACTGTCAAGAGTAGAATAGGAATGTGGATTTTGGAAAATGTCAGTAGCTCATTCTCAGCATCATCATCTGTCCTTCTGCCTGTTCTGTGGAGTCCAGTGAGAAAACAGGGCAGCTTTCTTGGCTGAGGAGCTGTGGAAAGGAGCAGGGAAATAATCAGGGAAAGGCTATTTCAGTCCATCCTTGGCTTTATAATTGTGTTCCAATGAATGCCTGCAGGAACAGCAAATTCAGGCAGAGCAGGGGGTCCCTCACTGACCTGTGGCTGAAGACTGAGTGGGAGGGAAGTGCAGTGAGCTCGAGCCCAAAGGGATGGCTGGCACTGTGTGGTGGCATAATCCATTGGGTACAATGACTAGAACTGTTTAAAAAAGGGAATTTTTCCATAACTGACAAATCTCCTGACCGTGGAGTGATCAGGGATCACCCACATTTAACACTGAGAACTTGTGCAGCTGCCTGAAGATCCATTAGATCAGGTTTGAGAGATGGGGATGGCAGTATCCAGTGTCAAATTCTCCTTAATCCCTGCTGGAAAGAGCCAGTGTGTGATCCCTGGCCTTGCAGTGGCCATGGCAGTTCCCAGGCAGCATTTAACCACCCAGCTGCTCCCTGGGACACTCTGGATTTTGGTTTAAGCCACAGGTGACCCTGGCAGTGTGTTCATGGTGTGGCTGTGAGGTGAATAACATCCCCCTGCACCGTGGCTTTTCCTTCTCTTCCCTGCTCACCCTCCTGGCATTTTCAGGCACCTGCTCTAGTCTGACCCCAGCTACCTCTGACCTCTGCGGTGATTTGGATGGGTTTTACCAAGCAGCAGCAATTCCTCCCAGGTCAGAAATGCCTCTGATTATTGGGGTTTAGTTGTTGGATCCTAATAGCAGCTTATGATTCCCTATGGTTTACTCACACATTTCAATCTTCTGTGTTACCTGGGATGTGGATACAATCCAGACTGTCATTTAAATTAATTAATGATTTTTTCCCCTTAAATTTAACAGTGACATGAGTGCCCTTGTGTGAGCACAAGGCAGAGCAGGGGTTCCCAGGCATGTGCCAGGGAGTTGGTAACTGGTTTGCCATCCTGCTTTTTCCCTGCACAGCTTTGCTGTTGCTCCCAGATGTGGCAATTTGGGATAATTCTCTTGAGCAGCACCTTAGTGCCAGGCACCATGGATCCATGTCCAGCTCCATGTTTTCCTCAGGAAAATGCAGTTGGTGTTGCTGGCAGGAGGAGGGAACAGCAGGAGCTGGGAAGTGGGTGGTGCTGACAGAGCAGGGCTTCAGAAAACCTGAGCCACCTTGCACGTCCAAGAGGGACACACGTGGGAGCAAAAGCAAAAAAAACCCAAACAACCAGGTGGAATAACCTGGAAAAGGCGACTCCCTGTGCTTGTGCCCTGGGATGTGGTGTCTGATCTCCTCTTCCTGCCTGCCCATGGCCTGAGGGGAGAATTTAGCAGCAGCCTGCAGGTAGGGACTGGCTCAGGGAACACATCAGGGTCCCCTGGAGCAAGTTTGAATCCCAGCTTTGCTCCTTCAGTGTGAAGAAATGGATCTGTGGGGTTTCTTTGGGCTGTGTTTGACAAGTTACTTCCCAAAGCAGGACCAGGCACATTTTGAGCAGCTGTGATTGCATTTCTGTGCCGGTGACTCCATTCCCAGTGCAGAGGAGGAAGGGAGGACTGTGGGAACTGAGGCTGTTCCAGGTGTGTGAATCCCTGTGGCATGGGGCAGAGGCACAGGGGAAGCAGCTGGGACAGGAAATAACACTAAAACTGAGGCAGGGAGTTGGAATCAAGCACTGGAATATTGATTGCATTTGTGACAGTGAAACCCTGGGTGCTGTTTGGGTAATGGCAGGGTTTGGAAATCAGTGGATCAGGCTGAGCTCCTGGGCTCAGTGTAGAGGACAGGGATGGATCTGTCCTGTCACTTTGTCATTAGCAAGGCTGATTTTGGAAAACCAGAATATTTGTAAAAGTATGTCTGTAACAGAGGATTCTGCCCTCTGTGTCCTGCTCACATCCTGCAGGAATCACACTTGGAGTAAGGCAGGTTTGAGCTGAGGAAAGCTGCACTGCCCTCCTGCCAGGGCCTCGGGGTGCAGCCTCCTGCTTGGCTGATGCCACTTATGGAACAGCAGCTTGAAATCAGGCTGTTCTTCAGGAACAAAACAGATCTAGGTCAGTTTTCGTGTTTGTTTACAGCTGGTTTGGATGTCAAATATGCAATATGGGTAAGGAATATTCCTCTACGTGCCAGGCATGTGCTGGGTGTCTGTGCTTTGTGAGGCAAGTGCTTGTTGCCAGCACTGAGATTCTGCAACAGAACCACAGCAAATTCAGGTGGCAGAATTGTCCTTGCTGTCCTTTAACAGGTGCACAAAGGGGGAGAAGGGATCTTGCTTTGTCAGTAAAATAAGCAGATACAATTCCAAGCAAATATTTGTTTAAATGATAATTTAGCATAATTTTTTATTTAGTAATGCGTAGGATTTTTGTTTGGCTTTAGGAAACTCTGGGATTTAATTGCACCTCTGCAGTGCTTCAGGATTTTAAAGCACGTGGTGCCAGTTTGGGGTCTTAGTAGCTCTGGTGAAAGAGAACTAAAGCCACAAAAATGATTTTAAAAAGTATTGTAGTCAGTTTAGTTAATGCAAAAAAAAAAAAAAAAAAAAGTCTTGAGGTATTTCAAGTGTTGAAGGATTTAGGAATAATCTCTTCTGGTACATTTACATGGAAAAAACTGGGTTGGACCACGTTTCAGGAATTCTTGATACTGTGTTGTATATTTCAGGGAATTAGGCACACAAAGGGAAGAATGTGTTGCTGTTCTTTGTTTTCCTGGTGGCTGAGGTCCTGCTGCTGGAGGCTCTAAAGGAAGGAAATGGTTCTTGCTTTTAGTAGTTCATCATCTGGAAGAGCAGCCTGGTTTCCCTCTTCTCCACTATCTACAAATGGAATCTCTAGCAGGAAAATAGGAGTTTTGTGCCTTCTGTTCTATAGTTTTACACAGACACAGCATTATTCCCCAGGAAGGTGCATAAATGTTACTGTAACTATTTAAATTTGGACTCCTGGCCTTGAGTTTTATTCCTGATGGGATGTGCTGCTATTTTTGCTTCCCTTGTCCTTCTGGGGTGCCTTTTCTCCCCCTCCATGGCTGCCTGGTGTCCTTCTCTTTTCCTTTGGAGATAAAAGCCAGGAGTTTCAAAGGCAGCACTTCTCTTTGGACAGCAGTGAATAAAGGGATTGAGAAAATGTTCACACTGAAGAATCGGAATCCCCGTGGCAGAGCTGGCTGCCAGGAAAGGGCCGTGTGAGCTGGGTTCAGTGGGACAGGCAGGAAGGGCCTGAGTCGTGTCACTGCCTGTCCTGACACACATCTGGGCCTTGTTCTGGGGCAGCCCTTAGCATGGCTCCATAGGGAAGGGGCTGGAGCCCCAGGAGAGGCTGAGGGAGCTGGGAAGGGGCTCAGCCTGGAGAAAAGGAGGCTCAGGGGGCCCTTGTGGCTCTGCACAGCTCCTGCCAGGAGGGGACAGCCGGGGGGTCGGGCTGTGCTCCAGGGAACAGGGACAGGAGCAGAGGGAACGGCCTCAGGCTGGGCCAGGGCAGCTCAGGGTGGGCACAGCAGGAATTTCCCCATGGAAAGGGTGCTCAGGCACTGGAACTGCCCAGGGAGGTTTGGATCCCCATCCCTGGAGTGTCCCAGGAAGGGCTGGAGGTGGCACTCGGGGCTCTGGGCTGGGGACAGGGTGGGGATCAGGCACAGCCTGGACTCAGTGCTCTGGGAGGGCTTTTCGAGTGTGGGATCTGTGTGTTCCTGGGATTCTGTGTGATTCTGCTTCCAGCACTTGAAGCTGCTCCAAAGCAGAGTCCAGCCTGTGAGCTCACGGGAGATCCTGGGGGAGCCGTGCCCTCAGCCAGGCTGAGCTGTCACTGTGCCACAAACCACAGATCCCACCTGGAGTGAGTGGCCCCCAGATCCACAGGGAGTGAGTGGCCCCATGGAATGAGTGGTAAACAGGCAGTGGGCTGCACTCAGGGAATTCAGCGGCACAGACACTGAGCTGACACAGGCAGTCAGGTTTTCAGTCACAGTATCTGAGGAGCACAATCTCCATAGAATTCCAGAATCCCAGACTGGTTTGGGTTGGCAGGGACCTTAAAGCTCACCCAGTGCCACCCCTGCTATGGGCAGGGACACCTTCCACTGTCCCAGGTTGCCCCAAACCCTGTCCAGCTTGGCCTTGGGGCAGCCACAGCTTCCCTGGACACTGTGCCAGGGCCTCCCCCTCCTCCCAGTAAGAACTGGTGGCTGACTGGTGGTGGTTCGTGCAGCACTTGGGCTGTTCCTGTCTGCTTTATCATAATTTATTCCTGTTCTCTGGAGTAAATGGGAAAGCACAGGCAGCCATGGGAAACAAACACCATTAGCAGTTTACAGTTCCTGCTCCCTCAGGCTCTCGGCCCCGTGTGTGGAAGGGCTCTGCAGGGTCACTTTAGCTTTGTGTTGGGAACTGCCATCAATGTATAGATTTTGTGAATTAATCTCCCTGCTTCCTGAGCTGTCTTTAAATGTCTTTCCAATTGGAATTCTCTCTGGATGCTGAAATGGGGTGAGATGTAACAGATTGGTTCTGTGGCTCCTCCTCAAGCCCCAGCCCCGGAGGAGTTTGCTCACTTGTGTCTGTCTTGTGATAATGTCAATCTATTTTTTGTCTTCTGCACACGATGCACAAAGCAGGTGAGCCAGTAACTTTTCTGGCCACCTCAGCTTTTGCTTTACCTACTTTTGCAGTATGTACTGGAAGACATTTAACCATGTTCCCTTTCTCTCCCCTTTTCAGCTCAGAGACACTAATGACCCGCTGTTTTTATGGAACCTCACTACACTGCCACGAAGAGCACCAGCTCATCAGGACTGAGAGAAATCTGAGACTGACTTGTCCTATTTTTCCTCTGAAATCTTCACCAAGTAGTAAACATTTTTTTTGAAGGGGAAAGGGGGTAAAAGATGTTAAAGCTCCCCCTCGCACCGTTAGGGCATCTGTACCTAATGTACATTTTCCTTAAAATTTCAAAAGATGTTAGGAAATATTTTATAAAACTTTTTTGCAATAAATGACGCATGAAATTACGAAAGACTCTATGACACTTACATGCAAGGAACCACTTGAATTATTAGGATGAAGACTCACTGCAGATAACTGGGGTTTTTGTAATGTGACAGTCACGTTTGTATGTTTTGAGAGGTGCCAGTGACGGAGCCAATTTGCCTGGGAAGTTGACTGTAACTTTTGAACTTTTCTTTTAATTCTTGACTTTAGCATTGCAATTTTCCATTCTCTGAGGCTTAGTTAGTATTTAGTGCAGGTGTTAGCAGAGCTGTGATCTGTGATCAAAGCATGTCCAAACCCAGTTGTATTGTGAAATATGAACAGTCCTGCTATTGAGACCAACATTTCCCATAGAGGGATGGAAAGGACAGTGACCACAAACTCCATGGATTTTATGGGAAAGCTCCTTCTGTGTGAATATGGTTGCATTTTATTTATGCTATTGTAACACTTAGGGAATTGAGGGTTGTGAAATAACCTTGAGAGGGGCTACAAGGCAGAGAGCAGCTTGTAATCCTATGACAGGATGGGAATCATGAATGGAGAGTGATTCAATGGGATGGCATTTCTATTTCAAATCATGGCTTATTTTTTCCTTTTGACATGAATATTTTTCAGATAGGTAACTAGTAGAGAGCAAAGGTTTTATTAGAGTTTCTGATGGTTGTTGATCTGAGTTGCGTTGACTTCTTTGAAAAGCTGTAAATCAAAAAAAAAGAAACCTACTGGGTTTTATCCATTTTATTCCCCTCCCAGAAAGGTCTTGGGTAAGACTGACTTCAGTGGAGCTTGGGAATGCTGGACACGCTGCTGAAATCTTGAGTTATTAAATATTAATTTATTTGTCACTAATTATTTCCATTGTGTGCACACTGTCTCGGCAGAACCATTTCTTTAAAGTTCCTAGCAGGGGATTTATTGTGTAACCTGAGAAAATAAATATTTGTTTTGAAGATATGAAAATGTGCACATAATCTACTAAAAGTCAAATTTCTGTTTCTATAGAGATGAAAGGACTTGTAGGAAACTCTTTTCCTCCTTACTGAGATCGTGATTCAATTGGAGAAAATAGAATGTCTTTGTCTGGATCGTTTAAAACCAGAGGGACTTTTTCAAGGGGCCTCTGGGTCAGCACAAAGACAATTTCTTCGTGTCTGGAGCCTGAATGAACCACATAAAATTTGAAGTTAGGACAACTCTGTCATTGGCAACAGGTTTATACTTGTTAAACAATCGGAGAGGGGGAAGTGACAGGCTGGGACAGGCCCCCAAACCCAGCCAGGCCCATCAGGGATTCACACACTGAGTGTGTGGCAGCTCGTGCTTTGTGCTGCTTCAGTGTCTGCTTTTCAGAGCTAAATTCTTTATTTATAAATGCAGAAATTGAATATTCACTACCTACTTTTTAAAAACAGGCTGTACAGTGCTGTGCAGTGCATTCAAATTGTACCGTTTGCCATAACGATTTCACCATGACGTACAATTTTTTTTTTTTTTTTTTAATTTGGATGAATATTTGTTCTACAGTGCTTTTCCTTTTCACCAGTGGAAGAGGCCCAGCAGTCTGGTCCTGCTCAGGGCCTGGGAAGTGACTAGAACTGAAAGCTTGAGACATGTGAATGAGGAAAGGGGTGCCTTGGTGCCGGGTCCGTGCCAGCCTTTCACCTCCGCTTGGATTGACCGTGGATGGGGGCTTGGCCTAATCAGGTACATTGTCCCCCACCCCCCCAAAAAACCAAACAGAAAAGCCACCAAACCACATGGCACAAACCAGTTTCTGCTCAGGAAAAAGGCCCGGGACTGTGGTGGCAGGGTTGTTGCACATGGCATTGAGGAGTGCCTGCTGTTGTTTTGGAAGCCGGTAGTGCCTGGCTGTGCCCCCGGATCCCCAGGGCTCTCCTCCCCTCCCTCCCTCCCTCCCTCCCTTCCTCCCCTCCCTGAGCACAGCAGCTGAACCAGGAGGGATTAACCCAAGGGATGCAGGTGTGCACTGGAGAATATGGGTATAGAGCAAATAGCATCCAAGGGAGCTCATGTCTGCCTTGCTTTTCCCAGCATTGCGTTGGAAACCACGTTTTCATTTGGAAATGAAATTGTCAGGGATATTCTAATGAGAGAGAGTGACAGTAATGTATTGCTTTTCACTTTTTTGCTTTAGTTGCTTAATATTTAAGCTTTGCTCCGTGCTACCTTCTTGTCTGTATATTGAATGGTCACTATGCCTCTTTCATTTTGTAGACTTGAATGAGGAAAATCTGATTCACCCTTTAAGGTTTGCTGAGAAGTAAAAATGATAAAGAATGTTGTGTAACATTTATTCAAATAAAGCCTTGATTTTTTTCAGTGCTCTTTTAAAGGGAAATAATGTTTTGATGTCTTTAACTTTCTTGCTTTATTAGTCCTTGACCTCAAAGTCTTTGATTTGTGTCAGAAGTGGTTTTTCTGGATTAAACAAAGATTAAACTCAGGTTGGTCCACTGCTGGAATTCCATCATGTGGACAAGTCTCTACCTAACCTCACCTTTCACCACAGTGGCTGAAGGATCCCAAGCCATGCTCAGCCAGCTGGATGCTTTCCAAAGCAATAGAAAAAATTGTAATTGGCAAGAAAAGATGGTGTGGTAGAGACAGATCCAAGGAAGCCCTGGTGGCTCTGCCACAGTCCCAGGAGGAGGGAAGGGGCTCCTGCCCTGGCACATGCTGTTCTTGGGCTGGTTTTTATGGAGTTCTCACAGTTTCAGACAAGGCTTGCCCTCACAGGTAAGTACAGGGGGATTTCTCCATCCAGGGAGGAGTTGCCTTGTCCTCTGCTGTGTTTCCTTGCCCTGGAGCAGGGATCAGGTGGTGCTGGAGAGGTAATTTCTGTTCCAGGGCTGCCTCCCACTGCGCTCAAAGGAGGGCCATGCCAGCAAGTGTTTTTCCAAAATACCTGGTGGTGTTGGGTTGGTGCTTGGACTTGATGATCTGAAAGGTTCTTTTTCAATCTTTGTGGTTCCATGATTCTATGGAGTGGCAGACTCTGGAACTGCACTTTCCCATCAAATAGAAGGCAGCATTTATACACGTCTTTTGCACTTGCATTTTGGTCCTGTAAAGAAAGATTCCCTAAGTTGAGTTGAGCCTCTGGGCTACACAAAAAATATGCTGCTTGAGTTACCTTTATTTCTAGGAAGTTCTGATTTCCAGGACGCAGTGGTGGTTTTATGGCACAGGGTGTTTTTATGGCACAGAGGATGCCAGGAGCTGGTGGGTACCCAAAGGTACTAACCCTGCTGGGAAGGGGTTGTTGAGCGACCTGCTGTGGATAATGAGGAGTTTTTCCCAAAATCGAATTTCCTGTGAAGTGCTGCTGTGGGCTCAGCCCGCGGTGCTTTGGGAGCGCCGTGACAAACACCCACATCTGGCTGTGGCCCGAGCACAGCTCCAGCAGATGGTTTTCTTTTCCTTCGCGGTTGTTTCTCATTCTGTCGGGATTACAGGAACTCCCATCCCCTTTCTCTCATTATTCCCTCAGCCTTGCAGCAGTTCCTCCTGAGCCGGCCATCCTCATTAGGCGGGGAAATCCTGCTGAAGTGTAATTGCTCGCTAATGGCTTCTCCTTTGTGACACGGAGTTGGCAGCAGCGCTGTGGGGACGGAGCCACGAGAGAGGTTGGCCGGGCAGATTTCAGAGCTCTGCAATTACTCCGTGGATTAATCCTCACTCCAGTGGTTGGCAAAGGGATAAAGGTGACACACAAGGCCCCTCTAATGGCGTTTGCTGCTGCCCCCGGGCATCGAAAGGGCGACGCTTAATGTGGGCAAAAGTGCAGCTCTGGCACGAGGGCTTCGGAGAGATTCCGGTCCAAAGTGTGAGGGGTCAGAAGTTAGATCTTGCAGGGTGAGACCAACAGGGCCACTGCTGAAGGGAATGGTGGCTCGGTGACAGTGGCACTGGGAACTCACACTGTCACACTTGGGGATTTGGGAGCGTTTTGGGTGAGGCCCGGCTGGGCTTGAGGGGCTCCCGGTTCCCTCGGGGCTCCCGGTTCCCTCGGGGTGCCTGGGCTCATCTGCCTCACGGAGTGCCAGGTTGGCATGGAGGGGCCCTTCTGTGCTTGAGGGCTTTGTGGGAAGCTGGGGATGGGCCGGGCTGGGAGGATTCCGTGCAGGGGAGGTGTGCAGGGTGCTGAGCCTGCAGCCCTGGGGAAGGGCTCGCCCCTCTGCCCCAAGGGAAGCAGCGCCAGCGCCGAGCCCCTCGGGCAGAACCCAGGCCTGGCACCCACCCCCTCACTGCCATGGCTGCGTGTCCTCCTCCCTGTCCTTGCTTCAGTTGTTTTGGGATTTGTTCTCCCTGTCGTGTTCCGCAGGCAGAGCGGGGAGCCAGGAAAAGGCTCCTGTTGTTTGCTGGGTCGTACTGTGGGGTTTATTCACATTCCATATCCGGCTTTTATGGTTCTGCTCCTGCTTTTCCCTTGAGTGTCTCTGTGCTCTTTGTTTTGCCTTCCTTGCTGGGTTTGCAGCACAAGCCTTGGGTGCTCCGTGAAGACTGGGCACCCCTGCAGAGGTTTTTGGCATGTTCTGTATTTGGGGTAAATATTCCAAGCCCAGGAGGGGTAGTTCTGATTTTGAAATCCAGATTTTCAGCTGAGCTCCGCATCTTAAGATCTTGGGGACTGGAATTTCTGACTGTGGTTGTCTTGGTCATTAAATATTAAGTGAGGCTGCTCCTGCTGGAGGGCTCATCCAAGCACTGAAGGCTCTGAGCTGTCAGGGGAAGGGGCTGGGGGCCCCAGAGTGTTCAGGGATGGATTCTGGGCCATGCTAAGGATAAGACCCCAGGAACACTGGCACTGCTCAGATGGATGGGGATGATGCTGCTGTGATTCACTCACTTGGCTGTGGTTGCAGCATTGGGCGTGAGCTGTGAGAGCAGAGCTGGGGGGGTTGGACTTCACACCCTCTGCATTAACACTGCAGGATCCTGTCAGGAGCCATCAGCTGCATCTTGCCTTGGAAAACCTGCTGCTGGCTCCAGCTTCCAAGGCCTCAGCTGCATTCCAGCTGGGAGCAGGGACACAAATGTGTTGGGGCACAGCGAGAGCTGACGCTTCAAGGGCAGCTCAGGGCTGGAGCCACGGGCAGGGAATCTGTGAGCTCCCAGCCTCCTCCTTTCCCTCAGTTCCAAATACTGCAATTCTCCCTCCCTCAGACAGAGAAGCGCCCCAGGATGGAGGGTCACAGCCAAAGGAGCTCGTGGAAATAGGACAAACGCCATTAGCAAAGCCCTGGCCCCGCTGATCTCCAGGGACCTGCTGGGCACTCGCCAGCACCGCTCAGGAATACACTTAGGAAGCTCTGCCAGCAGCCACCGCCCAGACGAGATAGCAGCATTTCCCCCTCTTCCTGCCATCCCTGCTCCCTGGAGTGTCTGCAGGGAGGGGGTGCTGCCCTTCACTGGCCAGAGACAGGAACAAAAGCCCCCCTGGCCAGCTTATCCCAGAGCAGGCACGGCTCCTCCCGGACCCTCCGGGGCTCCCGGGGGTCGGTCCTGCTCAGCAGCTGCTCCTGCAGCCTGACACCCTCCTGGACACTGCCTGGAGCCCATGGACAGCAGACAGGGAGTCCTGGGAAGCACGAGCAGAGCACTGGGCCCAGCCAGGCCAGGAAAGGCAAACCTAATCCTTCTGCATCCATTTAGGGAATGCAGGATTTGTAAATTGTCTCTTTGAGAAACAATGGGGGAGAAATATGCAGTTCTGGGGACTCCAGGCTGCAGCTGCAGATGGTTTCCAATTGGGAGATTCCCACTGAACGTGCAGAATCAGGAAAAAGGGGTTTTATTTTAATTTTCAGTTGATTTAGAGCCTTTAATCTTTGTCAGGGTAGGCAGTGATGCCTCTGGCTCAGTGCCACAATTCCTGTGCCAGGCGCTGCCCAGAGCCCCCCCAGCAGTCACAGCCCTGCCTGGGGTGGGAAAAAGTTGCTGAGCAAGAAAATGTTGGGATTCATCCAAACAGGGAAAGCTTGTGAATGAGCAATGTATGAATGCTGCACATTAAATGTGCCCCAGCACATCTTTGCCCGTGCTGGGGGGAGGCACTGGGGTGTAATTGGCTCTTGGCTGCAGCAGTAATCCCTTGGGAATAACACAGCTAATTAAAGCCTAGGAGCTGGTGACCAGCAGCTTCTCCTCTCTCCCAGGCTGGGGCTGTGCTAATCAGAGGCAGGTAGATCTCAGGAAGTTTTGTGTTAATCAAGGAGGGAAGGACTGGGCTTCAAAGCTTGGTGCTTTGTCAAATCCTCAATGTCCCAAGGGATAAACTGGGGGAGATTTTGGATCCTGCTGGGCAGGAGGGATTGGCTGTGCTGGGCCTGTGTCACTCCCACTGACTGGCTGCCTCCCTTGGGGCTGGGGTTTTGGGAGAAAGAGCTGAAGATGTGAACTGGGGAGCTGCTTTTTCTATCTTTTAAGAGATGTTAGATGCTCCAAATCTTTGGTGGAATGGAGGGAAGTGCAGGTGCTCGGCTCCTCTGAGGGTCAGGACTCACAAGCAGGATCTGGAATGAGGCCAGGTTGGATAGGGCTTGGAGCAAGCTGGTCTGTGGAAGGTGTCCCTGGCCTCAGGAAGGTGTCCCTGGCCTGTGGAAGGTGTCCCTGGTCTCAGGAAGGTGTCCCTGGTCTCAGGAAGGTGTCCCTGGTCTGTGGAAGGTGTCCCTGGTCTCAGGAAGGTGTCCCTGGTCTCAGGAAGGTGTTCCTGGTCTCTGGAAGGTGTTCCTGGTCTCAGGAAGGTGTTCCTGGTCTCTGGAAGGTGTCTCTGCCCATGGCAGGGAGTGGGACTGGGTGAGCTCCAATCTCCCTTCCACCCCAAACCATCCTGACAATCTGTGATTCCAAACCTCAGCCCGTCTGCAGCCACAAGGATGAAAGTCTCTGAGGGGCCGGAGAAGCGAGTGAGAGCCTCTGCATAAAGCAGAGCCAAATCCCACTGTCAGTTCTGGTGTCAAATAATGGAAGGTCCGAGCCACAAATGTTATGGAAATCCTGGAGAAAGTTCTCTGTAGGGAGAGACCTAACCCAGCTCATGGACAAGACCAACACTGCCTTTATTTCTGTGCAAACACCTCAGGGGAAAGGCCAGCTACTGAAAGGTTTTGTGTTTGGCAGGCAAAGGAAGGAGGAACAAAGGCAGGAGCTGAGGATGGACAACTGCAGCTGGAAAAGAGGCACGTGCTGCTTACCAGGAGGGTGAGTAACTGTTGGAATACTTGAGCAAGGAACTGTTTGGTTTAGCAGCACTTTTATATTTAAAAGATTGTGTTTCATAAAACAGTTTTTTCCTAGTAGAAGTTGTAAATGCCACAAGTGTGACTCAAAACTCCCCTGGCATTCCCTGAGTGGTGGCCAGGAGGAGGCACCAGGTATTTTACTGGTTTAGATGTGAGGACTAGTTTAGACATAAAAAACCACTTTAAAAAATCAAAAGCAAGACACATGCACTTGTTCAGGATTTGGACAATGCAAAAGGACTTTCAGGTAATTAATTGGAATTTTGCCTAGAGGAGAACTTGCTGTGCTGGCAGATAACACCTGCCAGAGGTTTCTGGTCCAGCTGGAGAGTGGCACTGAGGAGGGAGGGATGACCTGGAGGTTTGAGTTCTCAGTACCAGCGTGCCCAACTCCCAGTGACTTTCACACAATCCAATTAAATTACAAACACTAATCAGCTGCAGTCCTGCTTCCTTTGCCCTTGCCTTCATTGGAAACTCCAGGTGCACATCAGGCATCCTGCAGGGGAGTTGCACAATGATTTGATGATGTGTTTGCACAGCAGGTAGGAAATTCAAAAGCTTTGTTGTGCTTCTCTTTCCCAGAAATTCCCCAGTCTCCAGCTGAGAAGGAATATTTGCAGCTCCCCAGGCTTTCAAAGGGATGAAGCAGGATCAGAGTGGAAGGAACAGAAATCCAGTCCCTGAAGCAGCAGGTTGGAAAAGGCCACTGGTAACTGGGCACAAGAGCCACCCACGGGTGAGTGACACTGCACACAATGTGGGCAGGGACAGAAACCCACTGGTCAGAGCAAGGAAATGTTAAAGAATTTAAAAAATATTAAAATTTAAAGCATCCAGGTTAGTTCCAAAGTTCAATTTTTGTCCCTGCAGGGTTGTGCTGGGATGCTGCAGGTGAGTGGAACCCAGCCCAGCCCTGCCCAGGGCTCCCTGCAGCAGCCTGGGCACCTCTGCTCTGCACTGCTCCAGGTTTTAGGGAAGATTATTCACATTTCTTTAGGGAAGATTATTCACATTTCTACTAATCCCAAGCCACTGAGGCTTCCCTGCAGAGCTCAGCCCAGGCAGCAGAGGTTTCACAGCTGATCTAAGCCCAGGCCCAGCTCTAAACTAAAACTAAACTAAAAATGGAGTAGGAAAGAGTTTAACAATCAAAACAACTCTGCACAGCTGCAAAGACAACAATGACATTAAAGCACCAAACCTGCTGTGCCTGGAAAGGCTGGAGCTCCTGAATTTCAGACACAGAGACTTCCTGAAATGAATTGGAGATGACACCCAATAGCCAAGGCAGCCACTGCTAATTATTTAATTAAATCATGTACTGAATGAAATCTGCATGGAGACAACTGCAGAATCTGCCTCCAGTGTAAGCACTCCAGCTCTGACAAACCCCAGGAAAGCAGGAATTACAAAAGGCACCTTCTCCAAAACCTGAATGAACCACCACAACAGAACATACAAACATATATACATATATTTATATTTATATCATGGCCTGGTTTGGGCTGGAAGGGACCTCAGAGGTCATCTCATTCTAGAAACATTTCCAAGTCCTCAAGGTCCAGTTACTGTGGAGACCTTCTGCAATCAGCTCCTGTGCATCCCTGCAACATGAATAGATCTGAGACAAGCACATTTCATTTGGAGGTACCTTTACAAGGTGTGCAGATGGACAGGGAGGCACAAAATGTCTTTGCTGCCTTCAGAAAAATGAATACCCAGTAAACAAACTGCTGGAAGGGTAGCATGAACTTAAATGACAGCATTGCTGCAAGCAGGGCCAAAACCCCCCTGCTTCCTATGGATGTCCTGCCAGGTGTTATCTGTGGGGCCTTCAACACCAACCCCCCCTTGGGGAGGGCTCAGCCCAGGCAAGAACCTCACAAGCCCAAGAGCAGAAGTACCAAGCCTTTATTAGAAGATCCATGATTGCAGGGCAGAGCTGTGGCCAGGGGTGCCAGTCCCACCCAGCTGAGGGTGGGGCAGTGCTGCTGCTGGATCTCCCCATTCCCAGGACACCACCAGCCTTTGTCCCAGCCTTTGGATTCCCCTGAGCTGCTGCTGCCAGCACTGAGTGGGCCAAACCAAGGAACTGCCTCTTGGAAAAGCCAAACACCGCGAGGGAAGGGGAAAAAGAAATAAATAAAAAATTAATAAATCACACACTGGACACAGCTATCACTATGAGAAGTTGAATGAGTTGCTTTACATCCACATTGCAAATAATTTCACAAGCTGGGAAATGAGTTTGCTGAGTCTCCTCTTGCCCTGGGGGTGGAGGGTGTTGGTTTGCTGGATCCTGGCACGGGATGAGCAGAGCCACACTGAATCCATGTTATCTGTTGTTGTTGGGGTTTTGAACAAAGTTGATGGAGTAGGAGCCAGTAGATGAATCCTGTTTGATCTGGAAGTTCTCTGTTGACAGGCCAAAGGGGCGCAGCACCAAATTACCCAGATCCTTCAGTTTGCCTGCAGAGACATTCCAAGAGAACACAGTGAGAGCTGAGCAGAGGAAAATCCCGTGGAATTACACCCACCTGCAGCCCAGCCCTGCTGATTTATCCAGCACAGGTAAATGCTGAGGAAATCTCTGTATTTTGGTAATATTTAGGCTCTTAGCAGGAATTAAATAATCACTGTTAAATATCCACAGAGTATGAGAGTTAATAAAGTCCTGTCAGTATATGGATCACACAGATTCCTGACTCTGGAAAATGGATCTTGCTACAGCTGTAAGAGGGGAAGGACAACAAAAGGACATCCCTTTAAAAAATCCTAAATAGAAATTACAGATGAGATAAAGTGAAACAGGAAGCAGAGGTAACAACTTCACTGCTGGCTGCACACAAACCCCTGGCATGACAACACAAAGGAAGAAGATGGCCAGTTTTCAAATAAAAACATTCTTTTCCTCCTGGTTTCAATGTAGAACTGTAGATTTCCCAAAGGAAAAGCAGAAGTTTGGACAAGTTGAAGCCTTCTCAAGGTTTGCCTCCCCAGGCAAGCCCCATCTTTCCAAAAGCTCCCACCTGCACTGATCCTCAGGGAATGGGTTTTGTTTTGCTGGGAGCTGAGTGTGACAACAGAAATTGCTGCCATGGAAAATCCACTGAGCAGCTGCAGCAGCCAAGGGCCTGGAACAACACCTGGGAATGCCACAGCTATTCCTGCCTGGAGGGGCTTGGAGTCCTGAGAACACCCTGGCACTGTGCTCACCTCACCTGGGCCTCTGGGGCAGGGACACACTGGAAATCCTGGAAAGGTTTGGGCTGGAAGGGACCTTAAAATCATCTATTTTACCCCTGCCATGGCAGGGACACCTTCCCCTGTCCCAGGTGCTCCCAGCCCTGTCCAGCCTGGCCTTGGGCACTGCCAGGGATCCAGGGGCAGCCACAGCTGCTCTGGGCACCCTGTGCCAGGGCCTGCCCATCCTCACAGGGAAGGATTTCTTCCCAGTATCTGGAAAAAGACAACCCTACCCCGGAGCCCACCAAAGCAAATGGGTGGGGAGACACAAGTTTCCTTCCTTGATTTTTTTAATGGGAATTCACAGATGAGGTGGTTCAGGGATGTGGCCAAAGTCAGTCCAGCAGCAGCTCAGGTAGGATTCACCTCTTTGTACTTTTTTTTTTTAAGCTACACTTGTTGAAGATAAATTAACTATGACATTCATCCCTTCATGCAGCATCCTGAAGGCATTTTGGCTATAAAAGCATTTCGGTAGCATGAAGATAAATTAACTATGGCATTCATCCCTTCATGCAGCATCCTGAAGGCATTTTGGCTATAAAAGCATTTCGGTAGCATCTGAGTGACATGAAGAGGTTTTTTTGTACTTCTGGACAAACATAGCATTTTGGCTATAAAAGCATTTTGGCCATAAAAGCATTTTGGTAGCATCTGAGTGACATGAAGAGGTTTTTTTGTACTTCTGGACAAACATTTGGCCAAGGCTGAGCTTCAGGTGTGGGGTGAGCAGTGTCTCAGTGGAGAATCCTGAGGAATCTGGCATGGCTGGAGCCCCCCAGCCCTGCAGCTGGGCAGGAGAGCAGAGCTGGCCTGGCAGGACACTGGAGAGGTTTTTCCCACTTGCAGGGAGCTGGATGCTCATTTCCAAACCCATAAACACCCCTGACTGCCTCGGGACCCACCCTGCAGCTGGAGCAGCTCCCCAGCACAGCACAGATTTGGGCTTTATGATAATTCCAGCAGCACATCCCAGCTCACCTTCCTGCTCTGTCCCTCCCCAGGCAGGCTGTGGGGCAGCCACACTGAATTAATTGTTAATGAGGCAGAAGAAAGCCTTGGCTTTTCCGGGCACTGCAGCCCGGAGCTGCTGCTGCTCTCCTGGCACACACAGAGCCAGCATTGTAGGGGAGCTCTGTCTCCTCCTCCCACAGCTCCTTTCAGCCCTAAATTAAGGGCTGTAGTGAACTGCAACCCCCTCCTAAAGAAAAGCTCCCTCACAGCCTGTGCTGGGAGGAAGGAAAAGGCACCATGTGGAGCTGGGACTCAGCTGCAGAGGCTGCCCAGCCTCCAGCACTCCCTGTCCCCAGGCAGGGTCACCCTCTCCTCCCTCTGCCCTTATTCTCACACATTTTGCTCTTTTTCTTTCAAACACGCTCTGTTTATGTTCCACCTGCAACTCCAGCACATTCAGGTTTTTTCACCAAAGCAAATATTCAGAGGTTAACAAGAAAACAGAACTGTAAAAATCAATTTAGGGCTCAGAAGTCTGAGATTCATCACTCACCTAAACTGCAATTCAACACCCTATTGAATGAGGCAGATGCAGGAAAAGATTACTCACAATTTACATTAAGATGTAACAGCCAAAATTAATTGCTATTCAGTCTTTCTGGCAATAATTCTGGCTTAGTTGCTGGTGCTAATGTGGGGTTTGGAAGTTGAAAAGCTCCATCTTGCTTGTGTAAAGAATTCTTTTGGAGAAAAGACAAATTTCCTGATGAGGTCTCTTCTCTGTGTAACTTCTTGTATTACCAACATTTTTAAGCAATTAAAAGAGCAAGGGCAAATCCTTCTCCCTTCCCTAAATGGTAAATGAGGATTGAACTGTAACTGTAATTTGGCTCTGATTTAACTACTGAAAATCACCTTGTGCAGGGTTGGGGTTTAGCAGCTCAGCTGCAAACACAACAGAACTGTCAATAGAAAAAAAAACCCAAACAAACCCCATAATTCTTTAGGCACAAAGCCTGATAAATGTCTCTGCTGATCTCAGGTAGCTGGATAAATCTCTTTTGGGCAGCAAGGCCCAGGTGAGGAGCTCTGGCCCCCAAACTGCTAAAACCATTCCAAAGCTCCCCTCTCCTCACACCCTCTCCCCAAAGGAGTGGTCCCAGATATCACCATCATTATAAAAGTCTCAAAACAAGACTGCAAATCTCTGCTTTAAGGAGAGAAACACAAACCCTTCAGAAAATGATCACTGTTCACATCCTCAGTCACTGGGGCAGAGGATGCTCAGGGAAGCACAGAGGGAAAAGCCACTTGGATTTCAAATGTCCCTTCATCCTGAGCAAACTTCATGGCAAGAACTGAAATCCAAATGTCAGCCTTGCAAAAGGGACACACAGCACCAGTGGGCTTGGCCTGGCCACAAACCAGGACGTTTCTGGTGACATCAACCTCAGCAGTCACATGGGCCACAAGGAAAATCCAGCAGGAATGTGTGCTCTGAGTTATTTACACACAAGCACTGCACAGGGGGTTCAGCCTCTGACAGAAATGAGCTGCAGCCCTGGGAAACAGGAAACACACTTGGGAAGGAGGAGGATGCACTGCATTTATCTGGCTTTGTTTGTACACAGCTCCAGTTTCAGGACACTGGGAGATGGTTGGGCAACCCAGGCCTTGCTTGAGTTGGAAGAATAAAAGCTCAACAAAACCAGGAGAGGCCAATTCACTGACTGAGGATCAGCTCAATATCCAGAGGAGCCAAAGCACAAACTGGACACTGTTCCTAATTTCAGTTTAGAGTCAGTGCTCCTGCAGCAGGCCTGGCCTGGAACTATCAGGATGCCTCAGACTTGCTGTGCTGGAGTCCAAAAGTCTGGAATACAGCCCAGGCACCTGAGCTGCCCCCTGGGAAGGCAGGAATGTCCCCCTGGCACTGCCCAAGCCCAGTCACCCAGCTCCAGCCACAGTGCCACGAGCCAGGTCCACCCTGGCAGTGGGAAATGCCATCAGAAAGGATGGGAAAGTGGGAACAGCTTCAAACAAATTCACTGTACAACAAAACAACCCAAAGGAATCTCAGAACCACCACATTCCATTGATTTTCTCTTCTCCCACTCCTTCCAGAACTCCCATCCAGGCCCCCCTCCAGGGCTTTCCTGACCTCAGACAGAGCTGCAGCACTCTGCAAACCTTGGAAGTGTTTCCTTCCTCCATGGCATCACCACTGCCTCCCCTAACAACAGCACACAGGGAACCTTGGAACACTCAGGAGAAGGAGCTGCCCACATTCCTGACTTCATTTCAGGAGAATGTTTTGTAGAAACCCCTCAGAGTGTGTGACAGCCACCACTGCCACCATCATTGTCACTTAACCAGAGCTGTGACAACCCTGCCACACACGAGGCTGGGGGTGAACACAGGTGCTGTGTTGTCCTACCCTGCTCTCAGTCTGGCTCTCCAGCTGTTTGAACTCCTTGTGTGACATCACTGAGAAGGGATTTCTCTCTCCAGAATCCCAACAGAAACAGTCTGAAGTGGTTCCCAAAAGCCCAGCTCACTTTTGAAATCTCAACTGCCACTTTTAATGTATTAGCACTGTTAAAAGAGATCCCACCTAGTCTGACACCCAGGAAAAAAGCAGCAGTGCAGGGGCTGCATTTACTGTTCCAGTCAAATCCCTTGTGATTAGTGAGGCCCTTTGGAGTTCAGCAAAGATCAGGAATTATTTTCATATTACTTTGTGCTGAAACCCATCCCATGTCCTAGCAATGGGCCTGATCCTTCTGGAGATTTTCTGCATTTGTCATTTATTTATAGCCCCATCACCCTTAACCTGCTTTATTTGGGGCTTGTTCTCAGCACAATGGGGGAAGCAGACTCTGATCCTGTAAAGCTCTGCAAAGCCTCACTGACACTCTGCTAGGTCAGAGCAGAACAAAGCCAGAGCAAATCAGAGGCTGCAGAAAAGAAATTACAGAAAAACATCAGCATAAGCTGAAAGAGTCTCTTCTTCCCAAATATACCAAGATCAGTGTGAAAGACAGGCTGGGTTTGTTTAACCTGATTTTCTGCAGAGCAGCCAAACACTGCCTTAGGAATGGTAATTCCACTCCTGGTGCTAACCCTGGCTAGGTCCAATTCAGCCTCCAACCAAACAGCAATGAGATGCTGAATAAATCAAGGCAATGAAATGCTGAATAAATCAAGGCAAACACGAACACTTTAGGTCTCTGGGCTGGAAGTGCTACAGAAAGAATCACATTTATTTCTTCAGCCCCCAGATCAAACATGCCCAGTTATTCCAGCTGGGGGAGTTCCTTTAGGCACAGGTTTAGTGAAAGCCCTGGTTTATCCCTTTCATGGGAATGTTTGCTTTGAGGGTTTATTTGCAGGGAGAAAGGGCTGAGCAGTTGGGCTGTGTCAAACCATCTTCCCCAGCTCTTGCACACACCAATATGAAATTGTTTTAGAGGGTTTTAAGTTTCCTTTCTTTAAATGGAACTCATGGCCTTTTCTGCATGGGAGAATTCCTTGTCTCCACTTTACTGAAGGTGAAACCAAGCAATTGAGAACTACAAATGTTAGTTTAACACTGAACAAATACTTCCTTTCAGATTTACCTCCTTTAAATTTTATATAAGAGATTATATTAATGCATTTTTTTGAAATCAGGGGTTTAGTTTAACACTGAACAAATACTTCCTTTCAGATTTACCTCCTTTAAATTTTATATAAGAGATATATTAATGCATTTTTTTTTCTAGTAGACGGTGAAGGTTTTTATGGAAGTACATGCTACTCACCCAACATTTCTTTCTTTAATTTTTCATTCCTCTCCTCAATTTGCTGTGGTAATCTCTGTGGAGAGAGAGAAAATCTGGAATCAGATCCCTTCTTTCACTAATGCTCCCCTTTTGGACACGAGCAGTGACAGACACAAATCCTGGTGTGCAGTTCCAGACTCTGAACACTGCTAATGCAGAGCCCCAGCACCTCCCACTCCAGGAATGCCCTTATGGACACCCATTTTTATCTGGTGTCTGTGATACTTATCCCAAAGTACAGCTGCTTCTGGCAAATCTCTTCATTTGCCCTAAAACCCCTCAAAAACTGTGTGGAGGCTGAAATTCTCCCAACAGTTACACACCTGTGAAACCCAAACCTAACCACTGCTTCCATACAATGAAACTTTCTGGAAAAGCAGCAATAAGGATGATTTGAGCACAATTTGATAATTCCAAACTGCTAAGTCTGGCATTGAAAAAGTCAGAAATAACTGAGGATTGAAATCAGAACTCCAGCTCTGCACTCCTGAAATACAAACAGTGCTCAAGTATTGGAGCAGGTACCAAATCAGGAATCAAAGAATGACTGTGCATTTCATATTTTAATCTGTCATTTAACAGGGTCATGACATTCCCTAGAGCAGTGTGAGATCATTCCTGGGGGCAGGGAGGAGGAAGATTTGCCTAACTGTGAATGAAGCCCATTTGCAGATTTTCTTGAGGCATTGTTTTCATTGCCAGTGAGGGGGAAAAGATCCTGTGATATTCCTGCAAGGCAGAGACACTTTCACCTGACAACAGAGCAAAGCTTCTCAGCCTCCTCCAGGTCAGAGATGTAACCAGGTATGTGGAGTCAACAGCTGAAACTTGGGGGGTTTCATTATGAAATGTAGAGATTTATGATGAATATTTGAAAAGTGTAAAATTATAGCTGTCAGGATTTCCTTAACAGGTTTTCAAGAAGTAAGCTTTAGGCTCAATAGTTTGCTTCTCCCCTCAAATCTGACAAGGACCAGCTGAAGGCAGAACACACCAAATGCCAGGGCAGGGGAATTTGAGGGCATTTTGTCCAAAGGGTTCTGCAGCCAAAGGCTCTGCCTGGCCAAGGGAGCTCAGGGAGCAGGAGGGGTGAACCCCACCCTCTGCACTGCCCAGGCACAGAAATCAGGAATAAACTCTGAGCATTCTGAACTGGGCCTGAAGGAGCAGCAGCACTGCTGGGGGCTCTGCTGTGGGATCATCAGGGCACAGCCACTGGGAGAAAATCCTGGCTTTGCAGGGCTCCAAGGACAGTGCTGGGGTCCAACCAGCCTGGACAGAACCAGCCTCCCCTGAGGGTCTGACTCAGACTCCTGGATTATCCAGCCCAGCTCCTGGCCCTGCACAGACCCAACAGCCCCAGCCTGGGCATCCCTGGAGCAGAGTCCAAGCCCTGCTGGAGCTCTGGCTGTGCCCATTCCCTGGGGAGCTGTTCCTGGCTCAGGGGAAGCCCCAGCCCAGCTCCAGAGGCAGCAGGTCCTTTGTGGGAGCTCAGCTGTTTTATGGGGTCACCCCTCACCACCAACAGCACTCACAGAGTTAAGCAGAATATTTTCTGCCATCAGTGCAACTGATCAGTCCCCCAGGAAATCATTCCAGGCAAGGTTTCTTGCCTAATATGCCATAAAAGCTGTTCCTAATCTGTCACTTACAA
Organism: Onychostruthus taczanowskii; assembly: GCF_017590055.1. NCBI lineage: Eukaryota > Metazoa > Chordata > Aves > Passeriformes > Passeridae > Onychostruthus > Onychostruthus taczanowskii. Next base: position 1,282,824 of record NW_024498573.1, read on the forward strand.
CACCACAGTGTGGGAAAAGGGGGGCACAATCACTGCTAATGATTTATTTTCCCAAATGGAGACTTAAAACAATTAAGCCTTTCAAGAAGATTTTTGTAACAACGTATTCAGAGTGGGTTTAGAGACAAATTTGCAGGTGATGCACGTGAGGTTTTTTTCCCTTCTGAGGCAGAATCCATTGCAGGTTCACTGGTGTGAAGCTGAACTAAAATAATGATAAGTAAGTTAGGCCAAAGTTCACTGAAAGGCTTAAGCTTACCATGCAAGCTTCTCTGGCTTGATGAACTGAGGGGTCTTTTTCTAGGACTGCCTTATAATCTTCCAGAGCTTCATCTAATTTTTCTGTTTTTTCATAGAGTTCTGCTCTCCTCAGCAATGCTCTGACATAGTGAGGGTCTAATTCCACAGCTGCAAAACAAAAGCAAAGCCCAGGATTGTACTTGAAACATTTCTCCTTTCCTCAAATGAATTCTCAAGTGTGTATTACATTTGTGAGTTGTCCTTAGAATGTAACTCAGGATCAAGCAGAGGCACAGCTTAAAGCTAAGCTGGAATTCAGAAGCAGCTGCCTGGGACAGTCTCATGATCATATTTCATTTCATGTCCACAACCTCTCACAGATGGAAGTGATTTATGATCACAAAGCTTTAAATGTGCAATCCTATCCATGCAGGGATTCTAAGTGATGCTACAGAAACTGTAAGGACCTGCAAGATATTTCAGTTTTTGTGTGTTTAGCAAGTGGCTATTATTAGATTGCAGCTAAAGTTAAACATCCCTCCAGACACACACAGCAGGGAAAATGAGCCTTGCCACGCTTATCTCAGTTCAAGTGGAGACAAACTCCAGGAGAATTTCTGGAGCTCTTCTGAATTTAATATCAAACAGTTCAGGCTGTGTTGGGAATGCACAAACAGTGATTTCAGCCCTGGGAGCTGGCAGAGGGGCATCCTGACTGAATCTCAGCTCTTCCTCCCCTCCTTCCCTTGGCAGCCAGGGCTCTTTGCAGTGGCAGCTCAGACTGAATGCAAAACTCAGCAGTCACCTCCACATGGTAATTCCTCAAGAATTCCTTCATTCATTTTTCATCACAGAAACAGGGAATGTGAAAGATTTCACCACAGAAATAGGGAATGTGAAAGATTTCACCTCAGAAAGAGGATTTTTCATCACAGAAAGAGGTCTGTCCTTTTTATAATTCCCAGCTCATTAAAATGGTTCTGGGGACAATTAAATCTCAGATTATCCAGGTAAATATTCCAGTTTATCTTCTGGCAAGGACAAAGGCAATGGCACAGTCAGCAAGCTGCAGGTGACTGAATTGCTCTGCTGTGCTGCTGTCCCTGGGGAGTGTCAGGCCCTGGCAGCTGAAGGCTCCCTGCTCAAAGCACACTGATTCCCTCTGAGGCACTGCAAAATTCAAGGTGTTTTTCAGAAAGCAGCAATTCCAAAACCAGGCAAAGCCCCAGTGAGAGAGGCCAGGGAGGATTTGGTACCTCCAGGAGCCCTTTCAGCAAGCACAGCTCCCATTTCTGTGCAGGCAGTGCTGGCACACAGCCACTGGATTAGTTCTCTGATTGGTAATTTGGATTTTTTCCCCAGCTGTCACAGGGAGTTTAACAAACACTCGAGGGTGGGTGAGTGGGTGGAAGCAATAAAGCAAAGCACAGCTGAACTGATTCCACCAGAAGGTGCAGAGACAGAACTGTGCAGGGCAGGAACAGGGGAACATAAGCCCTGGTGACAAAGCAAAAGCTGTGCAGGAAAGGGACTTGATAATGCTGTTAACTCTATAAAGCCTCAGAGTTCTTTGGAACCTGGGATTAAACCAGGATTTGGGCAGGTGGAAGTGGGTTTGAAATCACAGGTGTGGGAAACAGTCCCCACAGAAAACACTTTCCTATTAAAAACAAGTACAAACTGCAGCCTTATGGTACAGGAGAACAGAAAGTAAATTACTGCAGATAGGAAAGGTTTGACAGACATTTTACAAAATAAGTGATACAAATCAGGTATTGTCTGTTCAGTTCTTTAAAGACTCTTATGCCCAAAATTACAGCTCTGCAGTAAAGGCACTAAATGACACAATTTATGTATAAAAATCTGGCACAAGAGCAGCACAGAGAGGAAAAAGTACCTTTGGTGCAGTCACTCAGGGCAGCCTCTGTCTTGTCCTAGAACACAAAACACTTTTGTTACATTGAAGGCATATTTCTTCATGTCCCCAGCCCTGGAGGTGGCACTCTGGGCTGGGGACAAGGTGGGGATGAGGCTCAGCCTGGTCCTGGAGGGCTCTGCTCACTTCACAATTGCATTTGTGCACTTTGTGCCAGACCCAGTCCAGCATGACACAGGATGAAGCCAGCACTGACCTGTTTCATTTTTGCAGCAGCTCTGTTTGAGAACAGAACAGCCCTGTCCTTCTGGAAGCAGGCTGGGCAGATCTGCAGAGCCTTGGTGTAGGATTCTTCTGCCTCTCCATAATCTGCAGAGCAACAAAACCCAAACCAAACCATTCATTTCCAACACTGAACACCATGGCTGAGGCTCCTTTGGGAACAGTTCTCAATATCTGGTGATGTGACACCAGAACCAGTAGCTGCTCTCAAAGAACATTACTGAGTTCATAAATACAATTGATTGTTTTAGGATTTACTTAATTTTGCTAATAAAAGCAGGAATATACTCCTGAGCTGAATGCAACAAGTGCAGCAGGAGTGGATATAATTCTCATCCCTGACATTGTTTCCTCTTTGGGCAGAGGTGGAATCCCTCTGGATGAAGTGCTGAAGGCTGCAGGGAGCTTTTATGGCCACATCAACTTCACCTGGAAAGATCAAGGAGAGGCCAGGGGTGAGACTCCAGCAACACTCCAGGCCTGTGGCTCTCCTGGGCTCAGCCCTTCCCTCCTGCCCTCTCTGATGCCTTCCAGGGCTGGGGATCATCCCCAGGACTGTTCCCTTAGGATCCATGAGGCATCTCCAGGCTCTGCTGCTCCTCAGGGCACACAGATTCCCTGCCTGTGTCCTGCTGACTGAGGGAAGCAGGAACCTGCAATTTCTGCTTTCTCTGGGAATCCTCCACCCACAGCAGGTTCAATCAAAGGCAGGTGCCAAAACCACTTCCCCCCTTCTGTTTGTTCATTAAAATCAATTTATAAAGGCACAAGACAGCTACAGAGCCCCAGATCTTGCACCAATTCTAAGCACAACCATCGGCCCAACTCAGAGCCCCAAGGAAGCCTTTTTTGATCAGTAAAAGAAAGGCTGGCTCTTGGAAGGCAGTCCAAAATCCATGGTTTTGTATGTACACACTCAGCTTTCACGGGAATCCTGCTTTAGTATCCAAACCTTTGGATTTAAACAACTCTAAAGGAGGTCTGATAGCTCTGTCTCTCCCTGGATGAAAAATGCAAGAGGTGATGAAATTCAACAAGAACTGTGTGAGGTCTTCCTCAGAGCTTCCTGCAGCACCACCACGATGGCTCAGTGCTAATGTGGGGTTCTCTGCCATGCACAGGGTGTTCAGAGATGTCCAACCCACCTCCTTTCTTGAAGTGCTCATTTCCTTTCTCCTTCAGCCCCGTGCTCTCCTTTCTTCTTTTCTACAAAAGGAAAGACAATGTCTCAGAGTATTTCACTGAAATGAGCAACTAGGTCAGCTGCAGTTCCAAATGAAGTAAGGAAGGGAAGCAGAATAAAACAGAACCTGAAGAGTTTTAACTCTGCCAAGATCTGCTTGTAGACCCTGTGACATGAAATACTTTCTATACCCATGAAACACTGGAGTGTAACAGCAAGGCAATTAAAAAGCTCCACTCCACAGCCACCAGGATGAGGGAGAGCATCCATGGAGAATTCCATGCTTTAACCCAACACATCAGCTTTTACTGGCTGTTTGCTTCTCCTTTCCAGCTCCATTTAATTCACTCACTGCAGGTCAACTGTGCACAATATATTTTAAATGTAAAGTCTCACAAGTTTTGCTTGAAATAATTCCACCTCAGCAATTCCGGTTATTTTCAGAGATGCACAAGGAAAAAGTCCAGGCTGAGAAAGATTTCTGCCCTGAAAGATTTCTTAGGGGGAGTAAGTGAACCCCCAGATGCAGGTTCTTTGTGCAGTGAGAACTGCACGTGTGAGCAGAGCTGTGTTCTCAACCATGAACACCCTGGCACAAGGGGAGGCCAGGCTCAGGCTCAGCCTGTGACACAGAAAACTCAGGATGTCCCCAAGCCATCCCTGCCACCCCCTGCCACTGCAGACCCTCCTGAAACAAAGCAGGCAAGGGCAGGAACAGCACAGAGCTCAGGAGGGCTACAGAAAACGTGCTTGGAGCACTGGATTTTCTCCAGCACACAAAGGACTTCAATGGAGGTGTCTGTAAATGACAGATCACTGAGCAATTAAAAAGCCAACAGTAGGAAAAGGAGCAGTTTCCTTTCCTGCAGATTGTGTGAATCAAGGATTAATGCAATTATCAATATCACACAGAACATCTCCTTGGAAACAGCTAAATATAGTACAGAGTGTGGAGCACTGCAGCAGCTCCCAGCTATGCCAAGGAGCTGACAAACAGCTCCAAATCCCAGGTTCTCCCTCCTGCTTTTGTGGCTTTGGGGATTGATTCCCCTGACCACTGGCACACCTCGAGAACAGGTCAGCCTCAGGGGAAGGACACTGAGTCATGGCATGAAATTCCACAGCAGAATCTCATCTGACCCCTTTGATGCCTGCCCAGACCATCACATTTGTTCCTATTGCCTATTAACTGGCTTTTCCAGCAGCCATCACTGCTCACACTTTGAAGAAACCCCACAAAACACAGGGCACACAAACTCTAGTGTTCTTGCTCAGGGAGGGCTGACAAACCCCCAGGCCCTTCCACAACAGCCCAAGGGACACACCTGGTGCTTTCTAAACATGAACATACAAATCCCACACTTCAGGCTGCATGAAAACCCCAAATCTCTGTGTGATGCAGAACTCTGCCTGCTCAGCACAGGCACTGTGGAACTGCTACACCTCCATTTTCCAGGGAGCAGACACAAATTCCTGCCTGGACCTCACAAAAAGGCATTTTTAAATATTCTGCAGTGCACAAAGGCTGACAATGACCCCAACCTCTCGTGGCACTGAACAAAGCAGCCCCATCTCAGCACAGGGCAGGCTGAGATGAGGATCCTGCTGCAAAGATCTCCACAGATGCCCTCAGAGAGGGGAAGGGCTGCCTGAAACACAAACCCCACTGACTTCATTGCTCATGACCTATTTAGAAGTGGCCTTTCAGTGCCACGAGCACTCTCTGCTGCACAGGGTTCAGTTACAGCTCCACAAGAATGAAAGGATTTTTATTATCAACACAACTACAGCATGCTCACAGCAGTCCTGAGGCAGAAACCCTGGAATCAAGGGATGCTGGATGAAAAGTTTCACCTGTATTATCAATATTTTGTTTCATTTTATCCAAATTATTTTAAAATATTACACGTTTACCCTAATTATACATCAAATGCTAACATAAAAAGTGATTTGCAGCAAGAAAGCTTTAGAAGAATAAGCTTTATATTAAAAAAGGCTAAAAGGAAAAACAACAAAGCAACAAAGCAGCACTTTTAAAAGCTCTTTGTATGATTTTGTAATTTATTCTGCTCCCTGCAAAGCAGTAATGGGTCAAAGCTTGCATTTCTGTGAGAGCCTGATCAACATTTTCAACATATCCCTGGTTTATGGCTTTCACTTCCAAACTGAGTGGCCAAAGTATTTTTAAAAAGGTGAAGTCTATAGGGAACTTCCTGCACATGGATGGAATTGCATTTCAGGTATCACTGACCAAGAAGCAACATCTCAAAGCCAATTCCTCTGGCTTTTCCACAAAATGTGAGAGCATGAAAAATGGATGAGCCCCTCACATGCTGAAGGCAGTGCCCTGCAAAGCAGGTTGGCTGTGAGATAAATGCATTATTTATTCCTCCATCCAGACACTCCTGGAACAGAAATTCCTAGCACTGAACAACTCTTAGGATTTCTGTTTCAGCTGCACTGCTGCAGGGAGGCTGGGAAAACTTATTGAGATCCAGGGAAAACCCCAAAGCACTCCAGCAGCCCCTCAGTGTCCCCCCAAACACCCCAGGAGCTGCCCTCCCTCCCTGGCAGGGAATGAGGTCAGCCTGAACCCCAAATCCCAGGAAAAGCCATCCTGGCCTGCTCCTGCCCCAGGGCTGCTCACACACAGCCCTGCAGGCAGCCACAGCTCCCCAGTGCAGGATTTCCTGCTCTTCACTGGCAGCAAAATCTGAAGGTTTGGGGTTTTTTTGTGAATTTTAGTAATGCAAAGATGACAAATTGCACGGCAGGCACTGACTGTGATGTGGTTTAAATATTTTTTGAAGTTCAGAACTGAATAGAAGTGGTGATGATTCTTACAGGGTCTGATTAGAAATGTTTTAATTTGGTACTGAATTCCAATCCCATACCCAGAAAAAAATCAGTATTTAACCCAAACCTGCCTGGCAAAGCCAGGACTGCTGGAGATGATCTCAAGTCATGACAAGGGACAGCCTGGCCCTGTGAAAATAAAGTACAAACTTAAATCCCACACAGCCCCTGCACCTCAGCTGCTCTGCCAGAACACTCAGGGTTAACAAGAAAAACATTATATAAAATAGAATTTTCTAGAATTGATTTATAACTATATAATTGTAAATACACTTCATTTGGATATGAAATGTATTTTTTTAATAATAACAGCATTTATCTGCTATTAGAGAAGACAGCAACCTACATATTCCCTGTTTCCTGGGGAAGTGAGCAATGCAACAGAAGTGCTGGAAGTGAAATCCTTGAGCAGCCAGTGGGAGCTGAAGGAACAACAGCCTCAAGTTTGTGACACTGCCCAACATTTCCTCTGGCTGTTGCTGTGCTGGGACTGATCCCTGGATTTCCCTTTGCTGGGAACTGCTCCTGGCTCCAGTTCTGGAGACATTCTACTTCCAGTGAGCCTGCCCCTTGGAAGGTCACCAAAACCAGGGGCATCCAAATCCCTGCAGTTCAGAGGGGGCGCAGAAACTGGGATTTTAAGCAGATCAGGAATGCATTTTTCAGCTGCCAGTCCCACTTCTCAGTCACTCATTAGCAGCTGTCTGCTTCCCCCTGCAGTTTTGGGAAGCTACTGCTCTCTCCTGCATCCCAGGCTTTGGATTTCAGTTTAAGGTTGGAGTCAGCCCCAAACCCCTTTTTAAATCTTGAAAACACCCAAAGCTGCACCTGGGAGGTTCCAGGGCAATGGCAGGGATGGACCTGGCCTGTCCCTGCTCCCTGGGATTCCACGGAAAAGAACTTTACTCTTTCTACCACCAAATTCCACAGAACTGGAAGCAGCACTGGCAGTGCAGGGAAGGAGGTCACAGCCCTCCCTGACAGCTCCAGTTAAGCCCAGCCTAAGTGTGTGCCTCTTCCTGAGAGGCAGGAGTGCCACTCATCCCTGGTGCTGCAGAGGAACAGCCCGGGGCAGGAGAGGAGCTGCCCACAAATCCATCAGCACCAGGGGAAAGGCCTGGATGTGACAGCAGCACTGTCTGCCACAGAAATGCACAGCTGAACACAGGACTCACATCAGACAGCAGCACTCAGAGGGACATGAAGGGAGAATTTTCCCTCTTCCTATTAAATTGCCACTCAGCAAAAGAGTTTTGTTTGTTTAAAACTCAAAGAATTATAAATTACACAGGGAGAGTCTAATTCCAGCTTTTATTCAAATTTTTCTCACCAGCTCTTGCAATTAATGACTCCAGCAGATACAGATTTACTGCTCAAATGTTCTTCTCCAGGCTTTAACCCAGACCATGGAACAGGATGTTTTATTCTATACAGAAGCTTCCCCTTATGGAAACAATGGGATCAACCCAAAGGCACAGGGAGGAAAGAAGGGTGAGGAGGGGGCAGCTTAAAGGAAATGTCTTCACTAAGCCAATGTTCTCTAACAATCCTAGAGCCTGCAGAAAACAGGGGGGTTAAAAAAAGGAAATTTTACTGTTTAGCCCAGCAAGAATCTCAGGCATCACTGAAAAATCCTATTTCTTAAATTCAGTTCTATCACATTCTTACAGAGCTGCTCACAAGACACTCCTCAAGAATCTCCTCTTGCTTGTGTTGCTGACCCATTTCCTGCTGCCAGGACAGGAATTGTGATCCAGGCAGCTGCAGGCCCAGGGCACAGGGAGAGACAGGCCAAAGGAACTGCTCAGGAGGAATATTGGGTATTTATTGAGTGTCTCACAGAACACAGGCTTCCACATCCAAAATTAGAGGCCAGGTGCTGAAGTCCTTGCCACAGGACAGGACAGCATCTGCCACAAGGGAGGAGCTGAGGGCCTGGGAGTCCTGCACTGCATCAGCTCCTCAGTGTCCCTCAGACAGGGCTGGCCAGGCTGAACAATGACCCTGCAACAGCTGCTGGGTGTCCTCAGATTAATTCTGCAGAGCTGCCCCACGTCAAAGCCATCACTGTCACTGACAAGCAGCCAGAAAAATCTGCTTGGAATGCATCAAAAGCAATTTGCTGCTCAGTGCCTCTGCTGAGGCAGCAGCAGCAGCCTTGTGAAACAACAACCAGACCCTGCAAAGGTGAACTGCAATCCTTAAAAAGCTCAGAGGTGCAACCCCAGGCAAGGAACCAGGCTCTGGCTTTGAGAACACTTCTTACAGGTTTGTGTCTTAATATCCCTGCAAGTTCTTGTTTTGCTTCTCTGTGCACAGAAGATTTCTTAGGGTATCCCTGCTGTCTCCCTGAAAGGAATCCTGCTGCTAAACCTTAGAAATCTCCCTGTATGGGGCTCTTGAAATGTAATTAGAGAAAACACACAATCCCTCCCTGGCTCCTTCCCTCTGAGCTCTGCAGCAGCCTCTGCACAGGTGAGTGTTTTACTCTGAGCTGCTGGAATCTGAACCACCCAGAGCCAGGCCCAGGACCTGCCTTTGCACCTCCAGAATAAATCCGAGGCTTTTCCTACAGCCCAACACTGAACACCACTCCACAGAGCCCGTTTATTCCAGCTGCTCAACACAGCAGTGGGTTTGCTAACAAAAACCCCAACCTGAGGAGCAGAAGCTCCATCAGCTCGACTGGAGCAGGGCTCTCATCCAGCTCTCCTTGTGCCCTGAGCCCACAGCTCATGGCTGGTGCTGCAGCACCAGCTCCTGGGGAGGTTTTGTGCTTTAGGCAAGCAGCCAAATCAAATCCATCTCCCCGGGTGCCAGCACCAGGCTGCTGTTTGATGTCTGCTTCAACCAGCACTGGATCTGAAAATCCAGCTTGATGTCCCTGTGACCCACCACCCTGAGAGCTCCACTGCCCCTGAGGTGTGCCAGCACGGGCTCACGAGAGCCCAGCAAGGACTGCTGAGAGGCTGCTCCCACCTCAGCAGCCAAAAACCACTTCTGACTATTTCTGTCTCATTTGCTGCAGCTGCAATAAAAAATAAATTAAAAAAAAATCACGTTGCCCTTCCCAAAAAGCGCCAACCTTTTGAGTCATTGGAAGGAGGCTTTAAAGGTTTAAAAAAGTTCTGAGTAAATGAATGTACAGCACTGTTTTCAGACTGGGACTGCAGGACTTTTCCTTAAAAGCTGCAGCATTTAACAGAATCTTTTATAATCAGAATATAAAGAATGTTTCACTTTGAAAAATAAATTCATCAGCAGCAAGTACAAGGAGCAGAGGTGGAGCAGCAACTGAGGAGTGACCTGTCCAGGGGAGATCATGGAAGGGGCCACTCCAGTGGCTGTCACAACTGTCTGAGCTCCTGATTCTGCTCTGCATTCAGAGTTCTGCAGCTCTGCTTGCATCACACACCAGCAATATTTCACTAGAGAAAAAAACTACAATTGAAAATCTGCAAGATTTATAAATCTCTCAGTGGAACATAAAAACTGTGTGTTTTTGCAGTACTTGTGGTGCTGGTGAGACAGAATCCCTCAGTTTGGGTAGCTGAAATCACAAACCACCCTGAAGGGCAGAGTTGCTCAACACCACTGGAAATAAACCTGCAGAAAGATGAGAGCTGCAGCTGCCTCCAGCCTTTCTCTGAGGAAACCTTCCCAGTTTGAAGCAGTTGTTGTTTTGCACTCCCATAGCCCCTTTCAGAGGAGTTCCACAAAGCTGAGTGCCAACATTCAGCATTCCCAATTATTTTGGTCATTTGACAGCAGGCAAAGATCCATGTGCAAAATGAGATGATTATCTAAAAATACACCCAAACCAGGAACAGCAGGAAAATGAACACAGCCAATTGCCAGGCTTGCTGCTCTTTTCAGAGTTCAGCTCCAGAACAATTTCCCCCCAGTTTTCAGCAGTTTTTCTCTGAAGCTCTCCAGTCCCAGGCTGCTGCTGCAGCCCCAGTGTGACTCATGATGACAGTGCTCCTCACTGGACAGGAATAAACACAAGGAGAAAAAAGGGACTGTTCACTCACACTGCAAAAACCCAAGGGCAATGAAATGATTTTTGTGTGTGAGGTCAAGGAAGGATTTTTGCCCTCTGCTCAGCACCTGAGAGATGCATTTGGAGGATGCCCTGTTTTGGGCAAAAACCCCCAAATCAAACAAACTCCTTCCTACAACAGCAACAACAAGACCCTGACTTCCCAGGGGGACTCCAGGATGCTCAGGGCTCTGCAATAAAGAAAATTCTAATTAAACATAGGACAAAAGTTTCCAGGCTAGTTGAACAGCAGCACAGGGAGCCAGAGGGGCTGTGCCAGAGATGCCCCTGGCTCTGGGCAGGGGCTTGCACTAAAATCCTCCAAAGATGCAGCAGAACCTCCTGACACTGCCATTCTTCACTATTGAATCTCACCTGGCAGCACCATTCAGAGCCCAGCCTGAGGCACAGAGATCCAAAGGGATTCCCACCAGCTCCAGCAGAAACCAGAAGTACTTTTAGTGTCACTCCTACTCCAAGGAGACTCTACCCCATGTTGTGCTTCCCCAGTATTGCTGCTCCCCCTCAGGGAACTTCTACATCTACACAAAGATTGGTTCTACAGATGAAAAACTGCATTTGTCTCTTCCCTGCTGCAGGATGAGTTTGTCCAGTGTGACAGCAGTGAAAGCCAACAACCCCACACATTTATTGTGGTTTTGTTTGACTGAAGCCCCAATAATCCACAGGGATCTATTCCAGTGGAACCCCTGCTCCCTGGATTCCCATAACCAACCTTTAGGAAAGCCATCCTGAAATCTGCTGGGTTTGGAGAGGCACCTTGCAGCACTCAGGGGAAACCAAGGGATGCACAGACAGTCACAGCAGCAACAGGGAGAGCTTTGTTGCTGAAATTACAAATTTCTGAGTCACAGCCACCCCACCCACTGCTCGAGGCACACAAAGCCTGCCCTGGAATAAGAGCAGCAAGGAGAGCCACAAACATTTGTTACTAAAAGAGGGAATTTAGAACAGTAAATCCAGACACTCAAGGGCTTTAAATGTGCCTCTGTGTCAGAGAACTCCAAACACCAACACTGACTGCACAGAGATCATTTCATACCTGCACAGAGATCATTGCACACCTGCAGAGATCACTGCACAACTGCACACAGATCACTGCACACCTGCACTGACTGCAGAGATCATTGCACACCAACACTGACTGCACAGAGATCACTGCACACCTGCACTGCCTGCAGAGATCACTGCACACCTGCACTGACTGCACAGAGATCACTGCATACCTGCACTGGCTGCAGAGATCACTGCACACAGATCATTTCATGCCTGCACACAGATCATCCCACACTGCTCAGGGCTGGCACTGCCACAGATAATTTCATACCTGCACTGACTGCAGAGATCACTGCACACAGATCATCCCACACAGATCACTGCACACAGATCATTTCATGCCTGCACACAGATCATCCCACACCAGCACTGTGCTCTGCATTACCTGTTTCTCCTCCTCTGGCATATCTTTCTCTAGTTCTAGCAAGTATTCTTCCTCTAGCTCTGTCTGCTTCCTGGAGCTACTGCCGTCATCCTGAGCGTTCCCTTCATCATCCAGCACAGCTGCTTTGGCCTCAAAGGAGTCCTGACAGTCATGGAAACACTCCTCTGTGGGGTCCTGGCCTGGGGAGGGGGCACAGCCACTGCCCAGCCTCTGGGGGTGCTGGGCATCTCTGGGGCCAGTCTCTGGAGCCTTCTGATCTGACAGCTTCAGGTGGTTCAGTGACTCCTCAAGTGGGCTTGCAGCTTTAAATTCTTCCATGCTGGGCTCCTGGGAGGGGGTTGTGGAAATGAGAAAGGAGTGACACTCAATAATCGTCATTAACAGATTCATCAGCAAACGAATCCCAGCACCCCGGGGATGGAGGGGACCACAGGGGGCACTGGGGCCACCCCCTGCATTCCCAAACACAGGGCGCAGGGGGGTGGCTCTGGAACACCCCCGGGAGGAGACTCCAGCCCCTCTGGGCTCTGCTCAGGGCTGGCACTGCCTCCTGTGAGGGGAACTGCTGGGCTCAGCCCTGCCCGGGGCTCTGGGGCCACTGCTGGGTCTGGAGCAGAGCCCGGCCCTGCTCTGCCCCCTCCCTTTGCATATTTATACAAATCTACGTGTACTTAATGATTTAATTGCTCTTATCCACATTTACAAATCTTTACAGCGCTCTTGACATCCCTAAGGGAAACCCGGATCTCTCGGGGCGGGAGCAACTTCCCCGGATCCCATGTCCCGTGCAGAGACACGGGGCCGGGACACTGCGCCCGTGAGTGCGGGAACTGCCGAGCTCGGATCCCGGGCCCGGCCCGGCCCGGCCCAGCCCCCGGGCGCAGTGAGGGCCTCCAGCCCGCGGCTGCCCCTTGCCAAGGCTCGCACCCTGCCCCCTCTGGCTCGCCCCGCGCTGCCCGGAGCCGAGGGGCCGGTGCAGATCACGGCCATCGCCCCCGGCCCCACCGGGTCCCGCCGTGTCCCCCCCGGCCGGCCCGCAGCCCCGGGCCCGCACTCACCTGCGCCAGCCGCACTTCCGGCTTCCGGCTTCCGCCACGCCCCCGGCACGAGGGGACCGCTTCCGGCAGCGACAGCCAATGGGCGAGGGAGCGCGCGCGGGGCATGTCGGGGACTGTAGTTCTCTGGTGTGAGGGCAGGGAGGCCAGGTGAGACCAAGTGAGGGAGAGCAGAGCAAGGGCAGGTGCCTCATCCCTCCGGTGCCCCATTCTTTCTCCCCAGGGCCGCACTGGTGTAAATCATCTCACTCCATGTTTCCTGTGGCTCCCTCAGACACTGTGAGGCCACAGGGAGGTCACCCCAAAGCCTCTCCTCTGCAGGTGACCGATCCCAGCTGTGCCAGCCGTTCCTCCCAGCAGGGCTGTTCCATGCTCTGCTCGTCCCGGCCTGGCTCCAGCAGCTCCAGCTCCTCGCTGTGCTGGGCAGCTCTGCAGGTGGGGTCTCACCTGAGGGGCAGAGGGGCACAATCCCCACCCTTCCTGCTGCCCACTGGGGATCAGCCCAGGGCACAGGGGTTCATTTTCCATGTCCAGCTCTCCCCCACCACCTCACTGTCCACCTGTGCCTCGCCAGCCTGGACTGATCCCAGGAACTTCCCTGACCCAGGTGCAGCTCCAGCTCTTGGCCGTGTCCAACCCCATGAGATCCCCAGGACCTGCTTCTCCCCATGAACATTTCATGTTTGTACAGCTCAGGAATATTTGGGTGTTCCCCTGGAACTTTGGGATGATGCTCCTCTTGCTCAGCCTCACACCCCATTCTGGTTTTGTACAACATTAAAGTGTTAAGGTATTCCAAATCTGAGCCCAAAAGGAGGCTTAAACGGGGATGGAACAACAGCCTTGGATAAAACCAGCTACAGACTCGGGAGGTTTTGTACAACATTAAAGTGTTAAGGTATTCCAAATCTGAGCCCAAAAGGAGGCTTAAACGGGGATGGAACAACAGCCTTGGATAAAACCAGCTACAGACTCGGGAGGTTTTGTACAACATTAAAGTGTTAAGGTATTCCAAATCTGAGCCCAAAAGGAGGCTTGCAGTGCCAGGGGATGGAAGAACACCCCTGGATAAAACCAGCCACAGACTCGGGAGGTTTTGCACTTGAGTGGTTCTTTAGACATTCCTGAATGCTGCTGCCTACAGCAGAAAATTCAACATGAGCCAGGTGACAATTCGAGTTGATAAACCCAGAACTGGGAAAATACCTCCTCATTATTTATTATAATTATTGAACGCAGGACATCCAAGTCCCCCCCTGCCCTTAGGGGAAGCCTTGTGTTGGAAAGGCTGGATTGGAGCCGTGTAGAACCCGGGGACTGCAGGGGATCGGGATTTGTGCCTCTCCCCGCACAGCAATCCCGTAGGTGGCGATGTTGGATTTTCCAAGCCGGGTCCCCGCTCCGTTGGTGCCAACCCGGTCCCGCTCGGTGCCAGCAGGGCTGGGGCTCCCCGGTGTCCGGCGGAGCAGGGCAGCACTCTCAGCCCCTCAGGAGAGGGACAAATGTTGCACAAGTACCCCAGGCTCCAGGCCAGAAGTTAAATTTACTTCTCTGGACAGCTTTTTTTTTGGATCTTCACAGGGAAGAAACCAAAGCTCGACAAATCAAGGAAAGGGAAAAATAATTTCCATTTTCTGGAGGTCACAGAAAGTTCAGGTTCTTCACCAGAATGAAACGTTTGCACACAAGTCTCAGTGGAATCAAATGATTGTGCTTCCCAAAGAACATTTTGAAAGGAAATTGTGAAATAGGCAATTAAAGGCTTTTTAATCACTGCTATAAATTAAAGTTTTACTACATCCGCTTTTTAGGCTGACTTATTAGAGAAACAGTGATGGATTCTTATTCATTTTGAATATCCATTCTCATTTTCTCTGTGTCTTGGCTGGAGTGCTATAAAGATTATGGGAATTGCTAGACAGGGGGCATGTTCTCCACAGCTCAAGCCAATGGGTTTTGTCGTAAGAAATGCCCAGTTACAGCCCCAGGTTTCCTTTCCCTGTCTCCTTCCACTTATGTGGCAGTGGAATTTTGGCTGTTTTGGGAAAAAGCCAGGTCATGGATTAGACCTGAGTAAGAATGTAATGTAATTTTCTGCTTTAACCCAGGCAGGAGAGCAGAGGGGTGCAGGGGGAGCTCTCCCTGTCACAGTGACATAAACTGGCATCACAGCCCTGTTTGCTCCCCAGGGACACTGGGTTTATCCCCTCGGGTTAGTTCCAAGGAGACAAACCTGGTTTATCCTCAATTTAATTCAAACCCAAGCAGACAATCCTGGTTTATCCCCTCAGTTCAGTTCCAACCTAAGCAGACCAACCTGTTGTCCTGGGATTGTTAAATCTGATGGTAGAACTGCAACCTTCCAGTCCCCAAAAAAATCACAGTGGGTGCAAACATTTCACAAACCCAGGGTGATGTGTGTCCATATTCTGAGGTGTTTCTTCTGCCTCCCCAGGTGCAGGTGGTGTTTGTGTGGTGCACCAGCCCTGAGCTCCATGTCCTGCCCTCTGGAATGTGGGAGCCAGAGAGGAGCTGGGAGAAGGTGAGCAGCTCCTGTGGAGTGAATCCAGCCAGAATCCTGTGTATTCCCTGGGGATGAGCTGCTCAGTGTGTGGGATAAGGAACACGGGATGTGAGCACACCCATAATTCCATCCCATAACTGCTGTGATTATCTCCTGTGCTGGGCAATTTTCTGCTCATTTGTCTGAGGTAAAAGTCAAGCACACAGACGCAGAGCACAGAGCTCAGCTGCTGAATAGACAGTTGCTATTTTGACATTTTCCAGACTGGAACTGTACTTTGTAATACCAATGTCCTCTCTCTCCTCTCCCCATCACATTTGTAAAGATAATGGGAAGCTGCATTTCCAAAGAGCAAAGGATGCAGGATGCTCTCCAGCTCCAGCCTCATTCAGCTGGATTGATTTTAGCATAACTCTTCTCACACATAAGCAGCACATTGAGAGCTGAGTGCACTGAAGCCTAATGGGTTTAATTTCTGTACAGCTGGGCTGTGACAAAGCTCCCTGAGCCATTCCAGCTGTGCCTCTCCACTGAGTGGCTCTGGAGCAGCCCCTCCTCAGGGATGAAGCTCCACACAGCAGCTTAACCTGGGGAAATTCAGGGTTTTATGAACACCTTGGGCAGCGATTCATTTAGAAAAGCAAATCTGTTTGCCCTCAGAGTGGGTTCATCAGAAAGTGTGTGAATGAGCATAAAAAGACACCATGTGCCACTGCCACTGCATGTTCTGCTTGGCAAATTCTGTTTGGCTGTAACAAAAAATGGGTTTGTCCCACAAGGCCTTATGATTGTGCCCTGGCCCAAATAGTTTTTCCTTTAAAGGAAAACATTGCATCAAAAGAGGGACTAACATAAGGAAGAGGGTGATTTGTACAGCCTCGTTTGGGCTGGCTTTGCCTGGTGGAGGTTGTGAAAGGTTCCAGTGGGAAAAATGAAGATATTCAGAATAGATCTCATCTGGACAAGTCAGGTGGCCTTGCTAAAGTTTCATATTTTAAGGTGGCATATCAGGCTTTGTCCTCTGTAATCTTTGCAGTCGCTCCTTCAGATCCATTTGGAGTTTTTCCCAATTTTCAAACTGTCAAAGAGTTCCTGGTGAAGGAACTCCTGTAACTAATTCCTGTTGTGTTGGTGATGAGGGAAGCAACGGCATCCCACGAGCCACAATGGCAAATTTAGTGGCCGTGAGTGTTTTATTCTGTAGTGAGAATCCTGATGAGGGATCGTGGCTGAAGTGCAGCCTACAGTAACAGCAGCAAGTGTTTCAATTGCTGAGAAATTACTTTAATCATTGTTTTCCATCTCTAAAGTGCAAGTGTACAGCGATGTACGGAACAATCGGGAATTATGGGCAGAGCCAGGGACAGCCTGGAGAGGAATGACCTCAGTGCATTCCTCATTGCTTCATCCATCCATCCCTCCCTCCCCCCCCTGGCACAGCTGGTCTCCCCCACCCTGCCCACCCCATTTCCCCCTCTCTCCTCACAGGTGTGTCTGCCTGTTCAGCTCTCCCAGGCCACCTGAGGAGTCCCTTGTGCCCTTCCCTGCCCATTGCACCCTCCCTGCCCTCAGTAGGTTCTCCGGGAATTATCGGGAATCTGGGCAGTCCCTGTTCTGGGCACTGCTGTGACACGAATCCTCCTGTCCCTGCTGTCCCTCCCTGCTCCTTCCCGAGCTCTCCTGAGCACCAGCAGGGTCCATTGCCTCCCCTGGGCCTGGGGCGAGGCAGGGCAGTGTCCGGAGGGCGCGGAGCGCTCGGAGCCGCTCGTTCCGCGGGACTCGCCCCGCGGCGGTGCCGAGTTCAGGGCGTGCCCGGGGGCTGATGGCCGGAGCCGCGGCCGGCGGCGGGGCCGTGCCCGTTGCGCTCGGGCAGGAGCTGGAAGGTGAAGAACTGGCAGTGGCCCTGCTGCCCGCCGCCCTCCCGGGCCGGGCTGAGCAGGGAGCTGCAGTTCCGGCACTCGTGCAGCGTGCACAGCTCCAGCTGCGGCTGGCTGATCCTGCTCACGTAGCCGGGGCTGGGCGATGCCGAGGATAAAGTCCTCTGGCTGCCGCTCAGGAAGCTGCCGCTGTCTTCCAGGGAATCCCTGCGGGCGTGCTCCAGGGAGCAGCGGTTCCAGGTTCTGTAGCTGTAGGGCCACCAGCCCAGCTGCTTGCGCCGGTGGCACTGGCACCTCAGGATCTGGATGAAAGCCCTCTTGAACTCCTTGCTGGAGCAGGGGTAGATGATGGGATTCAAGCAGCTGTTGAAGTAGCCAAGCCAAAAAATCACCTTGAAGATCGTTTCAGGGGGCTTCAGAGCTGAAAACAGGGATCCTGTCCAGGGGAAACAAGCAGAGAATATCTGAGATAAGGGGTTGGCCTGCCTTTAGGAAGAAACATGTTCGTCAGATCACTGTTACAATCTGTGTCTTAAAACACTTTTATGCATGTTGCTTTCAGTGTTGGTCTTCTGTTATTTTTAAAATGTTATTTTTAAAGCTAATAAGGAAATGTTTCCCATCTGAAAGCTAAAGGAGCACATTACTGATGAAGGGTAAAAAATAAGAAGCAGTCCTTGTGTTTATAGGTCCACACCTGCTGCAGGAACATCTCCTGATCCCAGGGACAGATCAAACCTCCCTTGTCCAGGCTGTTGCACAAGGCACACAAGGAATAAGGCTGTGTCTTCTTCAAAGAGCTTTCAAAGGTCACTTTTAAAGAAAAGTGTTCCCAGGCCCCTCAAAAAGAGCACTTCCAGACACACCTTAAAACTTCTAATACATCCTCTGGCAGCTCCTGAATGCCCTCCATTTATCCAGATTACTGTGAGAGTTCAAACCTCCCGAAACCTGAAGTTAATTGGGGAACTTCCCACATCTCAGACATTCATAAAAATGGTGTAACCCAAATCAAGAGGTCATTCTGTGGACACTTCCCCTTCCCTTCACAACCAAACAATTTCCCTAATGTGGCTGCCCAAATGAAAATCTCACACTGGGGAATCCACTTCCTCTACTTTCAGTGGTAATTGATCAGCTAAATTTAGCAAATGGAGCTGCAGAAAAGAATGTATGAGATTTTTATGGCAAACAGAGCTGGATCTGTTACCCATCTGGGAAAACACCTCTGTGTCTGCCTCAAGTGACCAAGAGTGGGAATCCAGGAGAGAATTCCTCTGTCAAGGATTGGAGTTAGGTTTGCAGAGCCTTTTAAATGGAAGCTGACAGCCCAGCCTGGCTGGGAAGGAACCTTTTCCTCTGGAGTGGTTTCACAGCCCAGATTAGCTGGGCTGTGAAAGGAGCTGAGTCAGTGGTGGCTGTCAGGAGGGGAGGGATGTGATTCTGGGCACTGTTCCCATCTCACAGCAACGCAGAGGTCGAGCCTGGGGCCTCAGAACTATGCAAGAGCACTTCCTCTGCTCCTGGGCAACAGCTCAGGGGTGCCAGCACAGCCAGCACTGCGTGTGTGGGGCCTGGGCTGGGCTGCACGCCCTGCACGGAGGGTCCTGTGCAGCCAGATCCCAGATTTATCCTGGCAGAGTTGGGAATGGGGCCAGGGCTGGGCTGCACTCCCTGCATGAAGGGTCCTATGGCTCCAGATCCCAGATTTTATCCTGGCAGAGTTGGGAATGGGGCCAGGGCTGGGCTGCACTCCCTGCATGAAGGGTCCTATGGCTCCAGATCCCAGATTTTATCCTGGCAGAGTTGGGAATGGGGCCAGGGCTGGGCTGCACTCCCTGCATGAAGGGTCCTATGGCTCCAGATCCCAGATTTTATCCTGGCAGAGTTGGGAATGGGGCCAGGGCTGGGCTGCACTCCCTGCATGAAGGGTCCTATGGCTCCAGATCCCAGATTTTATCCTGGCAGAGTTGGGAATGGGGCCAGGGCTGGGCTGCACTCCCTGCATGAAGGGTCCTATGGCTCCAGATCCCAGATTTTATCCTGGCAGAGTTGGGAATGGTGCCAGGGCTGGACTGCACTCCCTGCATGAAGGGTCCTATGGCTCCAGATCCCAGATTTTATCCTGGCAGAGTTGGGAATGGTGCAGCCAGATCCCAGATTTATCCTGGCAGAGTTGGGAATGGTGCAGCCAGATCCCAGATTTTATCCTGGCAGAGTTGGGAATGGTGCCAGGGCTGGCTCTGCCCTGGAGCTGAGGAACTCAGGGTTAAAAGGAGAGTTTAAAGGGATTTCCTCACTCAGGGTTAAAAGGAGAGTTTAAAGGGATTTCCTCAGGGCTCTGCATTTCAGGGTTTTCCAGGACTCCTGTAGGGTGAGCCCCTGTCCCTCAGGGCCGTGCTGCTGGCAGTGATCTGCAGGGTTTGGCCAGAGCCTTTTCTGTGCAGCTGCTGCAGATCCTGCAGGTCCTGCAGGTCCTGCCTCCATCCTGATGGATGCTGCAGGAACTGCAGAGCACAACGTGTCAGAGAAACCATAAAATGCATTTGAAAAATTTCCAGCATGCACCAAATCAGTGCAGCCCCAAAACTGTGTCTCCTGAATGTCTCGGGTGAAGGATTCAGTGACAATTCCTGGGATTCCATGGAATGAGCCATTACATTCTTATAAAGCTTTAGGAAAAGCTCATCTAAGTTTAGAACTGCAGCCAAGAGGAGGAGGATGCTGCTGAATCTTCCCCATGCTCAGCTGCAGAACCTTTGCAGGGTTTGTTTTGTAATTGCTAATATTTCAGTTTAGGGAAAGGAGAAGCTCTGTGGCTTTACAAAACAGCTAAAAAGCACCATAATGTACAAGGAACGTTTTGGAGTTCACACTGATAAATTTCTTTAATTGTTTTCTGGAATTCCTTTAAACTCTAAATGATTTTTAGCTCTTAAAGTCTAGCAAACTTCATGAAGTGGCTCAGGAGCCTCTATTTTTTCTCGGGTGTAAATTGGAATCCACAGAGGTGGATTGCCTTTGGTTGATACTACAACAGCTGAAAAGCTGTAAGACATTCCTCTACGAAATTTTAGTCAGATTAAATGTGGACAGAGAAAATGCTATAAATAAAATAAATAAACAAATGAGGAATTTTACAGGCCAGATAAAATGAGTGAAAATCTAGAGATGAAAACTGGGAACCAATGCAGATAAACAAGCCATGCTTCTTTCATCTATATCACACAAGAATTTACTCCTGGATTTCTCAGCTTCAAAACCCTTCTATTATTGTAGCTAAATGCTGATCTTTAATTTTATTTATTTATTTTAATTAACTACAATACCTTCTATTTAGCTGCATTAACCTGTCAGGAGCAAACAAGTGTGGGCTGTTTTGATGCCTTGATAAAATGCTAATGTAGAGTCTGCTGGACACACTTGAACACCAGACTGATATTTCCTGTTCTAATCTCCAATCACTTCCCCACTGCAGCCTGATAAGGAGATTAAATATTGCCCTGTGCTGATTTAAATTGCTCTTTAAAATGCCTGGAAAATTTGCACGTGCTTCTCTCCTCAGTGATTTATTCCCTGTGGGGTGGCCAGAGGGATTTCCCTGCTCCAAGTGATTGCTCTCCTGGTGTTCCACGTTTAACAGCCTCACTCCAAGGGATGTGTATTTTCTGCACACTTTTATTTCTTGGCACTAACCCTGTGATTCATTAATCACAGCACCACAATCTCCCTCCCACTGCACCACTGACACCAACGAGATTTTGCAAAGCACAAGTGGAGAACAGGAAACATTTCAGAAAATCAGCTGGATCAGTTTGCAGGGATCTGTTTTTTGCCCACAGTCCCCAGGCTTGATGGAGCTGTTGAGCTTGGAGATATACACTGAGCAAGTATCATAAAAAGGAATTAAGAAGTATTTTATTTAGGAAGAACTAATTTCATTTAGGCTCTGACTGGTTCTTTATAATGAATGCATTATTACAGAGAAGTCAGTCAAGTCTCCTCAATGAAATTAGGGAACACTGTGGGAAACAATTTGCCATATCAATTCTGCTCACATATTCTGAATATGGAGGCAGAGCACCACTGAGACATTAAAATTCAGAGTCCACTGCAGTCAGGGAAGTCCTTGAAACCCTTTGAAAAGACTCATAAGGATTTCAGTGGACCTGGGAAGAGTCCTTAAAATATCAGGGTGGCCAGCAGGAAAATCTTCTGGAATGCCTTAATTGTTGCACTCTTAATTAAGGAAAACTCTTCACTGAAGGAGGTTTTAATTAAACATTAATTTTTAATGCATTGTGGGTTTGATGTCAATTAAGTATAATAAATCACTCATAGAATGATCAGTTCTGCTCTGAATTTGATACTTAGATTAGATAATAACTGGGGAGGAGTACTGTGGATTCCCTGGATTTAAGGACAAGTCACTAGGGATGAATTTGGGGCTGTCAGGTGCTATTTTCTGTGCCTTACAAAGGAATTGCATTTCAAAATCTTCTAAATTCAGTTTTGCTGAGATGAAAATACACTCAGGGGGGAGTGTGTTGAGCTCCTTTCCAGTTTCCTGGAACAAATACAACATCTGGATTCATTGCAATACAATGGTGCAACAGAGTCATGCAAGGGCTTTGCTGTGTGCCACTGGATATTCCAGCTGGGAAACTGGAGATCCTGTATGCCTTTGTCATTGTTTGAAGGTTAAAGAGCCACAAAACACGAAACTCCTTCTGTCTATTAACAACAGGTTGAAAATGAAGTGTTTCAAAACCTCCTTGTTTGCACACCATAAAATAGAAAGGGAGAATTGGTAATTAGTGATGGGGTATAGGTACCCTTGGAAGGCAACCCAAGGCCAATCTTATTTCAGACATTCCATTTTGGTGCAGATTGGAGGCATTCTGACTGGAGTTAAATGTGAGCTTTTCAAGAGAAAATTCCAAGGTTTTAAAAATTGCTCTGGTGAGGGAAAGCGTTGCAAAACACCAAATGGTAACAGCTGAGTCCTGAGACAGGGAACACAGGAAACTTCACCAACATCAACCCCCATCTCCATCTGTCCCCCAGGAGTCAGCTTGTGCAGAAATGAGCCTTGCAGTGCAAGGAATCTGCTTTATCATGGAGCTTTCCCTGGGAAAAGTGATTGATCAGATCTGTGCTGTGACCAGCACGAGACTTTCCAGGCTGGGAACCTCCGTGTTGGCCTGGGATTCCTGCAGGAGCCACAACTCCTGGAAGCTGCTGACGGCTGAGTTACATGCCCTGTGTGCACAACCAGCAGAATCCTCCCTGCAGGAGCAATAATCTGCCCCTGAGCAGAGCTGTTGTGAGTTTAGAATGTGCTGAAAGGATGTGGCTGCCTTTTGTTTAAGCTTCCTGCAGCCCTTCGCACCCTGGGCTCAGCCAAGCCAGCGTGCCAAGGTTTTAGAGCTAATTGGATTCCTAAAGCTCCTGATTTCTTCCCTTCCAGCATCCAGTGTTTGTTTACATTCCCCTGGACTTATTTAATATAGGGAAAAAAACCCAAACAGTAAATGTTTACAAACAGTAGATGATGAAGTGGAGAGGATGGTTATAAAACTAAGGCTGGTCAAGCTGGGAGGCTGCAACAGGAGGGAATTAGGATAACAGGGAAAACAGCTAGAAAACAGTGAAAAATGATCTTAAGAAACACAGAGAGCATCCAAAATAAGCAGAATCAAATTCAATAAGGAAAATGAAAGGGAAACTGGGTAAATGATGAGTAACAATGGGTAGCATACAAATGTGATGGGGCTCCAAGTCTGGCAGCTGTCATTCTCAGAGTAGTGATAGGTACATCGTGAATATCCTGGAATTATGGAATGATTTGGTTTTAAGGGATCTTAAAGCTCATCCAGTTCCACCACCTGCCATGGACAGGGACACCTTGCACCATCCCAGGTTGCTGAGAGCTCCAAAGTGTCCTGGTTGTGAGGAATTTATATCCTAGGACTGACAACCTGTAGCAGATGCCTCATATTTCAGATGAACAAATCACTGCAGTGAGAACAGCATGAACTTCATTCACAATGACTCAAATTTGAGAGCTTTTGAAAGGCTCTGAAAATAGAAGCTTATCTGGAGTGGCCAAAATAAAGCCAGGGCTTCAAGGAGTACAGATAGGCATGAGATGTTTTCCTAAGCCCCAGAGCTGCTACACCTCCTTGCATTAGAAGCAGTTGCAAGGCACAGCAGCTACATTTGATTCCTGAAGGGACAGTGCCTTGGATTTAAACACAGAATTACTGCCCTGGGCACCACCTCTCAGCCCAGCCCAGCTTTGTGATTTACACCACTGAGAGAACTCACCTGTGTTCAAACTGGCTGCCCTCAGACAAATACGATAAACCAAGATCAGTTTTGGTCAGAACCTTGTTCACTCTCTAAAGCTGGCAGTGCACAGGGACACAAACACAGCATTATTGTTATTAGTTAGTCCAAAAGAATTACAGACTCCAGCAGCCCCTGACTAGACAGCTCACGAGCCAAGATTATCCTTGTTTTGCAAGGGATTAGCTGATTGAGGGAGTCTAGAAAAGCTAATCTGAGTCTGCTGACATTTCATTTATTGTACTTAAATATCTGCAATTACTGGACATGCTCTGGTGTTTTCTCTCCTCCTTGCTTCTGCTTGACAGCTGAGCCAATCTGTCCTGGCCATGGCTGGCAGGAATAGCTCCAGCATGGAGCTGAGCACTGGATGAATCTCCAGGACAGAGGTGCTGGATGAATCTCCAGGACAGGTTTTGTCTCTGGTCCCTCAGAGATGGATGGTTCTTGCTTTCCAGTTCTTAGGGATCACCTGGAAGCCCATCAGAACAGCTCCAAACCTTGCAGTGGGTTGTGCAGGATTGTTTTAGGAAAGATGTGGAAAACCTCCTGGCTCTTTGGTCCTGGCAGTGTTCAACTTGAAGCACCTGAGAGCCTGAGCTCTGGCCTCGGGTGCTTTAGGATTTGTGGATTTGTGTCCCTTTCCTCAGTTCTGCTCCAGACCTGAGCTGCTCCAGACCCTGAGCTCTGGCCTCGGGTGCTTTGGGATTTGTGGATTTGTGTCCCTCTCCTCAGTGCTGCTCCTGACCTGAGCTGCTCCAGACCCTGAGCTCTGGCCTCGGGTGCTTTGGGATTTGTGGATTTGTGTCCCTCTCCTCAGTGCTGCTCCTGTGCCCTCCAGCCTGAGCAGCTCCTCAGGCGTTTGCAAACCCCTCATGTCCAACTGTCCTGCAAAAATCAACATTTCCTGAGACTCCCTTCCCTCCTGCCTTTGATTTCAAGAGTTGGGACATTTCCTCTCACTGCCCAGTGGCTCACTCCTGATTTTTTTTCCCCTTGGATCTCTCTGACCTCCTGACCCAGGAGCTGCTGCCATCCCTGGGGCTGAAGAGTCAGCGCTGGGTGATTTCTCTGTATTTTTTTCTGCATTGCTCTGTATATTTCTTTCTGTGACACTGACCACTGTAGGATTTCCCTTTGTTCCTCTGACAAACAAATCCAAAGCCTACAGAGGAATTACCCAGGAATTTGTGCAGTTTCCCCTCCTTTGATAAGAACTTTGTCCTAAACCCCAGATGTCTGTAAGTGACTGGTAATTGATACCCTTTGCAAAGCAAAGGCTTAAACCAGGGCTTAAGGGAGGTTATTTCAGTAGGAAAAGAAATCATCCTAAAGCAATCTGGTGCTCCCCACGTGCCAAAACACTCTGTGCTGCTCACAGCAGATGTTTGATTGTCCAGTTCCTGCTGTCTCCTGTCAACTGAACTTTGCACCAGCATTGACCTGCCAGATTGCCACATCTCATTAATTTATCTGATTCTGTAACTATTAACTCGAGGTCATCGATTCCAGAGAGCTGGACTGCTCAGGGAGGGGAAGAGGAGGCAAATGAGGTGAAGATAAGCCAGGCCTAAAGCCCTGCAGAGACAGAGCCCAGTGGCACTGCCAGCACCAGACCTAAAGCCTGGAAGGGTTTCCCATGGAAACCAAGGGGCCTAATTTGGTATTTCAGAGGCTGACCTGACATAACATAAATCTACATTCTGTACTTAAACAACATTTTATTTTAGGAATAATTTTGTGTTGGCTGAGCTTCAACATGCAGAACATTTTATGTTATTTTTTATTACTTACAGAGAGGTTCCAAAAGCCTGATCCATAGTGACAGTCCCACCAGGTGTATCTTCATCCTGGGGCTCCTGGGACCTCTCCCATGTCAGTTCAGTTCCAAGAGTTTTATTTTTCTCTGCAGGATCTGTGGGAGCAGGCTCTGAACTGGGCAGTGGATCCTGCTCTGATCTCCACTGGAATGATGCAGCAGGCTGGGGAAGTGCCCTGGTTAAGTGCCTGGTGAGTTTTCCCTCTGGGAATGTCTGGGAGAAGACTGGGAAATCTGCTCTGATATCTCAATTTACAGCAGTGACACTAAACCCTCTCCTTATACAATCCTTCATTTTGTATTAATCTTTTAAACAAAGGTATTGACGTAAAATTGGGCATTCCATTGTTTAAAGGAGGGAGTTTTAATGAGTGTTACCTTAGTTCTGCAGGGCTCTAGCCTTTAAATAAAAATAATATCTTTTACTCATCATTTATCAGCAATGAATATTTAATGTGGTCCTGCTGCCTAAGGAAGAATTTGTATGAAAGGGATGAAAAGAAACATTTATTTTAAAAAACCAAGATATTTACTCCTCAAAGCTGAGTCACTGAATTTATGGTCCAAGGAGTTGTCTCAAAGACACAAATGTCTTTAGTTTATTTTTTATGTTGAATCACAAACAATTTTGAGTCGCAGGGTGACTGTTTGCACAGGCAGGGAGCTTTTATAAATGTGCAGCCAGGATGTTCTGCAGCTCCACTGCTGCCTGGAAAGAATATCCAATGGAGGAATAACCCAAATTTCTCACACAGCTCTCTCTGACCCCAGCTCTGCGTCCCCAGGTGCTGAAGGCAGCACAGCTCAGCACCCCAGACCTAACTGGGGGTAATTCAGTGCTGAGAATTTATTGTTGCTCAGTGCCTGTGCTGTCAAGGCTGCAATTCCAATCTGCACTGGATGCAGAGATTTCCTTGGGATTTTTGCTTGAAAAACGCTCTGGAAGCATTGATATAATTTCTTCTCATTTTTCCAAGCAATCTGCCTGCTTTCAGCACCACAGCTGTTCCCAGGCATAGCTGCCACCTGATGGAGTAACTCTGGGCTGGAATATCAAAGGGGGAGCTGTGGAATAAATTGAAATGCCAGGCTGGAAGAAGAATCATTTTGCCTTGGAAACTCAAGGAATTGCTAAGAATACCGAGGAAACTCTGCTACATCTGAGTAGATTTGTTCAGACCTGGGGCTGTGGTGCTGCAGAAACAACATTTACCAGCTTGGCAAATGTTCTGTGGTTGGATCCACAGAAATCCAGCTTTGCCAACACCCTCCTGCAGAGCCATGGATTTACTGAGGGGAACAGGGAGCAGAGAAATAGAAACAGAAATAGCAAGGATGCAGATGTGAGGGTGTGCTTTGGGTCACTGGGGCAAACTGGAGGTGTGAGAAGGAGAAGCTGAGGAAGAAGCTTGTCCTGCAGGAAGGGGAGCTGTCTCAGCTGGACAGCCCAGGGACCAGTGGAGAACCTGGAAAACATCAGCACCTTTTGGAGTCTACAGTTTGCCTATCCCAGGAATTGATTTCACACCACTGGGTGCTCTCTAAAGGGTTTTTAAGAGCATTTCACTGAATTTTGTGTCTTCAAGACACAAAGCAAAAGATTCCTGCTGTGAGGAGTGCAGCTCACAGCTCCTTAGGAATTCTTTCCCCTCTGCTGCAGTTGAGAGCAGCTGCATTGTGCACGTCAGGAAAGGGACTTTTCCCACCTGTCCTAGTGAGCAATGCTTGAATCATGCCTGCCATCCTCAACTGGCTCTGCACTGATACACAGAGATAAAAATACAGGGGTTGGACAGTGCTGCATCATAAATTTAGAAAGGAAAATCAGGGGCAAGGGATAAACCCAGCCTATTCCTAGTCAGCAAAACCAAGGGAAAACACCCACTGTGGAAATGCATTTGGATCCTGTATGGGCTGCTGTGGACCCCCACTGTCCCCTTTTCCTGACAGAAAGGGGATTCCAGCAGTTTTATGGCACTGCCAAGAGCTCACCCCTGCAGATCTTCCTGCCCTCAGCTCTGGGGTGCCAGTGCCCCCACCTGGGGGTGTTGGGGTCGCAGCCTTGGGCTGGGCTGGGGTCCCCAGCTCTGGTTTGATCCCCAGACTGGGTTTGTCCCAGCTCTGGGTTTGTCCCCAGCATTGGATTTGTCCCCCAGCCCCTGTGCCAGCCCTGGGTGCTGTGCTGGAGCCTCCAGCCTGTCACCCACTGCTGCCTTGTCACAGTTTACACAGGAGATAAAATCATGTCCTGGCAAGCAATCAATTCTCCTCAGGTGGTTTAACAGCCTCTCACTAAACTCCCAGAGAGACCAGGAGATTTGAAGGGCTCACAGGGAAGGCTGGCACTTTAATGGGGGCTGTTGGTGGCTCCCAGGAGATCTGAAGTAACTCCTCACAGGGAAGGCTGGCACTTTAATGGGGGCTGTTGGTGGCTCCCTTTGCTCCTGCCCCGTGTCCCTGTTTTTGCTGGGCTGCTCCACACCTGGGCTGGCTGAGGGATGTCAGTCCTGGCTCCTGCCACCCACCCACACGAGCTGCTGTGGTCACAGCTGCTTTTTTTCCTTAAATAATTCAAAATCAAGGAGGGCATCTGCTTTATCAGGGGATCATGACCTACTGCTACAAATCTCATACTGCTACATATGGTGAAATACATTTCTATCCACAGCTGGGTATTTCTGCTTGTTTTGTGTTATAAACTTCCTCTAAGAGCCAGCACAAGGACTTAAACTTCAGTAGCCAAAGAGAACTTTACTCATAGTTTTCCTTCTGTCTGGAATTTTTCACATCCTTATCGTGACCTTTATGCAAGTGTTGAGTCATAAAGATTTTAAAATTCAGTATAATAAGCTAAAGATGACAAAGTTGCCCTGCCATAGCTGAAGCAGTAAAGATTCTTAATGATATACAGAAATTATAGTTTTATAATACTCCATCAGTACCAGGCTGCTGAACTCAGTTTAGTTTTCTACAACAAACTCTAAAAATATTCGCTTAGCACTCAATCAGCAATGTTTTGGTTGGGTAACTAAGTAAACACAAATACAGAACATTAATAAAGGCTTTTTCTCCCCTTTCTTTATCCACCTCTTTCCATAATTAGGCTGCCAGATTGTCTCAGAGAAATTAATTTTGGACAGATATTTCTGAGAGCTCAGTAATTGACTATTTTGAGATACTCTCCTTCAGAGGCAGTGCTAATATTAAAAACAATACAAGAACATTTCACAGCTTTGGGCACACTGAGCAATGTGTTAAGGCTATGTCAATGCTTGAACAGTATTTTAAGGTTGAAAGTGAACAAAGTGGTTGCCAAAAGCTCCCATGGCAGTGTCCAAAACGAGAACAACTGACACCAAGGAGCACCTTCCTGGGCATCTGGGGGATCTCCTTTGCTTTTGGGATTTGATCAGTAATGTTTGAACTCACAGCTAGAACTTTTCGGCTTCCCAAGCTCATGGAGCTTTGCCTCTCACAATAAACTGAGTTCATTTCCAGTGAGGGCACCTTAAAATGCCAAAATCCTACTGTTACATCCCAAACCTGGGGCAGTGGCCCCCAACATTGCAGGGCTGCAGCTCTCTTGTCTCATCTAGGATTTGGGGTAAAGCATTTTGGTAATGTTTCTGACACCTAATTCAATTCAACAAAGGGGGATTTAAGATATGAACTCTGGAGAAATTGTCCCCCGGGGTGACACGGGCCCTGAGGACTGTGGGTGAGCAGCTTTGTGCAGCTGCACAATTCCCAAAGTTCCAGCATGACTGCACATCGGGACTTCCCTTCCTTTCATTCCCTTCCTTTCATCTGCTCACTGCAGCTCTCCCAACAGAATCTCCTTCTCATCCATGTGAGTCCTTTCCAAGATAATTCTGTGGGATCCAGCAAACCCACCCCAACCCCTGCCCTCGCATCCCCAACTCACCCAGTGGCAGGACAATGAAGAAGGGGAGCCAGCACAGGATAAACATGCCAACCACAATTCCCAACGTCTTGGCCGCCTTCTTTTCTCTGGAGAATTTTAAAAGTTTGAAAGCTAAGGAGTTCCTGGGGTTGTGACCCTTGGATTTGGTGTTGTTCAAGGAGTCCTCGTGAACGTGCTTGTAGTGAATCCGTAAGGTCAGCTCCTTGGAGTTGGACATCTCCTTCATCACCCCAGCTTCCAGGTTCCTGGTAGTCCTTTTGGCCACGATGTAGACCCGGCAGTACATGACGAGGATGACGATTAAAGGGATGTAAAAGGAGCCCAGGGAGGAGAAGAGGGCATAGAAGGGCTCCTCGGTGATCCGGCACTCCCTGTCGTCCTGCGGGGCCGGCTCCTTCCAGCCCAGCAGAGGCCCGATGGAAATCACCATGGACAGGACCCAGACACCCAGGAGAGCTAAAATCGCCCTTCTCCTGGTGACCAGCGTGGGGTACTGCAGGGAGTACCGGACCCCGATGTACCTGTCGATGGAAATGGCACACAGGCTCAAAATAGAGGCTGTGCAGCACAGCACATCCACTGCTGCCCAGATGTCACAGAATATCCTCCCCAAAACCCAGTAGCCAAGCACTTCCAGCGTGGCAGAGAACGGCAGGACAGTGAAACTCAGCAGCAGGTCTGCTATGGCCAGGTTAATGATGAAATAGTTCGTAGGGATTCTTAAATGTCTGTTGCAAGCCACTGAGAGAATGACCAGGATATTACCTATGATAGCAAAGAGAATAAAGGCACCGAGGATCAGCCCCACAATGATCGCCCTGCTGGTGGCCAAGGCAGGTGAATTCAGGTCGCTTCCCGTCTCGTTGGAGTTGTTTGCAGAAAAATTGCCATAATTTAGTGCAGAGCCTTTGAAATATCCCGGTATTGATGTATTGGATGTATCGCCAAGGTAGGTATTCATCTTAAAATTCATCCTCCATAGCAAGCTGGGGTCGTGTCCCTCGGCGAGTCAGCTCAAAGTCATCTCTGGACCCGCGAAGTGGCTGCAGAGCCGCGGGCAGTGCGAGCGGGGGAATTCATGGTCCCGGGGAGCCGCAGCCCCGGCCCGGGCAGCCCGGGGCAGCCGAGCCACCGCACGGGGCTGCTCCGCACCCCGGCACTGCCCGCCGAGCCGCTGCAGCGGCGGCAGAGCGGCAGAGCAGCAGCAGAGCGGCAGCAGAGCAGCAGCAGAGCAGCAGCAGAGCGGCAGCAGAGCAGCAGCAGAGCAGCAGCAGAGCGGCAATCCTGCCCGGAGCCCGGGGAGCTGCGCTGCTGCCGTGCCTGACACGGGGCGGGCTCTGCGCTGGCCCCGGAGCGGCCGCGCCGGAGGCGGAGGGACCGAGGGACAGAGGGACCGGGGACAGAGACAGAGGGACAGAGGGACAGAGGGACCGGGGACAGAGACAGAGGGACCGGGGACAGGGGGACAGAGGGACAGAGGGACAGAGGGACAGAGGGATGGCCCCAGGTCCCTGCGCGGCTCCGCCGTGCGGGGCCAGTGCGGTGACCCTGCGGTGGCTGGGCTGTGACAGTGCGGGGACAGTGCGGTGGCGGTGGCGGTGCGGGGACAGCGCGGTGACTGCCAGTGGCTGTTGGTGACTCTGTGGTGGCGGTGCAGGGACTGTCTGTGACAGTGCCCTGCCAGTGCGGGGACCCTGCTGTGGCCGTGCGGGGACAGTGAGGGGACAGCAGCGAGGGGACAGCAGTGAGCGAAGGGACAGCAGTGGGGACAGCAGGGGACAGCAGGGACGGGACAGCACTAGACAGCAATGCTGGCCGGGTGACACCGAGGGAACATCAGGATCTTTAACTCGTTGGCCACAGCACCCTGCAGTGCAAACCTGTAAAAAACCAACTGCATTGTCTGAGAAAGAATTTCCTTGGTAGGACGTGGTGAAAAAAGCAGTTTCGGGACAAAATGCTCTGTTACCCTTTTGCCGGTTAAGGAAATATATTGGAGTTTATTTTGTGAGTCACATATCATTTTAGAGAGCTAATCATCTCCTAAGGACAAATAGCTTGGTTCCAAAAATCCCTGGGTTATTTGTCCTATTCATTATTCAGTACTGCTATTCAATATTCAATGATGGCATAAAGTTTGTTTCTAATTAAGAATCTGATAATAAAATAAAATTGTAGCAGATCAGCAAAATCTTGATGCTGTTCTGTACTCCTGTACCGGGCACATCTCTGGCTCCATCTCCTCTTTTCCACCTCTGTAACTCTTCCAGGCAGAGTTTATTGTGAACCCCAGCCCTGAGCAGAGCTGAGCACCCCCACCCACAGCCCAAGGGAAGGCAGAGACAAGCATTTACTTTAGGAAATACTTTACCTTTAGTCCTCTGATGCTGAAGTATCTTCCTGACTCTTAGCTCAGGGCTCTGAGGTCCGTGATGTTGTTAACTCATCGTAGCTCTGGGAAGAGTCATCCTCTTACAGTAGCCTATAAAGCAAAATATAAGGAATGATTTATTCTGTAGATAATGGCCTTTAATGTCAAAAGTGGTTTCTTGGTTTCTTCGTCTTGTGACGCTTTGGGGAGAAATCTCAGATCTTTAGAACTCAGTGCCATGAAAAACAACAAGTGAGAGATTTGCTGAATATAAAACTGCCAAAATCCTGTTCTCAACTTTCTGCCATCACATTACATCCCCCAGCTGTTGTCTGCTGTACTCTGGGTTACTCGATATTGATTTTCTTGTTACAAAGTGTACTGTGTTTAAAATAAAAACTTCATATTTAATAAGGCAGCTATGGCTGAGAGTTGCAGCTGACTGCTGGTTTTGAGGACAAACCTTGTAAACAGAAGTTGAATTTTAGTCAGGGAGTGCATGGCAGATGGTGTGGCCCTTGCCAGCAGCAGGGCTGTGGCAAAGCTTTGTTGTTCAGAAACTTCCCTTTGAAACTCTCACAAGAATGACAGGATAATGCCGTGGAGTCACTGGAGGGAGGAGGAATAAACACTGGATTTATGAGCTTCACCTCAGCTTTTCTGCCCTGCCCTGTCCAGGGCAGAGTTCTCAGTGCTGAAGAGGCAGGCAGCAGCTGGACTAGGGGCATTCATCCTTCACACTTCCAGCTCCTCTGGGCTCCACTCTCAGCTCTGTCTGTGATTTCTGACGTGCTTCTCTGCCTTGTCTGTGAATTCCTCAGGCTGGGAATTCCTCATTCCTGTCCTGGGGCCACAGCTCTGCCCTGGTGCAGTCCTGGTGGCACAGAGGGCTCGGAGTCACTGCAGCCTTCCTCTGCTGGGGGCTGAGCTACACCCATTTAAAATAGTTTGATGAGATCGTTAGGTCAGACATAACCCTGTTACAGCCTTTGGCACGTGAGAAAATCAGTGATCAGTCAGAATGTGAGAGGTTGGGTAAGAAAAGCTCTGTGAGGGTGTGAATTGTCAGCTGGCATCGTGTGGGACATGCCCGGCCTGCCAAGGGGGACAGAGTGCCCTGAAAGTGCTGCCTGGCTTTGGGCACACTCCAACAGGCTTTGTAGTCCCAAGGAACCAGATCTTTCAGCAGCCTTTCAGCAGCCACTTCCAGGAGCCAGCTGGTTCCAGGACACAGTGCCCAGAGCAGAGGAGAGGGCAGGGGAAGGGAACGAGCCCTGACTGCTCATGGCTGGACTAAAACATTTGCTCAGCACTGGGACCAGTCTGCTTTCCCTTCCTGGAGCTGCCTTCTGTGCCCTCTGGAGGAAAGAACAGACAGAAAAATCCCATTCCAGGGGCCAAAGGAAGACAAAGCTGTGGCTCATCTCCCACAGCCCCTGGAGGAGCCAGATGTGCTCTCACAGCCCTGCTCACCTGCATGCAAAAACAAACCCTGGATGATCATGAGCCTGAGCTGGTGAATGCTCACAGATTGCTCTGAGATCTTCAGCAGCAGGTGCTGTAAGAGAACCAAATGTGTTGAAATTCAGACAGCAGCATTAACTCTACCTGCCTGGGGGGAGGGATGGAATAGGCACTGTGAGAAAAGGGGACTTTTTCTGCCACAGGTTTGAGGTGGCACTTGGAGCCAGTCAAAGACACCTGCTCAGAGAAGTGCAGATAGGATCCGTGGAAAAGTTCCTTTCATCCAGATGAATCACAGTGTTCAATGAAAAAGTGAATTTAATAACCCAAAAATCCTAGTCAATTATATTTCAATAATGCTCCCAGAGTCGTTTTTCAAGGGCTCCTTCATTGAAAGCTGAGCCCTTTAGCAGGGCTCAGCTTTGTAAGGGGCTGTGCTCCTTTCCCTCATTTGCAAATGTTAAAACATGTGCTGGCATTTGGATCTGAGTCTGAGACACAGCAGAGACACTCCCAGAGCCCTTTTGCAGCACTGCTAACTGGGCATGGGGGATGAGCTGATGCAGGAGTTAAATGGGAATGTCTCCTTACAGTGTTATACAACCCCTCCTGAGCCTTTCATCTCACTGCTCTGCTCTTTTCCCTTTAATATTCAAAAATTAAAATTTCTTTTAATTTTTGGATATTAAAGCATTACCAAGAAGTGGAGGGAGGAGCTGGGCTTGGGGAAGGTTTCTGGTGTGATTGTGGGCAGGTGTTTAGGTTCCTGTGATGAAGAATTGGATCTGTGGCTCTGAGAACGTGTGAATGTTTGCATCTAGATTGTGTTCAAAACAGAACTTCTCTATAGGGAGAACTTAAAACTATATTGATAAAAAGATGAAACTTGTCTGCTTTTGATAGAAATGTCAGTGTTAGCTACAGAGCTGCACTTAATTATTGCTTGTTTTATTAATTACAGTGGATAAGGTGCTGTACCTTTGCAGGGCTGGTACAAGGCTCCTTCCTCAAGTCTTTCTTCTGCAAACCACAAAAAATCACACAGTGTCATCCACAAAATGTATTTCCTTCATTTCCATTCTTTCTGAGGGGCAGAACTTTGTCCTTCATGGAAAACCGCTTTGTCTCAGCCAGAATTATAAAAACTTCCCACAGACATTGGAAATACACCGAATTATGGTTTTCTTACCTTTTGTGATTAACAAGGAACACATTTCCTTGGCACACACAAACCCTGAAACCCAGGAAAGGGAATTTCCATGAGGAGAAGTGAAAAAATACATTTAAAATGCTAATTTGCAGTTGTCCAATGGTGATATTTAGAGCCTTGTGGGTTTATTTTCAGACTAAGAGAAATATCTCTGAGGTTTGTATTAACAGCCAAGGTTATTAGCTGGAACTTGCCAAAACAGGATTGCACACACTTGCAATTTGGAATAATCTTTTTTTTTTGTAGTTATTCAGTGCTTGTCATTTTAATGTAAATAGGATTTCAAGAGCAGTTTTTGGGTAGAATTAACTAAAATACAATTATTTTCATGCTGCCACTGGCTCTTAAATCCCCTCCCAGCCTTAGGTTTTGCAGGCTCATTTCTCACACTAAACCATGTTTTTTTCTCACTGTGCATTCCTGCCAGAACTGTGCTGGAGACTCTCAAAATTATCAGTAATTTCTGTTATTGATGCAGGCCTTATCTCAGAGGGTGATGCCAGCAATGGACTGTGCATTGGGGTGGGGTGGGAAAATCAGGGTTTGGGAAAAGCGAGTCCCTGCCTGGAGGAGAGAGGGAGGAGCAGGAGAGGGCAGGTCCCGCCTGTGCCAGTGGCACCTCCTGGCCAAAGGAACTGCAAATCCCCCCCAAAGCTCTGCCCAACTGCCCTGAGGAAAGAGGATTTCTGCCTGATCCCACCTGGAGAGGATCCAAACCCAGGGAACTCTCTGACTCCGCAATCTGTCAGAGTTTAAATTCAAATTTCAGGGAATTTGAGGGAAGCAGGAGAGGGGAAACAGCTGAATTCTGGTGGAGGGGTCACCAGGCTCTCCTGGAAGGATCCTTTCCTTTGCTCCACATTTCAGCTGTTTCAGAACTTGCCTCTTTTGGGGTAGAATTATAATGAAATAAATTTGAGGTTTTAATCTCTCTGTTCTACAGCTGAGAAATTCAAATTAATACAGACTGCCCAGCCTTTTTTAAAAAAGGCTGGCTATATTTCGTTACATTAAATAAATTAAACTTCATTGAAAATATTTAATCTGAGATTAAAAGGGCAGGAATTAAATGCTGGAAAAAGAAAACCATTTTAAACACAGCACAAAGCTCCTGTGGCATAAACCAGTGTGCCAAGGGCTGAGCAAGATCAGGAGCAGCTCTGAGGTGTTTGTGGCTCATGAAACAAGCCCTGATAAAGTGGCTGAGGTGACCACAGTGCTATAAATCTCCACACCTCAGGAAATAAACCTGGAGGTGAATTGAGGCTGGATAAAGCTCCTCCTGCTGTCACAAGTAATTAATCTCATTTCTGTGCCTCCTTCTCAGTGATTTCTTCACTCTAAGAATGAGGTACCCAGCCCAGAGGAATATTGGTAACACAACAGAAATGTGGCTGGCAAAGGGATTTTCAAAGATATCTGGGCTGAGTGGCAATTTTGCTGTCTTGAGAGTTTTCACCTTCATCTTTAAGCGCCACAAGACCTCAGAAATTTCTGGAAACTCCTTCTGATCTGTGCACCAGGATTATTTCTGTACCAATGACAGCCCCTCCTTTGTTTTTAAATACCCAGGTGGTTTATTCTGCCCGTAAGAGGTCACAGCAATTTGGTGCCCAAAGTCCTGAGACTTTTAAATTTCAACTTTCATTTTCCAGGTTAGACGTTTGTATGAAAGATCAATATTTCCTTAAAAAAAACCCAACCCAACATAAACTTATTTTCCACGTCTCTCCACATCACTAAGCTCTGATCATGGTGTGCACAGTACTTAATTTCAGCTTTATGACATTTAGAACTTGCAATTGCAGCATAAATGTCTTCTAGCCGGTGAGTGGCTGAGCACCACTGCTGCTGAGCACTGAAATTCATCTTCCAGGCATGATGTACACCCCATTCTGATGTTTTGCCTTGATGAAAATGCCTGGGAGAGGCAGGGAATGACTTTTATATTTGCAATAATACAGGCCTTAAAATATGGGCCGAGATGTTAGTTCAGTGAGATTGATATCAATCTATCATCTAATTTAACTATTCCTTTAATAAATCTGTATTTAGATCTATTTCAGGGTATCTTTATTGGAGTTAAGCAGTTTTTCTAACCTTGAAGCATTTTGGACATCTAGTTTTGTTAAATTATGGGTTTCTCTGAGGAGAAGGAAGTCTAAACTCCCTGTCTTGCTACTTCCCTGAGAAGCTGGAAATTTGTATTCTTCCTCCCTAGCTCAATAATTACCCAGCCATTCCTTTGCTGAACTCATTGCAGCAAAAATAATAATGCTAAAGGGCAGAATTCCTTGGAGAAGGATTGCAAATGGACAGAAAGCTGCTTTTGGTGCAGGGTTGAAAACATCAGGATAATAAGGAAGCAAAGGACAAAGAGGAGCTCTTTGCTCTACAGGAAGGGAATGAAAGGAAGAACTTCTGGGAAAATAAAGGAAAAAAGAACCAGGACAGTGACTTCTGTCAGATCTTCAAATGTGCCAGTCCTTAAAGCTGTACATCCAACTGGAGAGGGAATTTTGCACAATCCCAGAGTCTGGAACTTGCTGAGAAAAAATGTCTCATTTGTGTCTTCTCTTCTAAGGGAATCTGGACCCTCCTGTTAAGGAGTGAACCAAAATATTCCCTTTTCTCATTATTAACACTCAGCTTGTGAGCCAGGCCTTGAAGTGCTGCTGCTTCTCCTCCTTCACAGCAGAGTTTGAATGCACAAACACCTCATCACACTTTAAATTATGCATTAGTGCTTTCACACTCCTCAGAGCAAATTAAAGAAGCATGTGCTACTCCATCTTTTAGAGATGAGTGTAAGAGACAAATCAAGGGATTTTTCCTTTTAAATTCAAAGTTTCTATGTATTTTTCAGTGGTACCCAGTGCATCAGTTGAACTCTCAGTAGCCAGAACACAAACTATAGGTGGAACTGTGAGAGCTTTGAAGAAAAGAATTAGAGTTTGGCTTGCATTTTCTGTTAAATGAACACTGAACTCATCTTTGAATTAATGTTAAATATTCATGAATCTGTAATTTTTCCCATATTTTGTTCTTGTGAGAAGCCATAAAAATCTATAAGCAGTCTTTATTTCTCCAGAGAAAAATTAGGTGAGAGAAAACATCTGTTTCTCTCTTTTTCCCGTCAAGATTTGAAATAATTATATCAATGGTTTAAGCAACTAGGAAAGACCTAATTCTATTTAATTCTGATTAAATGTGCATTAGGTATGAAAGCAAACTGCATTGTGCATTGTGTGATAGCAGAGGGCAGCAGGGGAGCAATGGGAACGTTTATTTGGTGGAACTGAACTGATCCCTGAGCTGATGTGGCTGCTGGGGAGCACGAGAGGGTCTGGAATCACAGGGGGCTCATCCGGGGAAATCCTGGAGTTAGAAAACACAGAGCACTTTGCAGGTCTGGCTGGGATGATTTGCCTGCTCTGGGAGCTCATTTGGGCTCTGGAATTTGGGAGCTGGGAGCAGGTGGCTGAGGTGGCCCCTGAGCTGCAGGCACTGCCTGGAGCAGGAGCACCTCTGAGCACCCCAAGCACAGCTCTGGATTTGGCATTTCCCACAGACACCATGGGAATCCAGGCACACCAGGGCAGAGCCTTGTCCTGAAAAGGTTCCCTGTAACCTCCCGAGGGTCCCCTCTGGAAGTGTTTTCCAAGAACAAAACCCAGCGGTGCTGCAGCTGCTCCAGGCCTTTGCCTAACTGAGAGAATGAGGAGGATTTTATTGGAATTTACTTTTTTTTTTTTTTTTTACACTGCAAGAGATATTCCTGAAAGTGTCAGAAGTCACCATGAGTCAGAAATGGAAGTGAGCTGAAGGCAGCAGCTCTGATCCATCAGGGATAACGGATTCCTTTCAGGGAGTGTTTGCAGCATCATTCCAGAGCTGCTCCCCACCAGCACGATCCATGCTCAGCCAAGAGCACCTGTCCTGGATGAAATCCCATCATCTTCCTCATCTGGGGTGCAAAGAGTTAATGATGAGTAACTGTGGCCAGGAAATAGCAGAGGACTCGCTGAGAGGAGCAGCTGTGCATGGATCTGCTGGGAGCACTGAGGACAATCCCTGGGAGCCTTTGGAAAAGCTGGAAGCACCCATGGATGTGGTGCTCTGCAGTCTGTAAAGGCTGAGGCACCAGCAGCACCCTCCTGCTTTCAGACATTCCCAATGATTTCTGATCCCTGTGTTTTATTTATATAAAATACACCTTTTCAAACAAACAGGAGGTTGTCCTGTCTGTGGAAGAGCTGAGCTGTGGGGCGTTGTTTGGGTAGTTTGTGTCCCCACCAGGCAGTGCTTGCACAGACCTCGTCCATTCCAAGCCCACTAATTGGTATTTGCTGTAATTAGGAGTGACACTGGTGACTCCAGCACCACACATTTCCTTCAGGAGCAGCAAGCCAGGCAGGCAGTGCCTGCTCCAAGTCAGTGATGCCAGATGAAGTCATTGCACTTGTCAGTCACTCTGGCACCACTCTCCTGGTTAGAAACTTGCCCTTTTTGGGCAGGAACCACCCAACAGCTCTGGGCCTTAAGGATGTTTGGTTGTAAGCAGAAACTGCTCCAGCACTTGGGTAAAAAAGACCTCACCTTCAAGGGCATCTGAGGAAAGAGCTCCCTGACCTACATCTGCCAAGAACCCAGTCCCAGCTCCGCTCCTCCCAAGCCTCTGCAAGGAGGGAGAACATTTCCCCGTGATGAAGATAATGGCAGAAAATATGTATGAGAATGAGTCACTGAAATTTTTGTTCAGAGTGCAATATCCAGCATCCCCAGAGACCTTTATTTATAGCCTGAGCATACTCCACAGAGTTGCAGGAGGACAAATGAAAGTGTAGGAGAAGCTGAAGTCATGAGTAATGATAAGTCCAACAGGCTCTTTCCATCACAAATTAAGTGAGCACATCATGGCAGTAAATCTCCAAAAGAGCTCAGACAGTTTTATCTCTGTGGAGCCTTGAAAGACTTTCTGGAATACACATTGGAGTAAAGGTTTCATTTCATGGTTGCCTCTAGTAGATGTCTAGAATAGAAGCAACTGCAGATCTGGAGAATATTCAGAATAATTACCATGGTCTGCATCTCATCCTTGTGTCTGTCCTCAGTGCTGCCCCCCAGGGTGTGGTATTGCCATCAATTAAATATGCTCATATATGAAATCTAATAATTAGATTTCATAATGAAATCTAACTGAGATTTCTTTTCACTGTTTCTTGCTGGATTGTACCATAAGAAATTTCCCAATGCCTGAAATGTAAACTGTTCCTCTGGCAAGCAAGTAATTTCAAAGTGATTTAGAGAATTTTTCAGCAGAACAGATTTTCATCAATTTCTTTGAAGTATTTCCAAGTTCTTTAAAATTTTCTGTAACCCACACTTTCCACTGGAACCTGGAGAATTTGCCAAACTTTCTCTTGCAGTTCCGTGGCAGGAAGGAAGCTGTGATTAGAATCAGGGAGGTAAAGGCCCATCAGAGACAGCTCAGAGCAAAATCATTCCTTGGAATCCTGGGTCAGCCCTCAGATTCCTCCTTCCCCTGTCTCAACACCCCACTGCTCACCCAAATGGCCCTCATATTTCACTCCTTTCCCATGGTTTTGCAGAGATTCATCCATCTGTTTTCTCCTTTCCCTGTTCCCTGCTCTGTTCTGGGAATGCTTTCAAGCAGGTTCCCAGCTGTAGATGCACCCTCCAGCAGGAACATCAGACAAATGCTGGAATCACGAGCTGATATGGAAGAATTCAACATTTAGGGATGAAAATTAGGGCTTCCTCCCTTGCCTTTTTAGACTGAAGAGATTGTAGAAAAATGTTTTTTGGAATTTAAACAATATTGTGACTATGGCATTGACCTCACTTGGCTTGATAAAAACAAATTATGAACTGGACACTTCCAAACTGCTCCTTTTCCTTTGTGGGCACCCAGAGGGTACAACAGAGACTGCTCTGGGCTGGTTTGGTGGCTGAGCCATCCCTCATGCCAAGGGTTTTGCCAAGCTGGGGCTGCAGCTGGTTGACCCCTCGAGCTGCAGGGAAAGGTCAGCCAAAAATGAGAAGAATTCTCACAAGCTTGGCCAGTGCTGCTGGGAGAGGTCCCTGCAGAAAGGCTTTTGGATTTCTGGTTCACAGGGCCGTGAGAGGGAGATGTTCTCGTACAGAACACTGGGATGGAGAGGGCTTTGTCCTGCATGGATCAGGATGGGATCCTCTGAAGGTGCCACCTCTGAGCTGCGCCCACGGCCATGCTCTGTAGGGCCAGGCCACACCAGGGGGGAGCTCCTGGGGAAAAACCCCAGCCCTGGGCCCCTCTGGGGGTCTGGAGATCACTGCTGTGGCAGCCAAAAAAACCACATGCACTTGGGTTGAAAGCATCAGGGACATCCACATCCTGGAGCAGGAGCTGGTGCCCCAGGGAGGAGCTGCGGGGCCAGGGAAAGTCAGCACAAACTGGGGTCATTTAGGGCTGCTGCCAGAGCCCCCCAGGAATGGCCAGTGCCACCCCACCCTCTGTCCTTGTCACCGATCAGCTGTGACAAGTGGGGCTCTTGCTTCCTCTCAGCTTAATGAATGAGTCCAGGTCCATGACCCCCCAGGCTGGAGCTCTCCAGACATTGTTTCACTGGCTGTTTTACTCCTGGCTTCTCCCTGGGACCGCAGTCAAGTCCTGCCTGCTTTAACCCAGCTGTGATTTACGTTTGATGAGGACACTGAGGCTGCAGCTCTCAGCTTGAGCACAGCTCTTCCTGCAGATTTCTGCTCCTGATTCATCGCTCTCCTCACTGATTATCCCAACATTTATGGATTGAGTAATGGCCACGATGGGCTTTTACTGAGAGGAGCTCTCAGCAGACTTACAGCACGTATTTTGACAGGGGGATGGATGTTCTGGGTTACATCTAATAGCAATTTAATGAATATTTTATTAAAATAAACTTAGTTAATGCTTTGTGGCTGCGTGGAGCAGTAACTGCCTACAAATCTGTGGTTAGGAAAGCTTCAAGCTCATGGCAGATTTCCTGTTCTTAGAGCAGGATCTTCTTTCTCAGCACCATAAGGCCAGAGGGACACATATGCTGCTAAACGCTTGTTCTGCAAGTGAGAATGAGTGCATGATTGTGAGGGAAAACATTTGGTTTCTACTGTTGAGCAGTGAAATTTCAGCACGATGAAATTCTGTGCTGGTGCCAAGACAGTGTCTGAGACAAGTGAAAAAAGTTTCCAAGCTTTGAGACTTTGAGAAAATTCCACAAATAAAACCCCACATCCCAGTTTATTTGGGATGCAGACTGCACTTTGGGGAGAGGGGTTTTTTCTTTCTGAGCAAGGGCTTGGCATTGAAGTGACTCCAGCCTGGATTAGAGAAGTTTCTTGGAAATCAGTGTATTTTTAAAGGTTTTCTCACACCTCCCTGGTTTGCACTAACAGGATGAAAAGCCCTGCACCTTTCCACCTCGCAGGCAGCTCTGGTCTGGCTGTGTTACTATCAATAAAACCCCCACAAATTCCTTCAAAGTGACACTTAAAATTAACAGGAGAATACTGGCAGGGTGATAAACACAGACAAAAGAAGAGGTTCCAAGGAAGAAGGAATTAAGGAGGGTGAGGTGGGATGAGTTTTCCCTTTGATGGATCTGTGTCTCATCTGCAGTTCCAGCAGTCACAGTGGGAGTTCTCACTCTGTCATAATTATGTGGCAGCAATCACATTTTCTTTTAGAATAAACCTTCATCTCCTTCAATTTTCAAGTATTCTATGCTAAACTGAGGAAAACCAGGTTACTAATTAAGACTTGGAGTCAGCCCTGGGATAAAATCTGCAGCCCAAAGAAGTTGTTTGCAGCTGTGATGAAAATCTCCACATTTCTCCCTACTCCACTTTAGTGGGTGTCAGGATTTTCAGTCACAGCATCTCAGTCAGAAGGAGTGGAGTGAAGCTCTGAGGTGTGAGAACCTCCTCGTGTTCTGTGCTCACTGCAGTGCAGAGAGAGAGAAGGGCCAGGAGGGACAGCAGGAATGGGATTCTCCTCCCAGGGAACAAGAGCCCGAGGAGATGATGCCTTCAGTTGGAGCTTTGATATTTCCCAGACTCTGCACTGCCCTGGTGCAGAACTCTGAACTCCACATCAAGTGTCAGCAGCTCTCCTCACAGCTCAGGCACACAGAACAATCCTTTTCCAGCCCAGAACCAAGGACACCGCTGCAGCTTCAGCCCAAAAAGTGCCACCAACAGGGAATGGAGGAGAGCAATCTGGGAGGATGGGACTGCATCAGCTGGAGCTGGAATTGGACACTGAACCCCAGTATGGAATGGACCAAAACTGATCAAAGAGTGAGAACTCGTGGCCAGGAGTCCACCTGGGGTGGAGCCACGGCCGGGCTCCTGCACTGCCCAAGGTGTGTCCTGTGAAGGGTTTTTAATAAAAACCTATTTATTCCTGAACTCTGCCCAGCCTCTGAAGGCATCAGAGAGGGCTCAGAGCAGCCACACCTGCCCTTCCCACCTGCAGCTGCACATCTTCCAAAGAGGGAGGGGATTTCAGCCAATGTTTGCACAAGGAAAATAGGAAATGAGTATGTGGTGGCAAACCCTGGAAGGGAAAAGCAGAGCTTTGGAAGGCTCCAAACCCTCCTGGCTCACCCCCCAGCCCAGCAGGTGGGGATTAGGAAGGATTTTCCTCAAGTTCACCCCACCTGAGGAGCCACCTGAGAGTCTGGCACCTGAGATTGTGGTGGGGCTGCATTTGGGGCAGGGTGGATGAGTCTCCTCAGGGGGAAGGGTAAGTCTTGATTCCTTTTGATTTAAGCAGGAAGATCATCCTAGCAGAACTTCACTATCTAAAGATTTTCGAGTATTTTTATTGAAGAAGTCTTACCATAAAAATTACCTTTAATTTTGTCTAGCATAAGGAAAAAAAAAACTCCACCACATCCCCCTTTCTGGAGGAGCCATCCATTGTATTTAATTTCAGAGCAGTTTTACATGCCAGCAACAGGAATTTAATTACTATCTCCTTTCCTAATTAATTTCAATGACTTTAATTATAATTTTCTGCAATGGTCAATGCTTTGGACACTTCATATAATTATAAGGGATTGCTGTGTGATTTTGCATTAATG
Source organism: Onychostruthus taczanowskii (assembly GCF_017590055.1). NCBI lineage: Eukaryota > Metazoa > Chordata > Aves > Passeriformes > Passeridae > Onychostruthus > Onychostruthus taczanowskii. The sequence continues at coordinate 1,326,486 of NW_024498573.1, forward strand.
AATATTCACTGGTTATAGGAATCTCAATATCTCTTATTATGAATGTTCCAGAATCAAATTCAGTGATAGCCTACAGCTGGCTTGCAGAGCCATCATTTTTCAGGTGACTGAAGAAATGAGAAGTTCCTGTTGTTTTCCAGCTCCATCTCTGTTGCAGCAGGAGATGGACAGCTCAGGAGTTTGTTTTGCTCAGTGAAATGGAAAACATGAAAACACTAACCCAGAAATTAATTACAAACGGGCTGAGACACAAGAATGAGCCTTGAATTTTAAACACATTCAGTTGGAGGGAACGAGTAGTTCCTCTTCATCTTCTGGGCTCAGATAAAGAGGGGAGGGAAGAGGGCAGGGAGGAGCTGGAGTCTGAGCAGCTCTGGGCAGGAGGAGCTTGGCTCAGGCCCCCAGTGTTTATTTGTGAACAGGAGCAATAATTGATGTTTCTCCAGCTGCACAACTGCTCTGCATCTGTTATACAATCAGGGCAGCACAGCAAAGATTTTGGTATTTACAGGTCTATAAATCCACTTAGGATAATTCCTGAGGTACCTTTTGCTGCTTTGCTCTTGGTGCTCTGAAGCGATTTAAAAATAAATTTACATAGAGCTCTGAAATGGCAAAGTGAGGCTGTGACAGCCTCTGGAAGTTGCTGGGGTTTGTTTTGGGATGCTTTGTTTGTTTTGTTTTAATGGAATGATCCATTGGGTAGATTTTTTAACCTCAGTCCCCAGGCTCAGTTCTGTCTCATGGTTTTGCACCATGGTGGGTGAAGCCTGGGTTGCTTAAAAGCCAGAAATGAGGAAAAAGAGGTTAAATTTGTCAAACTGCAAAAAGAAGGAGGAACAAGGCTGGGAAGGGCAGTGAACACTGAGGCTCTCAGAGATTCCTCCTTAGGGTTTTATTTGGGAATGGTGCAAAAGGTGCTCCTCATGCTGACCTCCAGAAGCAGGGCTGGATAAGCAGAGCTGCAGTTTTCTTTTGGGAAATCACGAGGGAGCTTTGACCCCCCTCTCCCAAAGCACTTTGGTGTTTAATCGTGGTTCCATGAACAAAGAGCTGCTCTGACTGATGCCAATTACGACTGCAAATAGACCTGGCCTAAGTTAGACCTGGTTTTCTAAAAAACAAAGGTCTGTGCTACAAGAAAATGCTTATAAATCTGAATTTATTTCCTTGTCTAACAGTGAAGACTTTCTAACAACAGTAAATATCCGCTGTGTGGCTCTGAAGAGTTTCCCCTGTGGTTGTTTTTCAATCACTCAGGAGCTCAGCTGGCTGTACCAGATCCCACAGAGAACTTGTTGGCATCTTGTGCTCGAGTTTATGGCTCCCTCACGTCAGTCAGTCTCCAGTTTTTCCAAGTTTTAGTGGAATACCAACAAAATATGTCTGAAACCATTTGGCACATGCAGTGAAAGGATGTGAGAACAAGGTTATGTTTTCATGAGAACAAGTGTTCTGTTATGAAGTGGAGATAAATAATGAGGACAAACATTGCATTAAAAAAAAAAGAATTTAATGAGCTGGAATTGTGGTCAGTCTCAGGAAAAGCTAATTTTTTTCCTCTAGTTCTTTTTATATTTTATTAATTGCTGGTAAATGACTACTTGAAAGCATTGCCCAAATTTATATCTGATTTCTTGCATGCAAGTATTGATTCAACAGTTGTTGAGTCACATTCTGCACTTTGCTTAAAATAGATTTCAGGTTGGTATGGAAATTTACAGCCAATTTCCAGCCAGAATGGTTATTCTTTCTTATAAAACATGCTGATTATAATTACAGACATGTATTTGTACATGATCCACATTCTTCCTGATGAGCAGGGAGGTGAACATTCCATTCATGGCAACTCAGTCACAGCAACTTCTCCCATTCCATTCTCAAGTGCTTGGTCACAAGAGTTTTCAGGGAGGAGAAATTCCCCCGTCCCTGCTTGGATCCCACTTTCTGGGACAGGGAATGTTGGACCTGCAGCTCATCCAGCCCTCCAGGGGGAAATGCTGGGGCTTGCTGCATTTCCAATTCTAGGGACAGCAAATGCTGTTCTTATGCTCTGGTTTAGAGCAAAAATGGAGCAAATGAGAGCCCAGTTGTGCTGTCCCTGAAATGGGAGGGGGATTCTCCTCAGAGAGGCTGGCTCTGGGTTCTGTCACCTCAGGAGGTGTTTGGGGTGCAGCCCCCAGGGTGTCCTGCTGTCCCTCCTGTTTGATCCCTGCCCAGGATCTGAGCACAGCCCTCAGCTGTTCCAGAGAATCCTGCAATCTCCTGAGCTGAAAGGGACCCCAGGGATCATTGATCCAGCTCCTGGCCCTGCCCAGCCCCAAAATCCCACCCTGGCATCCCTGGAGCTCTGTCCAAGCCCTCCTGGAGCTCTGGCAGCCTCGGGCTGTGCCCATCCCTGGGGAGCCTGGGCAGTGTCCAGCACCCTCTGGGGAAGAACCTTTCCCAAAGTCCAGCTGGAAAGTTGGGATGGATTTCAGGGAAATTTGCTCCATTTTTGCTCTAAACCAGAGCATAAGAACAGCATTTGCTGTCCCTAGAATTGGAAATGCAGCAAGCCCCAGCATTTCCCCCTGGAGGGCTGGATGAGCTGCAGGTCCAACATTCCCTGTCCCAGAAAGTGGGATCCAAGCAGGGACGGGGGAATTTCTCCTCCCTGAAAACTCCAACACTCCAAGCACAGCTCCAGCTCCTCCCTGGGCCCTGTGCTGTCCTGGGGAGAGGCAGGAGCTGCCCCTGGGGAGATGCTGTTCCCTGTCTCTGTAAACATCTCGTGCTCAGAGATTTGCAGCTCCACTGGGCAGATGCACAACTGGACCCTGGAATGCGACCTCCAGCCCTGCCCTGGCCAGGCAAACTCCTCCTGCTCCAGCTCATCCCCTGAACAATAAAAGCCCTGATTTACAGCCCTGAGGAGCAAACAGAGCACACTCTGGGTCAGGGAAAGCATCTGGGGGACTGGTTTGTTTGAGGGAAGGGTTTATGGAGCCTGCTCAAGCTTCTGCCCCCTCCCAGCCACCCTGTGGCTCGTGGAGAGGCAGAAATTGGGCACAAATTTCCCTCCTGGTGCACTGCAAAACCAGCAGTGTGGGCAGGAGATTCCCTTCAGCTCAGAGGGTGATGGGTTTTAGCTCCAGCTCTCCCTGCAGGAGGAAAGGAACAGTTCTCAAAACCTGGGGATGGAACACCAGGAGAGAAATTTGAGGAAGAAAATCTGTTCCAGCCACAGTGAAATCCTGTGCTGAACTCAGAGTTTGCTCCACATCAGAGCCCTGGCACGGGGGGAGTGCTGTAATTGCACTCTGCAGTCAGTGAAAGGCCATCTCAGCATTCAGGCAAGCTGATCATTTGCTTTTTCAGATAAATATAGACATTTTGGCCAAATTAAGATTTTCCTCATCATTCATGAATTTACAGTATTTGAGCAAAGGGATGGAATGTCCTGCAGTCCTGACAAGGATACAGTTTCATAAATAACCCTCTTGACGTGGATGAAGTGAACATTTTTTGAGGTTTGGGGTAGCAGGGAATTTATTTGCTTGTTTTAAGGAAACCAGGTCTTTTATTTTTCCTCTTACCAACGGGTAGAATATTTCTGTTGGCTTCTCTGCTCTTCCCCCCTTCCAAGCAAGCATACCACAAAGCTTTTCCACACTTTTGGCTGTAGGTGAGGGCTTCCAAAATCCTGTAGGATTTAATTGCAGTAAGGCAGATAATGAATTGAAATGGAATGAAACAGGGAATACACCACGAGCTGGAATTATGATTTATAACAACTCAGTATCTTTGTGCAGTAAATCTCTATTTGCAATAGACACAGAAATTTGCCATGGATGAAGGAGGCTGAGAGGGTTCTTTAGCACAGGGAGATTTTTTTCCCTGTTAAAGCAGTGACAGTCTCAAAGGCACAGAGACAAGACAAAGATTTGCAGTGGAGGAGCTGCACTGAACTGAAATTCCTCTGTTCTGTTCATGTTGTTGTGCTCTCCTGCCTTCCCCATCCCTCCCAGCTGTCTCCAGTGACACTTTGCAATCCTTCTTTCCACTCTGATTGGTTTTCTGCATTGTCTGAGGCGATTGCTTGAATACTTTTTTGGCATGTGTTATTTTGCTTCTCAGTTAGGTTTATCTGACTTTTTTGGCTGGTAAGACACTTCTGTTTTCTCCCCAGCTATTTTTACAATGTCTGCTTCAAAAGAAATACTCTGGGTCTCTGTACCAGGAGCTTTCTCAGCTCCTTTTAGTGACAGAATGGTGCAAAGCAACAGTTTTTGAATGGCCATGTGACCATCCCAGGAGAACTAAAGAGAACAAAATGTCTTAGTGAAAAGTATTTTTTGGAATTTAATCACCAGCTGCACACTGCAGATCAGTGAGGGGCATATTCCTTTAAGCCACAGAAGTTAATTACAGACAAAGAGGGGCTCTGCTGCTCTGCAGATCTGGGATTAGTGGGCAGGGGCTCTGAGCCTGGAGTCCCACTGGCTTTTCCAGAGGGAATGTTCATCAGGAGGCAAAGCACAGCTCAGGGACGGAGCACCAAACTGCCACAAACAGGAAACGAAACTGTAAATTCAAACCACCAAAAACCAACGAGATGAAAGAATCAAAGAGCCCAAGCAAGCATAAAAAAAAGCGTGTGCACAGATTGTCTGGGACAGGCAGAGGTTTCAGAGAGCATTTCACATTTACTGAACAATGCAAACTGCAAAAAGAGAATCCTGCAGCCAGGGACCACAGGGAGCTGGTCAGTATTGGCAGGGGCAGGAAGGCTTTGCTGAGGATGTCTTTGGGTGGGAGCTGAGCAGGGACTGCTGAGAGCAGCAAACCTCCCCAGGTTTGTTTTTTCAAACAGAGCCAGAGGGATCTGTCCCTGCTCCTCTCCACGTGCACCATCCCCATCATCCCTCCCAGCTGCCTCCAGGGACACTTTGCAATTCTTCTTCCCAGTCTTTGGGTTTTTTGATTGTTTGAGGGGATTATTTTGATTTTTTTTTTCAGATTAGTGTCATGGAAAGTTACCCTCTCGCTATTTGCTTTGGTCCAACTTGCACTAGGAATTTGTGGAAATAAGGAACTGTGGATTAAGCAAAAGTGTATGAAATCTCACAACTTCTTCAGATAAATCCTGACCTCTTAGAGTCTGTATTTAAAGTCATGAGGTCACCACTTATATGCAGTTCCAAGAACACATAACATATTTTTTCCAACCTAAATCCCTTTTTTGGTATTGCCCTTGTAAATCCTTGACAACTGCAATAACAGCAGTGTCATTTGGAGTGAGTGACAGCTGGACATGAGGAAAAGGGAGGGAATATTTTGGTGTCACTGGCAGAGAGCAGAGACAAGATGTACTTGAATGAAGCAACTTCAGAGTCCCAACACCTCCTGCAAGGCAGGGCCGGGCTCTGTTTACAACACAAATTGGTTTTTAAGTGATGCAAATTGCTTTGGAAGCGCTGTTACCTCACACTGTGCAAAAACCTCCAGCCCTGGCAGCCTCTCCTTTTCCCTCCCACAAACTCCTCGTGCCCTGGGGTTCCCTGCTCTGCCCTCTGTGCTTTGGGAGCTCTCAGGCTCCCTGAGGAGCAGAGCACAGCCAGGGCATTTCTGTTCTTGCAGAAGGGGGATCAGCATCTGGGGGGGTTTTGTCCTGGGTGCTGTGTGGGAATTCTGGGGACAAATGAGTTTATGCAGTGCCTGGTGGTGCCTGGGTGTCCCATCTGCTGATTTGGGGACCTCCCTGGGCTCTGTGCCTGCACAGATGTGGGATTCAAGCAGGTGCAGACATGAATTTTTCATGGAACTCAGCAGGTCATTGGGATCTCTCCTGTGGCTCCCTGTCCTGCCTGCCCCAGGAGCTCCATGTCCAGCTCTCCCAGCTCCCTGTCCAGGGCTGGTGGCTGCACAGGAGCTGATCTGAGCCAGCTCAACAAAACTGAGCCAGACTTGGAACCTGCTGCATTCCCAGTGCCCCCCAGATGGAACCTGCCAGACCCAAAGATGCACAGAGGGTTGACTTTTTTTTTTTTGCTCAAATATACAGAATTATGTAGCCAGTGCCAAAAGGCAGCTTGGAAATTTTGATTTATTATGCATTTTCCAGATGAAATCCAGAAGGGATGGTGCTGGTTGATGCCAGATAATGTGGGATATAAGTGGGGAGGTTTCTCTCCTTTGCTATCAGTGAGCAGCAGTTTTCACCCTACCAGGCACAGGAGATAAAGTAAAAAACCACCACTTCCAGCCTGCAAAAGCCCAGCCTATGTGGAATCAGCTCAATTATTTCAGCTCAGTCTGCAAGGAAAAGCAGTTCCTATCTCAGAATTACAATTACATGGGAACGTGAACTGCAATTTCTCTCCTTATTAATGCAATATAACAACAAAATATGGACAATGACAATGCACCAGTTCCTGGGGATTTCAAATAACTCTTGGCATGATGGATCTTTAAATATTGTCTGGCTTTATTTCATTATTTTAATACCATGCCTTGAACTGGAAATTTGTGAGACTGATCTTGCTTGAGAGTACTGATGCAGCATTTAGAGTGATAATACAGAAATTTCACAGGGGAAATGCTTCTCATAACTTGTGACTAACTGGGTCCCAAAATCCAGGGACACTCTGTGCTAATTACTGAGCATTGGCATCCCATTTTCTTTTTTTCCCAATCACCTCCATGGTCCATTATGGACCAGAAGCCCTTTAAATATCCAGATTTCCTCAGTGGGAAGGCTCTGCCCTGGCCTGGGGTCAGTGTCCCCCTGGGCACCAGAGCAAACCCAAAAAATGATCTGCAGACATGGATCAAAGGTGGAGGCATAAATCAACTCTAGTTGTGCTTATTGGCAAAGCAGGACTGAGAATATGCCAGATTTTCCAGATTGTTGCCCCAAAACAATCAATGAAGGGAAAGAACACTCATTTTGGAGGTTAAAAAAAGCTGCTGTGTGAGCTCAAAGTGAGCTGCAGAAATTCTATTGATCTGCTTGGACCTTGAACTGTTTGCAGAAGTGCAGGGTAAGGACCTCAAATATGAGCACTTTCCATGGAAATGCCTGTGCAAATTGAGCATTTTGAAATATTTACTGGGATTTGTATTGATTTTTAAAGATGCTAAGTGGTGCCAGAAGGTGGCATGGAAAGCTCTGCCACCTCATTAGGCTGTTTCTAATTAAAACAAAACAGTCCAAGAAATCTCCACCTGTTTTTCCCCACCTGCCTCAGGCCTGAGGAGCTCTCTGGGGTCCCTGGGTTGGGATTTTGGGTTCTGCTGAGGAGGAATGGATGTGTCACTGAAAGTCCAGACCCCAAATCCCTTCCTGGCACATCCAAAGCTGCAGCTCCAAAAATTTCCAGGTTAAATCTGAACGCCAGGAGCTGCCAAGGCTAAATTTCAGCTGAGCCTGAGTGACTCTCATTTAGGGCAGCCTGGGGGAGCTTTTCCAGGGCAGGAAAAGCAGGAGAATCTCTCCAGCACAATCTGTGTGCTGGGGATGTGGGGAGGGCTGGGGATGTTCATCCCCCATGGAATCACTCAGATCCCAGCTCACCAAGGGGAATGAGAAGGGTTCCCCATCTGTCCTTTGCTGTGAGCCCACATCTGGCTCAGAATTAAACCCAGCACTAAAAACAAGCTCCTGGTGTCACTGGTTTTGATCAAGGAAGAGTGCTGTGCACATTTTATTCTGGTTATCTCATGGAGAAGGGTTGGATGGGTTATTAAATTCCCCACAGCTGCCTCCCAGTTTTAGCACATTCAGCTCCAACATCCAAGATTTGATTTATATGAATGCATCTGATATTAAGAATGATATCATCAGACTAAACAAATTGATACAGGCTTGAAGAAGCAGTTGCCCCTTGTGCTTTATGGTATAAATTACCTTGGGAAGAAGGAAGTTGTTCATATTAAGATTTCTTGCACCTTTCTCTGTTGTAGCAGGAGAGTTTTATCAGCTCATGGCTCATTAAAAACCTATTTTTAGAACCAAGTGTTCTCCCTCCCCACCCTCTGGGCTGCTCTGTCAGACTGAGAGTGTTCTCTGGGAAATAAATCCAACTGAGCTGATTCACTCTGCACAAGTGTGGCAGAAATCTGAGCTCAGGCTCTGCCTCTGAGGCCAGCACAACTCGCGTGACCTTTGGCTCACATAAAATATTGTTTTTCCCTCCTCAATTGTGTAATAAATAAAGGATCAAGGAGTGAGGAAGTGCAAATAATGTTATCAGGGAGCGTTATGGGATCCTGAAGCAGCTTCTGAGGGATCTGCTGTTTCTTCATCAAAGGCTGTTAATTAGGAGCTGGTGTTTGTAGCCTTGAATGCCCTCCAGTCTGGGCAGTTTGCTCAGGATAAAATCCAGTGAAGTGCTCAGGGCTGGCACAGGAGGGTCAGCTCTGCCTCATGTTCCTCATTTCCAGCATTCCTGAGGGAATCTGTACCCAGGGAGTTCGTGCAGAGCCCCCAGTGGAGCTCCCACAGCTCTCAGGGGTACAGGAGGAATCTGGCCCCGGAAAAAGGAGTCACCAGAAACTGTGAGCAGAAAAAGCTCCCCCTCCTTCATCCTCCCTCTGCTGCCTCCTTATTTTCTGCTGACTTCAGGCCCAAAGAGAAGTGCCAAGGCTTTATCATTTCCATCAGCTGCACGTGAGCTCCTTCTTCGTTTGATAGGAAGTACTGGGATGGGAAGTCACCAGAAATCTCGACTTTGAAATGTTCACTCGCCACAAGAGAGGCACAAATCTGGCCTAAGGAAAGCCCCCAGGAAAATTCCCGGGCCAAAAGCCAAAATCTCTCCATTCTTCCTGACACATTTGTTCACAGTCTTAATTTAATGAAATCTAAGGGGATTCATTAATGATTCCAGTGCTTTTGTCTCCTCTGTCTCCATCAGATAATCCTCCACCTACCCCTAGTCCCATTTGAAAGCCATTTTTTGTAATTAATTTTCTAAAATAAATTTATTTAATTTACACACCATTTACTCTGCTTCCCTACTGTCTAATGAAGTTAAAAAAAAAACAACAAAACAAACCTGGGGTTGAAATGAGCTTGCCAGACACTGGAACTGCTCTTCTGACAGGAGTTTATTTGGCTTGTCTTCATGAATCTTTGCCTTTGTTCTTTGGGTTAACCTGGGGATTTTCAGCACAGGAAAATAAAGTAAAATAAAATAAAATAAAAGTCTGCATAAAATAAAAGTGGGTCTGTTGTAGCTGGGGCTGGAATCCCCCTCAGTTTGGGAATACTGCACAGATCTCTCCCCTTTTTAAATTTCAACCTTCAAGGACCGGGCAGGCTGTAAAATGTTTACATTTATTATTTATATTTACAATGTTATTTACATGCACTGTATTTATATGTATTGTATATATACAATATCATTTATAAGCACAAGCCCATCAGGCTTCATTTGGACTTCCTTCTGCAAAGCAGGTTGCTGTTTTTCCTATTAATATTACATTATTAAAGACTATTAAGATAATTAATATTACATTAATTAAAAGATGCTGCACACTAATTGCTGTTCAGCTGATGGATGTCCGTTTTTTCCAGGTCTCCTGACATGGACAGACCTGGGTCACTCCAGGGCTGGACCAAGCAGGGCCTCCTGCCCCAGGTGAGCCACAATCCAGCCATGGCACTGTGACTCCCTGTTCCTGGCATGTGCAGATGGAAAAACCCCTCAAACCTCCCTGTAAATCAGAAGTGTTTGCCCAGAGAGGAAGGAGAATCCCCCTGAGCAGGCACAGCCCTGGGAGCTGCTCTGCCCAGGGATCCAGGGATGGGATGGGATGGGATGGATGAGATGGGATCCATGGGATTGATGGGATGGGATGGGATGGGAGGGATCAATGGGATGGGTTGGATGGGATGGGATCCATGGGGTTGATGGGATGGGATGGGACGGGATGGGATGGGATTGATGGGTTGGGATGGGGTGGGATGGGATGGGAGTGATGGGATGGGATCGATGGGAGGGGATTGATGGGATGGGATCCATGGGGTTGATGGGATGGGATGGGACGGGATGGGATGGGATTGATGGGATGGAACAGGACAGGCTGAGCTTCTTCCCAGCCCCAGTGGGCTGGATCCCCCAGCAGAGGCACCCCAGGTGTGCTGGGCACAGGGATGGCACTGCTGGGGCTTGGATTGCTGCTCCAAACACGGTGATTCCTCCTGGGCAGCCTCATCTCTCTGATTTGTGGCTGAGAGAAAGGCCTTGTAGCAAAAAGGTTTGGATAAACCTCAGTGTTTTGGTGATGATTATTGTCCTGGATCCACTGCCAGCAGTTTTAGGAAAACTTCCCTGGCACCAAATTCCCGCTGGGAATGGAGGGAATTGTGTTTGCAGAACCTCAGCTGAGCTCTGTGTGAACCCCCAGGGTTTTCCTGCTCTCCCAGCTCCACTGGTGCCTTTGGACACACCAGAAATTGTTTCTGGGTGCTGTTTTCTAGGAAATGCTGAGCCCCAAACCCCCCTGTGTCCCTGCCCTGTCCACAGCTGCCTCCCTTCATTTGGAACAATTTCCTTTGCCCTGGAGCAGGGAGGTTTTTCACCCTCTGTTACAGCAGGGAAAGAATTCCCCCCTCCAGCTCTCAGAGTGACTTTTTTGAGTACTTGCCCCAATAGTTATAAAGTGTTTTGGATAAAGGCAAAGTGTGTCCTGCTGTTCTTTACATGCCTTAAATATTTCTGGGAAAATTCTGTATTAATCTGGATATTGGGACAGGCTGGAAATAAACTTTATGCTGGAATTTTGTGCATGATGGGCATTTAACTTCAAATAACCCACTGGGACAGACCCACCCCTGCATTAATTTGATGAAGGCAATCTGTGCTAATTAATTAATTGCTGTCAAAATAATTTTTAGAAGTACTTCTTAGAAATACTGCATTTTTTCTTAATTGATGTTGTCAAAACTGAAATACTCAACAATAATTTAGTTCTTTCATTTGACCTGATAGTTAATCAATTAGGAGCATTATTAATGACATCTTTTAAATAGAAACAAGTTGCATTGTCAAAGCATGCAAGCATGTTTTCCAGCTATTTTCAGAGACTTCTCAGGGTTAAGTAGTTCAAGCTTGTTTTAAGGGACTAAGAAATAAATTAATTCTGTGGATATTACAGGGATTTAACTCCACTTTTCTGTTTCTGTCTCTGAGGCAACAGGAAAATGCTTTGGCCAGTGTCCCACCCCAATGGGATGAGTGTTATAAATATAAGCAATGTTTCAAAAGTAAAACTTTTTTCCCATTCTGTTTTTGAAGCTCAGATCTGACTCAAATCCTGCACTGAATTTCACATCTCAGAACACTGATATTTTTAAATTTCATTTTGGTGGTGCTGCTCCAGACCTGATTAGGGTACAAATGTCACCACTCAAAGATTCCCTGTGGAAAACTTCCTTTCCTCTTCCCAGCAGTGAGAGGAAATCAAACGTGACCAGAGCATGTCCTTGGCTCAGGACAATGTGGAATTGCTGCTGCTTGGCCAGAGCCACACAATCCTCTGGGCTGGAAGGGAAACCCAAGAGCCTGGAGCCCAACCCCTCTGAGCAGGTGTAAAATGACCTTTCTGGAACAGACAGCCTGAGAAAAGGTTCCTTCTCCCTCCAGATTGTTTCAAAATCCACTATTTGGGTATTTTCTGTGCCTCCTTTATTGCTTTTTCAGCCAAGAGTGTGCTGCAGACACAAAGGTTGTGACAGGGGGACGTGTGCCACACTCACCCCTGGGACTGCAGCTGAGCTTTCCCAGCTCTCCCCAGGGAAATCCAACATTTCCTGAGCACTTTGTGGAGCACTTCAGTCCCTCTCCTGAGTGCAGGGAGGTGGCCACGTGTCTGCAGGGACACTTTACTCTGGGTTAGTGCTCCCTGCAGCCCAAATTTGCACTCAGGAGCAGCTGGCTCATGCCACAACTATGTGAGGCAAAGTTGAGGACGAGACGTGGGACCTCCCTCTTCCCCAGCCTGATCTGTCACCCTTGTTCTAAATTTAAATCTGTGTTTACAGGAGGCAAAAGGGAAGAGGCAGGCGGTTAAATTAAGCAGCAAAACATCTCGTGTTTATTTTGAGGGTCAGACAAGTGGATTTTCTTGAGCAGATGTGAATTGAGAGCCTGGTGGGTGATGTGCACGTTTGTGGGAGCTTTGTGAAGAAGTGAGCCTGGCTCAGCCTCTGACCCTTTTTGGGTTATTTTGGGCAGCAAAATTCCATAGAATAATAAAGAGTGGGGCAGGAGCAGGGAGCTGGTGCAGCTTTCTCAGGAGGCTTTTTCAAGGGACACTTTGCTCTCCTTAGGCTGCACTTCCCTGTCTGTCCCTGCTCTAAGCCAGGCCCAGGAGGCTCAGCCTGGGAATTAAAGTTCAGCCTAAACCAGCAGGTCCTTTCATTTCCTTCCTGGGATTCCAGGGGCAGGGATGAGCTGCTCCCAGCCAAAGCCTGGCTTTGCTCAGTCCCAGGTTCTGCTCCCTGCACACATTCCAGCCCCAAACAAGGACCCAGACCTTGGAGGGAATGTTCTGGAATGTCAGATGGGCATGGCCCAGCCCAGGGAACTGCACTGAGCTGAGCTTTGCTCTCCTCTCCCTGTGTCTGCACATCCAGCTGAATTTGTGACATGAGCTGCTCCCCTTCAAGGGAATTCATCAACTCCTGGAGCTGATAAATAATATAAATATAAAACCCCGATGGACAACTTTAGGTCTTTGCTGTCATCAGGAGGGGAAGCTGCCCATTTTCACTCTTTCAGTGCCAGAGATGTTTATAAACTGATTATGAGAGCCTCCCAACCACAGAGAAACCCAACTGAAGCTGTTGAGAATGTGATTGAATGTGATTAAAGGAAATTAATTCTGGATAAAATTCAGGTGGAAGTTCTGAGACCTGAAGTTCTTATCTGGCCCAGCATTGTGCTCACAGCAATCACTGTCTGCATCATTTCATATCTTGGGATTTAATCACATTTGTGTTGTAATTTTATTAGAAAAGGCTGATGTCCAGGTCTTGACAAGGGAACTAAGGGGATAAATATTCATCCTGTTTATTGCATCTGCTTCTGACGCTTTTGTAGTGGAGGTGAAAGGAGAATAAAGGCACCCAGATAAAATTTTAATAATGATTTTATGGTTCTACAACAGCAACTCTATTGTGAAATAGTCTGTGTTGTGTTCCCAGCCTGCAACTCCCCAGTGCTGCAGGTTTGTGCCCATTTTTACCACTTCAAAACTTATTTATTGTCAGCTCCTGCAATTTATTAAGCAGGATCCAAAGGCAGGGACAGTTCAGTGGATTCCAGCAGAGTAACCTCTGTTGTGGGGTGGCTGAGATGATTAAGGAAGGTCTTGTACAGCCAATTGGTCCCAATAATTTCGTTAGAAAAGAGAAAGGCAGCATGAACTTTGTGTAATTCCCACTCTAATACTGTGAGCCATCATTTCCATTAATGGCAATTTACAGATGATGAAGTTAAAATGTTCAGTGGGAGCTGCAGTCCCTTCCAAAAGGAATCCCAGCCCCAGGGCAGGGTTTGTGCAGGGTGGATGTTGAGGAGCAGGAGCACCTGGAACAGGGCACATTTCCATGGAAAACCTTTGTTTTGCCCTTCCCAGACCACCCCTCCAATGATCAGCAGCACCTCCCTCCCAGCACTTGTTTGATTCTATTCCTGCTGTTCATCCAACCAATTCCCTGAATAAATCAGCAATGCCACCCCAGCTCCCATGGGGACCCCTCCCTGCCCGTGACAGTGCTTTGAGAAGCTCTCATTAGTCAGCATCTCCCATTTTCCCAGTATTGGCTCCCCAAATCCTTTCTCCTGGTTTGTTTCACATCCAGATGTCCCTTTAAATCAGAGTTACTCAGAGCAAGGCAGGAGAATTCCCATATTAAAAACATAAACAAAAGGGCATTGTTTTATCTTTAAAGCTCTTTTCTTCTCCCCTCCATCCTCTCTCCTGGACTTAAAATACCCAGCTATAATTAAATATCCTCTTTGGAGGGGAGGGAGCTCTCAGGGCTGAGGCCAGGCCAGGGTGGGAGAGCAGGGCTTTGCCCCAGCCCTGCTGGGAACCAGGGCAGTGCCTCTGCTCCAGGCTCTGCAGGCAGGTTCCCAGCAGGATCCTGAGCTATTTGTGCTCACCCCGAGGCCCAGCTGAAGTCCATAAGCTGAACTAACCTCAGTGGTTTCTATAAACTTAATTTAAAAGCACATCTGTGTAATTAAGGGAGTGTTCACCATCCTGGACCTTCCTTTATGATCCATATCCATTGTCCACCTCGTTCTTGGTTCTCCCTCCACTCCTGAGCATGCAGCCACAGAGAAATGGGATGGGCAAAACTCAACCTGAAAAACCAGAAAAGAAAATTAATTTGACTTGCACAAGACAACTGATAGATTTTTTTTTTTTCCTTCAAAGAGGGTTTTTGTAGAGGAAGAGGTTGAGAAACATTCCTTTTTGTCAGGCTGTGAGGAATTCCAGCTCCAGCACCTCAGGCAGACTCAGGGGTCCTGTTAATACTTGGTTGTTCAGCCTTTGCTTGAGAAAGTATCCCAATTTCAGAGCACTCCAAGACAATGGGATCATTAATAAGATAAATCAGGGCATCTATTCTTGGGGCACTCAGCCAGGGTAGTAAAGTTGTCCTGAAAGGAAACAAACACCAGGCTGGAAAAGAAAACCTGCTGCTATTTTTTATTAATTCTGAATCTCCTGTATTTTCCCTTTTTATTTGTAGCTGGTAATTTGAGGGCAGTGACATCAATTAACAGTTTAATTGGAGTTGCAGGGATGTGTAATTGGGAAGGCAGGGGTGTGCCAGGTGATGAATTCCATTTCCAATGAACTCCAAGCAGCAGAAGTGTTGTGGAAGAGAATTCTCAGCATGACCCAAACTCTGAACAGGAAATGTTTGACTGGTGGGAGAGGAAAATGAGGAGCCAGGGGCTGGGGCAGAAACCAGAGGCATGGCAGGAAAAGCAGAAGAATTTTCAGGCTGGAGCCCAGAGCAGAAATGCTTTTCTCTCCGGGCATTTATCAGCTCCTTCGAAGTAATTTGGTGGAATTTGGAGTGGTTTTTCCAAAAATAGATGGGGTGGGAAGCTGGAATTGGGGCAGGAAGTTGTGGAGAGCTGCATGGACCTGATGTGGAGAGAGAAATCACCTTCCAAGGAGGCCTCTGTGGAGAAGAGCAGGGGCTCAAAAGCCCTGAAATCAACCCTGACCCTGCAACTTGAGCATGGGAGAGGCTTTGGTATATTGATATTTGATATTCCAGATTCACCTGTTTGTTATGGAATTGGGATTATTCTCCAACATCCAGATCCTGACAAGTCCTGGGGAATGCTGAGGGCTCTTATCTCAAATAAGTGGCTCTTATTTTGTGGTTGTTATTTTGTGGTTGTTTTTTTGTGGTTGTTATTTCATGTTTCATGTCATTTGTAAGATGCAAATGCTGCCAAGCCACAAACTCAAGACAGTTCCCACATTTTTCCACGGGAAGGAAAGGGGCAGCTGGGGACAATCCGAGCAGGAGCAGGGCATTGCAACTCCTCACTTCCCACTCTGACCTGATTTCAATCTCCTCTTCCTTCCATCAGTTCTCTGCTCTTGGCTGAGCACCCAGTCGTGAGTTTATTACCCTGTGGAATCAATGAATCCAAACAGAAAGCCTTATGAGCTTTAAATGGTCCAGAATTAGTGTGTGCAGCAGGCAGGGCCCAATCAATCAATCAATCAATCAATCAATCTCAATTAATCTGTTTTGTAGAGTGGCCCCAGATCAATCCCTGGATAAGCTGAGCCCCAGGATTGCTTGAGCTCTGATGGACCTAAAAGTTCTGGAAATGAAATGATTTAAATGAAAATTCAAGCATTAAATCAATGCTAAGCAGAACAAGAGGTGACATGTTCTCCTGTTTATTTGAAAATTAAACCTGGCCAGCTGTTGAGCAGGGCTATTTTTCATGGATTTATGGTTTTCTGTGCTGGCAGTCTGTCTTGTCCATGTCCTTTTATTGGCTTTTGATGCACTAATTTGGAACTGCATTATAATCACAGTGGTTAGGGATAGATGGCCTTGGGGTTTTTTCTCAAGCTGGCAGAGAAAGAAGAGATGATTTGAGTTGTGTGATTCAGCCCAGGAAAAATAACCCCAGTTAGTGCCTCTTTTGGGAATACCAGCAGGGCAGGAAGGGGGCTCTGTGGGCATGAGCCCCCAGGATACACACAGCACTTCATTCCCTGGGGGTGCAGATGTGCCTTGAGAACTGCTGCTGCATCTTTGGGGGACACAAAAGGATTTAAGGATTTCATTTCCTGGGGTTGATCCAAATCCTTAAACATATTCTAAAAATGAGAGGGGAAAAAAATGTAGTTTGGTGATGAAGTTGTGTTGCAGCTTTGGTGATTTTCCAGATGCAAGCTTGCAGTTTTCAATAAATAATTAGAACAAGTGCAGAAATGTTGGGTTCCAGGACTCTCCTTTCCAGCTGCAGGACTGTCACCAAATCCATCTGCTTCCCTGGCAGGTGGCACATTTGTACTCATGTTTCTCATTAAATAATTCAGCTGAAAATATTCTTTATTGGGCTGAGAAACCAGGAGTGCTCCACCAGAGTGGGGACTTGTGGGTGCTCTGCCCAGAATTCCCAGTTCCTGACAGCATCTGGGACTTTCTGCTCTCCCCTAACAATAATTCCTGATCTTTCAGCTGGAGTTGCACAACAGGAAAGGGTCAGAACAGCTGGAAAACTGATCTGGAGAGTCGTGGGCAGGCAGCACGTGGGAGAACATGTTCAGACATCCTGTGGCTCCCTCAGGTCGGGGTGGTCACTGGGGTTTCTGTGGCAGAGGGTATTTATGGGATATTGCCCAGTGCAGACTCTCAGTCTCCTCTTGGATGTTTCCCTCTGGGCCCCTCCTGTCACCCTGTGCCCTGGTTCCCAGTCCTCTACTGGATCTCATGAAAACACACAGGAAAATGAGTGAAAAAGGCCCTGGGTAATCCTCTAAATATATTTCCCCCTTTCTTTTCCCTCCTAAATCAATGTGCCTTTCTCCAGAGCTGGAGTGTCTCTTTGAAAGAGTGCAGCAGACAGTGCTGCAGCTCCCCAGCTGCACAGATGTTTCCTGAGAGCATTCTGGAGCCAGGATCCACTTCCATCTCTCCTGTCTGCTTTTTGGAGAGAGCACAGAGTGGTGCAGCTGAAGGCAGCAGCTCACGAGTGGGGAGCTGTTTGAGGGAGCACCCCTGCTCCGGGTGTTTGTAGCTGCTCTGTGCCTCACCTGGATCCAGGTAACCCCGGGGTCATTTCCTGGCACAGTCTGGAGGAGCTGAAGTGATTTGGGGTGAATCCTTTGCTGAGTCACAACACTTCACTTGAAACCACGGGGAAGCTTTTAGGATCAATAAAAATCCTAAAATTCCAGACTCTCCCTTCAAGGCAGCGTCTGGTGTTTACAGCTGCACTTTCAAGGGTTCTGAAAGCACCTCTCATTTTATGACATTTCATCTCCTAGCACTAACAGATAATCTTGTACAATCCAAACAGATTTGCAAGCAAGGCCAATTATCCAGGCAGGAGCAGCGGGGTGAGGGGAGCCGTGGGCTGAGAGCAGAAAGAGCTGTGCTGTTTATCACAATGCCCAATAAATCATTTACAGCCAGAACCAATTACCTGTTTATTTCCAGTGCCTGCTCTTCAATTAGCAGGGGGAATATGCACCTTTAAAGGAGATCATTTCTGGGAGTGCATTAGATTGCACTTGCAGCCTGGAGCTGAGCTGTTCTGCTGGCATTTTATTGGGAGTCACAGTGGGAGCTCAGCCAGCCCGGGGCTCTCAGGGTGGCACCACCTGTGCCCTGCAGGTGCCAGGGAGAGCTCTGCATCCCAGCTCCCAGGGATGCTGGGCTGGGATGAGGCTCCTGGGGAGCTGCTCTGCAGCTGGGAGCTGCTGGGGCACCAGGAACTCAGCCCAGCACCAGTCAGCTCCTTTCACTGGGGGCTCTGGGCTCTCCCTTTCACTGCTTTGACCTGGCACTGCTCAAACCTGGAATTCCTGTGATGATGGTGGAGAGCACAGCCCCCCAGTGGGAGGGGGTTTAAATATTTTAAAATATTGTGAATATATTTTTATATTTTCATTTTCTATATTTTTTTAGATTTATATGCATTTATATAAATACAAATTCTATATTTATAAAAATATATTATTATATAATATAATAGTACATATTATATAATTATATATACTATAATATATTATTATCTAGATATTATATATTTTATATATATATATACAATATAATTATATAATATATACTATGGTGCAGCTTTCTCTTTAAATAAATATAGATATTTGTCTATAAATAATAGATTATATTTTATATGTTATATTATTTTTATTATTTTAAAATAATTTAAATATATTTTTATGTTTATGTATGAAATTCACAGGGAAGGTCAAACATTGTCCCATTCCCAAAACCTGGGGCACAGACTGGCAGCACTGGGAGTGTTGGGGCTGAGCTGGGAATGGCCTGGAGGCAGAGCAGGATTTCTCCTGCAGAATTCCAGATTGCTCCTGCACAGCTCACCCACCTCCCCAGGGGGAGCCAGGGAAAAGATGGATCAACTCCTGAGCCCAAGGTCAAACCCACAGGAGCTGGGGAGCTCTGGGGAGGGTCCCTGGCTGAGATTTGCAAACCAAATGAGCCCTGCTTTGCATTTATTTGAATAAGAGCATTCTCCATCCCTGGAGGTGTCCAAGGCCAGGCTGGATGGGGCTTGGAGCACCCTGGGATTGTGAAACGTGTCCCAGGGTGTAAAAAAAACCATAAAACATTCTGGGAACCTGGAAAACCAGTGAGGTGGGGACTCTGGAAGTCTCTCCTGAGGGAGCCAGGATTTGCCTTAGATCTGGGAGCTCTGGGAGCACTGGGAGCACTGGGAGCTCTGGGAGCACTGGGAGCACTGGGAGCTCTGGGAGCACAGGGAGCACTGGGAGCTCTGGGAGCACTGGGAGCACTGGGAGCTCTGGGAGCACTGGGAGCTCTGGGAGCTCTGGGAACACTGGGAGCACTGGGAACACTGGGAGCACTGGGAGCACTGGGAGCTCTGGGAGCACTGGGAGGTCTGGGAACACTGGGAGCACTGGGAACACTGGGAGCACTGGGAGCACTGGGGGCACAGGGAGCACTGGGAGCACTGGGAACACTGGGAGCACTGGGAGCACTGGGAGCACTGGGAGCACTGATCCATAACAACCCCAAGGCTTAATCAGTGTCTGTCAAGTAGTTTAATGTCAATTACTTCGCATTATCAACAGAAAGAGTGAAAAAAAGGAGCAGAGCTTGGTGTGTTTCTATTTCTGGTATTTGCTGTGCTGATTAATGATTAATGATTGATGATTAATCCCACAGACATTTTGGTGACAGGGCTGGGAAAATCTTCCTGACACAGGAGACTTCACCAATTATCCTCCAGACTAAGTGCTGGGACTCTGTAATTTATGACACCTTTATCTCCCTTGGGATAAACCAGCAGTAAATAAAATGCAGGGAAAAGTCTTGCAAGGCCAAGAGACTTCATTTGTAAAGGAGAGAAACTCTTGGCTTTAAAGTTCTCCCCAACTCTAATTTCTGTGCAGTGAGGAGACTGACAGAAAAGTGCATTTTTATCATTTAAGTGATTAAATATTTCTGTTGTTCAAAGTAATTCCTGTGTCCTAAATATATTTAGCTGTACAGCAGCAAAACATCTCAAAGCAGAAAATATGGAAGTACTCTTGACTCCTGAATGGAAAATTCTCAGAGTTTATCCTGTAAAGCAAAGCAGGAGGGTTGGATCCCACCCCTGGAGGTGCCCAAGGAGCTCCTGGAGGTGGCACTCGGTGCTCTGGGCTGGGGACAAGGTGGGCATCGGGCACAGCTGGGGCTCAGTGCTCCTGGAGGGCTTTTCCAACCTGATAATTCCATTGTTCTGTGGTTCCCTGAGCTCTGCAGCTTTCCTGCAACTGGAATTTAACCTGCACGGGGTTCTGCCAAAGGAGCCTCGGGCTCAGGTCAGCAGCAGAGCTCAGCTCACACACAGGATTTTGAGGCCCTTTCCCTTCAGCAAACCTTGCCCAACCAAAAGGTCTGAGTAACTCATAACTGATTAATCATCACTTCCAGGAGAATTTATTTATTAGGCTTTAATCCATTAACACAAGCTTTAGATGGAAAAAAAAGAAAACCATTAGGAAGAAAGACACTGTAAATCTTATTCTTCTGGGAACTGTTAGTGGCTGATTTGAGTGAGAATTGCTGAGGCCATGAGCAATCCAGATGTTTATTGTTTGGCTAAGGCTGATCTTTCCTTCTCCTGCAGCTCATTAACAAGGAGTGAGCGAGTTCCTGGGGTTGGAGAGGTGGGATGAGAAGGAACAACTGGATGGACAAACCTCTGATGTGCTGTTTGCCTGTAAGCAAAGCTGCCTGTGTTCTAGATCTGTCTGCTTTTCCATTGAAACAGATTTAAACTGGCCTCAAAACCCAAAATCATCTGAAAATGGATTTTTAACCCACGCTGAGACATGCAAGGATAGATTTCCTGACTTTACAGAAGTTTTTAGGTTTTACTTAAATCAGCATTTTCAATGGGAAGAGCCACATTTAAATTGTTAAAATTTAAATTGTTAAAATCACTGGGAGGAGAAACAGAAACTCAACTGAGCACTGGAAGAAACCTTGGCTAAATCCACTTCCAGAAATGTTTATCTCAGGACTGTCAGTCACAGGAGGCTCAGGGCAGTGTCTGAATCCTGAGCGTGTGCTGTGGGAAGGGCACATCCTAAAGGCAAAATTTAGGAGTTAAAATCAATTCTTGTCCTTTAAAATCCTTCTTGTCATTTTTTCTTAATAGCCCTAGGAGGGAATATAAATTCCAGATTAAGGAATGGTTTAAATAATTTCTCCGTTGTCTGCTGAGCTGCTGAGGAGAAATGCTTTCCCTTTGAAATCGTTTCTTATTTTCCCTCTGCCTCTCCTTTCTGCAGCAGGTTCTGCTGCAAACCCATCAATCTGAATCACTGGTTAACAATCTCATCCTGACAATAAACTGAGGGAATATATTAGCTGCAAGCTAATATATTCTAATTTCAATCTAACATATCCTACACTCAATTGTGATCAGGGGAAAAAGCCCTCAATCCATCAAAGGGAAATAAGGAAATGACTCCTGGCTGCAGTAAGTGGACACTTATGTCTGTATTGTCTCTAGGATTCCTTGGCTCTGGCTTGTCTCATTAACCTGTGTCTAATTTTCGTCTGTTGAGGCATTTTTACAGAGTTAGAACTCAAGAAATAAGTACATGTTAAGAACATTTGGAAATGGAAGGGATAGGGGAAAAAGGAGTGAAATATCCTGTTATCCATCGTGGCCAAAGTGGGTTCAAAAAGCCATTTTTGTACCCAACTGCTTGTTCCACATCACAGATCAGGGAATGGTTTGGGTTGGAAGGAACCTAAAATCCCATAATTACAGGAAATCCTGAGTGTGCAGGGAAGGGACTGCTCCAGATGTGTCTGCAGCTCTTCCCAATGCCATGGGAACCTCCAGGAAACCTCAGGGCACCAGAGGAGGCCAAACAAAGGAAGATTTCAGCAGCACCACAGGGCTTGGGACCACCAGGCCAAATGCACTGGATGTGCCTCATTTTATCAGGAGGGTTTTTTGCAGTACCCAAACCCCAGGAAGGTGCTTGCAGCACCTGATTTTGGTTGTTGCCTGATGTTACTTCTTGTCAGTAACAGCCAGAAATGCAACCAGAACCATCCCCAGGCAAAGAGTCCTGGAGGATTTGCTCCAGACCTTCTCCCTGGAATCCTTTTCCACACAAATCCATGGGCTGGTGCCAAAATTTCTTTTGGCTTTGCCTTTGCACACCCAGGGCTTGAAGCTCCTCCTGTTCCTTGTCCCAAACTTCTCCACTCCAGAGCTCACCAATCCAAAAAAGGGCTGGGTGGCTCCTTCCAGAAATGGACACTTTTGTTCAGCCCTGTTATTATTTGACTGTAAAATATTTACCATTATTAATAATTGCCATTATTCAGAGCCTTTTTGAAAGCTCAGAGTTTTACTGAAAATGCTCAGGAGCTCAGGGACTGATCCCAGCTGTTCCAACAGGATCTGCACAGCTTGCAAGCTGTTAATGGATCTTGGGATTTTTACAAGGAATCTGAGCTTTGGAAATCAAGGCTTTGCAGTTTCCCACTCCAAGAAGTGAAATTAATCTGAGTTTCAAACAAAATCTTGTATTTCTCTATCAACCCATTGTCAGTTTTCATTTCAAGTGTTATGGAAACATATTCTGTCACCTAAGTAAAAAATATTCTGAATTTATAAAGCATTTTCCATCTAAGAATAGGAAAACATTTCAAGCCCTCAGTCTGCTCAGTGACTCAGTCCATCAGTAACTCACATCTAATTTTATTGGCAGGGAGCTCTGAGGGAGATTTATCCTTCCAAGAGCTGTTCTGGTCCTTGGGTGGGATTTCCCAGTGAGCAGAGCTGCTCTGATGTGCAGTCCAGCTTCCTCCTTGCACATTTATTTGTTCTTTTGGACGAGCTCTGGTGGATTTGGAAAAACAAAACCTGCCTGAGTGTCCCTCTGAAGGGGCAGTTTGGAAACACAAGTCCAGATGGCTCAGGCAGATTTCACGGAGCAGTTCTGGGGAAAAAAAGGAACAAAAAGCACCTCCTGCCTGTTTTATGCAGCTTAGCAAAGGCTCAGCTTGGAAGGAACAGAGTTCACTTGGAGCCAGTTAGCTCTGAATGCCAACAGGGCTAAAATTCCCTCATTAATACACAAAGATTCTTAATTGTGACCTGAGTGCTGTTCTGAGCTGCAGATAGCTGATTTTTTTCTCCCTGAGGAATGGTTCCAGGTGTTCTTTGGCCTCCACTGAGGTTCCTTGGGCATCCCATCTCCCAGGAAAGCAGAAGTTGCTTCCTGGCAGGGGAATGTGCAGTGGTTGGTGCAGTGTGCCTGAAGGGAATATTTAATTCCACGTTTAGTGACAGCTTTGCAGCCCTGCACCAAGGGTTTTGCAGGATGGATAACTCAGAATGGGCCCTGCTCAAAGAATTTGACTCAAAACTCCAAAATTCAGCTCAGCAACCACGGAGAAATTGGGATTATATCCAATAAACAGCAAACAAGAGCAGCAGGGCAGCAGCAGGGGGTCAGAATCTTAACTGGTGGTGGCTTTTCTTCATTCCTTCGAGCTTGTTAATTAGCAAATGAAAGTGCAATGAGTTAGCAAATCCAATAACCTGGGATTTCTCTGAGTCTTTGTGAGTCCTTCCCTGTTCCTGCCAGGCTTGGACTGGCTCCACACTCCAGGCATGAGAATTTCCATGGGAATGGGCTGGGGCTGTCTGGCTCTGAGAGCACTGAACGGCTGAGATTAAAAACTTCTTAAGTCACAGCAGAGCAGCAGCAGAAAAAACAAAGAAACCTCACTATAAAAACTCCCTTGTTGTTTTGTTGGGTTTTTAAGAATCTGAGATAAATTGAAAAGCCTTTCAGCACCTGAGGAGGAATTTGGTCCCCGTCTCTCTTGAGCCCTTCCTGCTCAATTAGCCAAAATATTTTGGAGATCAATGTGGTTCTCTCTACCCCCAGAATGCCAGGATGGCTCAGGCTGGGAGGGACCCCACAGGCCCCAGCAGGGCCATCCCAGAGCTCAGGGACAGGATTGTGTCCAGCTGCTCTGGAACATCCCTGAGCTCAGGATTGTGTCCAGCTGCTCTGGAACATCCCAGAGCTCAGGGACAGGATTGTGTCCATCTGCTCTGGAACATCCCAGAGCTCAGGATTGTGTCCAGCTAATATGGAACATCCCAGAGCTCAGGACAGGATTGTGTCCATCTGCTCTGGAACATCCCAGAGCTCTAGATTGTGTCCAGCTGCTCTGGAAGATCCCTGCTGAGGGAGATCCCACAGGGCTGATTCAATTCTATAAGAGCTGTAAAGTCCTGCAGGAATCTCTTCCAAATTCCTCCCCAGGATTTCAGCAGCAACCAAAGGCTGTCCCCAGCAAAGATCTCCCAGCACACCTGGGGTGTCCCAGCAAAGTGTCACAGAGTGAGCCAGGGCTGGCTCTGTGCCCTGCAGCAGGGATGGCACAGGGATCACACACACATTTTCCTGGCCTCATGCCCAGGGATTTTTGCTTGTTGAAGGCTCATCTTTGTTTTTGCTGAATCCCAGAATCCCAGAATGACTGGGGTTGGAAGAGTCCCAGCTGTGCCTGATCCCCACCTTGTCCCCAGCCCAGAGCCCCGAGTGCCACCTCCAGCCCTTGCTGGGACACTCCAGGGATGGGGATCCAAACCTCCCTGGGCAGTTCCAGTACCTGAGCACCCTTTCCATGGGGAAATTCCTGCTGTGCCCACCCTGAGCCTGCCCTGGCCCAGCCTGAGGTCGTTCCCTCTCCTCCTGTCCCAAACCTCCCTGGGCAGTTCCAGTGCCTGAGCACCCTTTCCATGGGGAAATTCCTGTTGTGCCCACCCTGAGCCTGCCCTGGCCCAGCCTGAGGCCGTTCCCTCTCCTCCTGTCCCATCCCCACCTGGTTCCAAGCTCCAGGTCCACGAGCTCAGTTAGCACTGGCCTTGATGAACCTGCAAGGTGAGCTTTGCACTTCCCTGAGATTTCACAGCTTCCTTGCTTCAGGAAAGCCATGGAGGGTGTGCCTGGCTGGGCTCTGTGAGAGCTGCTGCCACAGCCTTTGCTGCTTCAGAAACTCCCCCAGTTTCATGCTCAGAGGGAAAAAAAAAGAGGAAATGTTTCCCTCTTGACTGAATGTAGAGGCATTTGAGGGTAATGAGGAGCTGAGCTCCCAGCATCCATCCCAGCAGCGATGGATTTTTGGGTGAGAGATGATGGGAGCAGTCATTCGACTGGAGCAGTCAGACATGGTTTAGCACCTGCAGTAATGACTCAGGAGCACTCCCAGCTTGATCAGCTCCTCTCATTGCCCCCTGGAATGTTGGAGATGTTCTGCTGTGGGGGTGCCAGCCGTGCAGGGGCTCCCAGGGAGCTGTGACAGCCCAGGCTCCTCCTGGCCCTGAGCAGAGCTCCGGCCCTGCCGCACTGCAGAGGGGCTCTCCTGCCAAAAATGACTTTTTAAGGCCTTTTCTGCTAAGGCCAAGGCTAATCCAAGAGTAGGTCCTGGTGGGAATAAGCAATGATTCTTCATGAATAACAATAGCACAATCAGGCCCTAAATGAGACATTTATTCAACCTTTCTCATCTGCCTTCTGTAAATCACCTTCCCTGCGCTGGCACCTCGTGTCCCTGGAGGAAAGGACTGACTAACTGCAGCTTTACTCCAGGAGGCAACAGCAGGAGGAAGGAGGATGTTTGAAATGATATTTCAGGCATATTGTGACAGCCCTGGTTGGTCCATCCCAGCAGGGAGTGGGAGGTGACCTTCAAACAGGGTCAGTGCAATGCAGACAGGGAGGGAGAGAGGAGCCCCTGAGCATCTCCAAAGTCCCTGCTCAAAGGTCAGATCTGCAGTGTCTAAAGGGACACAGAAGTGCAGATTGCTCGTGTTCTTTTCAAACTGAGATTTTTCAGTACCTAATCCTGTATTAATGAAGAATTCAAAGTTTGGTATTAACACAATCTCTTCCTGACTCCAAAGACCTTCCTGCACTTCCCACAGCTTTCCATTTGTTCATTTCAAATGTTTTCTCCTTCAGATAGGGAAGGAATTTTCTAGGTTAAAATCACAGACAGATAAGACCCCACTTATCATCCCCAGCCTCTGTCTGGGTGATTTCTTGGTGCTCTGCACCTCCCTGATGCACAAAAGCCCAGCAGGTTTCAGTTTCATGATCCTTCTGCAGAAGTGTGTGAAACTTCCTGGGTGCAGAGGCTGCACTCACCAAACCATGACTAAAAGGGCTTGAAGGGGACAGAAATTCCAAGGAAAAAAAATCGTTGGGCACAAGGAAGAAAAATCCTCTGTTAATTGAACTTTCCAAGTGGTACCAGCAGCCCTGAGACAAATAAAAATTTCAGTATGTCCCATAAAGAGCAGAGGAAGAAAGGACAGAGGCAGCAACCCTCGGGTGGCTCTGGGATGAGGGTGGGGTTAGTGGAGAGATGGAAAATGTACATCACTTTTACATCAATGCCCAAAATACACAGACAGCTATTTTCTCAAGTGACTAGGAATAGTTTAGATTTTTTTCCCCCAATCAAATAGCATGAGGAAAAATAGTCTGCAGGGGCTGGTGAGGAATGAGGGGATTATGAGGGAGAATGTTACAGAACATAACAACTGCTCCTTTCTGCCATTTCTGTCCCTAAAATCCAAGCTGCTTTTTGTGGTTTTGGAAGAGGGGTGTCCATGTGAGGAAATTAAAAGCTGACAAAGCCTTTGCTCCCTTTGAGCTGACAGCAGCTCAGGAGATAACAATAAACAAACGAGCCCAAGGAGAAGGGGAGCAGAGGAATTGCTCAGCACCACCTCCAATTTCTGCAGCTTTGCCTTAAAGCAAAATGCAGATTTTGAGGGGAAAAGCTGAAGAACAGAACCAAATGAACCAGAATAAGCAGAAGCAGCTTCCCCCTGCTTCCTTGGGGGGAATTCAACAGCTCCAAGTGGGTTTTAGATCTTGTGCCATTCTCATTCATCTGTGGCCTCCCTCACTTCACACTGTCAGTTTTGTTGAACTGCTCCGCATGAAAAGTGCTTTTGATGTTTGGCAGGGGACCAGCAGGAGAGAGACATGTCAGCAGCTCTGCCCTGTGGGGATAGAGCCGCTGGATGTGGCTGATGCAGCTGGGAATGTCGCTGGGGCTCACTGCAAGCAAAGCTCTCCTCTGCAGCTCCTGCCGTGCCCCAGCTCAGCTCTGAGCCTGCTCCCCTTCAGGGGGGACAGAGCTCCTGGTCAGGGGGCTGCTCCTCCGGGGGGGCTGCTCCAGGGAAAGGAGCACTGCTGCTGTCTGGGAGAGAGGGAGAGCACACAGGGGCTGAGCACTGGGCATGGGGATCGATCACTGGGCAAAGAAACTGAGCACAGGGATTGATCAATGAGCACAGAAACTGATCACTGAGCACAGCGATTGATCACAGGGATTGATCACTGGGTACGGGGATTGATCAATGAGCACAGGGATTGATCACTGGGAACAGGAACTGATCACTGAGCACAGCAATTGATCAGGAACTGATCACTGAGAACAAGGGAGAGCATACAGGGACTGACCACTGGGCATGGGGATTGATCAATGAGCACAGGGATTGATCACTGGGCATGGGGATTGATCACAGGGATTGATCACTGAGCACAGGGATCGATCAGGAACTGATCACTGAGAACAGGGTTTGATCACTGAGAACAAGGGAGAACACACAGGGATTGACCACTGGGCACAGGGACTGATCACAGGGATTGATCACTGAGCACAGAAACTGATCACTGAGGGATGGATCACAGGGATTGATCACTGAGCACAGACCAAGGAGAAAAGGCACCTTCACTTGTCAGGAAGCACAGACAGAACAGATGCTGGCACGTTTTGGCAGAGGCTGCTCCACTCCCAGGCTCCCTGGGGAGAGCAGGGAACCAGGAATTCATCCCACTCTCCTCAGTCCTGGATCACTCCCAGTTTGGCCAAAGAGAGGTTTCCTCCACAGGGGAAGCTCTCCTGGAGCAAGGTTTCCTTCACAGGAGAGGAGCTACAGCCCTGGGGGCAAAGTGCTGGCTAGGGACCACCAAATCTTGCCCTTTCTTCTCCCTCAGCCAGGGAGAAGTGCTCAGGATTTATTCCCTGCTCCCTTTGTACCAACAGAGCCATTTTTACCAACTGACCGTTTCCCAGAGCTTTAATTTCCTGCTGAAAATTTAGATTTTTAATTCTTGTAATGAAGCTGGTCCCAGAGGTCCAGAAGTTCCTAATTAACTTTAGGATTATAGATCAAACCGTGCTCCCAGCTCTGTGCTGGCACAGAGGCTTTGGGGCAGAAGTTCTGGGATGTCACTGCTGGCAGGGCTTGGAGGCCTGGGCTTGTGGAGATGCCACAAGCTCCAAACTCCCTGTTAAAGTAAACACCCATCAGTTCCAGACCCCAATTGAACCTGTTTGAGGAAAGAAATGATATTTTTAGGTTTATGAAGGTTTATTTTCTGCCAGCAGCACTGTGAGGCGGGATTGCACAGAGATGGAAATGAGTTCTTACCTGGCCCCACACACTCCTGATGGAGCTCTGGAGGAGACCTGGCTTGAGGAAAATGTGACTTTATGGCAAAATCAGGCAGTAAAACGTCACTTCTCCCCACTGGGTGAGAGAACCTTGAAGTGCATTTGCTCCTGGAGAAGCAGCCCTGGGGAGAGGCTGAGTCCCTGCAGTGGCACAGGGAGTGCTCCCCACGTCCCTGGTGTCACCAGAAAACACAATCACCTGGCCTGGTGACCTTCAGGGGCTACAGGACAGCACAAATCTGACCTTCCCCTGTGACTGACCCAGATCACAATCCAAATTACACCAAACCACTTCTCCACAAGGGGAGCTGGGGGAATATTTAACATCCTCCCCATGGCAGGTGGTACATACTGCAGATAACAACCCAAATTCCTGTAAAAATAACATCTTTGTGCCTTTTAAAGCACTGATTTCCCAATCTCCTCAGCCAGACTCGATGAATCATTGTGCTGTCACTGGTGGAAGTGCAGCAGATGGAGGAGCAGCCACCAGAATCCCCCAGGATCCTGCTCAGGGCTGGATGGGAACTGGGATGGAACAACTCCTGGAGAGGCTCTGCAGGACCCTGAGCCACAGACCTGGGATGGCTGAGTGCCTTTGATGGGAAATGCAGGCTGGGATCATCCATAAAGGTGTCAAAGCAAACCCTGCAGCTGCCCCCGTCTGCTGAGCAGGAAATCTTTGTGCATCACAGTGCAAACCTTAATTACCTGACTGCTTTCCGTGCTGATGGAGGATCTGCCTCCAGCACTGCCCCGGGGGATTCTGAGGGATAAATCGTGCCCAGAAGGCACTGCTGGAGGGCAGGACTCCTGGAAAAGGCTGGGCTGAGGCACTGAGAGGTGCCCTGGGGACAGCAGGGACAGGAGCTGCTGAGCAAACCCTGAAATCCAACTCCCTGAGCTGCCTCCAGTGTGGGGTGTCTGACATCCCAGGGCAGCTGCAGGGCTGTTTGTGCAGTGCAGGAACAAATGTGCATCCCAAAATGAGCTCCTCAGCAGCACTCACTGCTTGGGTGTTGGTGTGAGCAGTGGGAATGGTGCCAGGAAGGCAGAGGAACACCAGAGATGTGAAGCTCCCAGACTGCTGCCATAAGGGACATTTTAAAAGTGATTAAAAGCTGTGTGTTGGGAGGAGAAAGGTCCTTTGGAGTGGGATTTGGTGTGAACAGGAAAAGGCCATCCCATGTGGCACCTTCACTCCAAAGCCAGAACAGGAATCACATTTCACTGCCATCCTCAGGTGCTGTTAAAGCAGACCCAGGTAATTTCATTTCTGGTCCCTTTTGATTAATTCTTACCTTGTGAGCAAGACCTGTCACTGAACAGAGCTTTTCCCTCTCCTCTGCAGTGAGTGGCTGTCTCCACTGATTCTCTTCAGCTGGTTATTTCCTAATTCTGCCTAGAAAATTAAATTATTTTATCACCCAAAGGGCTTTGCTTTTACCAGTAAGAACATCTCTGCAACCATTTAAAGTCTTACCAGGGTTAATGTAATACAGCTCCTTTCTCTTTCTCCACTTTAAAAAAGAGTATTCAAAGATAAATGCTCTGACTATTGCTCCTTTCCTTTCTTCCCAATCCCCAGTTTTCAAAATAACTAAATACATTTTGTCACTGAACTCTGATCTCTTGAGGTTTTGGAAAGAAGGCACAGCCCCAGCTGGAGAGGTGAAGTTCCCTTTTCCCTTATCTTACATTTCCCTCTAGTGGCTGAGCCCTCGAGCACCAGCAGCCAAAGGGAGGAACTCCAGGTTTTCCTGCTTTGGCCTTTTTTTAAAGCAAAATATTTCTCTTTAACCTCGTTGTACCCTGCTTGTCTTGCTTTGCTCTGTGTGAAAACTCTGCTTTGTAGTTCCCTTCCCAGGGTTCAGGGATAACAGGACACAGGTGCTCCAAACCCAGCCTGTTTTGGGGGAGGTAAAAGTTCCCGTGGTGCCCAAATTTGGGGGCAAAGGAGGAGTTAAAGGAGAGTGTGAGGAGGAATTGGTTTGGTTCAGGGCTCTCCTGGGACTCTCAGACCCAGAAATGTTGTTCTGGTTGGACAAGACCCAAAATTTCCTGTTTCTAGCAGGGTTTTCTCCTTGGTGCTCTTCCAGAGAAGTTCCCCAAGGCAAGGCTGGACTTCCAACCTGGGTAAGTCTGGCTGGATTTCAATATAGTAAAAAGCAGGAGAAGATTTAAGAGAAAAGATTCACCCATCAGTGCTGTCCTGCCTCACTTCTGCACTTCATGGCAAGCCAATAATGTGAAGAAAACGAAACTTTAAAAAATACCCTGTTAAATAAGTTATTTTGGTATTTTAAAGCCATTTTTGGTTATTATACCTTCTAATCAAAGGTTTTTGGGGCAGAGAAGGTGTAAAGTGTCAATGTCTGAAGGCTGCGGGATGCACCAAAAAAAGCTCCAGAGAGACTGCAGGCTGTGGTTGAGGACATGCTGGCCCTGGGAGAGCCACCTCCAGGCTGGAAAATTTTATGGCACAAAATATGAGCTCTGAGGGTTCAGAAGCTGAGAGTTTATTTCACTCTCTGTCTGAAATGAGTCTCCACAAGAAGCTTTTTCAATGAAAAGGGTTTCTTTCTCATAAATACTTGAGAGCAAACGTGGAATTTCTGCTCACCTCAGGAAGATGATGCCATGTCTATGGCTTTGTGCTCGTGTGTGTGGGTTGTTCTCCTCCTCAAACCACACTGATTTTGTCAAAACTGTCAGAGTCTGAAAGCCTCCCGAGCAAACATTGCAGAACTGAGACTGTGCCTTGGGAATGCTGGGGGAGAGGAGCCCTGCAGGGCCCGAGCAGGGGATGCACAGAGCAGCAGGGAAACCTGAGAGGGGGAGAGGAGGGGCAGCTGGGGCTGTTTGTGGGATCTGCTGGTGTGTTTGGGATCTGCTGATGTGTTTGGGATCTGCTGGGGTTGTGTTTGTGGGGATCTGCTGATGTGTTTGGGATCTGCTGGGGCTGTGTTTGTGTGGGATCTGCTGATGTGTTTGTTTGGGACCTGCTGAGGGCAGCTGGGGATGTGTTTGTGTGGGGATCTGCTGGGGCTGCGTTTGTGTGGGATCTGCTGGGGATGTGTTTGTGTGGGATCTGCTGGGGATGTGTTTGTGTGGGATCTGCTGGGGATGTGTTTGTGTGGGATCTGCTGGGGATGTGTTTGTGTGGGATCTGCTGGGGATGTGTTTGTGTGGGATCTGCTGGGGATGTGTTTGTGTGGGATCTGCTGGGGATGTGTTTGTGTGGGATCTGCTGGGGATGTGTTTGTGTGGGGATCTGCTGGGGCTGTGTTTGTGTGGGATCTGCTGGGCCTGTGTTTGTGTGGGGTCTGCTGGGGATGTGTTTGTGTGGGGTCTGCTGGGGCTGTGTTTGTGGGGATCTGCTGATGTGTTTGTTTGGGGTCTGCTGGATGATGAGTAAATCACCCAACAACTGACCCGGGGATTGGCAAAGCAGGGCCAGCTTTAACTGGGGACGTTTTTTTTGGGCAAGGATGTGGATGAGCTGTGGACAGGAGGCAGAGGGGAAGGGAGAAGCCTCTGCCATGCAGCATTTTCAGAGCAGGCCCTTGCAGATGAGCACTTGGTGTGCCTGGGCACGTTTGGGGTCAGGAGCAGCACAGGGAGGGAACTCAGGCTGAGCCTGCAGGGTTTTATCTGGAGCTGCCTGGGGTGAGCAGGAGGAGCCTTCAGCAAGCCCAGAACCAGGGAACCCCAACCTCACAGGGCTTGCTGTGCCTCCAGCAGCCCCCAGGGCCTCTGCTGGGGGGGATTGTGGGTTCTGGTTGGTTCTACCCTCGTGCACCCCAGTAGAAAACCTCTGGGAAAAGGAGCAGGTGCTGGTTTTGCTCAACCTTGGTTGGTTTGTGCCCTTGGTTTCCCTCAGAGAAATGGAGTTAAGGCCATATTGTGCTCACATGTTTGGTGTTAAACTAAACCACAGAATCCCTGAGGTGGGAAAAACCCTCCCAGCCCATGGAATCCCAGCTGTGCCCCATCCCCAGCCCAGAGCCCCCAGTGCCACCTCCAGGGATGGGGATCCAAACCTCCCTGGGCAGTTCCAGTGCCTGAGCACCCTTTCCATGGGGAAATTCCAGCTGATCCACCCTGAGCTTGCCCTAAAAAGGAGCAAAGCTAGGTCTGTTTAGGCTCTGGCTCCTGGAAGCTCTTTTTTGCATGGAGGAGCTGCAGGGTGGATGCCCAGCAGAGCCTTGGGAACGGGCACAACTGCCCAGAGGCTTCTGATTCAGCCAAAAACCTGAAATGAATACAGGGAAAATAACAAAAAGGGGAAGTAGACCGAAGAAAATGACTGATTGTACATTTTTTTAAGGAATTGCTCTGGAGCTTGTTCATTCTGAGATGAATTGGGAGCTTTAGCCTTGCCAGTGAGCTCACCCTTGGTCTGAGTCTCTGATGGGGATTTATCCATCACAGAGTGCCCTGAAGCTGCTGCACTTTCTATGAAGCTCCCCCTGGCAGATCAGACCCTGCAGATTAAAGCTGGGAGTGAATTTCTGACTCAGAGGTAAAAGACACAATGTCATCCTAGAAGGTGGAAACTCTTTGTAGGATTTCTTTCCCCTTTTGAAAGTTATTTGCCTAAAAGGAGAGACTGAGGTTGTAACTGGAGCACATGACAGAAACAAATGGTGTGTTTGTGTTCCTTTAGTCAGGTATCTCAATCTTTCTGTATTTTAATTGTGCAATATCAAATGCCCTGGTAAATCCCCCCTGAGACTGTGAGAGTGCCGAGACTGTCAATGTGAAATTCTTGGAGGGAAGGTGAAAATGATTGAATGAGGTTATTAAAACAATGAAGGGAGTTGCAGAAGTGGAAGAGGGAAGTGGTGCCATTTTCTGCTGTAAATTAGTTCTTGGTGCACCGAGCTTGGACAGCACTGATGTTTTGGGTGTCTCTGAATGTCAGAGCCCATTAGAAGAGCCTGGAGTGCCAGGGTGAGAGGGAATGGCTGAAAACTGCCAGGCAGTGCCAGATGGGATATTGAGAAGGAATTGTTCCCTGGCAGGCCCTGGCACAGTGCCCAGAGCAGCTGTGGCTGCCCCTGGATCCCTGGCAGTGCCCAAGGCCAGGCTGGAACACCCTGGGACAGTGGAAGTGTCCTTTCCCTTCTCCTGTGCTCCCAGTTCCTCTCTCCATTTCTGCCTTTTCCTCCAAAACAACACATCTGCCACAGTGAGAGAAAACCTCTTCCATTTTTACCATGAGTGCAGGGCTTTTCCCTCTTCCCAAATCTGTTATCCCAGAGGATAACCACCATGGCTGGGCTGTCTCAGAGCAGCAGGACAAAGACCAGTGGGATAAAAAGACCAGTTTAACTCCTGACATGAACTGTGTGCCCTTTGCAGGGGTGCCCAAAGCCAATGCCCTTGTCCAGAGCAGGTTCCTGGGGTTTATCCCTCCAGTTCAGTTCTTTTGGTCTGAAGTTGGCTACGCTTTGGCCTTGAACAATTTTTCATTTCCTAAAAAAACCCTTGGCAGGACTTTGTTTTGATGTCATCTCAAGGCCTTGCAGACTTGCACTGGGTCATGTGAGTTTTGCTGGCACCAGAAGCGAGACTTGCAGTCATGGTGGGAAATGCATTCATTGCCCAATTTGAATGTCAGCAGCACAGCTGAAGTTTCTGATCTCAGCAGTGACATCAAAAGTGTTAACGAGGCCAGAGTTTGGAGAAAATG
Organism: Onychostruthus taczanowskii; assembly: GCF_017590055.1. Classification (NCBI taxonomy): domain Eukaryota; kingdom Metazoa; phylum Chordata; class Aves; order Passeriformes; family Passeridae; genus Onychostruthus; species Onychostruthus taczanowskii. The sequence continues at coordinate 1,360,469 of NW_024498573.1, forward strand.
TTCACAAAGTTTGGATAAACTGCAGCTTCTCTTGGGCTTTTTTGGAAATCACCGAGCTTTGGGAAGATCTGGCTGAACGCTGCAGATAAAACACAGGGCAAACCAAGGTCTGGCATTAAGTACAAGGAAAAGTTAAAAATGGGTGTAAACTGTATAAATTTCAGGCAATGTACATGATTCAAGTCAAGTATTTCATGCAACTTTATTTTAATTTCCCTCGAAGCAGAGGAGGTTCTGCTGAATGCCCTTGGGGGAAGGGAGTGTGGAGGGAATGAAAAGGAATAACAGACTCGGTGTGGCTGGGAATTTCAGACATTGCACACGGGAATGGAGCCCAGGTTGTGATCAGAGGGGTGAGGAGGAGAGGGGGGCAGGGGCTGGCAGGCTGGGGGGCAGCTGGGGACAGGGACAGGGCCAGGGTGGGCACAGGGAGCGAGGCCAGCCCTGGCCAGCCCAGAGCAGGTTCTTGTCAGGGAGAGTTTGGGGCTTCTGCTGCTCAGGGTGAGCGCTCAGGAACAAAACCTTTCAGGACTCCTCCTCGCCCTCTCTGCTGTCCCTGTGTGTGGCTCTGCCCCTCTGGGGGTGCCCAGAGGCTCCTGGTGACACAGGGACAACGTGACACGCTGGGACTTCCGTGCTTTCAGTTTGGGTTTGGTTTCTGAAAGCGCCGCGAGCTCCTGACAGAGCGGCCGCCAAAACGGACTGAAACCACAAATCCATTTCTAACTGTGGGTAAAAGCCCAGAGGAATAACTTCCTTTGGAAAGGGGTGCTGTGGATTTGGGGGATGAAAGTCACACAGCTGCAGCTGCAGTTTGTATCACAGAATTGGTGCCTTTCTGTCAAATTATGAATTCTATTGAAAATAATCATCTTCAGACTTTATTCTGATGTTTTACTTTGCCACCAGCTAAGCACTGATGAGAATTTTGAGTTGTGTACATTTAGCTTTGCTTCTTATGAAGTGAAAATCCTCCTTGTTTGTATTTAATCTCCTCTTTAACTCCTACTGCCATTCCCCAAGTCTCAGGTATAAATAATAGGAGGGAAATCTTGACCAGGGCAGTTAAACACAAAGGTTTTGTTTATTCTGAGTTAAATATTCTGTTATTTAAATGAGCAGAAAGATAACTGCAATTCTTCAGCACCAATCAACCAAATCCAAAATTGGTGCCAGTCACCATCCATAGGTACAGGGCTGACATGGAAAATATGTGACAAGAATTGATTGATCAATGTCCAGTGGAATGTGGTGGGGTTTTATGTCAAAGGGAAGCATTGGGAATTCATATTTGAAAAGGTTTCCTTAGCAAATGAAGATCAGCTTCTTTATCGTGGTCTGTAAGGGTGAAACCAGTGCAATCTATGCAGAATGTGGCTCAGGCTGGGCACCAGCAGGAATTTCCCCATGGAGAGGGTGCTCAGGCACTGGAACTGCCCAGGGAGGTTTGGATCCCCATCCCTGGAGGTGCCACCTGGAGGTGGCACTCAGAGCTCTGGGCAGGATGGGCTGGGAGAGCTTTCCCAGCTCAGGGACCCCGGGGCCAGCAGAGGTGCCCATCCCCAGGCACAGCCAGCATGGTGACAGTGGCCAGGGCTCGCTGGGCTGGGACAGCAGCCAGCTTCAGGCTTGTGGCTTTTGAGGTCAGGCCGGGTCTCCCAGCCCGTTCTGGGGAAGTTGTGCAGCCAGGCTGCTCCATTACATAACAATAATATAATAATACATAATAAGGTGCCCTGGGAGCCCTGCCTGCCCCTGGCACCCCAGCACGGCCCTGGGAGCACAGAGCTGCCCTGCCTGGAGCTGCTCTGCCAAGGAGGGGCAGCCAGGGAGCAGCAGAGCAAGGGCAGAGCCAGGCTGGGTCAGGATTTCCAAAGAAACTCTGGGAATGGGGGGCTGGGCCCTGGGGGCAGTGCCAGGCTGAGGGGGGATCCCACACACAAATCCAGCCTGGGGCTGCAGCATCACCTCCTTCCAGGCAGCAATTCCAGGATTATCCAGGGGCAATTCCAGGATTACCCAGGGGCAATTCCAGGATTATCCAGGCAGCCACACAGGAATTATCCAGGATCAATTCCAGGATTATCCAGGATCAATTTTAGGATTATCCAGGAGCAGTTCCAGGATTATCCAGGGGCAATTCCAGGATTACCCAGGGGCAATTCCAGGATTATCCAGGAGCAACTCCAGGATTATCCAGGATCAATTTTAGGATTATCCAGGAGCAATTCCAGGATTATCCAGGCAGCCACACACAGATTATCCAGGAGCAATTCCCAGATTATCCAGGAGCAATTCCAGGATTATCTAGGATCAATTCCAGGATTATCCAGGCAGCAACACACGGATTACCCAGGATGAATTCCCGGATTATCCAGGATCAATTCCAGGATTACCCAGGAGCAATTCCTCCCAGGAAAGGGTGCCCCTGCTGCCCAGGGGGGTCTGCAGCCCCCATCCCCGCAGGTGGCACTGGGAGCTCCGGGCTGGGGACAGGGTGAGACTCCAGGCTCTGGGAGGCTTTTCCAGCCCCAGGAATTGCTCCTGGGGCTCCTGCCAGGGCCCCCCAGCCCGGGCTGCTCGTGCTCAGGACGGGCTGGGGTCACCTGGGAAGTGCTGCCTCTGCTTCCCCTTCCCCTCTGTGGTTCAGCAGTTTTGCATCTCCAGCGGGTTTGGAAGGCAAGCGACGAGCGCTGCCGAAACTCGGAGCCAGGGAGTTTCTTTGCAGTGAAATTGTGAGTGAAGGTGGAATTTTCTATTTTTTACCAAACGCTTCGTTAGCCCAGGAAGTCCTCAGTAAAGGGGAAGGAGATCCAAACGTTTGGGAAGAGTTTTTGATCAAAATTGATCAAGGCTGGAACCACAGGCAAAATGGATTGGAATGGGTTGTGTTAGCAGTTTTAAGTACCTAAAAATAAGATTCCTCAAAAGTAGATTTTGAAATTTTACTTAAAATGTTTCTGCTTTTCTTTCCTTCTGTTTATTTCTCTGTTTTTCTTTATTTCTTCTCTCTGCCTCCCTCCCCAAATCTATCAGGACAACTTTGAGTGCCTCATGTTCTCCTAATAATTATGGAGAGACTTTAAACTGTTCCCAAGGAAACTTTTCTTTCCTTCTGTTTATTTCTTTGTTTTTCTGTTTTTCTTTATTTCTTCTCTCTGCCTCCCTCCCCAAATCTATCAGGACAACTTTGAGTGCCTCATGTTCTCCTAATAATTATGGAGAGACTTTAAACTGTTCCCAAGGAAATCTAAAACCCTTTCTGTCTCTGTATGGCCATTTCAGCTGCCCAAACCTGAACTGATTTGAACAAATTTCAGCACTTTTCCCTTTCAGCCCAGCCCAAACCTTTCTGAAGGGCAGAATTCTCCTGGGTGTTTGTGCAATAATTATCAATAAATCCCACACTGCTGGGATTTATTGATAATTATTGGAAATTTACAAACAGCCTGGAATTTTAATTAATTTAAAAACTAATTTAATTTACAATTTATTTAATTTTAGATGAATTTAAATGACTTAATTTTAAATTAATTAATGGGATAGTGCATGTTTTATTCCTCCAGTGGGATCCTGGGGGATTCCAGGGTGGCTCCACCTGGGATGGCTCTGCCTGGGGCTGGGATCAGGATAAAGAGCTCTCAGTGCCACCTCAGCTGTTCCTTGAGCACCTCCAGGGATGGGGACTCCACCCCTCCCCAGGGTTCAACAAAGGGGATTTTCAATTATTTTTTTTTCTTTAGTTTTGACCAGGATTCCCCTTACAACTGAAAATCTCAGTTCTTTTAAGAGAAGTGGCTTGAAATTTTCCTGCCCAGACGCTGAAGTGGGTGGTGAGGAAGGTTCATTGAGCTGCTTTGCTCTCTGCTGGATTTCAACACCAGGCACGGTGGGGCTTTTATATAAAATGAGAAGTGGAGGTGAGGAGTCTCGTGGTTTGTGTTTGCAGTGACGACACGGGCTGCACAGAAGTCCCACAGAGCTCTCTGCACTCTCTCACACGTGGTTTTACACCAGGGAGTCGGAGCTTTGCTCTTCCAAGCACATTTCTGGTCTGATTTCCCAGCCCGAGTGCCTCTGGCTCAGCTCTGAGCTGAGCAGCAGCGCAGTGTGAGGTAATGGCACCTTCATTCCCTTCACAGAAATCAAGGTTATTCAGCAGAATTTGTGGGTTTCTTCATCCCCCTCTTTCATTTTCTTTGGTTTATTAAATGCAAATAAATCTGCAGCGCAAGTGAGTGAAGTTCTCTCTCCCCTGCTCAGCCACAGATGCTCTGAAGAGATGTTTGTGCATCAGATATAACAATATTTGTGGGGTTCCTTTCTCCCCATTTCTCCTCCATGAACAATCGACTGTCAGGAAAGGGCAGTGCAGGTGCAGCCCCTGTAATTAAATGCTAATTAGAGAATTGTGCCACTGGGAACCCAGGGCTGCTCAGGATCTGCCTGTTCCCAAATCCTGGCTGTGCCTTTGTGAACAAAGGTGTGGAGCCACCTCCCAGCTTGGAATAAACTTTGCCCTGGGTTATTCCCAGCCCTGCAGCAGGTCAGAGGTTTGGGTTTCCTTGGAATGCCACCCCTGGTGCAGAATTCCCTGCAGGGCTGGGTGGGGACTGGCTTGGGTCACATCCCACAGCCCGGGGCTGGTGGTTCCAGCTGTCCCTGGAGCAGTGCCAGGATCCCTGGGCAGTTTGGGATCCCTGGAGCAGTTTGGGGTCCCTGGGGCAGAGCAGTCTGGGATCCCTGGAGCAGTCTGGGGTCCCTGGAGCAGTGCCAGGATCCCTGGGCAGTTTGGGATCCCTGGAGCAGTTTGGGGTCCCTGGGGCAGAGCAGGATCCTTGGATCAGTTTGGGGTCCCTGGATCAGTTTGGGGTCCCTGGAGCAGTGCCAGGATCCCTGGAGCAGTGCCAGGATCCCTGGAGCAGTGCCAGGATCCCTGGAGCAGTTTGGGATCCCTGGAGCAGTTTGGGGTCCCTGGGGCAGAGCAGGATCCTTGGAGCAGTTTGGGGTCCCTGGAGCAGTCTGGGATCCCTAGAGCAGTCTGGGATCCCTGGAGCAGTCTGGGATCCCTAGAGCAGTCTGGGATCCCTGGAGCAGGGCCAGGATCCCTGGAGCAGTGCCAGGATCCCTGGAGCAGTGCCAGGATCCCTGGAGCAGTGCCAGGATCCCTGGAGCAGTTTGGGATCCCTGGAGCAGTGCCAGGCCCCTGGAGCAGTGCCAGGCTCAGCACAGCCTGCCCTGGCAGGCAGCAGGGATCCCTGCAGACCCAGGAGGAATTGCCCTTCCATGAGGATGCTCGGAATCCTCGAGCAGAGTCTGTTAAACTCAGCTGGTCGAGGAAATTCTCCTCCCCAGGTGCTCCGTGCCCTCTGCACACCAGTAACTGGTTCAGACTGGGCTGGTTTATCCTCTCACTCTCTGGTGAAAGTGATTTTCTGCTGAACCCTCCAGACATGACCCCAGGACTGATGTCAGTCAGGGCTGAAGCTGATATGCTCGGGACAAACAATAATTCCTTTGACAAAGGTATTTATGGTTACAACTGCCAGACTAAAGCTCTCACAATGGTGCTTAATCTCAGGCATTAATTAGAGGTGGAGAAAATTGACACAGGATGTTTAAAGCAGATATTATTTTTCTTACAGGTGCAAACAAGTGTTGCATAAGAATCTCAGTGTTTAACTGCTGAGCTTGTCCCGGGTGTGTTCCTGGAGAGATTCTGCAATGCAGGGCTTTTCCTGCTGCTCTCCCTCACTCAGAAATTCCAGACCTGATGGGGAGTCAGCCCAGCCTTCCCTCAGCTCTCAGAGTGCTGCAACTGAAACAGATGGGACTCTTGATTTTTTATGTAGGAAAGCTGAATATTTATTGCACAGCTGTATCTTTCTAGGAATATTAAAAGGTACTGTGTTAATCTCACTGGTTAACAATGCACTGACAGTTTATTGCTCAGTAAATGGCTGGGGTGCGTGTTCCTTAAACCCCTCTATTTTTGGTTAGTTTACATATTTTCTTCATGGATTCTTATGGTTTTTTTTCACAGGTGCAGACTTTTTTCTTACTAGAACAGATTATTTAAACTGATCCTCATTCTCTCAATTCTTCCTCACGGGAACTTAACCTGGTTACCAGCTGTACTTAGCTGAAGTAAGGCTTGAGCTGGGGTTTTATAAAGCTTTTCTTTATTAAGGTTTGTAACATCAGAGGAGTTTGGAGTGTGGTGTGCCAGGGAGGCAGGTGCTGGGATTGCAGCTGTGAAAAACGCCAATCACTTGTTTTTTAAATTTTAAAAGTTTAATAGTAGTAATATAATCAGAATAATAAAGTTTGAACAATTGAGGTTAGGACAATATGAGACAATAAAAACAAAGAGATACGGATGCCTGGGTACCTTTTTCTGGGCATCACGAGGTCGAAAAAGGACCCCGGTTAACAGAGGATTAAACCTTAAGAACAATCACCTGTTGCATATTCATGCACCTCATACATGATGCATAAATTCCATTCAAACACAGGATTCTGTCTGGTCACTGTCAACTTCTTCCTCTTAATCCTCATGCCATCTTCCTGTCTGAGCGAGGTGGGAAGAAGTTAGTTTTCTGCTGATAAGGGAGCAATAAATTCCCTTTCTCTGAAAGATTTAGGTGTCCTGTGGCACCTATCTGGTGCAAGTCCCTTCTTAACCAAATATCTTACATAGCATAGTTGCTATTTTAGCATTATGTTATAACCTAAACCAGTATTTAATAGTTAATTTAATACTTAAGAAAATTAATACAGCATAACTTTCTAACATAACACATACAATATTCATTTTAATACTTGCGAAAAGCCAATCATAAAATAGACATTTTTCACACAGCTGAGCCCCTGCAGTGGCTGTCACCACGGAAGGAAGTCGTGTCCCTTGTGGTGGAAGCCACTCTAGATTGACTCTCTGCTCTGGTGGAGCTCAAAGGAAGTCCCCAGGCCCTGGGTCACTCCCTGAGCTCTGCACACTGGCTCTGGGGTTTGTTTGCAGCACTGCCAGGAGTGTCCTGGCCATCTCACCTGCAGGAATAAGCAGGAAAAGGCAGAAATGTAGGGAAAATGGAGTGATGAGTTTATGGCTAAAACAGCTTTTAAACAAATGGGTTTGGGGCCAGTGAATGTTTGTGCTCTGCAGCTCTGTGCTGTGGAGTTGGAAAGTGAGTTTCATTCATTTTCCTGCTAGAAGTTGTGAGGATTGTTCCCCCAAATCCTTCAGAGCAGTTGGGAAGTGGCAGAGGAGAGACCACTCTTGCTGTGTGAGAGCTGCAGGGCTCATTTATTTACTGGAAAACATCCTCTTCTCCCTGAAACCTGCAAGTTCCCAGTTTCATCCCTTCATATCCTGCCCACAACGAGAGCAGAACCCAGCAGAGATCTCCTCTCCTGGTACAGAATCAAATGAGCTCCCAGATGTGCAAAAATAAGTGGTTATTTATTTGAATTGTGTTTCCATAGCCCTGTGTACAGGATCATCCCCCCAGAAAAGGCATCCTGCTCCATTTTTTTGGCAAAAAACAACCCAAAGTACAAATTCATGAGCATTTTAAATGCGAAACACATCCTTTACTTGTTTGGGGTTTTTTTTTTTTTTTTCCCCATATCTCCTCAGGCAAATCACAGAATTCCTGCTCAGCTCCAGGAATTTACTGGCATGAGTCAATTGTTCCACCTGGGTGAAGGACACTGATTCTGTTGAGGTGTTTAATCAGGGTGATGTCAGAGCACAGGGAGGAGCAAGGGAGCACAATTCCCAAAATGAGCAACTCCAGGCACATCCTCATCCTCGCTGGCCCCAGCAGGAACAGATGTGCTCACTCCAGGCAGGAGGTTTCATCATTCTCCTGGGAAAGTCCTTGCTGGAAGTTCCCTCATGCAAAGCCTTCTCCTCACTCTGAATTATTCCCAGCTCTTCAGCCTGGTGCCACTGAGCTGCAGGAACAGGGATGTGCTGCTGGAGCAGCCCTGGGACAGCCCAGGACAGGGAAATGTGAGACAAGGATTTGGGAAGGACTCTCAAAACCTGACTGAAGGCTCACACAAGTGTGCAAACTGAGATAAGGTGTGCTGGCTTAGGGAGGCCATGGAATAGAAATGACTTTGTTGAGAGAGAGATTGAACTGGAGACAAGTTGCAAAAGATGGCCTTGCAAAAAGATCAGATATTTTAGAGAATTAGAATTGGGAGAGATGCACTGGAGCAGGACCATGTGGGATAAAAATACAGGTGATTGGTGTTAAATAGAGGTTAAAATATAGGTTAAAATGTAGGTAAAAATATAGGTGATTGGTGCTAAATATAGGTAAAATATAGGTAAAAATACAGGTGATTAGTGTTTAATATAGGTAAAAATACAGGTGAATGGTGTTAAATAGAGGTTAAAATATAGGTGATTGGTGTTAAATACAGGCTAAAATATAGGTGATTGGTGGTAATTATAGGTTAAAATTTAGGTGATTGGTGGTAATTATAGGTTAAAATTTAGGTGATTGGTGGTAATTATAGGTTAAAATATAGGTGAAAATATAGGTGATTGCTGTTAGAGGTATTAGCAGCATTGTGTGGCAACAGCTAACAGGCTGAAAAACATTTCTGAGGTATTGGAACCAGGAAATGGGTTGGCTTCTGATGGAATGGTGTTGAGTTTCACATCTCTTGTGTCTCACCATTCACCGGACTGGTAATGGAATAAAACCTTTTAAAATGGCTCTCAGTTACCCTGTCTCTGTACAAGCTGGGAAAACCAACAAGGGACCATGGAGATTGGCCCAGTTCCTGAGGTATTGGCACCAAAATCTGCCCTGTCCCAGTCAGAAATGTGTGGTAGCACCAAACTGAGCTGGAGGAGGATTTGCCATTCCACAATCCCCTCTTCTGCTGTGGGTCCTGGGAAGCCTCCCCTCTCTGAGCTCCTGAATTTTAATTTTAAAGGGCTGGTAACAGCAACAGGGAATGTGAGGTCACAGAGCAGCCCTGGAGTAATTCCAAAATTTTCTTTGGCTTTCAGAAGTTCAGGGATGCTTCAGTGGTTCACTGGTGAAAAGTTTTTGCTTTCCAAATAGGTCTTGTATGACCTCATTCCCTCACAGTCATGGGAGGTGTCAGAGCTCTTATTACATAATTTAAAGTTTCTTTTCCCCACCTTGAGGAACTTGGAATTTTCTGACAGATAAAAAATGATGTAACAAGATGCCTGGATCCTGCCTGGGCATTGAGTGTTCCTATGAACTCCTGAATCCCATCCTCAGCTTGGGTTCCCCAGGCTTTAGCATGAATTAATATTTATACATTAATAATTAATAGCAAAATAGAAAGTTGCCACAACTTCCTTTTTCTTCCAGGTATATCCCTGAGAGCTTAAATTACAGAATCATGGAATATCCTGGGCAGGAAGGGACCCTCAAGGATCATCAGCCCAGCTCCTGGAGACCCCAACAACCCCACCCTGTCCCTGAGAGCGTTGTCCAAAATCTCCTTGGTCCTAAAACGGCCCGGCTGGGCTTTGTCTGAAAACTCCTTTTCTAGGAGCTGTCAGACAAAGAAAATGCTGCTTGAATTTCAGTCAATGAAATGAATTTACTGGGCTTTTCCCTTGACTTTCAGTTTGCAATGTTATTTCCCCACCCGCAGCGCTGCAACCCAGCCCGAGCAGCGCTGCTGGTGGAGTTCAGAGTTACAACATCCCCCGAAAGGAGTGCGGCTCAAGAGAAGAGCCCAGCCTGCAGCTGGCTCCTCCAGCTGGCTGCTGGCACACTGGTCTCAGTCTCAGGTTTATATCAGTGTCAGATTTATATCAGTATCAGGTTTATATCAGTGTCAGACTGATCTCAGTCTCAGGTTTATATCAATGTCAGATTTATCAGTGTCAGACTGATCTCAGTATCATGTTTATATCAATGTCAGATTTATATCAGTGTCAGACTGATCTCAGTCTCAGGTTTATATCCATGTCAGATTTATATCAGTGTCAGGTTTATATCCATGTCAAATTGATCTCACTGTGAGGTTGATCTCAGTGTCGGGTTTATCTCAGTGTTGGGTTTATATCAATATCAGGTTTATATCAGTGTCAGACTGATCTCAGTCTCAGGTTTATATCAGTGTCAGACTGATCTCAGTCTCAGGTTTATATCAGTGTCATGTTTATATCAATGTTAGATTGATCTCAGTCTCAGGTTTATCTCAGTGTCGGGGTTTATATCAATGTCAAATTTATATCAAAGATTGATCTCAATGTCAGATTTATATTAATGCCAGATTGATCTCAGTCTTGGGTTTATATCAATGTGAGGTTGATCTCAGTGTCAGGTTTGTATCACTGTCAGATTGATCTCACTGTGAGGTTAATCTCAGTGTCAGGTTTATATCAATGTCAGATTTATATCCAGGTTAGATTGATCCCAGTGCCAGGTTTCTATCAAGTCAGGTTAATCCCAGTGCCAGGTTTGTGATGGCAGCCCTGGGCTGGTACCAGAGGAGCAGGGATCTGCAGTGCACTTTGGAGCAGCACTGAACCTGAGCATGCCCTGGGAGGAGCCTCCTCTGTTCCAGAGCCAGAGAGGATGGATAACTCTGATTCTGCAATAAATCGATCAGAAATACCAATTCCTCTGGGATCCCTGCCCCACATTCCCTGAGAACCTGTAAAGAGTTGCAAAAGCATCTCATGGAATGAAGCACCCAAATCCCATTGACTCTGAGAGTCATTTACTGTAGAAAATGAGATTTGGCTCTTAAACCCCTTTGGAAATGTCACACCCTGCTTTTCCTCTCTACAAATCCTTGTGCAAGGCACTTCTGGCTCTTCCTGTTCCTTTATCCCTCTGGTGCTGTCTCCAAGCCCAGGGTTTGTGCAGAGACACCCAAAGCTCTGGGGGTTACACACTGTGAGCTCCTGGGGCAGCACCAAGAGGTGAAATCCCCTTTTCCCTTTCCCACCAGCTCCTGCTCCATGATCCATCCTGGATCCAGCTCCATCCTGCACTGGGCACAGCTCCCAGCTGCAATCTGGGAGCTGCATCAGCCTGGCCTTGAGCAGGGCAGAGCTCAGTGATGCTCCTGCCCATCCACCCAAGGAGGGGGAGATTCCCAACGTCCCTGTCCTGGCCAGCTGCTCCAGTGGTACCAAAACCAAATTCATCTCTGCCCTATAAAGCTTTTTGCTTCTTGGTAGAAGTTGGATGTATTTTTCCCCTGTGCTCTGTATTTTTCTCAAGGCTGGAGCTTGGTTCAGTGATTTCATGGAGTGGCTTAATGGGAATTTTGTAGGAAAATTCATTAGTACCCTAATATTACACAGTATTTGCTGATGAATTCACATAAATGACTGAATTACAGATTAAGAATTATAGAATAATATATAGAATTACAGATAAAGAACAGTGTTCCCTTCTCAGTGCTACTGCGTTAAAAATCCTGGGAATAAAAGGATTTTTAGAATAAAAGGATTTTTTAGATTTTGATCTTTGGCATTAATCTGCCAATGGACATCCATGGAAAATGGATTCCATATGGAGGAATCATACAGATTATACACTTTTTATAATGATTCATTTTCCCTAAGTTAAACAGGGTTTTTTCCTGGATTGGGGTGATTTCTTTGTCATTCCACAAAGTAAAAATGTTAAGAAAGGAAACCTGTTTACAAATGGGCCTTTTCTGCCAAAAAGGAGTTTTTCCTTGGCATTAGATAAAGCATGGACAGGGTTTGCACGTTCTCTGTCAGTGTCAGAGGGGAAGCAGAGTAAGAAGATGGGGAGAAGCTGCTCCCCTCCAAATTTCCCCTGCAGAATCAATGAGCTCATAGTGGAAAACCAGGCTGTCATCGAAAGAGCTTTTCACAATCTCTGTGTTTTAATATTTAAAAATTCCTCTGGTGGATCACAGGAAACCATCCCATCATGGAAGTTCCACCCAGAGGTGAATGTGCTCCAGGACTGGTTTTTGGGATTCTTGGGCACCAGGTCACTCCATGTGTCCTGGGACCAGAGCTGAGCCAAGGGATTTAGGAAGGCTTGATGCAGACACCCACTGAAAATGTGCATTTGTATGAATGATGAAGTGTTATTTGTGTTAAGGAGTGGCTGTGCATGTTTCAGCAGCGAGCAGGCAGTTGAAGAGCTGTGTTGAGCTCTGCATTAGCCACTGTGACTGGAGAGAAGTGCAGCCATGGAAGCAGAAAGGGATGGTGAGCTGAGCAGGAAATGTGCACAGAAATTCACTGCTGCCCTTGTTTGTGTCTGGGACTGACACAGACTGCCTGTCACTGCTGGCTTGGTGCAATCCCAAAAGGGATTTTGGATCCTGCAAATTGTTTTAAATGGGAACAAATCTGTGCCCAGCGTGGGCTCTGTCTCCCTTGTGCCCAGGGCTGTGTTTGCTGCAGGAGGAGAGGGGTCACTGCCCCCTGAGCTGCTCCTGCTCCCCACTCCAGGATGGGCTCTTGGGATGAGGCCAAGCAGATGAGCTGGAAAACGGTGCCCAGCACTGCCTCCTCTGAGCTGCCCTCAAAGGCAGGGACCAGGATGAGGAGGGGACACCTTTGTCACCTGGAATGCTTTGTGTCCCTTTGGGAGTGCTCAGAGCTCCATCCTGTCCATTCTGTCACTGCCACAGAGCTCAGGTGAGCAGGGCAGGGGCTGCTGCTCAGCTCTGTGTCAGGAATGGCCCCGTGACCCCCTCTGAGCCACATTCAGCAGGTGGGATGGGAAGGGAGCAGCTTTGGGGCTATTGAGCATTTGGGGTGGAAGGGAGCAGCTTTGGGGTTGTTCAGCATTTGGGGTGGAAGGGAGCAGCTTTGGGGCTATTGAGCATTTGGGGTGGAAGGGAGCAGCTCTGGGGTTGTTCAGCATTTGGGGTGGAAGGGAGCAGCTCTGGGGTTGTTCAGGAGCATTTGGGGTGGAAGGGAGCAGCTCTGGGGTTGTTCAGGAGCATTTGGGGTGGAAGGGAGCAGCTCTGGGGTTGTTCAGGAGCACTCTTCCCTGCTCAGAGCTGCTCCCAGAGCTGCCCTCCCCGGTGCTCCGGCTGTGCCCAGCTCTGCCAGCAGCTCTGGCCCAGGGAATTCCCTGTTTGAGGAGCAGGCTGGGCACTCTGCCATGGGCAGGGAGTCATCAGGGCCACCTGGGAATGCAGGGCCCGGGGCTGTGTGCTGTGGCCTGGGCAGGGGTCACAGCTCAGCCACCAGAGGTGACTGGGACCCCACTCAAGCCACGTTTCTTGCCTGGCCCAGCCTGGAGGGACAGGACAGGGGAATGGCTCCCAGGGCCAGAGGGCAGGGATGGATGGATGGGATGCTGGGAATTGGGAATTGTTCCCTTTGAGACCCTGGCACAGGGTGCTCAGAGCAGCTGTGGCTGCCCCTGGATCCCTGGCAGTGCCCAAGGCCAGGCTGGACAGGGCTGGGAGCACCTGGGGCAGGGGAAGGTGTCCCTGCCATGGCAGGGTTGGTATGGATGATTTTTAAGGTCCCTTCCAACCCAAACCATTCTGGGATTCTATAGCAAAGGAACAGATTCTGGCACTATAATCCCTGCACTGTGGGAATCCTGTCCCTGGAAAGCACCTGGGATGGAGTTGTGTCTCCATTGATTCCTAAAGTGTGTCAGGTTGAGTTTCAAACCTTTTTTTTTTCTTCTTTTACAAGCAGTGTTTGCCTGGTAAATAATGAGAATTGTGTTCAATCACTCCACAAAAAATAAAAGGAAAATCCACACAGCCTTTCCTCCTTTTCAAAGCCCACGTGGAGCACAGGGCTCTTCTTAAGCCTGAGGTCTAAAAGGAGCACCAGGTTCAGATTATATTTAAAAACTGCAGCATAATAATGTGCAAATATCAGGTATCTCTAAGGTGGAACTAATTGTTTATTTTTTGGTTGACTTAAGTCTCAATTCATAGAACAAACACAACTCAAAACCAGCAATTAAAAATTAATATTCCCTTTCCTGCTGATTGATGTGGGAGCTGGGATTAGAGGTCATGTAATTATCTCATCCTTATCAGGTAGAAAGAGTTTCAGTTTATTGAACTTTCTCTTTCTGTCTTCATTCTGTGCTTCCCATCAGACACTTTGGGAGTTTATTATCTCTTCACTCTTCCTCTGTGATGAAGAGACAGAATGAGAGACACAAAACCAGCGAGGAAAGGAAATGACTGGCAAACCACTAAAGGTCGCTCTGCAATCTTATAATTTCATTTCCTCCTCGAAGTTTACCTGGGACTCCCAAATATTTTTTTTTTTTGGCTGTAGCTGTGGCCCAATGTGAAGTAGGAACTGCAGCCACGTGTTGCAATCCTGTGGTATTGTGGTGGCAGGCAGTGTTTATAAGGCACCCCTTTCCTGTGCAGACTTTGGGAGCAGAACTTGCTTTCCTGCACATCACAGGGCCAAGCTCCAGCTGCAGCTCCAGCCAGAGGCTTCCCAGGCCACGGTGAGAACTCATTTCTTCTTTAATGCCAATTGAAAATTATTTATTTGACAGTGGATTGAAGTAGTCTTGGGGGCATTTTCCTCAGGGCAGTGTTTATACCTTGATAAAGTTCAGCACGTGATGTACACATGTAAATACTGCTGGGGCTGCACCCTGTGTCACCAGGCAATGACAATCCTCCTGTTGGACCAGGGTTGGTGCTTCTGGGCTGGGAGTGTTGCCAAACTCCTTTATATGGCTGTTCTGCTCCATTGGCTCCTGCCTGAGCTGGGGCTGGCCCAGGTGAGGTCCAGAGGTCCTTCCTGGCAGGAATAATTTCTGGATTCTCAGTGAAGGAACCTGGGCTCAGCCCAGCCCTCGAGCTCCAGAGGGGACACCAAGGACCCTGAGCTCAGGTGAGACCCCACCTGCAGAGCCTCCTGCCTGGGGTCTCCAACAGCAGCAGGACCTGGAGCTGCTCCAGGGCTGGAGCCAGGCTGGGAGAGCTGGGGGGCTCCCCTGGAGAGGAGAAGGCTCTGGGGGGCTCTCCTGGAGAGGAGAAGGATCCAGGGAGAGCTCAGAGCCCCTGGCAGGGCCTGAAGGGGCTCCAGGAGAGCTGGAGAGGGACTGGGGACAAGGCATGGAGGGACAGGACACAGGGAATGGCTCCCACTGCCAGAGGGCAGCGCTGGCTGGGAGATTGGGAATCAGGAATTCCTGGCTGGGCTGGAATTCCCAGAGCAGCTGTGGCTGCCCCTGGATCCCTGGCAGTGCCAAGGCCAGGCTGGAGCACCTGGGACAGGGGGAGGTGTCCCTGCCATGGCAGGGGTGGCACTGGATGGGATTTGAGGTCCTTCCAACCCAAATTGTTCCATGATTGCAATTCCCTGATTCCCTGAACATTTGGAGCTGGAATATTCTCATTTCTGAAGTGCTCGGGCACTCACTGGTGTTGTTCAGAATGTGAGTTTGTTTCTGATCAAGTTTTCAATAAAATGTTGAGATGGGGAGGGCTGCTCTCCACATCCACAGTGTGAATCATTTCCATGCAAATTGTTGCCTGTTTTCATCAAAAACCTGAATCATGCAGCTTCTCCCTCAGAGCAGGAGAAACTTTTCTGTTTTGGAGGTTTTAGTTGTGATGAACAGAAAAGAAGGCACAAATCCCAGTGCTCTCCCCCAGTCTGAGCTGCTGTTCTGATGTTTTGAAGTTCAGTTTCAGGTTTATGAAGTGTGGTGATGAATTTCATGTTTCTGTGACAGAAACCAGACATTTTCAGAAAGTTGCCAAATGAATCTTTCTGTTGGAAATTCCAGCTAATCCTGCCTGAAATCTAAGAGTGTAATGAAGCAGTTATTAGCACTGCTAATAGGATAGGATATATTTTAGAGCTCTTTTCCAACCTAAGTTATTCTGTAATTTCTCTCCAATCATAACTGGGTTTTCCCTGAGCCTTGTGCCCCTGTCTGAGCACAACAGGAGCTGCTGCCTCTCCTGGACACTCTCCAGACACTTTGTTGTAGCTCCTGGTGCCATTAAGAGCTGGGTACAAATCCAGAGGGCACTGGATGATTTGTGACTGAGATTTGGGATGCTCAGAACAGCAGGAGCTGCACTAGGAACTGATCTGCTCAGGAACACACTCTGCCCTCAAGGAATCAGCAGGGTTACTCCTCTTTTGTTACAAAAGGAGTGGTTTGGGAGGAAAAAAATCAACTCAAACCACTTAATTTTGTGGTTTTCACCTGCATTCAACCTCCCACTGTAGTTAGAATAGGCTTTGAAAATGATATTCACCATCTCTTTCTTGAAGAGATTCTACTTCTGTTAATTTGGTTTGCTCTCCAGTTTGAAAAGGTCTGGAAGTTAATAAATAACTGTTATTAAATAACTGAAATAACTGTTTAATATTAGAGTTTTTATGCACCCAGTAGTTATGACAATATTTGGCAAAGGTGTTTGGTGTTTCATGGAGAGTTCTGGTGGTCTTTGGAACAAATTCAGGAGAAATATCCATTTATATATTGGACATGGAGCAGCAGTGATCTCCACTGCCAGCCCTTGCTGCAGACAGAGCTGGGGCACTGAGCCCAGAAGGAATTTTGCCTGAAATTGTTCACAAGCTCAGACTGTGAGAGCTCAGGGGGATACCAGAGCTAGGACTGGAGCTGGGACTAGAGCTAGGATGGAGCTGGGACTGGAGCTGGGAGTGGAGCTAGGACTAGAGCTGGGTCTGGAGCTAGGACTAGAGCCAGGACTGGAGCTGGGACTGGAGCTGGGACTGGAGCTGGGACTGGAGCTGGGACTGGAGCTGGGACTGGAGCTAGGACTGGAGCTAGGATTGGAGCTGGGTCTGGAGCTGGGACTGGAGCTAGGACTGGAGCTGGGTCTGGAGCTGGGACTGGAGCTGGAGCTGGCAGCTCTGCCCTGGGCACTGCCCTGCTGTCACTTGTGCAGAGCTGGGCACAGAACCCAGCAGAGCCCCTCAGCAGCTCCTTGGGGCTCTCCTCAACCCTTTTCCTTCATGGAAGTGCTGATGGGCTGAGCCAAACTGGGCTTTGGGTGGATGGAGGTGATGCCAGTGCTGCTCCAGGGCAGTGCCTTGGCACGGGGAATCCCTGGGGCTGGGAAAGAGCTTTGGGCTCACCCCGTGCCGTGCCTGTCCCCTGCCCAGAGCACCCAGTGCCACCTCCAGGGCTGGGGATCCAAACCTGCCTGGGCAGCCCCTGATCCTTCCATCCAGTGCCTTTTCCATGGAATTGGCCTCACTGGACCAAGCAGGGCTTTTCCTGCTCGAGGAACCTTTACCGCGGGACCAGCCCAGACCCGCTCCCACAATTCCCTCAGAGTGATTCCTTCTCTAAACTGCCTTGGGATCAGAATCCCAAGGGGATCAAAATCATGGCTCCAGCTCCAGCACAAACCTGGGATTTTACGGAATCCCAGAGTTCTCAGAATGGGAAGATGTTCCTCAGCTCACTGGGACTCATTTTGTGTCCCTGTCACCCTGCCCAGCCCCAGCCTGACTTTGGAGCACACTCAGCCAGCCTCAGTGAAGTTTAATAATGTTGGGTTTTTCCCCTCCAGATGTCTCCCCTCCTCTGTGCCTTACTGTCCCTGTTTTCCTTTGCTGCCCTACTGGAAAGTGCCCAGTGGAAACTGCAGGAAAATGGTAAGGAAGTCTCAACTTAGTCAGACCTAAACCTTTGGAATTATAATTGTGGCCACTAGCACAGGATTTGTAACTCCAGTGTCTTAGGCCAAGGCTAAATATTTATTTGTTTGACAATAATCAATTGGAGTTCATGGAAAAATATTTTAAAGTCCTAAAATATCTTCCAACAGCATATTTGCAATATTTGCATTAGCAGCTGTTTTATTTCCTATTCCTTCTGCTCGTGTTTAAAGTCTCAGTCACACAGCCTGGGTGCAAAAACTGTGACTAAGGGAACAGCCCTAAAAAACACAAGGGGAGAATAAATTATGAGAAAGAAAATATATTTCTGGGCAAAACCTATAAATAGTTTATCAGCTTCTCTGGTAAAGAACTTAAATGTAAATCCATTTGTGAAAATACAGAGTAGGTAATAAACAATTATTTTGGATAATTTATCAGAAAAATTTGGCTAAATTCAGATTGTCCTCTCTTTCAATGACTTACCTTTACATTAAAAAGAATATTATCCTGGGGGTTCCCTGGGAGGGCTTTGATGCTGGAAGCAACAGATCAGCTTGTCAACATTGAGAGTAAACTTTGAGTTTGAAGATTCTCCCACAGGAGTTTGGGAGACTCCCAGACTTCCCGGAGCTGAGTGTTTTCTGCCAGTTGAGATTCCATATTTGACAGGTTTCTCCTAGTTTCTCCTTGTGGAAAAGCCTCCCTGGGGCTCAGGCAGAGCTCCCTGCAGGCAGGGCTGCAGGAAGGGCTCAGCCCCAGCTCCTGGCCCTGAGGTTTCCTCTCTGTTCCCAGTGTTTGTCATCGACTCCCAGTGGGACGCCGAGGCCCCGGCCACCACGGTGGAGCTCAGCTGTGCCAGCCCCGAGGAGGCAGTTTACTGGAGAAAGGACTCCAGTCCTTTCCAGGAAGGAAAACAAAGAGGGAAGACTCTGAGAGTGGCAGTGAAGGAGCTCCCGGACGCCGGCAACTACAGCTGTGTGAGCGAGGAGAGCCACAGGGTGCTGAGCTCCATCCTCCTCCTCATGGCCAGGATCAGCCCCAGCGGCCACATGATGAGGGACATCCTCAGAGCCTTCGAGGGTACGGCCCCAAACGCTGGGATTGTCCTGCTCAGCTTGCTGCAGGCTCTGCCAGCAGCTGGGAATGGCCTTGCAAAGGTGTTCTCTGCAAAGGAAAATCATCCCTGCTGTGGCTCTGGGCATGCAGTGATGAGCAGCACAGGACTGAGGCCGTGGGGTTTGTTTGGGATTATCTAGGGTGATGGGGTGCAGGGATGGGAGGAATTCCTGGTTTGGAAAAGCAGGGCTACGTGACAGGAGCCAGGGAAGGGCTGGAGCTGGGCCAGGCAGGGTCAGGGTGGATTTTGGGAAAGGTTCTTCCCCCAGAGGGTGCTGGGCACTGCCCAGGCTCCCCAGGGATGGGCACAGCCTGAGGCTGCCAGAGCTCCAGGAGGGTTTGGGCAGAGCTCCAGGGATCCCAGGGTGGGATTTTGGAGCTGTGAGTCGGACTCCATGATCCTTGTGGGTCTCTTCCAGCTCAGGAGATTGCAGATTCTGGGATTTGGCAGAAGCAGGGCCTGGCCCAGGTTTGAAGCGCTGTCATTTGGGCTGCTCAGGAGACAAGCCTGGCATGTTTTGCATTTTCTGCATGAACCCCACTCACATTTGAGTCCCTCATGGTGCTGCCAGGGAATCTGTGAATTCAGGAATTGTTTCTCTCTGCCTTGGCCATTTTGGCAAACAAGAGTACATTACTCCTGGTTTCTGTCTTTCTCTGTCCAGAGCCCAACAGAACATTTCTGAAGTGTGAGGCAAAGAACTACTCTGGAATTTTCACATGTTCCTGGATGACAGACTATAACCCAAATGTGAAGTTCACCATCAGAAGCCTGGAAGGGTAAGAGTCTGTATTTTCCTTCCCAGCCCCACAGAGCAGCCCTTGGTGTTACTCTGTAGGATTTTAGGCTGTTGGGGCACACAGATGGGGGGAGATCTCTCTTCCAAGTCTGAGCATCCCCAAAATATTTCGAGTCATTACTGGGACAAAGTTAACTTAATAAGGGCATGGAAATCACTCAGGAATTAATAAAGCCTTGAGAAAGGAATGAGTCCAAGTGGGCTGGAGTAGCCACTGGGTAACTTAAGCAATAGCAGAACAGTCAGTGGAGGGCAGAGAGGAAGTGGAGCCAAGCCAGAAAGAACCACAGCTCCCAGTGCAGGGTGGAGTGGGAGGCTGCCCCCACTGCAGAGCACATGGCCCTGCCAAGGCTGGGCTGAGGAACCCTGCAGAAACCTGTGCTGGGAACCCTGGGGGGATTTCCTGCCTCCCACTGCCCCAGGGGTTCTCCAAAACATGGAGTGCTCCAGCAAAGGTCACCCCAGCCTGCTGGAGGAGAAACAGCTGCCCAGGGGTGCAGCTGGCTGAGAGCTGCACCAGGGCCAGGCTCAGGTGGAGCTCTGGCAGCTTTTGGTGTTTGTTTCCCAGTGGAGGCTTCTCAGCCCTCATTCCTTCAGCAGGGTTTGGGAGAGGGCAAAGGGACAAAGCAGGAAACTGGAGCTTGCCACGGGATGGTGGGATTGAGAGATCCTGGTTTAGGTTTAAATGTTAATTCCTCCTGCTGAGGCTGAGAATTGGCATTAATCCATCCCACAGCACTGGGAATGTGGCAGCTCCCACTGAGCCTTTTCTGCAGCAGACAAACTCCATGCAAACCAAACCATTTCCTCACCAAACACAGGCTGCTGTTGCTCTGGCAGCCCATTCCCAGGACAACCAGCATTCCCAGTGCCTCTCCCTGCTCTGTTCCAGCCCCCAGGGTGATGTGTCCTGCAGCAGCCCCGTGGCTGTCACCGAGGGGGCCCTGACCACCTACACAGCCCAGTGCCACAAGGAGAGCTTCTGTCCCTTTGCTGAGGAGCAGCAGCCCATCGACATCACCCTGGAGGCCATTGATGAGGTGTTGTATGAGAACTACAGCGCCAGCTTCTTCATCAGGGACATCAGTGAGTAGCCCAGCAGTGGGGGCTGATTCTGAGCTTTGTTTTGCTGCTGCCAGTGGGAGTCAGGGCTCAGCCCTGGGAATCCCTGCCCCGTGCTCTGTAAATGTCCACCAAGCCCCGGTTACAGGAACAGGGGGTGCCAGGACAGAAAGGGATGAGGAAGTGAAGCAGCAGCATCTTCCTGGCTTGTGACCTCCAGTGCCCCAACACCCACAGGTCCCTGAGTGTCCCCAAAGGATGGATGTGGTGGGGAGGGGACAAGGCAGGGAATAATCCAGCAGGCTCCTCTCTGAGAACTGCTCAGCCATTCCCAGATGGGCAGCCAGGGCAGGTTCCCAGAAAGGCACAGGTATGAGAGGGCCACAGGGCACAGGAAAATGAGGCAGCATCCTACAGAAACAGAGGTTTTCCTAAATGCATTAATGGTCAGCAGGTGCTGAAGATATTCCTGTGTGTCCAGCAGAGCGCTCTGCACCACTCCAGGCCAAAAAAAAGAAGGATCTTATCCAGACTGAGCCTAGGAATGTGCTTAGTTTTCCATGAAAAGCACCCAAGGCAGCTATCATACCTCAAGGCTACTCCTCTCTTAACCTGGAGCCTTCCCAAGCTCGTTCCCATAAAACTATCACCACTAACACCCCAACAGCTGATATTCAGTGTCAACATGAATTAATTCCCTCTGTGTTTTCTCTTTCAGTAAAGCCTGATCCCCCCCAGTGCCAGTACGTGGCCAGCAATGGAACAGTGACCTGGACATACCCCAGGACCTGGAGCACCCCAAACTCCTACTTCCCTTTGACTTTCAAGGTCAAAGTTAAAAGCACAAAGAGACACAGATACCAGGTAGAAACACAACATTTGACACACAATTTTCTTGCCTGGATAGTAGAAATAATTTAAGTTTTGTATGTAAGAATAATGAACTAAAATTTTAAAAATGCTGCTGAGCCCCAAAAGTGGCAAATTCTATCCTGGCAGAAAAAGCCTTTCCCAGGTCCATGAGCAGGAAGATCCCTGAGGCAGCTGAGGACAGAAAATCCTGTCCAGCATTGCATGGTTGTGTTTACTAATTCATTAGGAGGCTGTGCAGGGCCTCATGTGGGAAAATCCCAATTTCCAAACCCAGAACCCCAGGATCTGTGACACGAATTTCCTCCTGTGTTGTTCATCCCTGGGCAGCTCAGACTTTATAGGTGAATTGGAATTCAGAGGTCACTGACTCATCTGGAGAGTCTGGTCTTTGCCCCCCCGATTCCCAGTTAATTAATGGGGTTAATTAACTGTCTCAGGGTTAAATCTCCAATGTGTGCCCAAATTGCTCTTGGACACACAATGGCCTGCCTTGGAGAAGAGCTGGGAAAGCCACAGGGCAGCTGGCAGTGCCCCCAGTGCTGCCCTTCCTGTGCAGCACTGACAGGGCGGGCAGCAGGAGGGGTTATCCCGGGTTATCCCGGGTTATCCCGGCTTTCCGGGCTAAACCAAAGGCACCAGGGCGTGTTTCCCGCTGGGGATGGGATCCAGCCCGTCCAGCAGATGGGGCCGTTCCCCCGGGCTCAGCCCGGCTCCTGCCCGAGGGGCTGGGGATGCTCCTGAGCCAGCCAGCCCAGCCGGGCTGAGGGCAGCAGCTTCTGAGTTTGGGGGTCCTGCTCTGGGAGGAGAAGGAAAAAGAGAAAAACCCAGATTAACAAACGACCCCTTTGTTTAATGAGTGTTTAGGTTTGGGGTTTGAGTCATTCACAACATCCAGCTCAGGGGGTTTGGGGCATTCAGAACATCCAGATCAGGGGGTTTGGCATTTAGAACATCCAGATCAGAGGGTTTGGGGCATTTAGAACTCCAAGCTCAGGGGGTTTGGGTCATTCACAAGATCCAGCTCAGGGGGTTTGGGGCATTTAGAACTCCAGTCTCAGGGGGTTTGGGTCATTTAGAACACCCTCCTTAGTGGGTTTGGGTCATTCAGAACTCCAATATCAGGGGGTGTGGGTCATTCAGAACATCCAGCTCAGGGGCGTCTGGATCTCTTTGGGACACCCCCTTCAGTGGCTTTGGGTCATTTAGAGCACCAAGCTCAGTGGGTTTGGGTCATTCACACCCTCAGTGGGTGTGGATCACTTTGGACACCCCTTCAGTGGGTTTGGGTGATTCACCCCCTCAGTGGGTTTGGATCTCTTTGGGACACCCCTCTCAGTAGGTTAGGGTCACTTTGTGACACCCCCTCAGTGGGTTTGGGTCACTTTGGACACCTCTCAGTGGGTTTGGGTCACTTTGGACACCCCTCAGTGGGTTTGGGTCACTTTGGACACCCCTCAGTGGTACCTGAGCTTTTCAGCTCTTTCTGCTGAGCTCAGCTTCTCCCAAGCCCCAGGACTTTGGGACCCGTTGGAGCTTTTGGGACAGCAGGCTCTGGTGGGGGCTCAGTGACCCTTCCTGGTGCCTTGTGGTGGCCCTGTCCCCCTGTCCCGCTGAAGGAGCTGTCTGTCTGTCCCCAGGTGTACGACACGGAGGAGCAGTGGGTGCAGCTGCCAGCCCCCGGGCCAGCAGAGGTGTGGGTGCAGGCCAGGGACTGCTGCTACCTCAGCTCCTGGAGCCAGTGGTCCTCGCCCTGCAGGTAAGGATCCAGCCAGGCTGGGCTGCCACTCCTGCCTAGGGAGAACAGAGAGAATTCTGATGTAAATTGACATGGAAATGAAATTTCTGATGTTATTTCACAGATAACCAGTAAGGAGGGTGGCCCAGTGATCCTAGAGAAAGCAAAGAATGAATTAGCACAAGAACAGAAGCACAATGAGAAGAAAAGTTTCCATTGGAGATCCTTAAGAAGCCATAACTTATATTTTTTTTGAAACAGTTGAATGTGGTCCTGATTTTGGCAGCTCCTAAATCCCCCAGATTCAAGTTACACTTTTAGCATCCATCATGTTACATTAACGTGATTTTGACATGTTGCTGGCAGCTATTATTGTATGTCCTTATATTATTATTGTGCCTTTATTTATTTCCTATTTATTTATTTATTTGCTATTTATGTATTTGCTATTTATTTAATATTTATTTTATTTATTTCCTATTTATTTATTTATTTGCTATTTATGTATTTGCTATTTATTTAATATTTATTTTATTTATTTCCTATTTATTTATTTATTTATTTATTGACTTTGCGAGGCCAGTGGATGGCAGTTGCTGTTCAAACCACTGCATGTGTTAACTTACTTGGAAAGTCACCTCCTGAAAGAACTGTTTGAATATTCCATTGTTTAATTGCTTCATTATTTGCTTATTTAATATTTATTTGTGTTATTTCTGTGGGACTGTGCAAGCACAGAAAGCCCTGTCTGCCTGAGCAGCTGGGCTGGGGTCCCCAGGCCATCCCCACCCTCCAAGACATGGGGGTAAAGGAGGAATTGCAGGTGCAGAGCCCTGGGGATGTTTCCTGCTGCCCTGTGTCAGCTCTCTGTGCCCGCAGTGCTGATGCCCAGCTGGAGAACTCTCCATGAGGGATCCATGGAGCCCACTGGAGCACCGGTGTGAAGGCAGCTCTGAGCCTCCTGGCATCCCTGAGGAGCAGAAAGGAGCCAGGAGCTGCATTTCTCACCTCCCCAACAGCCTCCCCTCCTCCTGGGGCCTTTCTGATCCCGCTGTGCCCGGGGCATCTCCTGCTGTGGAATTGCACAGGAGCCAGGAACCCCCAGGGCAGCTGGACCTGCACCCCCTGCCTGGAATGTTAGTGAATGTTAGTGATCTCACAAAATCAGACTTTTAGAGCAGAGATTTTTGTAGCCCACGTTGCCGGCGTGCCCCACAGTGTGCTGGTGTGTCCTGAACCTCAGGGAAAACTCCTCCTGGCACAGCCAGGGCTCAGCTCGGGGAGGAAGCAGCAGCAGGAGTTGGGACGTTTGTATTTTTCATGGAATCCTGGAACTGTTTGGGTTGGGAGGACCTTGAAGTTCATCTGTTCTTCCCACTGCCCCAGAGGGCTCAGAGCTCCATCCAGCCTGCCCTGGACACTGCCAGGGATGGATCCTTTGCCAAAACACTGAGCCCTGACTTCCAGGAGGACAAAATACTCCGAAATATCTTTGAGGATTCAGGCCTTACCCTCTGATACAGAATCACTGACATTAAAGTCTTTCTTTGATACCATGCTTCCTTTTCCCCAGTCTTAGCCATGGGTGGTAATTTAAGATATTCAGACATTGAAATGTGTGAAGTATCTGATATTTCAGAAAACTGCTGATAACTTATTTACAAGTCCTGTTGGTATTTATTAATATTAAGTTTACATGTCTTATTTTAGCTATAAAGGCAACTTATGTGCTTGTTTACAAAGGAGCTAATAATAAATACACCTGAAAACAAGAATTTTGGGGTTTTTTTGGTCTTTTAAGAATGGTTTGTGTCAGTATTCACTTTTGTACCAGAGGATCAGACACTATTTCTGTCTCAATGTCTGCAGGGCAAATGAATTATTACTAATTAATAATACCAAATTCCCAGCCTGTAAAAGTGCAGAGGATGGGCCAGCCAAGGGAGCAGGGTGTCACAGCAGGATCTGCTGAGCCCTGCCTGCAGGAGGGAGAGCTCTGGGCTTCTTTGTGCTCTCCAGCTCTGAGTTGAACCCAGCTGCCCCAGGTTTGAGGGCTCTGAGGTTCAGAGGTCACAGAACTTTCCTGACCCTCAGGGTTTAAACCTTGGCTGAATCCCTGAAACCTCTCCTGATCTTGGGCCCAGCCCAGCCTCCATTCCTGGAATATTCAGCTAAATTTTGTATCCTGACAAAGCCTAAATTGATCTTTGCCTTTCAGAATGTGCCTTTCTGTGCCACGATGCCAGAAAATGAGAGAGGCTCCAGGGGGAAGCCACTGGGTGAATTTACTCAGGAAAATAACAAAGCTCAGCTCAGAGCTGCCCCTTTCTCTGCAGGAATCAGCTCACTGGCAGGTGGCTGCTCCCTAAGCCATGAAGTTGGCTTTGATCCCCAATTGTCCATTCCCTGGGCCCTCCATGGATCCAGGTGCTTGTGAATGTCTCCTCTGGAATTGTCAGGCTCCCACCTCTGCCTAGATTGGATAAAAAGCAAAAAATATTCACTGTGGTGGCTCCACACACAGGTGATCACGTTCTAACATGCTCCATCCATCCAAGAACATAAATTAATGTGTCAGTCAGCCTCTGGGCTTCTCTTCCTTCTTTCCTCTCCTTTTGCACTGTAAATAATCTGGAAGCCTCTGGAAATGCCAAGTGCACAGCTCAGGCTGCACAATGTACAAAATTCCCCCCACACCCCCAAGAAAACCCCTTTAGATGGCAAAATCCAAGCTTCTGACATAAAATTTTAGATTTAATTTATTCCTGAGAGAGAAGAGTCATTGACTGGTCTAAACCCCAGATTTTTCTGCTGCCCTGCTCCTTTTCCCAGGCCCCACCATTCCCTGGGAAGGGGCAGCTCCCCCAGCTTTCCACTCATCCCCATCACTCAACCCCTGGCTTTGGGTTCTGCTACCACACCTCCCGAAATCTGCTCTGAGCAGAGCCTGACTAATTCCCCCCGGGCCTTTCTGTGGGTGCTGCTCGGCTTAAGGAATGCTGGCAGATAAAGACTCGGTGTCCTTAATGAGGCACTAATTGGTCGCTGTAGGAATTTGCTGTTCTCCAAGAGCTTCAGCCCCTGAGCTGGGCAGGCAGGCACCTGCTGAGAGCAGAAGGGGGACAAAGCTGATGTTCCATTAGGGGTTCTGGGGGAGAACACAGATTTCAGCTCCAAATGCTTCATATCCACCCCTCCTCCATGCTGAACCTTCCTCCCACTCCTCTTCTTCCTAAGTTGTAGCTTCTCTTGTAGACACGTTTTATTTTTAACAAAGGGAAAACCAATGCACATCCTCCAACCCTGTTGTGAACCATGAAAACACCTTGAGGCCTTTCTTGAAATGTCAGTTTGATTGACTTTGGTGTGACAGAAGGGCAAAGTCCAAACACCTGGAAGTTGCATCTTAAGGCGATTTCAGATCAGTGCTTTTCAAAGCCCATTCAGAGGAAGTGTTAAACCATTAATGCTTTGTTTTTGTGAAGAATCAGCTCAGAACCATCAATGGTTGATGCCCTGTGAAGGCTGAGCTAGAACAGAGACTAGACAGAGCTAAAGAATAAAGCAGGGATTTATTCAAAGGCCTCCATGGATGCACCTTGGGCAGCACAAGAGCCCAGCCAGGGCTGCACCCAAGATGAACCCAAATGGTCCCAAAATGGATAACCTCTCATGGGGTCTCTCCCTGGGATCAGCTCTGCTCCATGTGCACATTGCAGTTCAGTGTCCAATTCCAGCTCAGCCCCTGCACTCCCATCCTGCTTGTTTTTCTCTCTCCAGCCCACGGGGTTTGTGCTCTTGGGCTGAGATTTGGATCATTTGTCCTTGGTGCCCAGCTGGAGCAGGAATTGTTTTGTCTCCCTGCTCTGTGCACAGAGCTCACCATCCCCTGATGTGAACCCAGACCCACACACTAAAGCAGCACAGAATCTGAAAAATATAAAAGCCAAAACCTGAGGCATCAATCTTACACAGGAACCAAAGGATCCCCGAGCTGCCTGCAGGATACCAGAATCAATCCTGGCACTGTGTCCCAAAGAGATCAGGAGGGACAAGGAAAACAAAGATCAGCTCCAGCCTTTGCACATCCTGTTGGGTTTATTCTTAGTTTCTGAGACAACACACGAGACCTTCAGCAGGGCTCTGGCCTGGCCTGACACCCACAGTGCTGAAGGAAGGGCTCTGCTCTCCCACAGGGGTGGAAAACAGGGAACTCTTTGATGCCTTCAGAGGCTGCCTGGAGCAGAGCCTGGGCAGAGTTCAGGAATAAATAGGTTTTTATTAAAAACCCTTCACAGGGCACCCCGGGGGCAGTGCAGG
This sequence comes from Onychostruthus taczanowskii, assembly GCF_017590055.1. Classification (NCBI taxonomy): domain Eukaryota; kingdom Metazoa; phylum Chordata; class Aves; order Passeriformes; family Passeridae; genus Onychostruthus; species Onychostruthus taczanowskii. Next base: position 1,387,986 of record NW_024498573.1, read on the forward strand.
AGCCCGGCCGTGGCTCCACCCCAGGTGGACTCCTGGCCACGAGTTCTCACTCTTTGATCAGTTTTGGTCCATTCCATAATGGGGTTCAGTGTCCAATTCCAGCTCCAGCTGATGCAGTCCCATCCTCCCAGACTGCTCTCCTCCATTCCCTGTTGGTGGCACTTTTTGGGCTGAAGCTGCAGCGGTGTCCTTGGTTCTGGGCTGGAAAAGGATTGTTCTGTGTGCCTGAGCTGTGAGGAGACCTGCTGACACTTGATGTGGAGTTCAGAGTTCTGTACCAGTGCAGTGCAGAGTCTGGGAAATATCAAAGCTCAAACTGAAGGCATCATCCCCTTTCCCAGGCAAACACCCAAAGGCTGTGGCACAGCCTGAACAAAGGCAGCCCTTGGTTCTCAAACCCTGCATTGAGCAAGACTTCAAAATCTGATGCTTTAATTGCACCTGGGCGGACAACCCTGAGCCACCCACCCTCGCTGGGCCTGGGGCTGAAAACAGCCCGGGATACCAGGGAGGGGAGGACCCTGTGACTGCAGCAGCCCCGGCTGGAGCCTCCCTCGCAGTGACAAAGTGGTTTTTCACCTTTTCCACGTGCTACTCGTCATCTCTGCGGATGCCCCACATGGGAGGCTCTCCACGGATGAGTGGGAGCAGGTTCCTGCTCTGGAATGCAGCCAGGGAACATCCTGCCATGCACTTAACTAATGACCTGCTGCAGCAGCATTTTTGGCATCCCAGTGGTGCTCCAACGAGGGCTCCAAATGAAAAGCAGTCTCAAATTTGGAATAAATAATAATTGGGAAAATTTTCTTACCCTCAGAAAAATGCACACTAATATTTTATCACGTGTAACAACATGGAATTGTTTTTTCTTCTTGAAAAGATCAACTTTGAAGGATAAGAATTTGGAAAAAAACAAGATATAATGGCAAAGGTATAAAATTACAGGAGTTCCACAAGTAAATTACAGGTATTCACGGGTTTGCTGATGAGGTCAAAATTGCACTCACAATTCTTCAATATAAACGATTTACCATATTCACCCTCAATTTCAGGATGAGCTCAGCAATTAATCCTCACTCACCCAGCTTTGGGAAGCAGCTGTCCCTACACACATCCCAACATTTGTTTTCCAATGAACTCTTTTTCCATTGCGGTGCTTCACCGCCCGTGTTTGCTTTGTCAAACATTTATTTACGAGGACAAAGACACCACAAGGTCCCTGAAAATGCCAGCCCCACCTGACATTCCCTGTGGGAATGGCAGAGCCAGTTTCCATTGGGATGGCCCACGGAGGTCACTGGGTGCCCCCGCCCTGCGTGGCCCCTTTAGGACAGACCCATTTTTGCTATCTCCAGGGATCTCTGTGGGTAACCTCTTTCCATGGTTGACTCCTCTTGTTGTGAAATTTGTTTTGCTCCCATCTCTAATTGGAATTTCTCTCCCTGCAATTTGCTCTGTTCCCTCTTCCTTTCACTCTGCAGCTCCAGGAGGGCTCTGGCTCCTGTTTCCTCTGTTTCCTTCCTCTCCAAATGGAGCCAACCCCTTCTCCCAAGTTTTCCTCTGTGTTTCACTCCCTCAGCACTGGGTGCTCCCTCACGGGCTCTGCTCCAGCATTCCAGTGCCTTTCCCTGCCAGGGAGCCCAGAACTGTCCCAGAGCAGCAGCTCCAGCCTCGCCAGGGACACCTTGGGAATTATGGACTGAAATTCAAGTGCAGGGCTGGAAAATCTCCCTGCATGAACGGAGCAGGATTTGTATTCCCTGAGAGGGATGGGATGGGATGGGATGGGATGGGATGGGATGGGATGGGATGGGATTGATAGGATTGATGGGATGGGGTGGGATGGGATGGGATGGATGGGATTGATGGGATGGGATGGGATTGATAGGATTGATGGGATGGGATGGGATGGGATGGGATTGATGGGATGGGATGGGATTAATAGGATTGATGGGATGGGATGGGATGGATGGGATGGATGCTGGGGCTGCATTCCAGCGGACACTGGGAGCACTGGGCTGGGCCCTTTCCTCATTCCAGGCTCAGGATCTGCCAGGCTGCAGTTTTAGGGTCAGGACACCTCTGGGAGCTGTGTGTGCTCCAAACCCTCCAGATCAGGAGGAGCTTCCGGCACAGTTTGGGTTTTGCTCCTGTTGCCTCATTGCTGAAAATTGTCCCTCAACCACGGACGTGTCCTCAATACTCCCCACGAGTTCCTGCATGCTCCTTGCCAGGATTTTCTCCAGAAAATCTCCCCAGGACACAAAGTCACCCACAGCCCCAAGCAGGGGGACCCAGAGCAAGCCCACCCTGCCTTTTGTCCTCAGCCTCACAGGAACAAATATCCAAATTAAGGAAAAAGAAAAAAATTAGAACAAAACCACTGAAGGGCATTCAAAAATAAAATTCCAAGCTTCCAGCTCCAATTGGATCTTTGCCCATCCTGGAATTCGGATTTGATGGCATTTATGTTTTTTGTCCTGTTAAGTGATGAGAAATTAAACATTGATTAATTACCTATACTCTTTAAGACAAAATTATTCATATCCCTCTTGGGATGAGTTAGAGGGGCCCAAGGCTGACCTGACCTATTGAAATCTTTTCTGCAGGAGCCTTCAGGCCCTTGTTTTACTGGAATGAGCACCTCTGGCCCCAATCCTGCACAGGGAGAAAGGCCTGGGCTACCCTGCAGTGAGGGAAGGTGATCACTGAAATACTGGCAATTGAGGTGGTGTGCAGGGATTTTTCTTGTTGAGATTTTTGCACGTTTAGATGGCAAATCACTAAGAGAAGGCAGCTCTGGATGGAGGGGTGGAAATCACGCTATCACCTCCACTCTCCACATCACTTTGGATTTATGAAAATTAAGCCTCAGATCTGAGTGTCCCATGGGGAGGACTCTGTCATAAAAGACAGAAATTGCTGCCTTTTGGTTAAGCCACCAACAAATGCAGGGTTTGTTTAAGGAATCCCTCCTGTTGTGGTGGAAATGGGGGACATGGGAGCAGAGGAATCTCTTTCCCTGGAAGGAAAAGGACCCCTGGGGATGCTCTGGGCTGGGTGTGAAGGGTTTCCAGCAGAACACAGATCTCCCAGAGCAGCTGAAGGGCTCAGTGCATGGCCACAAGCACTCAGCTCCAACCACAGCTCAGAAGCAGCTCCAAAACACCCCAAAGAATAAGAATGAAGCCCTTCTGGGATGAATATTTTGGCAAACACCCAGCCAGCATTACTCTTCCCTGAGTCCCCATGGCAATAACAGAGCAGCCAGCCCTGAGTCAGAGCCCGGCTGCTGGGGCTGGAACAGTTAATTAGGCTGGGCTTAGGCAGGACAATCCCTGCTCCATCAGCAGCCCTGCCGTGCCCAGGACACATCCCACTGACCCTGCCCTGGCACCACCTTCCCTAATTACTGCAGGCATTTCATCACCAGTGCTGCCTATAAATGGTGCCACAGGGCCGTGGGACACTGGGGACACTGCGGGGAGCTCAGCTGCTCTGGGACAGCCATGAAGGTCACCCTGGTGCTCCTGGGGCTGGCAGCTCTGTGCCTGGCACGTGAGTACCTCCCTGGCCTCCTGGGCTTCTCCTCCTGGAGGGTTCTCAGGTGGTTCCTGCATTGCCTGAAACTATAAATGGGATTTTCTGCTTAAAATCCTATTATTTAGCACCATAATAGTTTATTACCCAGCTGGGGCTGGGGTGGGTGGAAGCTGCTCCTTGCTGGGCGTAGCTCAGAGGTGTGTTCTGTGGCTCAAAAGAGCTGTGATGCCTCAGAACCACCTGGTTTTATCTATTTATTTTTAAATTTCCATCTGAGAAGGGAGCTGGGAGCTGGTGAGGTCCTGCCCCTGCCAAGCTGACCAAGCAGGGGGCAGCTGATGATGCTCAGGCCACATGAAACAGCTGGGAATTGCATCTTTTTAATCCTATTTTTCCAGGCTGCAGAGAGATTTGAGGGACATATTGCTTTAAAAAAGAGGGATCTGGGAGGAATTTCTTCAGCCTTTACTTGGCAATTTTGTTTTTACTAAAAACTTGCAGTAAAAATGCATTTTTAGAGAAAGATAAGTGCATTTAAAATAACTGAAAGACTCCACACCTCTGCAGGTAGTATAGAAGTTTTAAAGCATTATGAACATTAAAGAAGCAAAATAATGAAAATGTTAAATGCAAAATTATGAAACAAAAGAATCTTTTGAGTAGCTCTGAAGAGGTTGCTTTGAAATTTGTCTCAACCCCAAAATTTTTATGAAAAACAGCAGTTTAAATGAAATGTGATGAAATATTTCAGTGTTTCATTAGCTGCAGGAAAATAAATAAATATTCCTTCCATTAGAATTCCAGGAAATCTCTTCCTTGAACTTTCTGGTTTATCTTGTCTGCTTGAAAACTTCATGAATCAGCACTTTCTGAGCCACACCTTTTTTGCATTCACTCCGTTTGCAGAGCGGCTCCTAAAGTTTACCAGAGGAAAAAATCAGATGTGAGTGGTTGGGGGGAAGTGGAATAAATCGAATCCAATTCCAGAATAATGAAATCTCAGTCAACCTCTGGTGACAGAGATGGAAACCTGACCTGGAGCTTTATTTCTGCTCATTTTCTTTACACTGAACAACTGTATTTGATGTGAGGGTGTAAACAGGTTTATGAAGGGAAGTTTTTGTGCAAAGTTTAACCTTTGAAGATCAAAAAAAGCCAAATTTATTCCAAAAGACAATTGCTAGAGCTCTGCTCCAGAACAAATTTGGAAAGTTTAACCTTTAAATATAAAAAAAATCCAAATTTAATCAAAGAAACAAGTGCTAGAGCTCTGCTCCAGAGCACATTCCTGCTCCTTCTGCCCAGAAATCTCTCCCTGGTCCTGTTACCCCCTGGAAGCCCCAGGATGATGATTATGGGACAGCAGAGGCACAAATACATTCCTAAGGAAAGTAAGAAATGTGTCAGCAGCCTGGAGCCACGCCAGGGAGCTGATTACTTTGTGGGAGGTGTAATTAGCATTGTTTGGAAGGAGCTCCTTGAAGCCCCACCTGAGGACACGGCTCTGTCCCAGAGGAATGAGGTAAAAATAGGAGCCAGTCACCTTAAAATCCATATTGAAACAAGGGAAACACTTCCTAAGGCGGGATTAGGAGCCCAATTGTATTGTCATCGTTATTCACAGTCAATATTGTGTTTAACTCTCATTGTTGACATGAAACACAGATATAGAAGGGACATGTGGTTTGCTCACAGCCACACACAGCTCTTGGTAAACTCAGAATTAAACCCCAGCAGTTCATCCTGGACATTAAACACAAAATAACATGATGAACAGTAAATATAATATTGGCTGCTGGGCTCTCAGTGGTTTTGTGGTGAACAATGGCTCCATTCCCCCCTGCAGCAGAGGCTGTCCCAACAGGGGACAGAAGTTTCTAAGGTAAATAATGCACCAAACCCCACCTGCTCAGTGGGTTCTGACACCTCACTAATCACTGCACAGCTCTGTCAGTGCTGACAGTAAAGGAGGTAAAAGATTCAGGGCTGCTGAGTGAAATCATCCTGGTTTGCACTTGAGTGTTCATTAACTCTGGCTTTTCATTTTCTCTTTTGTGGTTCAGTTTCCACTGCAGATGCTGCCACGCAGAATGAGGTGAGTGATTTCCTTTTTTTTTTTTTTTCTGGATAAAAATATAGAATATGAAGTAAAAAGTTATAATAACATGAGGTCAGAAAATAAGCATAACTTTAATTGAATGCCTCCATTTAATTTATTGAGGTTTCAGTGAAAGTTCCTGAGTTTGGGATATGGGGTTTCCATAGAATTACCCTGACAACTTCCAGATGTTTTCACCTGTTTGACATTCTGGGCAAGAAATTGGGCAAGGACAAATTTTAACTCAGAAAAATCTAGATTAAAAATAAATAAATTTATTTGATGATGACCCTATAAGGCTTTTTTAATGACTTTTAGCTCCTAAATCAGGTACCTGTAGAGATTTTCATTCTCTCTGAGTACTCTGGGGTCAATGTCTGGAAAAATGAGGCACCAAGGAAAAAAAATCCTTTCTGGGGTGAGCAGGAAGGTCCTGGCAGAGTGGATAGTGGTGGGGAGAGGAAATTCATCCACACACAGAGCTGGACCTGTATTTGCAGAATATATCAGGAATTTCTCCATGGAAAGGGTGGTCAGGCATGGAAGGGCTGAGGTGGAGTCCATCCCTGAAGTGTCCAAGGAAGGGCTGGATGGGAATTGATCCCACCTGGATTTACTCATTGTTGTGATCAGATAATAAAAACCCCAACACTCCGCTCCTCTGGGGCTGTGTTGTTCCAGGACCCCATTCCTGCCCATCCCTGTCACAGGCAGCCCCACTCTCACCTCTGAGCAGAAATTTTTCATTTTTTGGGGCTTAGCCTCTGTCAATAGAGGTGGTGCCACCTCCCTGCTGTGCTGCCCCAAAGCATGCCCCAAAATTCAATATATTCATGATTTCTGTGCATGGAGGAGGTGGCACAGTAAAGCAGAGGGGGCTCATTTTCTTCATGCAGAAAAAGCCAGTTTTTATTCAGTTGGCTCATATTTACAGGAATTCTGCTCCTCTGGGGCTGTGTTGTTCCAGCCCTGTCACAGGCAGCCCCAGTCTCACCTCTGAGCAGAAATGTTTCATTTTTTGGGGCTTAGCCTCTGCCAATAGAGGTGGTGCCACCTCCCTGCTGTGCTGCCCCAAAGCATGCCCCAAAATTCAATATATTCATGATTTCTGTGCATGGAGGAGGTGGCACAGTAAAGCAGAGGGGGCTCATTTTCTTCATGCAGAAAAAGCCAATTTTTATTCAGTTGGCTCATATTTACAGGAATTCTAAAGGCACTGTGTTAAACCTGACTGGATAACAATACACTGTCAGTTCCTTGGTCAGTAAATGGAATTTTGTGCCTCCATCAAACCTCTTTATTCTTGGATTGTTTACACATCTTCTTCACTGATCCTCATTGCACCAATTTCTTGGTTTTGCAGGTGCAAACCTATTTTTCTCCCAAGAATAAACTATTGTGTTAACTGACTTTTCATTCTTACGACTTTCCTCACGGGAACAAGCAGTAGAGCTGCACCAGCAGGCCTAAGCCTGACATTATAAAGCCTTTTTTTTGGTGAGGTTTCCCCCTGTGTGGCCCAGAGGGTGTGAGACTCAGGGCTGTTCTCGTTGCAGGTGGATTGCAGCGAGTACAAGAGGCTGGAGAGGGGCAGGCCCATTTACTGTGAGAGGCTCTACCAACCCTACTGCGGCTCTGATGGCAAAACCTACAACAACAAATGCTCCTTCTGCAAGGCTGTGCTGTGAGTACTGAGCTGCCCACTCCCCTGGGAGCCAAAAGCTGCCATGGGCTCAGCAGCTGGGATTTCTACCCCGTAAAAGTGCTGGGTCTCTTTAGGGTTGGTGCTCCTCTGCTGCTGTGGTTTGCCTTTACACCATTATTGTTCCTCCCACTGATGATGTGCAAGTGAGCTAAAGAACAAATGATGGTGATGTTTGGGTGAGAACTTCCTGTTCTGGTAGGAAGTGTAAAATAGGCAACTAAAAATTAATGACCCAGATATTCAAGGTCTGAACTTCCTATTCTGGCAGGAATGGTGAAGTCGGACACTAAAAAATTACTAGGATATGCGTGTGAACAACTTCCTATTCCAGCAGGGATTGGGAAGTTAGACATTTAAAAACCACTTGGATATTTGTGTGAACAACTTCCTATTCCAGCAGGAAGCGTAAAATAGTGAACCAAAAACTGACCCAAATACTTGTGTGAGCAACTTGCACCAGGCACTGTGAAGTTGAACACTAAAAAATTATTCCAATTTGTGTGAGGAACCTGCTGCAGGTGCTGTAAGGTTTAGTCACTAAAAATACCCTGGTATTGGTGTGAGCAGCTTCCTATTCCAGCAGAAACTGTGAAGTTGGACAGGAAAGAGTCCAACGAGCAGCAGAGACCTGACAAAGCACCTGCACCCGATGCAGGTCACACAAAAATTCAGAAGTGGTGCTGGCAGTGTCTTGGGTTTATGGATAAAATGTATAATTCTGCAAGGAAAGCTGTTTACAGATGAGTGCCCTGATGTCTGCTGTGAACATTTACAGTGCCTCCTCTGTCAGCAAAGAGCTCCAGAGGATTTTGGTGCAGCATTCTGTGTGCAACGCCCGTGTTTTTCCTTGCAGGAAGAGCAGAGGGGCCCTGCAGATGAAGCAGGCAGGAGCGTGCTGAGGACAGCTCTGCCCGTGCCTGCCTTTCCTCCAGCCTGCCCTGAAGTGCCAGCTCTGCTCCAGAGCTGGGACTGCCACTCCTGTCCCCGCAGCACAACTGCTCCTGTTGCTGCACACCAGCCCTTCCTCGCATGTTTGTCTCCACGGCTGAAGTTCAAATCCTCTGACAGTGCCCCAAGTCTCTCCCCTTCGTTGATCAAATTTTGTTTTTTGTTCCTTTACCCAGAATCTTCAGCAGATATTTTTTTCCCCAAAGGTTTTCAGCTTTCCCAGGCACTGCTCTGAGTCTCCCAGTTTTGGGGCTGAATTTTAAGTGTTTGTTTTTCATCCCTCTCTGTACAATTCTGGTTTCTGTCTGTTGTTCAGCTACTCAATGTACTTGTTTATTAAAATAAACCTTCACTCTTTTTTTTTTGTCCATGGTGAACTTTCTAGAGAATTTATTGCATCCACGACTAACAAGTATTTCTCAAATTACAGAAAACTGTGGTGGAGCAGGGGCTGAGTCCAGAGGCAAAAATCTAAAGCTGGGATACAAAAGTTGTATCCCACTACATGGCCTTATGTACTGCAATTTGCCCCCCAATCTGGCTCTTTTTTTTTTTTTTTTTTTTTTTTTTCTTTAAATGAGACAAATCTGGTAAAATGTAAGACTGTAGAAGTTTGTTAAATCCTGTCATTTAAATGTGAACATTCATTAATCTTTTCACTTGACAAATTTCAGAACCTAAAGAAATTTATGTCCTGCTCTTACATCCTGATTATCTTCACTGTTAAACTAATTTGTCTTTTACTCAATACTTGGTCATGGGAATGTATTTTCCCAGAATTAAAATTGTGAATGGCTGCCCTTATTGGGCTGCCAGGAGGAAAATTTTGGAACAGCTGGACACAGGAGAAATCCAGCCCTATCCTGAATTCTGTTTATCTGGAAACCAGGTCCCAGCAATTAGGAGCAGGAATGAAAATGAGGAAGGTAATAGAAAAGTTCCTCCTAGCTCAGGGGCTTCAACCTAAAGAAGTTCCTAGAACAGATCACCTTGACTGAAAAAGATAAAAATGAGAAAACAAAGATCAGATTGAGAAAACAAAGGGAATCTCTGAGGTCTCCTCGTGATGTCAGAAAAACCTGATTTGTGGATATTTGCTGCCTTCCAGCCTCACGGATATTCCCACCCTCTGCTTTGGTTTGTTGGGATATTTCATGGGCTGTGCTTGTGCACCAAACTGAAATTATCCTGCAGCCCCAGGAGTGATTCAAGCAGCTGCAAGGCAGAGGTGTAAACCCCCCCCTGAATCTGCTGGCACTCCAGTGTGCCCCCGATCATTCCTGACAGGGAATCCCTGAGCCAGGAGCAGCAGGAAAGCAGGACCTGCCCAGCTGGGCGCCTTTCCTCGCTCACACCTGGCAGGGAGGCACAGCAGCTCCTGCCACATACCAGAGCACAGAACATCACCTGCAAACTGCTGCAAGGGACACCTGCAGAAAATGCTGCTGGAGTGGCTGGCCAGGCTGGCCAGTCGGGTCTGTGGGATGGAGCAGTGCCAGGGAAATGTGGGGAAGGGAAAATGAGCAGAGCCTGAGCGAGCTGATGGTCGGGTTCTGCAAGACAGAAAATGAAATACCGGTGTGGAATAGGGAACAGAACAGATCTTGCACTCAGGGAAGATCAGAGTGCAAAACTCTGCGCTGGAAAGGTACTTAAATACCTGCTGTGTCTTTATAGCTGATGCATTTACATGTGAGGGACAAGGAGGGGCTTTCCTCAGGTCCTACAAAACACTTTCTTTGTTGTAAGACAAGAGGTGATGAAATCTGGAAATCAGACAGTGGGATCCCTGCAAGAGCAAAGCCAGTGCTGGAATGAAGCTGGCTGGGGTTACCCTGGCACCATTCTCACCTGAGGGCTTTGGCTGCTCAGATCTTCTCTTAGAAGCTTTAATTTTGGAATGTTGAGGTTTTGCTCCCTGTTTGTTGTGTAATTAACGTCTCGTTTGGTGATCAGGAGTGTCCAAGGCCAGGCTGGATGGAGCTCTGGGACAGTGGCAGTGTCCCTGCCCAGGGCAGGGGTGGAGTGAGACCTCTGAGCTCCCTCCCAGCCCAAACCATTCCATGATTTACCATTGTTGGGATGGAGAACATTCATTCCTTCAGAGGAAAAAATCTTAAAAACATCTCCTAGGGCTGCTGCTAAGCACTGACAGCTTGTGGGGAACAAAATATTGGGTTTTTAAAGGAAGGCATTGATTCTCTCAGGTTTTTTTTTTATTTTTGATTCAGTAATACCTGTGCTGAGAACCAGGATTCTGAAACCCCCCCTAAAATCTAAACTGTGTATGTCCAAATAGCTTCCACCAGCAGTAAATGAGGAACAACAAAAGCAACGTGCTCTTTTGTTTTGCAGCTGGTCAAGACCAGAACAGAATTTTTATTGATGACTGTTCAGCATCTCTGATTGTTTTCCCTTGGGTTTCAGTTCAGATATCCTTGAGTGCTGCAAATTCTAAAATTTCCCACATATGGCAGTGGAGCGAGAAAGAAGTGGAGGAACCCCAAACCCTTCAAAGATCCACAAACCACTGACGTGTGGGATAAATCACAGGGTTTCTGTTCGGAACAAATGGGGTGGTTTTGGTTTCTGCTGTCTGTCTCGTAACCACTTCACCATTCACATTCTGTGACTGTTCCAATGACAGCTCAACCCCAAGGCCCTGCCCAAATTCCTTAATTCCATTTAGTGTCTCCTGTGTCCTTCAGGCCATCTCCTCTTGCTGCCACCCCTGTGTCCCCTGCCTTGGGCTGAGGGAGGGCAGGACAAGCTTTGCTGGACCTGGCTCTGCTCTTCCCACCCTCACTTGTCCCATTTTTGGGGCTGATTTTTCGGATGTTCTGCTGTTTTTAATGCTGTGTTGCTGTCACAGGTTGGACTCGGTGACTTCTGAGGCCTTTTCCAACCTCAGTGATGCTGTTGACACATCCAAAATTCACAGGGATTGCCAAGAATTTATTTTGTTATTCCTACTCTGCCACAGAGCATCGTGGATTCCTCTGGGATTGTCACTGACCCAGCAGCTGAGTCTTTGCATGCTGTCATTCACAAAAAATAACTCACCAGCAGTCTGCTGGGTGGTGAACGAGCCTTGTCACCCAATCCCTTGGGGCTTGCATGAAACATGACTTTAAAATGTTGAGGGAATTGTGATTTCTGCTGGGATCCACCCAAACACGGCGATTCAAACAAGGCTTAAGTGCAGACCTGCACAATGCTGCAAATACACGTGTGGGGCCAGGGTGAAGACTCTCCAGGGAAAATCACTTCTAAAGCTTGCAGAGAGCCTCCAAAGGAGGGGATGAGGGTGGGGAAGGGTCTGGAGGGGCCATGGAGGAGCAGCTGAGGGCACTGGGATTGTGCAGCTGGAGGAGGCTGAGGGGAGACTCCTCGGGCTCTGCAGCTCCTCCCGAGGGGCAGCTCGGATCTCTGGGACAGGGACAGGACACAGGAAGGGCTGGAGCTGTGCCAGGCTGGGTCAGGGTGGATTTTGGCAAAGGTTTTTCCCCTAGAAGGTGCTGGGCACTGCCCAGGCTCCTCAGGGATGGGCACAGCCTGAGGCTGCCAGAGCTCCAGGAGGGTTTGGACAGCGCTCCAGGGACCCCGGGTGGGATTTTGGGGGATCTGTGCAGGGCCAGGAGCCGGGCTGGATGATCCCGGAACCCTGCAATGCTTTGTGCTGGAAGGACAAGAACGCCCAACTCATCCCAGCCCGGCACGGGCACCTCGCGGAGCCGCGGCCGCTCGGGCTCCACCCGCGGCCTGCTCGGCTCGGCTCGGCACAGCCGGGACCGCAGCGTGTAGGGCTGACAGCCATCCCTGGGACTGCCGAGGACTGCTACTGACACCCATCCCTGGGACTGCCGAGGGCTGCTACTGACACCCATCCCTGGGACTGCCGAGGACTCCTATTGACTGCCATCCCTGGAGCTGCCGGGCGCTTTTATTGACACCCATCCCTTCAACGGCCGAGCGCTTCTACTGAATCCCATCCCTGGAAATGCCGAGCTTCTGAATCCCATCCCTGGAAATGCCGAGCTTCTGAATCCCATCCCTGGAACTGAGGGAGCGCCTCTCTTCACTCCCACCCCTGCAACTGCCGAGCGCTTCTATTGAATCCCCTCCCTGCAACTGTGTGAGGACTTCTTTCGAATCCCACTCCTGTAACTGCCGAGCACTTTTATTAACACCCATCCCTGCAAGTGCCGAGAACTTCTACTGAATCCCATCCCTGGAAATGCCGATCACTCCTATTGACTCCCATCCCTGGGACTGTGCGAGCACTTTTATTGACTCCCATCCCTGGAACTGCCGATCACTCCTATTGACACCCATCCCTGGGACTGCCGAGCGCTTTTATTGACACCCATCCCTGGAACTGCCGATCACTCCTATTGACACCCATACCTGGGACTGCCGAGCGCTTTTATTGACTGCCATCCCTGGGACTGCCGAGCGCTTTTATTGACTGCCATCCCTGTGGCTCAGCGCTGTGCGCCCCAGCTCCCCGGAGCCCTCAGCGCCCTCAGCGCGGCCCGGGCGGTGCCGTCCCCTCACGGCGGCGGGGCGGGCCCGGAAGCGCGGCCGGAAGCGGAAGCGTCGGCGCAGGAAGCGGCGGCGCTGGCGGAAGGGGCCGCGCAGGAAGCGGGGCCGGGGCTGCCCCGCGGCCACAACCGGGGCGAGGGCGGCGAGGGGAGCCAGGGCAGGTGAGGGCAGCGAGCGCCGGGGGAGCGCAGCGAGGGGCAGGGCGCGGGGACGCGGCCGGCTCGGCTCCCGGGGCGGCGGGGCGGGGAGGCGCCGCCGCCGCCGCCTCCCGGCGCCGCGGGCTCGGGCCGGCCCCGCTGTCACAGGCCCCGAGGCCCCCCGGTGACGGGGCTCTGTGGGAACCTGGTTTTCCTTGGCTTATCTCGGCACAAATCACGGCGTGCTGGCGTTTCCCCGCTCCGGGAGCGCCCCTCCGTACCGGCGCTTGCCAGGCCGGCCCCGGCTGCTCTCGCCGTGGTTTTGCTCATTTTTGCGCTGCTGCGGAGTCTCCCCGTGGTTCTTTCAGCTTTTTAAGGTCCGCGGGGTGTTTCTTCATCAGGAACACAGCACGTCGAGCTGTTGTTTCGTGCGGCGCTCATCGTCGGGAGTAAATTGAGGTGGGGGCCGCAAAATCCCGTTTGCTTTGTGGAATAGATAAAGCTCTTTGTGCTGTGGAGAGCTGTCTTTCATTTTTAAATGGGGTCAGCTGGCTGATGTAGAATGAGGTGTCAAAGCTACGCTCATTAGCTCGAAATAACCCCAGGAGGAGCTTTAATTGTGCAGAAACTGCAGACTCATGGAGACAAATCCTTCTTTTCCCCCTTCGTGGCAGGGGCGGGTTGTGCTGGTGTCATTTGCAGGATTTTTCCTGCTTTGCTTGTTAATATTTCCATTTCTCTTGCCTTTTGCCCCAGTGCTTCTGCTGTTCTCTTTCCTGCTGGATTGTTCCCAGCACGGGGCTGTGCCAGCCTGGAAGGTTTTAGGTTGTGTTGCAACGCTCTGTTCAAATTGAGTTATCTCAGGTGACTGGGGATTGATGTTTTCCTCGGAATTCAATCTATAAATAGTTAATTTTGGGCTTTCTCAGGTTGATCACCCCAAACTGAGCCCAAAAAGAACAAGCACAGGGTCTTCACTCCTGGCTGGAGAATTCCCCCAGACCAGAGGAGCAGAGAGGCCTTGCTGAAAGCTCTTCCAAAATCTGCCCTTTTTTACCTGTTGTTTCTCCTCAGTCCACTGAATTTTGGCATCCAACCTGTTTAACAGGTTCACTGAGCTGCTGATGCTTTGCCCTCCTCATTCCTGTGTTGGAATAAAAGAAACCTTTGCCAGATCCAGTCATGACAGGATCTCTCAGCATCTGTGCAAGGTGATTTTCTGTCAGCAGTGAGTTCATCCTTCCTTTAGGTGCTGATTTGGTGCTTCCATGGTAATTGTGGGTGTTTTTGTGTGAGGCACTGGAGTCCACAGGGGAGGACACAGCTCAGGGAGGAGCAGAGCATCCTGCACACTGCTTCCAGTGACTCCCAGGTTCCCTGTGCCTTTGATCTCTAACTCAGCAACCTGAACATTTTACTTGCTCTTCTCACCTCCAAGAGGAGCTGCTTTGAGGGCTTTTAATGGGGCATTTTTTTGGAGAGTGATCAGCAGGAGGCCATTTTTTCCAAAAAGAAGAATAAATCATTTTTCTGCTGGACAGACTCTGGACTTTTACTTTGCACTGGAACGTTGTAGTTGGTGCTGAGCTGGTGATCCCTGCACAGCTTCCCTGAGACTGCCTTGATCTCAGGGTGGGATCTCTGAAGGTTTTGTATTCATAAAAAGAACTGATCTCTGGTTAAACCTGTGATGTTTCTTCATCACTCCCTCAGCTGAGAGGGTTTGCCTGAGAATCCTCAGGTTTTGTGTGAGCCCTTCTGTCTATAATCAAACCACAGCTTGATTTTTTGCAGCTTCACTGCAAAAATTTTTATTTTTTTTTGCAGCTGTGCCCTCTCTGCTCTGTCCCTCTGTGTTTCAGGTGCCTGAATTTCATCACTCTGTGCCTGAATTTCATGACTCTGTGCCCGTTTCCTCCCAGCAGAGCTCGCAGCAGAGATGGGGCCCCGGCGGAAAACTGTGAAAGCAGTGAGCAGGGAAGGGGCAGAGTCTACCAAAGCTGAGGAGCCAAAAGATTACATGAACCAACTCTCTCATGAAGTGCTTTGCCACATCTTTAGGTGAGCAGCCTGGCAGAAATCACTTCAGTGCTTCTTATTTTAGAGTTGTTTTTTCTCCGACTTCACCTGTTTGTGACACAGTAAACAGTGGATGTACCACGGGTGGAGTGGTGCATAAAAAGGGATGACAAATGTTTTTTTCAGTCTCCAAAATTCACTTGGAAAGCGAAAATTAATTTATGTGAGTGTCATGAATGTTCAAATGAAGAAGAAATAAATAAGTGATTTAATTCTGTTATAAATCCTGACTTTAGAGCAGAAATACACTTTGGGTAGGGCACAGTTGAGGTGATTGTTTGGGAATTGTTGTATCTGCAGAAGGGATCTGGGATGAGGCTGTGACTTCCCCTGCAGCAAAGTCCTTCTCCCAGATGGTCACTCAGCCCTGTTATCCATAATGCCTCACCCACAAGTTCTTGGGAAACAGCAGCTCTCCAAAAATATTTGAAAATTGATCTTGCACTATGTGCTAGAAAAAGAAAGTAACTTAATCAAACCTGTTGAGGGAAATGGCTCGGTCAGCAGGGTTTGGCTTGGTTTGCATTAACTTTAAGGAAGGAATTCCTCCCTGTGAGGGTGGGCAGGACTGGCACAGGGTGCCCAGAGCAGCTGTGGCTGCCCCTGGATCCCTGGCAGTGCCCAAGGCCAGGCTGGGTGGAGCTGGATGGGCTTTAAGCTCCCTTCCAGCCCAAACATTCTGCGTTTCTGTGATGTACCAGAGAACCAAGCCACCTGTGCATTTAAAACTCCCTTGGTGTGGCTGTTCCACACTCAGCGTCAGGAGCTGCCGAGTCACTGCTCAGCAAAACTCCGGTTGAACCCCGGGCGATTCCGTGTGAGCAGTGCCCCAGTGCTGCAGCCAGGCTGTGCTCTGGGATGGCTGGAGGCTGCAGCAGGGGCTGTTTGTGCTGTCCCCAGGTACCTGCCCCTGCAGGACATCATGTGCATGGAGTGCCTGTCCCGGAAGCTGAAGGAGGCGGTGACGCTGTACCTGCGCGTGGTCAAGGTGGTGGATCTGTGTGCGGGGCGTTGGTGGGAGTACATGCCCACAGGTGAGCTGCTCCCTGCCTCCCTCCTGCTCAATAAACCTGGACTTGCTTGCATCTTCCCTTCCTTTGCCTTGGGGAATGGCTTGCCACGTTTCTGTCTGCTTGTAAATACAAATTTGGCGTGTTGCTGTATTAGGTCATAGGTTGGAGTTGATGATCTCAAAGGTCTTTTCCAAGCCAGTTCATTCTGTGATTCTGTGACTGGGAGTGCTCTGTAGGCAGCTGTCAATACAATCTGTGTTTGTCTGATTGTTGGAAGGGAGTTTATGCCATGAAGAGGCTGTTTGCATGCAGGCAGCAAAAAATACAATGGAGTGAGAGAGCAACTCATCTGCCAGCACTTAACAATGTAAGGATAAGTTTTGATGTCGCACCTCGAGTCACCTGCAGCTCAGTAGATAAATTTGTCAGTCTGGGTGAACCCTGTGAGTACCAGGATTTATGTTGGGTTTAAATTGCACTGCTGAGATTTGGTGGGGGACACAGCTAAAATGAGGGAATTCTGAAAATGAGAGGATTTGCAAATTGAGATTGACTATGGCTGGTATTAAGCAGGTGTTTAGACCTAACCTAAAATTGGTGTAAATACAAGTAACATACCCAGTTAAAATCCTTTTTATGTGCTGTCTTTCATTAGACTAAAATAAACCTTTGCTTTAAGAAACCATCCTGTTTCTGAGAATGAGAAATGTGAGCTGTGGTGAATAGTGAACTGAAATAAAGGGATCCAGCTGGGATTATTTTGAGCCATGGAGCTGATAAATGGAATTCCAGGAAAAATAGACCCACAAAGCTTCATGTGAGCAGGGAGAGAGCACAGTGAACCCTGCAGCCATTCAGCTCCTCTGAAGGAAACCTGTAGCAAACCTGCAAAATTCAAGGCAGAGGAGTATTTAGGTCATGATTTCTAGAACGTGGAAGTAAAAGAAAAGCTGTTGCTTCACCAAGTGCATCTTTTCAACATCCGCAGAACTTGTACGCCACATAAAGAGAGAAGTGTGTTTGGCTTTCCCTTCAGAGCTGAGTGTCTGCTGCCACACCAATACCAAATGTGTTGTTGTTGTCTTAGGTTTCACTGATTCCAGCTTCCTAACGCTGCTGAGGAAGATGCCAGACATTGAACAACTTTATGGTCTTCATCCCAGGTATCTGGAAAGGCGCCGAGTCCGTGGCCACGAAGCTTTCAGCATTCCTGGAGTTTTAGAGGCTTTGCAGGCCTGTCCAAATTTGCTGGTGAGTGGCTGGACTTGGGAGAGAACCTCCTTCAGCACTGCTAAGAATTGTGACAGGGACTTGCTGCTTCCAGGGCTTTGGTTTAGGCCTGGCTGCACAGGGAGGGGTTAATTGTGACCCTCTTTGCTGGTGACAACTATTTTTAGTTGCACCACTGGGAATCCCAGGTGCTCTTAAGCCCAGCAAGGAATTAAAGCTCTGATCCCTCTGCTTTTAAACAGACAAGTCTTGCTAGAAATGAAAAGTGAAATAACGTTGCATTCTGTAGTTTACATGGTTAAGAGGATGTTGTTGTTGAACTGGTGTTAGAGCATTTGCTTTGCTTCCTTTTATCCAGGGTGTTGAGACCTCTCATTTAGAGCTGGTGGAAGCTATTTGGACATACATGCCCCAAGTCCACATTTTAGGGAAGTTTCGTAATCGTAATGGTGCTTTTCCAATTCCTCCTGAGAACAAGCTGAAAATTCCTATAGGAGCTAAAATTCAGACTTTGCACTTAGTAGGTGAGTGTGGTCGTGGTGAAGTAGTTGGCTTCAACACAGGTGGATTTAAGGGCTTTGAAACTCTGCAGATTTGTAATTCTTTGGAGGAGAGGGAGTTTGGGCTGTGGCATCTTGGAGATCTTAGTTGGATATTTGATAGCAGGTGCAGAGGGCAAGTTCTAAAGAATTATTGACAAACCAAGGTGAAGAACTTGTGTTTCAAGTGTTCACAGCTTTTCTCACTTGCCACAAAGCACAGAAAAACTTCCTTTTGAAAGCCAGGAATTTGTCATGCAGTGGATTAGTTTAAAGCTTGTTTAAAATGTTTGTTTGTTTTGTTTATGTATTATTAGGGGTGAATGTCCCTGAGATTCCTTGTATCCCAATGCTGAGGCACCTTTATTTGAAGTGGGTGAGACTCACCAAACCACAGCCTTTTAAAGATTTCCTTTGTATCAGCTTGCGTGCTTTTGTCATGAGGAACTGTGCTGGTAAGAGGGATTCTTCCTGTCTGAAGGGGATGGTAGAGCATGGAGGAAATCTGGTTCTGTTAAAGTCTTGGAATTCCACATTCTGAGAGCAGCCCTTGTTTGATTTGTGGTGTTGGACAGAAATCTCTCCCTGTCCTGTCCCTTACTTGGTGCTGTGTGGTTCTGTTGACTTCCTGCTCTAGAGGGATTTGTGTGGATGTGTTTTAGTTCTTCCATGGGATAATTCAGGGAGAAGTGAACAATCTGCTCTGTCTTTCTGGCCTTGTTGTGTGCAGGACCCACAAACTCTCTGAAGTATGTTCCCCTGGTGACAGGCCTGGCTTCTGCCAGGAATCTGGAGCACTTGGAGCTGGTCCGTGTTCCATTTCTTGGAGGACTTATCCAGCACGTGGTAGAAGACAGCTGGAGATCTGGTGGGAAACTCCTACTCCCTCATACCTAAATAAAAATTAATTAATTAATTAAAGCTTTAGCAAATTCTGGGGGCTTTTTGTCTGTAGCATATTCTTTTTTTAAGTGTTTGGAACTATGGTCATAGTGCTAAACGTGCTCTGTATTGGGTATAATTTTGACATTCTAACTGCAATTAACTCTTAATGAGCTACATTTGTTGATGAGCAGAACCAGGATTGGAGGATTTGGGTGCAAATATTTGTTTTCTTGATTTGCTGCAAAAGGTTAAGACATGACTGGTGAAGATGTGTAGGGCTGAGGGCTGTGATGTGAGGCTGGAGTGTAAGAAGGCTGTTCTTTTTTTGCCAGGTGGTTTTAGGAATTTGCACACTATAGTTCTGGGAGCTTGCAAGAATGCACTTGAAGTGGATCTTGGCTACCTCATCATAACTGCTGCACGAAGGTACCTCCCTTCAGATCTCTCTTAGCTTCCCCTTTTTCGAAATAAATGTCTTAGAAATGGCACCCAAGAGCCAGAACAACCATCAGACTTTAAGGAATACACATACAAACTTCACATAACAAGAGTGTCCTGTGATTAAAATAACTGCAAATACCCTCTGGGTCCTGCCAGAGTCTCTGTTTGATTGGAACAGGGCACTTTCTGGAGTGTTTTCTGTGTTTTGGCCTGAATTTTGATAGGAGCAATTCTGAATTCCCTGCAGGTTGCACGAAGTGCGGATCCAGCCTTCCTTGACCAAAGATGGTGTTTTTTCTGCTTTGAAGATGGCTGAACTGGAATTTCCACAGTTTGAAACTCTTCACCTAGGCTACGTTGATGAGTTTTTACTACAGTGTATGACACTTTTTATATCCATAAAAAGCACAAGGATTACAGAAATTGCTGTGTTTTCCATCGTGTTCTCAGTGATTAATAAGAATATGAATGTTGCATGTATTGAGGCTGCTGATCTCATGCAGCTGAATCTGGTTTTCCTCACTCCCTGAAACTGGGAGGGCTGAGCTTTATTGAAGGAATGATCTGATCAGTAAGGAGTTAGAAAATCCTGCTATAAAAGGCAAATTTACTGCTGTGTCTGCTCCTCTCTTTTATAGGTAAAATGACGAGTACGGACTTGGTGAGGTACGGCTTGGCTGATGTGGTTGAAAACCCAGGAATTATTACAGATATTGGTATGAAAGCTGTAAATGAAGTTTTTTCTTTCATCAAGTATCTGGTCATTTACAACTGCCCACATCTACATAACCCAAATAATTGGATCACAGGTATTGCACACCTTTGAAATTTCAGAGCTATTGTATGAATTTCTGTGCTAAACCAGAATTTCTCTGCTCTAGTACTGCTTGTTCTGTTGTTAGTAAGTACAGTAGATGATGCTTGCTTTGGGGCCATGGTGGTGCTGGGAACAGGATGGAGATCCAGAGGATGCTGCTTTCAGATCTGAAAAGGGGGTGATAAACAAGGAGTGAGGTGGGAATCCCTCAGGAAAGGCCTCTCTTGTGTTCCCAGACCACTCGAGGTGGACCCGCCTGGTTGACCTGACCCTGGTGAGATGCCATGCCATCAAGCTGGACTCTTTCAGTCAGTTCATCGAGTTACTGCCAAGCTTGGAGTTCATTTCTCTGGACCAGATGTTCAGAGAGCCTCCAAAGGTAAACTCCAGGGAATGGTTTGGCGTTTTCTCATTGCCAGGGGTTTTACTTGTTTCCATTTCATTGGCACACCAGTGTGCTCCAGCTGCTGTGCATTCTTCTCAAAGCTGTCATTAATTGAAGAGATTGGTAATAAATGACTTTGGTTTGCAGTTGCTTTTAGCATGGTATGCTGGGGAGAGTGGTGCTGCTTCTGCAAATGGGAGCTGTGGCAGGGAATGAACCTGTGACCAGAAAATAAAACTCATTGATCCTATCACGAGTAAAACTCACTGATTCTCTCAAGGTCTCTGCTGATATTTCACTGTGCTGCTGCTTTTTGTATTGTTTTTTCCTCTTAGACCTCTCTTTACAATACTAAGAGGTTTTTATTATTTTTTGCTGGCTGAAATGGGGATAGTGTTTCCCTTCTGAAGTGCTTTCAGAGATTAGGAGTTTTATTTCTTCACATTGTCCCCTCCCACACTGTAACACAAATCCTTGGTAAGCTCCTGGCAGGCAATGGAAAGTGTAAAACCTGCTTCCTTTGGCCATTAATGGTATGCTGGGAATATCCTTCCCTCGTGTGCTGGGAAGGCTCTGATCTGCTGTTTGTATTCATGTCATCATCCCACAGCAAATTAACAGATTACCACAATTAATAGATTAAAATGAAGTGCTTTGAGGACTTCTCCTTTCATTAGGAGTTGAACAGCGTAAGTTCTGAGTTGCCAGACCTCTGCACTCAGGAAATCTGAGGGACAGTTTCCCTGTCAGTGTTGTGCTATCCCAGCCATTCCAGCAGAGAGGTTTTCCTGTTGCCTTCAGGGGATGTTGAGATAACAGCTCCATGTTTTCAAATCTGAATTTCTGCTCTTTGTTTCCAGGGCTGTGCTCGGGTGGGCCTAAGTGCAGGCACGGGAATTGGGGTCTCCTCTGCCCTGGTGAGCAATCAGAACTCTAACAATGACAATGACAACAACAACAATCACCAGAACAACAACAACAACCCCAACATCCACCACAACAACCACCAGCACCCCAACGAGCAGAACGAGGAGAACGAGCTGCGCCAGGAGGGCCCTGCTGAGGAGCAGCAGATTGGGGCTGAGGGTAATCCTGGGGGAGCTCTGGGGGGATTTGCAGCTGAGGGTAATCCTGGGGGAGCTTTTGGGGTAGATTTTATCTGCATTCCCACTCACATAGGCTCCTGGTGAAGAAGGGAATCTGCACTGAAAGCTTGTTGCTCTTTCAGCTCCTGGTGGGGAGCTTTAATCTGAGTGAACTAAGCCCCAAAAGTTAGGCTGGGCTTTGCCTACAGAGATCAAATCTGTGAGATACTTTGTGAAACCCAGAGGCTCACCAAGGCAGTTTTTATTTATTTCCTGTGGGTGTTTGAGGGCTCAGTTTGTTCTGTTTCCTGTTCCTGACCTCCTGTTCCCTTTGCAGCCCTGAATGAGATGGAGGAGGTGGCACAGGAGGAAGGGGAGGCTGCTGGGCAGGGCCAGGACGAGCTGCCAGCTCCCAGCCAGGCTGTTGTTCCCATGGAGGTGGATGAGGAGCAAGCAGGTAACTGGGTTGGGGAGGAAATCACCTCTTGGTATCTCCCTGAGGGATTAATTTTCTATTCTAAGTCTGGTTTTGGATGTTTTACTTCAGCAGGGTTGTCTGATTTTGAATAATGATGTTAGCACAGCTTAGTGCTGTGAAGGAATTTATTCTCTGTTACAGCCCAGAGCTTTCTCTGCATATGCAGGGAAATACCTTGAGCTTAAAGCCTGATTTTTGTGCTCAGTATAATAAAAGTCAGAAGGCCTGAATGAATTTGTCCTGTTGCTCTCTTGGTGTTCACGGCCTTAGTCCTTTCACTGCAGCCCTTGGGTTGTTTTTGCCTTTTGTCAAGCCAGCACAACTTGTTCCAGTATTAATTTAATTTAATTAGTGACACAAGGCTGTCTTGATTCTTTTATTGCCACTTTGTTGCTGGACAGTATAATTTTCTACTGAATATCCCAACAACCTGAAGTAACACTCCATTGTGACACTCCTCCCCTTCCAAACCAGAATGCTTTAATGCTGAAATGCAGTATTTTGTTCTTCTCCCATTTATATTTTAATGAGGGACCCACAGAATGAGTGGCTAAATTGACTCTAATTAATTCCTTACCAGTTTTTCAAGCAGTGCTGAAAGATTTTCAGCCCTTTAACCCATGCTTGGTTAATTTTTACATGAAATGCTGATATTCTCCTTCTCAGGACCAAGTGGAATTCAACCTGCTGTAAAAGCAGCTCCTATTACCATCCATGATTCAGACAGTGAGGATGAGGAGGAAAACATGGGCACTTCCAGAGCCTGCATCTCCAGCAGCATTGCACAGAGTTACTCAGATGGGGAAGAGAAGAGCAGGGATCCAGTGGAAACCAGAGAACCTTCAGGTGTGCAGCATTCCTTCTTAAGCTTCAGTCTTTCCCTGTGGGTCAGGTTCATTTCTAGCTTGGTTTGGAATGTAGAGTGAAGGTGGAAGGAGATGTTTGAGCAGTCACAGGTCTTGTACAGAAACACAGATAGTGTTGATAGCACTGATCAGAGACCTGCAGCTCCTCTGTGGGATTCCCAAGTGGACAGAATTTATCAAGCCTGTGAGCCCACAGTGTGGATGTTTTCAGGGGGGGAAAAAAAAATCTTTGTTTGGAGGGAGTTTGCATCAACTTTTGTACTGCCAATATTGGGGATTTGGGGCATGGGGTAGTGCAGTGAGCTGAGAGGATTCATACAGACATTCAGGAGGAATTTCCCCATGGAAAGGGTGCTCAGGCCTTGGCAGGGGCTGCCCAGGGAGATTTGGAGTGCCATCCATGGAGGTGTCCCAAGGAAGGGCTGGAGGTGGCACTCAGTGCTCTGGGCTGGGGACAAGGTGGGATCAGGCACAGCTGGGGCTGGATGGGCTGGGAGGGCTTTTCCAACCTCAGTGATCCTGGGATTAATTTCTGTTATGATTTGTGTGGGTTTTTATTCCCCTGTGAGCTGAGCCTGCTGTTACTGCAGGCAGCACTGCCCAGACCCAGGAGGGGGAGCTGAGGGTTGCTGCTGAAACGTGAACTTCAGTCCTGTCTGTTCCTCTTTGATTCTTCAGATGTATTCCTCATATTTAAGAAAACAGAAGCCTCTCTAGATTAGATATTAGAAAAAAAATCCCTCCCTGTGAGGTGTGAGGCCCTGGCACAGTGCCCCGAGCAGCTGTGGCTGTCCCTGGATCCCTGGCAGTGCCCAAGGCCAGGCTGGACACTGGGGCTGGGAGACCTGGGACAAGGGAAGGTGTCCCTGCCATGGCAGGGGTGGCAGTGGATGGGATTTAAGGTCCCTTCCAACCCAAACTATTCCATATTCTTTGATTCTGTTATCAGTGTTTATTTCATATTGCTGTGCCCTTGTGAGCAGTGAGCCGCTCTGGACAATCTGTGATTTGTGTGCAAACCCTCCAGCACATCTCTCCAAAAATAGCTGCAAGATGTTACAAAGGTGCAGCAGCAGCTACAAATACTAATCATTCCCATTGCTGGGGAGACTGTCATTGGCCTCTGGGCTGCCCTGTGTTTTCAGCAGCTTTCAGCAGAGGAGCACTCAGGTTTGTTGGAGGTGTCTCATGGTTCTCCCTCCCTTCACTCCTGCAGTGAGCGGCAAAGGCAAGACCCCCCTGCGGAAGAGATGCAGCACCAGCCACGGGGGCCAGGCCAAGCAGTTCCCCGTGGAGGAGAGCAGCTGTGAGAAGGGCTGCCAGGTGACCAGTGAGCAGATCAAAGCTGACATGAAAGCAGCCAGTGACATGCCAGAGAGGAGCAAAAGCAAGGATTCCTACGGCAGCTGCAGCAACGCCCCGGGATCCACGGCAACGTCCAGCTCCTGCAGTGCTGCTTCCCCCAGCCCTGACTGTGCCCAGGCAGCCCAGAGCCACTCTGCTGGCACCAGCCCAGCAGCTGGAGAGGAGTGCAGGCAGTGTGGCTGCTCTCCCTGCAGGAGGGATGGATGCAGCGAGAGGGAGCCCGAGGAGAGCTCGGTTTGCTCCCGCTGCTGCTCCCAGGCGCAGCGCAGGACGAGCGGGGGGTGGGATGGGGAGAGCCCCTCCACCAGTGGGGCCTGCAGGGACGGGCCAGACTTTGCACTTAGGACACTGCCAGACTGTGGGGCTGCAGGAGAGCCTGGGGATGACAGGACTAGTGGGAGTGCCTGTGGGGCTGGCAGCCAGGAGCAGAGCACGCAGCCCTCGGGCTGGGAGCTGGACTGCAAGGAGGAGTATCCACGGAGACCCCTGACCAGGGCCAGGAGCAGGCTGTCCCACGTGCCTCTGGTGTCAGAGCCAGGTAGGACTCACACCCAGAGTAACAGCTGAGTACATGCATAGCTGCCATGAGACAGCTCTGAGCAACTGCAGCTCCCCCAGGAGCTCTGATGTGCAGCTCATTAGTCAGGGGTTTAAACCTGAGTGGTTTGAAAGGGTCAGAGCTTGATGGAGCAGAGGTGCCATCACCAGGGAAAATCAGGTTTCTCTGGAAGTGCACTCACTTTCCTCCATGCAGCTCTTTCTGTGTTCTTCATACATTCTAACCAGTATTTGCTTTACTCCGTTGAAAAGCAAATGCTATTTTTTGGTACTCTGCCTGCCTGTGGAGGCTGTGATTCATTGAAACAGAAGTTGTCTCTCCATTAAAATCCTCCCTGCAAAGGCAGCAGCTACACTTAGATCTGAACAAGAAGGCAAAGGTTATAACTGGTGCTTTATCAGCCAATAAAGTCATAATTGCAATTGAGCCAGGCTTATGGACCTGCACTGGGCTCTGCTTCCAAGTGTTTAAGGCAGGGTGATCAAACTTACTGAAAATTGTCCTTTTGTTAAACACCTTCATGCTTCACATGATTGTTTTGTTCATCTGACATAAAATAAAACCCCTGAAGGGCTGGAATGAAGGGAGAAAACAACAGATGTGGGAGGGGAACTTGCTGTTTCTTTCAAATATACTTGGTTACCAAAATAACCATCTTAGTGTGGCACAACCTCACATATCCAGGATTCTTTGCTGGGAATATCTGGCAGGTAAAATGAAACTGAAAGATGAATTGTGCTGCTTACACAACTGTGAGTGTTGGAGGTAGGGAAGATTGAGGGCAAATGCCTGCCTCTGTTAACATGGAATGATTCAAACACTTCATGTTTTTCCAGTTTATTTAATGCTCCCACGTGTTAACAAAACCTAAATCACCTCAGATGTTCTGCAGGTAGATGCAGCTCAGGTTTCAAGAAGAGATCTTGCTGTTAAATTTAAAGTATCTGGTTTCTGCCTCAGGACCAGTGATTAACTGGAGATCTTTGTGCACATATGTTTTAATAAAGAGAGCTTAGTTTTAGTAAAATAATTTCTCATTTTGCTCTGTTAATGACAGAAAATTAATTCTAGGGCATTTTTTCCTCTTTCTTTTGGAAATAATGCTTGTGGTGATTTTTTTTCAAAGACTGATCTGTTAAATCAAGCAGGAATTTGAGGTCCCTGGTGGAGCTTGGGAACATTAAAGGATTTTATATACCTGGGCATGCTTTGGAATATTAGGAAGCACTTAGTGACAGTTACAAAGAACAGATTTTCCAGAAGTTTGAGATAATTTCTACTATTTAAACATTAAAGCTATTTTGGGTCTTGTATTTATCAAGGATGTTCTGTTTCCTGCAGAGATTCAAGTGTAACCTAACCATGAATCTTTTCTTTTCCTGGCTCCACATCTTTCTGTGGTGTAGGTTCAGCATTCCTGGGTTTTCACCTGTAAAGTTATTTATTGGGAATAGTTCTGAGCACCAAGCTGACAGTGGGGTTTGAGCAAGCAGAGATTTGTTCTGAAGCCAGGCAGGTGTTTGGATTTACCTGTGTGGGAAAAGTTGTTGTGGCGTGGGCTGTTCTCAGCTGACGTGGAGCAGAGGAAAGATTTTCAAATGTTTTTGTTTCCAGAAGTAGCAAAGCCAAAGCCAAGGCAAACCACCAAGAGGAAAAGGACAGCTGACAAATCCACCAGTACCAGTGACCCTGTGATTGAGGATGATCATGTTCAGGTAAGAGCTTTTCCTTCACTCCCTGCAGCTTTATCACCATAAACACCTGTTGGGAGCTGAAGCTGTATTATATTAATTCATATATTCCTGTAGCTCATAAAATACAATTTATTTTTCTTTCATTTTTACCTTTTCATACTTTTTTTTTTCATTTTCCCCAGGTACTGACTTTGAAATCAAAAAATCTTGTAGGAATCACATTGACCAACTGTGGAATAACAGATTTGGTGCTGAAAGACTGCCCCAAAATGATGTTCATCCATGGTATGTGCTTCATGTCAGGGCTGCCTCCTCCCTCTGGCATTATTGGAAATTCCAGAAAGAATTCAAGTCAGGCCACTGCTCATTTTGTATTCATCAGCTGCATTGCTGGTGAATTAGAGCTCCAAATATTGCTGCTTCCCACTCTGAATGGCTCTTATAACAGCTTTAATAAAGATTAATATCTGAAAATCAACCGCTGAAATGATCTGACAATTAGGGAGATGAGATGTTTATTGAAGAGTGGTAATACAGTAATTAGAAGTTGATGAAATGAGTTTGAGTACCTTGTTTTTCTCTCATTTCTTCATTCTCCTGTAGGTTTTTTAGCTGACAGGATGATACTTTTGCTCCTTGACATGATAAAAATCTGTTTTCAGTGCTGGCACTTAGCTTGCATTAGTTTCATGTGCCAGGGTGTGACTGCTCCTGGATTGGGTCATTTATTGTTTTCTGCACCATCCAAATGAAGAATTTTTCTTCTGAAATGAGATCTGTGTACTTAGCAGAAATAAAGGAATTATTTCTTTATTCCAGAACACTTAGAACACACATTGATTTTTGAAGGAAATTTTGATTACATGAGCAGTGTTGCTAGAAAGGAAACAATTTTATTTTCCATTGTGTGCCTTCCCAATCCTTTGTGTTTGAACTGATTTTAGAAGTTGTGGCAATCCTCAGACCATTTCAGTGACAGGAAACAGAGGGAGAAAAAGGTTATTAGATGAAATTTGATATGGCCTTTTAAAAGGCCACTTCTGGCAGGGTCACAGCAGAAAAGTTTGATGATAATATGGAGAAAATGAAGAGCTGGGCTATATCTGAGACACGTAATCTTTTGGAACTTCTATTGCTTGTTTGCTTTCTTTTGAACCTGCCAGCCTTGAAATTCTCTGTCAGGAGGCTCCTGAGGTTTTTATTTCCTTTTCCAGCTACCAGGTGCCGTGTGCTGAAACACCTGAAGGTGGAGAATGCCCCCGTTGTGAATCGCTTTGACTACGCCCAGTGCAAGAAGCTGAACATGGATCAGGTGCTGGATCAGATCCTCAGGATGCCCCCAGAGAGGAACAGGATCATTTACCTTCGTCCCATGCAGCAGGTACAGAGGCAGCTGGGCTCCCTGCAGCTCTGCCTGGGGGTTTGCAGGGATGCTGCAGCAACACAGCTCTGAAATTTGCTTTTTTCAGCCCAGCAGGGCTTTTATTGCTGATCCTGCTGCTTGGATTTTAAGATACTCTGCTAGATTAAATATTAAAATTCATAGTCTCCAGTATTCAGTGCATTAGAGGATATTGTAAACTGCATTCTTAAAGGTGCAGGACTTCATATCCAGCATGAACAGAACAGGTGACTGGGGATACAAGCATCATAAAGTCACCCTAGGACAGATGCATTGAGATCATTTCAAGCTGAATAACTCAGACTGTGAGAAGCTGGGTGCTCCTTGTAGCTGTGTGTGAGCATAGGGATCTGAAATCCTTAACCCATATCCTGTTGGACTGAGGAACAGCAGAATTTGGGATTCTGAAGGCTCCATCCCCTCCTGATGCTGCAGTGTTGCAGGATACTGGTGGGACTGGGAGCCACCCTTTCCTTCCTTGGGCTGTGGGAGCTGGAAACAGGGACATGTAGGGAGTTGTTTAAATCATCTGATGAGGATTTATGAGGGCTGCATTTAAGATCTGGAAGGTTGGGAATGTTTGATTTTATCCCTCTGTGGTGCTGCTCCTCTCCTGCTTTCCTGTCTTGGTTTGCCAACAAGGGAAGGTTGATTGTACATAAAATCCATAAAATCAGCTTTGCTTTGAAATCACATCTCTTAAAGGACAGTGGTCAAAATATTAGATGGGAAGAAAACCCCAAATCACTGATCCCCTCCTTGTAACAAAAATTCTGAGGAAAAAATGTAGTTTTAGACCATTCTGTAATTTTATGGGGTTTATTTCCACATTGGAGTTGGGAAAGACATCAGAAATTAGACATTTCCTACCCAATTCCAGTACTCAAGAAAATAAATTGACAGAGCTGCCCTGGGGAGGCTCCACTCCCCTCAGTCCTGTGTTTATTTGTGCTGTTAAAATTCTCTCCCTTGCTGCATTTCCCTGGCATTTGGTCAATATCTGTTTGCTCTTGACTCTGCAAGCCCATGCCAGTGCTTGTGGTGCTCACAAGTCTTTGTCCCCAGGTGGACACGCTGACTCTGGAGCAGAAAATCTTCAGTGGCCCCTACCCCTACCACATCTGCATCATCCACGAGTTCAGCAACCCCCCCAACGTCCGCAACAAGGTGCGGGTGAGGAGCTGGATGGACACCATAGCCAACATCAACCAGTGAGTACTGCCAGCCAGGCAGCCCTGGGACACCATAGCCACAAAACCAGTGAGTACTGCCAGCCAGGCAGCCCTGGGACACCATAGCCAACATCAACCAGTGAGTGCTGCCCAGCCAGGCAGGCCTGACCCACAACCAGGCAGGCCTGACCCACAACCAGGCAGCCCTGACCCTCCCTGGACACTCCTGGCCCTACCCAAGGAGCATTTGCCCTCCAGGGACTCTGCCAAGGTGTCCTGTAGCAGCTGCAGTTCCAGACCTGCTCTATTCTGTCACCGAAATTTTAAAAACAAACCCCTTTGGTTACTACTGAATGTTGAATTCTGGGTGGTGCAGTGTAAATGCAGTGTCAAGATGCATTTAATGTAAAGCAGACTGTAAACCCATATAAAAAAATCCTATAAATTCCCCAGCAATAACCTCACATTCATCCAGCAATAATGCAGTTGTACATGGAAGTTGTTGGAATAGTTGGGAAATGTCTTCAAAGCTGAAAACAAGTCATTTTTAAAAGAGTGCTTTGCTTTAAGAAGTAGTGTTGGTTTCTGTGGAAGGTGATGTTCAATCTGTGTCAGCTCCTGAACATTCCCAGCAGTGGGAATTGTGTCAGTGGATCTCATCCAGCAGTTCTAAACCTGTCCCTGTTGGCTGTGGTTGCTCTCCAGAGTGAAGGGATGGAGCTGAGCTGGTGTGAGAGTCTTGGGTTTTTCCGTGGTTTTTCCATGGGTTGAGGCTCATTGAAGGAATAATCCTGTATTAGGATTCCTCCTTTGCTTTTTGTCCCTCCCACCTGCCCATTTCCTGGCTGTGACCTGTCCCTCCTCCTCCCCAGAGAGCTGATTAAATACGAGTTCTTCCCTGAGGCCACGAGGACTGAGGAGGACCTGAAGAAATACCCCAAGTACCATGGATTCAGGCTCATTGAAGGAAGGTTGTGTCTGAGGATTCCTCCTTTACTTTTTGTCCCTCCCACCTGCCCATTTCCTGGCTGTGACCTGTCCCTCCTCCTCCCCAGAGAGCTGATTAAATACGAGTTCTTCCCTGAGGCCACGAGGACTGAGGAGGACCTGAAGAAATACCCCAAGTACCCCTGGGGCAGAGACATCTACACGCTGGAAGGTGAGAGTTTGTGGGGAGCTGAGGATTCCTGCTCAGCCTCCTCTAAGAGAAGAGCTTTGCACCATCACCAGGGCTGTGGAGAATATTCCCTGTGAGGGAAGTGGGGAAGCAGCTCAGGGGGGGAATAAAGTGAGGAGCTGCTTTGTGCTGGTCAGAATTTGAGGGGTGCTGCTGCTGCAGGGCTGGTGTTTTCCTCTTGGCTCCTCACGTGTCCCTCTGCAGGCATTGTGGATGGTGCTCCTTACTCCATGATCACTGACTTCCCCTGGCTGAGGTCCCTGAGGACAGCAGAGCCCAACAGCTACGCCAGATACGACTTCGAGGACGACGAGAGGAGTGAGTAACCTGCTCTGCTTCTTCACAGAACTGCTTCTTTGGCAGTGCCTCCCTTTCTTTCTCAGTTCCCTGCTCCTTAGGCTGGTTTTGGTAGATATGTTGTTAAGGTGGGCTGGAGAGAAGTGAGATAACTCAGAGAAATTTGATGTAAAAGTTCAAAACTGGACCTGGAAGCTCTGGCACGGGGATGATGTGGGTTAGAATTTACTGCAGATGTGGCTCTTTCTGTTGAGATATGATGGTAGGCAGTGCCTGGGGCTCAATTAAAAACCTTGCTTGCTAGCAGAGGAAAAGAATGTTCTTCTATTACTTAATTAGGAGCATCTTGGTTAAAAATACCTCTACCTTCATTAGAGGTATTTTTAATTGATCCTGGTTTGGATATTCTTACCCAGCTCCAGTTTAGGAATCTCAAGAGGATGAGGAAGAGAGGATTTATTTTTTTGGCTATACCTTACTCTGGTTTTATTTTTTAATTTCTTTTTTAAATTTTATTTTGGACTGATGTAATCTAATTTTATTTTAGCTTGGCTTGATGCCTGTAGTTCAATATGAGGTCTGAATTACCAAAGAATTGATAAGCATTTAAGAGTCAGGATGTTAAAAGAGTCATGGTGCTAAAGCCATGAAAATTCAGGAGAGCGCTGCTGCTTTATCTGCAATTTATAACAATTGCTGTTGTTTCTAAAACATCTAAGTGATGGATAACCTGGAATTATGTCAGAGAGCCTCAAGGAGAAGCTTTCTGGGGTTCATTCCACTCCCAGACATGTGGACATGGGGACTGGAGCTGTGGAAAGCTCAGAGGAAGGCAGCAGAGAACATTCCTCAAACACGGCCACGCAGGGGAGCCTTTTCCTCTTTTGCCAAGTCTGAAAGCAGAACCAACCTGTCTGGGGAAATACTTTTGGGAGAAACATCTCCTTTTCCTTGCTGTGTTTGCCCAGCCACCATCTACGCCCCGAGGAGGAAGGGGCAGCTCTCAGCTGACATCTGCATGGAGACCATCGGCGAGGAGATCTCGGAGCTGCGCCAGGTCAGGAAGGGCGTGTTCCAGAGGGTCGTGGCCATCTTCATCCACTACTGCGACGTCAACGGGGAGCCCGTGGAGGATGACTACATCTGAGGGGTGCCCCCAGCCTGCCCTCCCTCCCCCTGGCACTGCTGGCCAAGAAAAAGCAGGATTTTTTTTTTTTTTCCAAGTGCAAAGCATTTCCCACCAAGGAGCCCTCGGCTGTTCCCCGTGGCCAGGAGGATGTAGTTAAATGTAAAATGGAAAGTACAAATTGTATACTAAGAGTTGTACATAGAGGAAACAAAAACAAAAACAAAACTTCCTAATACTGAGACTTTATTTCATATGTTTATACAATTTAATTTAAGTTCCATTTTAATGAAGGCCAATAATTAGGAAAGGGGAAGAAGATTTGAACTTTTCAACCCATACAATTCATAGCAGTATTTTTTTTTTCCTCATAAACAACAATTCCATTTGCTGTGTTCAAAAAGAGTCATCAGAGTCTCTTTTAATCTGTGCCTTTTTCTTGAGCATTTAAGAGTCCAGTCTGAGTAAACCTGTTGAGCACAATCTTGGTGTCTTGTGTGCATTTTTGGAAGGGTCAGAATATTCTCCAGCTGTTGCAAAGAAGGCCAGAAGCAGGAAAACAAAAAAAAAAGTAGAGAATTTGGTGATCTGTGGTAGTTTCTAGAGATATTCAACCCATTTTTGGGGGGAAGGAAGCCCCCCTGTTTAGCACCTTGGAAACAGAATGTTCTCAAGCATTTTGTACTGTTAGATTTCATTTTCATGGTGTATTTGACTCTGTACTGTGGAAATCAAGTTGCTGATTGTTGGTTCCACCCTCTTGAACACAGCTCTGCCCGTTCTGGCTGGCTGGGAGCTGAGCTCTCCCTTCAGGCAGGCAGAGAAGGGGATGTGGAGCTCTGGGGCTGGGCTGTGCTCCCTTCTGAGTGCACATTTTCCAGCTGGTCAGTAAAAACTGCTGCTATTTGCCCCAAAAATGTGTGTGTGTGGTGTATTGAAAGGTGCTCCCAGTGCCCACAGGTGTCTGGTGGGGATTTGCTGCCAGTGCAGGTGTGAAATGCACATTTTGGTGGGGCACTCCCAGGGTGCCCAGGGCTGGCAGAGGCCAAATCCCAGCTCTGGCCTGTTTAAAATTGGTGTTACCAGCCTAGAAAATGACACTTGCTGAGGTAAAAGCTGTACAGTTTAGAGCATTTTATCCAAATTTTGCTCATTGTCCTGATGGTGATTCTCTGCATTTGGGGTAAATGTGGCTAATGGGGATTTCTGTGATGTTTAGCTCTGTAAAACTGAGGTGAAGCTGCTCCACACAGCCAAGGCAGTGTTGGTTTTCTCGGCCTCTCTGTGGGAATTCTTGGGATAATGTGGAACTAGAAAGACATGGGATAAGAGGCAGAGAATGGTGCCTAATGGGAGCATTGCCTCAGCCCTGCTCTGTGCTGGCTGGAGGTGGAGCACTAAACACCAGAAAATGTGAATGTTACTAAATTTGCTTTAATGCAGGATCACAGTCAATGGTTTATTATAACTCTTATATTTAATTAACTATAGATAATGTATTCAATGATACTCAGCCAAAACAATTGTGACCCTTTCTAGAAGTGTTTCAAGTCCTCTGAGTCATTGATTCTGTCAGATTTTCCATTTTAGTCCAGAAAATGTTACTGAGTTTCTGGAGTATTGCACCAAGTCTCCAGCTGGTATCTCCTCACTGCAGCCTTTTGCAGAAGTATTTACACAAATAAAGTGTTTGTTTATATTCAGTATCTCTGGAAGCAATTGAAATTTGCAGTGATTTTGCCCTCTGCAATGTGACACCCATTTTCCAGCAGTGCCTGAATCCATGTCTCCCATCTCCTGAGGGCTGGAGGGAGGGAGGAGCTGGGATCTGCTGGGGATTTGATCTTTGGGCTCTGAGCTTCCTCCTCTCTCCATTTCGTGGCTGTTTTGGGCACTTTTATTCAATCCCCACGGCAGGAGAGGCTTTCCCTGGCTCTGCCCAGCTCAGCTCTCCTTGGAACATCCCAGATGTTTCCGTGCCAGGCTTCTCCTCCCTCCTGTGCCTGGTGTGTGACAGGAGGAGCAGCGCTGTCCCTGCAGGGGAGGGCACAGATCCTGCTCCTCCTGCAGCACAGCAATTCCAGCTGGGCCTCAGCTCTGCTGTGGGGCCAGGCTGGGATCCATCAGAGCCCCTGAGAGCAGGGATGTTGGCACCTGGGTGCCAGAGGGAGCTCCAAAGGCAGCTTGGCCAGCACTGAAGCTGCAAGGTAAGGAATGCTAGAGGAGATGTGACTGCACCACCTCTGTGCCCTGCTTCCCCCCTGTGTGTGGCTTTGGGGAAAACACGGAGCAGGAATTTCTTCCCTGGGTCAGCTCTGGCTCAGCCACACTGGGAAGTGCAGTCCTGGTGGGGTTTGTGTCCCTCTGTGCAGGAGCTCAGTCACAGGGGGCTCCTCTTACAACCCCTGAGGAGCAATGAGCAGGTGCTGGTGGTTCCTCGGGCTGGGGAGCGAGCCTGAGGTGACTTTGGCACTGCTTTTCCCACAGCTCCTCCTGGAAGAGGATGCAGAGATCGCAGCTGGGAGAGGCTCAGGTGCCTGGAAATGTCATCTAAATAGTACAGAGGGTGAACAAGGAAAGGCCAGGGTGTGTTTGGGCACAGCACAGGGCACAGCCTCGTGCTCACTGTGCTGGGGATGCTTTTCCCTCTCCTTTGGGTGGAGGGCAAAATCAGTGCTTGGGTTGAAAAAGGAAAGGGTTTTGGAAGTGTTTTCGTTTGAGAAGCTGTAAGGGGTTGATGGAGACAGGAATGTTGCCCCTGCTCCCTCTCCAGGCTGCTCAGGGTGTGAGGATCCCCTTGCCCAGGATTTCCACTTTCAGTTCCCAGTTAAGCAATTCCAGCTTACCCTCTGGTCAGGGTGGGACAGGGACACTTGGCCCTGTGTGCACTGTGTGTGACAGCAGGACAGCCAGAGCCAGGGCCCATCACCTGGAGAGCTCCTTCAGCTCCTCAGCATTCCCTGGGGGTTGGCAGGAGATAAACTGGGGATTTATTCAGGAAGGTTTATACAAAAAGTGGAAGAACTAAAAGCTTTGGTATATTTTTATTGAGTTTGTATTATTAACCCCCTGCAGATTTCTTGCCTTTTGGTCTGGGAGTGCTCAGAGGTCACTCAGGAACTCAAATGTGAAGAAAAAGGGGATCCTAAACTGGGGAAGGGTTCCCAGCTGCCAGGTGCAGAATGGAAATGCTCTCCTTGGCTTCAGCACTCCCAGAGCTGGCTGGGAATGACTCAGAGCCTGTGTGGGCTGCCTGCTCCCAAACCAGCTCTTGGCTGGAGCTGCTCCCTGCTTTTCATCTGTGCTGGCAACGAGCTGGACACGATCTGGGCCCCACAGGTTGGTTCTGGGCACGTTGTTAAGTCAGGCTGACACCAAGAAGTGCCTTAAACACTTTTGATTCTCCTTTCTCTTGCTGAGCAGGGCCAGCTGGGAGTGAGCTCCATCCTAAAGCCACGACCTTGGGTGAGATGAGCTTTAGGCTGAAGATATCTGTCAGTAACCCCTGCACTGAGAGTATTTGGAAATGCAAAACCAGCGTTTATGTAGCTAATAGAGCATTGCTGATTGTTCACAGAGCTCTGGAGCCCAGCAGGGCACAGGAGAAGCAGATGAGGTAAAATCAAAGCCATGGTGAGTCAGAGGCAAGGTGAGCATCGTTTACCTGTCAGCTCTGCAGGTTTTCAGTGGCACATTCCCAATGTCCATCCTCCCTGAAGGGTCCTTTGGTGGAACAGACACCCCTGGAGGAGCAGAGTTTGCTAAAAAAGTGTCTCTGGAGCAGGGGATCCACACTGCTCCACATCCAGGGCACCCTTGGCTTTCATTTCTCACACAAATCCCTTTGGATGGCTCTGATCCCATCAGCAGCTCCACAGGGACCTGGGAATCCTCCAGGTAAGGGGTCGGGACAAGGTGGGGTCTCCTGGACTCAAATAAATCAGAATTGGGAATGCACAGATTCCTGTGAGCATGGGGACAGGCAGGAGCAGGGCAGGGACTGTCCCCTGTGCTGGCACTGCTGAGGGACCTCCAGGGGTGTCCAGTTCTGGGCCCTCAGGCAGGAGGGACCTGCAGGGGCTGGAGCACGTCCAGGGAAGGGAAGGGAGCTGGGAAGGGGCTGGAGCCTCAGGAGAGGCTGAGAGAGCTGGGGCACGGGCTCAGCCTGGACAGAAGGAGGCTCAGGGGGGACGTGGGGGGTCTCCAAAGCTCCCTGGGCAGTTCCAGTGCCTAAGCACCCTTTCCATGGGGAAATTCCTGCTGTGCCCACCCTGAGCCTGCCCTGGCCCAGCCTGAGGCCGTTCCCTCTGCTCCTGTCCCTGTTCCTGGAGCACAGCCCGACCCCCCAGCTGTCCCCTCCTGGCAGGAGTTGTAGGAAAAGCAAAGAGGGTCATATTCCCCTCCCTGTTCCAGCTCCTGGAGCCTCCTGTGGGGCAGCTGGGAGGTGCCACCTGCTCCCACCCTGCACCAGAAATGAGCCCAAGCTGGAGTTCGCTGCCATGTCCAGAGAGGAGCTTTTATTTTTAGGAACAGCCACTGCAGCACACATCACTGAGCACAGGCAAGGACTGGCACCAGCAGCCAAGATGGGCAAAGCTGCACTGGGAGGCCACAGGAGCAGCCATGGAATTCTAGAGTGGGGCTTTCCATGAAACCCCTCCTTTTCCAGGGGAATTCTCCACTGCTGATGGCACAGTGCCGTTGCTGGCTCACAGAAGCTGTCTGGGATTATTGGCTGATTGAGCAGGAGCTGCCAGGTGGTTCCTGACAGGTTTGCTGAGCCCAGGGAGGGATTAGAGGTGACACAGGACATGGATATTTGGTGTTTGGAATTCCATCCATTTGGAGGGGGGGAGTCTTTTCCCAGTGAGAGCTTTTGACCATTTTGGCTGGTGAGCCACTGCTCCCATTGACAGAGCCTTGGGAATGTTTCCCTGGGGAAACTGGGAGTTTATTTGAAATTAAAAAGAGATCTTTTCCTAATGCACATAGAAATAAAGGAGAAAAGAACACCTGAAGGACAAAGCAGAACCAAAGAACCCCTCCCTGTGCTGCTGGTTCCATCTCACTCCAGGAAATTTCACACCAAGATCTGATGCCCTTCAATGGGGACAGAGAAAAGCTTTTTTTGAGGATTTCTTTAAGAAATTTGACACTTGGGGTGAAACCAAGCCAAGCTGTTCTGCAGCCTCGTGTGCCCAAAGCCCAACAAACCCCCGTGGGCACTTCCACAGGGGGAGGATCACAGCACTGAAGCAGACCTGGATGGGTTTTTTCCAAATTTTCAATAATGGCTTTTTTTCACTCCACAGCTCTGGTGTCAAGAGTAAAGTTACATGAATTTTTTTGAGATAAAACCCTGTAAAAACAGGTCATTGCCAACCAGGAGCACCTTCCACCACAAACATCAATAATTTGTGCCTTTCCAGCAGCCAGCAATTTTCTACCTCAGCATTCCAACTGGGGCAGTTTCTGCCCAGTGTCCTTCTGAATCCTACAGGAAAAAGATGTGAAGCTTTATCAGTGACTTTGCTGTGGAAGAAGTATTTAAATAAGTCAGACACCATGGCCAGGAAACCACTTGTTCTTCTCATGCACAATATTTCTCCTACTGAGCAACATTTTTGTTTGTTCCGAGCGTGATTCGTCTGTTTGCAGTAAATACCTGTCACATAGCAACAGAAATATTACTAAATAATAATACATAGTATGTTAAGCTCCTTGGTCTAGAAGCTTTTAATGAAAAAACCACATGTTCCTG
The DNA here is from genome assembly GCF_017590055.1 of Onychostruthus taczanowskii. Classification (NCBI taxonomy): domain Eukaryota; kingdom Metazoa; phylum Chordata; class Aves; order Passeriformes; family Passeridae; genus Onychostruthus; species Onychostruthus taczanowskii. The sequence continues at coordinate 1,425,333 of NW_024498573.1, forward strand.
ATAAAAAATAATAAATAATGTCAGCTTTTCTTTGTACATTAAAAATATCTGTACATGGTTCCACGATATGACAAAGTACAATTGTATTTTCGAAGCTCAGGGTGGCATCTTGGGGTAGATCTTCACCTAAAAAGGGTCGAGGCTCGTGGTCTTGATCCTGCATGAAAATCCTTTTCCCAAATTCGTGGAGTTTCGAGCCTTGCCCACCCTTTCCATGCAAAGGGGGAAGCAGCCCACGAGGAACGTGGCAACACCGACATGCAGGAAGCAGCTGAGGACTGAGATCTTTGCAGATGTGAGACTGGAGAGCCTGGAAAACTTCTTGCCTCGACTGGAAGAGACCAGCAACAAATAGAAAAATAAAGGTGGCAAAGGTAAGTAGAAGTCTCTCTTCCAAATGTAGCTAGAAAAGGGTTTAGGTGGTTTTTTTCCAAGATGGCACTTAGTGATCCATTGGCTCTGGCTCCTGCCCAAGCTTCTGCTGCCTCAGAATGCCCAAAGTTTGCTCAGGGGAGGGATGGGGACAGCTCTGGGCTCCAGGGCACGTCCCATCCCCTGGCAATGGCAGAGCAGGGCCATGGCTCTGAGCTGGGCTGGTCCCACTCAGCTCCTGCACACCCTGGCATCCTCCCTGGCCAGGAAACACCACCAGGCCATCCCAGAGCTCTGCAGGGTGGGGGAAGCAGCAGCTGGGGCTGGAACCAAAGGGCAGCAAGCATTTCCTCTTGTTCTCCTGGAGAAAACGTGGGGCTGCTCCTCTCCTGGCAATGCCCAGGCTCCAGGCAGAGCCAGCAGGGAGGGAGCAGCTCGGTGCCACCCCACAGCTGGGACGTCCAGGATGGGCTGAGCTGAGCAGGGGGCAGCTGGAGAGGAGCAGCAGGAGTCCCTGCACAGGCTGGTTTGGAGCTGCTTTGGTCCTGGCTTTGTCAGGAATGCCTTGCTCCTGGAGCAGGGCTCTGGCACAGCTCCAGCTGCTCCTGCAGGGACAGGGACAGGGACAGCAGTCCTGACCCTCCCCATGCTCCCAGCCAGCTCCCACAGCTGGGCATTCCTGGGAATTCACTGCAGGAGGCACCAGGACAATGCAGATGGATGGATTTTCAAGTCCTGCTGTCTGTGAATCCTTGGGATATCCTCAAAGGCCTCTGTTCCTCCTCTTCTGGGCCAGGACTAGAAACAGGACTCTTGGGATTCAGGGTCAGTGTGGATGGGAAGCTTCTCTTGTTCCTGGTGGTGCCCGTTGTGTAAAACCGTGTACCTGGCAGGGGAACACAAACCTTTGTCAGTGCCAGGGCAAAGGCCAAACTGATGGAAAAAGGAAAATGAGATCTTGCAAACTCCAAAGTATATTTAAGAGAGTGATTCTTCCAAATATCCAAATCCCACATTAAAAAAATGTGAATCCCTGCTTTGGGAATGAAACCTTCAGTGTGGAGCAGTCAGAGCAATCCCTGAAAACCAAGAAGCTGTTGGGTTTCAGGTATTGGGTTTCAGAAACACAAGCTTCTGGGTTTGAGGTGAGCTGCACTGCCTGAGTGTGGGCTGGAGGATGCTCCTGCAGGAATTCCCAGCTGGATGCTGGCTCCCAGCATGGCCAAGGCACTGAATGTGCAGGTATTTCCCTCAAACATCCCCTGGAACTCCAGCACTTCAAACAAGGATCAGGAGTTTTTAAAATGTGCTCCCAAAGAGTCACAGACTGGATGTCAGAGACAAGCAGAGGCATTTTGACCTCACACTGAACAGACTCCAACGAGACAAGCACGAAGAGAGAACAGAGCTGGAACTGATGGAGCAGGTCAGACAGGGACACTGTGGGACACAATCCACCCGGGACACCTCGGGAATGCCAAAGGCTCTGCCACAGACGGGACACGGACAGAGCCCTGACACCTGGGGCAGCTCAGGACCATGGACAGGGACCGGGATATCCAAGGATCCAGACAGAGACTGGGATATCCAAAGTTCCAGATGCACAGGGACTGGAACACCCAAAGATCCTAATGGACAGGGACTGGGATATCCAAGGTTCCCAATGGACAAGGACTGGGATATCCAAGGATCCAGACAGACAGGGACTGGGATATCCAAGGATCCAGACAGACAGGGACTGGGATATCCAAGGATCCAGACAGACAGGGACTGGGATATCCAAGGTCAGACAGGGACATTGTGGGACACAATCCACCCGGGACACCTTGGGAATGCCAAAGGCTCTGCCACAGATGGGACACGGACAGAGCCCTGACACCTGGGGCAGCTCAGGACCATGGACAGGGACCGGGATATCCAAGGATCCAGACAGGGACTGGGATATCCAAAGTTCCAGATGCACAGGGACTGGAACACCCAAAGATCCTAATGGACAGGGACTGGGATATCCAAGGTTCCCAATGGACAAGGACTGGGATATCCAAGGATCCAGACAGACAGGGACTGGGATATCCAGGGTTCCAGATGGAGAGGGACTGGGATATCCAAGGTTCCCAATGGACAGGGACTGGGACACCCAAGGTGCCAGATGCACAAGGACTGGGACACCCAAAGATCCTAATGGACAGGGACTGGGATATCCAAGGTTCCCAATGGACAAGGACTGGGATATCCAAGGATCCAGACAGACAGGGACTGGGATATCCAAGGATCTAGACACACAGGGACTGGGATATCCAAGGTTCCCAATGGACAGGGACTGGGACACCCAAGGATCCAGCTGGACGGGACTGGGAGATCCAAGGTTCCAGACAGACAGGGACTGGGATATCCAAGGTTCCAGATGGACAAGGACTGGGACACCCAAGGATCCAGCTGGACAGGGACTGGGACACCCAAGGATCCAAACCTTCCTCCGTGTTCTGCGGCCGTCCCAGAGTGGAGCAAGAGCAGCAAGAGCAGGCGGTGCCGATTGTTAGAGGTTCATTAAGCTAAAGAGGAGTCATTAAGGTGTCCCGGGGTGTCTGTGGCACAAAGTGTCTGTCTGAAGCCTCTGGCAGTGAGCTCAACACTTCCAGCTGTTTACCCTGTGGGGAAAGAGGACTGCTAGGACAGGAGGAAAGAGCATCCCTGGCACAGGGAGTGCCAGCTCATGGCTTGCTCAGGTACCAGCACATCGTTCCTAAAATATTCCCAACATCTCCACGAGTCTGTTAAGGGTGTCCTCTGCTGCCAGGCCTTTGTGTTCCATGGGGTTTTCCATACCCTGCACCCTTTCCCTTCAAATCTAAGTTCAGAGCCTCTTGCCAGTTGTAGGGCACTGATTTAGAGTTGAGTAAAAGCTGGGATTTTACAGCCCTGCTTTTGTTCTCACAAAAAGTTTTTGTTCTGTCTCTTTCCCTGTGCCTTCAGTGATCTCTCTCTGAAAATACACCTCATTTCTCAGCTCTTGGCACCTGTGGGAAATTCTCGTCTGCACCTGAGATTCAGCTGCTTCCCCTGCAGGAACACACCTGGTGCTCCTCAGCTCCCACCCCATGGATTTGCCAGGGATTTATCCTACAATGCAAGGAGGAAACAGCTCTGGAACCCTCCCTGTGTGGGCTGAAGGCTTCAAGAGGAAGCAGCCAGGTAGGTGTGAGAAATAAATACATCTGAGGGAGCTGGAATATGTGTGCAGGGGAAAAAAAACTTTTAAAGGGTTAAATGCATTAAGTAAATGATCTGCAGCAAATTAATTGTGCTGTTTTCCTGCCTTGATGGGCTCCTTGATGGGATTTGTGCTCAAAGAGCATCCTGGGCTGTCCCTCACAAAGTGGGGACAGCATTGCTGTCCCTTCCCCGGGAGCTTCCCCCAGATCCCAAGCACCCCCCAAAAAATGAATTATAAACCATAAATCCCAGCAATGGGAAGGCCCTGCCCCTCCAGGGACCTGCTGCAAACCCTGCCCATGGCCCTGGGATTGTGCTGATGGCCAGCTTGGGGACAGTTGTCCCTGCCAGCCCAAGGGACTCTGGAATGACAGCTGGGCTCAGCTCTGGGCACCAGGGGAGCTCTGGGGCTCTGCAGGACCAGGAGCTCCAGTTTATTCTGGGAATTTGGCAAATCCCAGGCAGAAGGGGGACTCCAAGGGGATGCACTGTTCCCACTTCCACTCCCTGCAGAGCTGCCCCAACACCGACCTGGACATTTACCAGGCAAGCAAAGCCCAGAAATGGCTGGGCTTTGGTTTCCCCAGCTGGAATGAAATCCAGACCCCATTTCCCCCCAGCCTGAGGTCCTGCTCAGTCCTCACCCCTGAGACCAGCCCTGAGCTCTCAGGGACAGGAACTGTGAGGGTTTGGATCACATTGGTCATAAATAAAATTATGAAGAGAGGCTAAAGGCAGGCTGGCCCAGCCACAGCTGAACCCTGCTGGCTGAGGGATTTGTGGCTGCACTCCTGCATTTCCCACCTTCCCAAGCCCACCAGGCTGTGCAGCTGCCTTTGCTCTCTGTTCAATAATCCCTTCCCACTTCACAGCTCCTTTCTTTATTAATTGCTTCCCTTTTGGACTGGCAGGAGGGGGTTCCTGCTGTCCTGACAGTCCCTGGACAAGCAGGGGAGGTTCTGCAGCTTCCCTTTGTGCAGGGAGGGACCTGAGTTGCCAGCTCTGGGCTTTTGCCACTCAATCCATTCCCCCTCTGCTCAGAAAAGGAAGGACAACAGGCAGAGATGAGATTTTGCTGCAGAAATTGGGATGGGTGGGGGGAGTTTTGGTGTGGGGTACCTCAGGTCTCACTGGGTGCAGAAGTTTAGACATGAGCTACACAAAAAGGTGCTAAAGCCCAACTCTGGCTGTATTCACAAATCCCTTTGTAATTTTTGTATTATAAATGCAAAATAGTTACTGACAGACCCCTGAGAATGCAAGGGCAGAAGAAGAAATCCAGGTATCAAATTCACTGAGTTCTGAGCTGTTCACTTTTTTTGCTTTCCTCATTCTCCATAATTTCCACTCTCAGATATTTTCCCCATTCCTGATCTGGAGCAAGTCTTCAACTCCTCGTGAGGTAAAACAAAGAAGAAAAAAGCAGAAAAGAGCAGATTGCAATTGATGTCCAACTCTCTTTGCTGCTTTTATCAGGGGACCGATCTCCCCACTGATATTGACAATTTTGGGAGTGAACATTCACTGCCTGTGTCTCCATTTTCTCCTTTTCCAGTTGCTGAAGCCCAACTCTAAATGAAACAATTCCAAACACTTTTCTTCCTTCATCTACAACCAGAAACTCCCCCAGGAACAGCCACCATCCCACCTGGAACAGATCTCCAAGGAAAAGGCACGTAGGTGAGGATGATGGCTCCCACTGTATCAAAAACCTTTTGTTATTTGCAGGAGGACCCAGAGGAAAACAAGATGAAATTATGAAAAACTGTGAAGATTTGCATTTGGCTTGAGCAGAATCCTGTTCTCAATAATGTGTTTTTTTACCATTTTTCTCCTCAACCACCTAAAATAGTGGAAGGTAGAAGAGGTTTTGAGGTAAAAGTTGCCTGGAACCACATTTTAAATGGAACCGAGCTTCCAAACTGAATGAAGGATTGAAATCTTTCTAAGCTTTGACAATTGTGTTGCTCCACAATTTATCTTTCCCTGCATTTTCCTTTCTCTCCCAAAGTGATTTTCCTCTGGAATATTTGCAGCACCACTGCTGGAACTTCACCCTCCAGATCGTGTCCATGCCTCAGAGCTCTGCTGCTTCCAGAGGGAATAACAAGAGCAGGAACAAATAATTGATCTGCAGTGGGATTGTGGTGAACAATCACTTGGCAGAGGTTATTTTAATGAACACATCCCTGAAATCAGCCCTGCACCATCTGCTCAGTTCCAGAATTATAAATTCTGAATTAGAAAACAACGGAATTCATGAACCACTCTGGCAGTGAGGGGAGGAGAGCAGCTTCAGATGATTTTTGTGCTTTATCCCAGCCTGTGCTCGCTCTGCTCCGTTCCTGTGTCAGGAATGGGTGGAAAAGGTTTGTTTTTTTTTTAATTTCTGTGTTTTATGGCAGCCACAAAGCCCCAGGAACCAAGGCCTGGAGGTGCAGGATGGGTCTGGGTGGCACCAGGAATGATCCCACAGATGGAGCTGCAGTGGGCCAGGAACAACATCTGAGTCTGTTCTCCAGGACATGAGGAAGGTCCCCTCCTCCTGTCTGCTGGAAAGGGACTTCTGATATTTTTGGAAAACTGGGAGATGATGGGAAACAGAGAACTGAGAAAAGTGTGACACAAAATCCAAGAATCTCTGGAATTCCCTATTTTAATCTGTGATATTTTTCCACTTTGAAAGAGCAAAACCCTCAAATCTGAACTCCACCAAATGTCAGAATGAACTGGGAACAAAATGCTTTGCTCCATTTGCATCTTCTGCTGAAAAAATTAATCCACAGAGGCCAAATTAAATGGAATTTCACAAAACATTTGCTTTTAACGCAGCTGCATATGAAACTTCCACAAATGAGAGCAGAATTATCCCTCTCTCAGCATTCCCAGGTTCACAGACTCCAGAAAATTAAAAACTTCCCAGTTACTCTGTAACCTCTGGGTTGAATTTGTCCTGCTCCCATCCCTGCAGTGAGTTCTGCACCTGGCCATCAGCATAAAATCATTAGAGCAGGGTAAGAATAAACTGAATTATCTCATTGCAGCCCAACGTGAAAACCCAGATCTTGGGAAAACGTTGGGATTGCTGAATTATTTACATGGCTCTGACAGCAATGTTGATTTTAGAGTCCTTTGTAGTCAAATCTAGACACAAATCTCTCTCTGTCTCATGACAAGTGTTTATTTTCCCACTCCTGAGCAGTTAAGCTGAATCTCTTAATTATCTTTAAATCAAATAATGCTGTTCCGACCTTGGGAGCTGAACTCAGGCCTCGTCATTCTTTGCTATATATCAGGCAGAGGTTTTATAAAACATCTGTCTCCAGCCCACATCACCCAGCTTCCAGTGCGCTTGGTAGGATTTCTGAAGAAATCCAGATTTAAAATTAGCAGTTCTCAAGTAAGTAAATACTTATTTCTCTTGAATAAGAGGAACATTAAAAAAAAAAAAATAAAAAGGAGATTTTTTTTTTTTTTTGTCTCTGACAAGTCCGGAAACAAAGAGAGCATTTCCCCATATGTTTGTGTCTCCTTTTTTCCCCCATTGTTCCATCATCTCTCTTTTTTCTGGCAAACCAAGATTAAACCCCCTCCAGTCCCTTTGTTTTTGTCTTTGCAGGAGCTGTGGATCCTTTTTGAGGAGGATGTTTAGAAGTGCAGGCAAATAATAACCTGAAATAGGATCTTGAAATGAAATGTCCAAACCCTTCAGCATCTGGTTTCTTTTTGCTTTTCTCCTGTTGAATTTCACCCAAATTTTGTTCCCTGGGACTGCAGGTGCTCATTTCCATCTTCCTTTTTTATCTTTTTTATTGCCAGGCTCTATTAATGAATTTCTCTGTGGTCCTTCCCAATCCCCCTCACCACAATTGCTGAATTTGATCGTTTTTCCCTTTTCCCACTCTCCTTCTGCTTTCAGCTGCTCCACCTAGTTAATGTTTATAATTTTCCCTGTTTTCCACTGCAGGATGTTTTGCTCAGCTTCAGCTGAAAACCTTGGAATTTGGGTATGATGGAGAGGAGTTGGTGATGGAAACCCAGGGATCCACACAGCAGCCACGAGGTGGGGATGGCCCAGAGCTGCTGAATTTCTGCTTTAGATTTGTGCCATTTCCACGTCGCAGAATTTGATGTTTCCACAACAGAAGCAGCAATTTGGGCACCAAAGGACAGAAATGAAGCAAATTTCAGCATCAACGAGGGGCTCCTTGTTTGCAGTGAGTGAAATGCATTTGCTAATTATAAACCAGAGCAAACAAGTCAATAAATGAGAGAGGCCATGCAGGGGATGTGGGGAAGAGGAGCCCTTTCCCCTTTTTCTCCCATTAACTCCCCATTTCCATTTCTCCCTCGTTAATGTTAAGCTTGGCACTCCATTACAGGCACTAATTAGCTCCAGATTTTGGCCTCCAGTTCGTTTTTGCACCATAATTAATGCAACAGCCCTAAGAGCCCCAAATTTGATAATGAGGAGAGCACTTGGAAGTGCTCAGGCACAGAGCAGCCCATTAAGAGCAGCTCCCAGCCACCCCCACATGGGAGGGCTCACAGTGGGCTGCTGGCTTTAAGTGTTTCAATTAATGAAACACAAGCAGCATCAATTAATAATATTCAAATGGAAGATAATTTTTTTTTTTAATGGTGGTTTCATCACTGGCATAATTAAATCTTTTATCAGCTGGGGAAAAAAAAACCCCAACATTTGTTAAAGCTGTGGAGTGAAACAGTGGCAAAAGCTGGAGCTGTTCAGTGGAGTTTGTCAGGTTTCAAATGTGCCACAGGGGGAGAATCTCAGAATCTCAGGGTGGAAAAGCCCTCCCAGCCCATCCAACCCCAGCTGTGCCCTGTCCCCACCTTGTCCCCAGCCCAGAGCTCTGAGTGCCACCTCCAGGGATGGGGATCCAAACCTCCTTTTCAGTATTTACCAACCCTCTCCCTCTGGGAATGGGTGGTTTTTCCCCACTGAAATACCCAGTGGAAAATGGAATTACAGCTCGTTGAAATCCGGCAAAAAAACTCCCCCCTCCTTCCCTACTTTGTGTGTGAACAGCAGAGCTTTTTTTTTAGGTGTCAAAACCAGATTTTTCTGCCCAGCATCACGTGTTTGGTAACAAAAGGCTGGCATGTGCACATTGTTCCTGTCACTCCTTTGTCACTCAGGAGCAAATGCCACCAACTCCCTCAGAGCAGCTGGGAATCCCTCCCACCCTCCGGGCTGAGGAGAGAGTTCTGCTCCCCAGGGAATGGCTTCCTGCTTTTTGTCCTGCCAAATCCACAGTTTTGTGTCCTGGGAGCTTCTGTGCAGTCCCAAGGTGGTGCTGGGAAGCTGTGCTTACTTTAAAGTATTTAATTTAAGGGCTGAGAATTATATTTTCTTGTAATGGAGTAATGACATAAAAATTAAATAACGAAATACCAGTTAAATAATAGTCAATTTAAAACCTGTTACATTTTATAAGGAAAAAAAATTAAAATTAATAATAAATAACCTCGTGATGCCTTTAATATCTCAAATAGGACTTGTTGTAGGTTAAGCTCATTAAATCTTATTTATCAATCTTACACACAATTTTAATTTAAGTTTATTTGGCTGCCTTTCCTCAGGTCTCCATCCTATTGAGAGAGCAAACACCAGGTTCTACTGTGTTGTGTTCAGTGTGAGTTTCTTCTCCCCTTTCCTTCCAGGTTTTCCAATTAATAATTCGATGATGTGATTAAAGTAGCACATTCCTGGCTTTGGACTTTCTCCCTTACAACCCACGGGGTGTGAATTTGTACAGCTTCATCCGTGGGATTGTGAACAATATTAATTAATTGTGAGCTGTGCTCCCCGCTCCTCATCCCTTGTGAGCCTTTTATCAGGATTAAATGTCACACCACAGATGGGGACATTGGCAGCGGGTGCTGAATTTGGATAAAATCTCCACATTCTCCCTCCACAGCCTTGGTTTTGAGTGCAGGCTGGGATTACAGGCTCCCTGTATTCACAATTCATTCCCTGCCTCCTTCCTGGGCAGTTTCTCCTGGTTTCAGGCTGTGCAGGTTCCCAGCCAAGGAGCACAGCTTGCCCGTGGCTGTGTTCCTTCCCCTGTTCTCAGGAAGGATGATGCTCCCCTGGCTCATCCCCTTCCCTGCCAAGAGCTCTCCCAGCAGGGTCAGATCCTCTGCAGGAGGGGGACAGGAGCTGCTGCTTCATCTTGCTGTGATTCAGAGGCTGCTGAGCCCCCAGTTCCTGTCACCCTGTCCCCAAACCTCCTGTGCTGCTGCTCTTACCCCACCTCAGCCTCTCCAGGGGCTGTTCCTGGGATTTTGTTCAAATTAAACCCCTGAGGATCTGTGCAGGTGGTGCCAGAAACCTGCTCCCTCTGGGATTTCAGGGACCCTCTGAACCTCTCTGGAACAAAAACCTGAGGAAAACTTTTTTTTTTTTTTCCCCTGAGCATCCTAAAGAGCAGAGCCTCAAATGTCCTGAAGGTGACCAAAAGAAAAATGTCAAGCTCAAAATCTGAATGTGCCCTGTCCAGGGCAGGAAGGGGTAAAAATCTGAATATAAGGCATAGCTTATTTTGTGGGGAGGATGAGGGGAACCCAAAAAACAAGGGACCATAATCAAGCAGAATTTATTTATTCTCTGATGGGTTTGGGGTTTTCTTTTACTCAGAGTAAAACCAGCTCTCAGCAACTCCTCTGGAGATCATTCCTTAGAGAAATTCCCTGCAGACTGGGACATGACATGAAGAGTTCCACTGATCAATGAATTGATTTTGAGCACAGGAGGAGGGAACCAAGGCCATCAAAACTCCTCTGAGTTTGTAAACCCTTTATCTCCCTATCCCTGCTGTTTACACGAGGTTATTTCTGGTATTTTGTGCTTTCTTCTGGTCCTTCTGCAGATCTGTCTTTCAGGGCCACCTGTGAGACCCCACCTGTCCATTTCTTGATATATTGCCATCAAATTTGCTGTGCAGAGCAAAAAAAATAAGTTCAAACTTCTGAAGGTTTTGCCATCCCTTGGTTGCCCCTGGGCCTGTCTATTTTCTGCTCCAGAGGAGATGACACAGTCCATAAATCTCTGCCCTAGTCCCTGCTTTGGTAAATAAAATCTGCTCAGATTTATGTCTGCTCCTTCCTGAGGAAAAGCAAAGCAGTGATACATGTGGCAAATGGAACAGAAAATTGCTTTTCACCCATCAAGTTTCCAGTGTAACTAAAGTTTGGGCTCTCCTACAGCAATAACTGATCTCACAAAATAAACCCAATTTTGCAGCACAATTCTTTGTGTTACCTTGTGGCAACCAAAGATGTGCTTTGCCCAGTAATTTAGCATATGTGTTTGGCCAGGAGAATGTGTCTGCTCCCTGTGTCTGGCCAGGAGAATGGGGCTGCTCCAGGGCTAAACCCAACCCCTTGGAATCAACTTGGCTCCTGAAAAACAATTTATGAACCCAGCATCCCAGCCCTTTGCTGAGCCAGTTCTGAATTGCTCCCTTTCATCCTCTCCAGCTGTAATTCATGCTGCTTAATTAATCTTAATTAAATGTTGTGGGCATCTCTGGAGCTCAGTTCTCTCTTTATTTAATTACGCTAACACACCATATAATGGTCTCTGTTTGATGGGATGTTTTGCACAAGAGTTTAATCCAGAAGCTGAAAGAATTAATTAGTTCTTAGAATGTCTCCAGAGGGTTGGCCAAGTAAACTGTGAGTTTGTCACAAATGCCTGGACTCTGCAGCGACCAGAATTCATCCCTGACACTGCACACCTTGAGCCACAAACACGTTTCCCCTTGCTGGGGCTCTCAGATCCCTGTGGGATCTTCTGGAGCAGGAATCACTCATAGGAGACAGGGAGATCTGGGATTTGTCAACATTTTACAGCTGGTTCCTGTTCCAAAAGCTTTTCCCCCTGTGCCCTGGCCACTCTCTGCACACCCACAGCTTGGGCCAGCCCCAGAAGGGATCAGCTGCCCATGGAATGGGAATTCCAGAAGGGAATGATCCCCCTCTTTGCCAGGGCTTTGGTGGGAACAGGGCATTTTCTTCCCCAGCACCTCCTGCGACCTTGGCACATCCACACTGATTTCTTTGCCCAGCAAGGCCTGGAGCTGCTGGGCCTCCTCCTCTTTGCCAAGAAGAACCTGGGATGGCAAAACACAGAAAACTGCAGGGAAACTCCTGGAGCAAGGACAAAGGGCAGCCAAGGCAGGGACAGTTCTGTGACCCCAGAGCTCCTGATGCTCCTGTTCTGCTTGACAGCTCCACTTGGGATGATTTTGTCACAGGATCTTCTCTCTAGCTGTGATTCCTTCAGGAACAGAACTGTAGGGCAGCACAGGAGTTCCACAACAACCATCCAAGGGTGGCCTGCTTGGGATGAGCACCTTGTCCCCACTCACCCAAACTCACTGCAGAAGTCTGATGCTCCTGTTCTGCTTGACAGCTCCACTTGGGATGATTTTGTCACAGGATCTTCTCTCTAGCTGTGATTCCTTCAGGAACAGAACTGCAGAGCAGCACAGGAGTTCCACAGGAGTTCCACAACAACCATCCAAGGGTGGCCTGCTTGGGATGAGCACCTTGTCCCCACTCACCCAAACTCACTGTAGAAGTACAATCCTTCCCAAAGACAGACAAGCAGAGCCTGACTGGTTTGCTCCCAACATTTCCATGAACTTTCTGCTTCTTCTTGGCCCAAGCAGGGAGCTCTGGATCCATCAGCCATCTCTGCAGGGATTTGTGGGTCAGGAGAGGGTGGTGATTGTTGGAGACTCAGGTTCTGAGGGCCAACTTCCATCCATCCATCCTTCAGGAACCGGCTCCATCCCAACGGAGGGGAATTCCAGGTGGGCCAGGCCCTCCCGAGCAGGCAGCTGGCAGTCCAGTGCTTATGGCAGAACCATTCCAAGAGCTATGACAATGACACTGTTGATAGCTCTGGAAATGGCGCTGCCATCGGCACCACGCGAGGCTCCGTCCCCGCTGCTCCTCCTCGTGCTCCTGTGGCCTTGGGGGGGGGAAGGAACGAGGATGGAGGAGCAGCTCTGGCTCAAATCCCTGAAATCTTTAGGAAAAGGTCCCAGGGAGGGTGTCTGAGAAGCCTCCAGAGGTGCTGGCTGCAGTGTGCTGCTGCTGGAGCGTGCCCTTGGGATACAGAGCACACTCACACTCACACACAGTGCCTGTTTCCCCTTTTACCCTGGGTTTAACTGGAAACAAAGGGAAAGCCTCCCTCTCTTTCCTCATTCTCTCATTCCCCCTTTGCAGTTTTCTCTCCTTCCCTTTGGATCCAAGCCAGAGCTGCTGCCCAGCCCTGGAGTTCCTGGTGCTGAGAAAAGCACGTGGAACTGGCAGGGCACCCGCTGCACCTGCCCAGCAAAGTGCCACAAATCCAGCTCTCACTTCATCCTGGAGCATGCTGCTGGTGAAGCACTGATCATTCTTACTGTCCTTCCAGCAGGAAGCCTGTTCCAGGGTGGGTATTTCCATTGCTTCTGTTCCTCAAAACTGAAGGATTTATGCTTTGGAAAGCTGGGCAGCTCCTGGTTTCTGCTGCTGAAACCTCTTTCCAAGACATCTCTTGTACCACTACAGCCAGAACTCCCAGCAGGGATCATCCTTACCACACCAAGCATTGTTGATGTAGGAAAAAAGACAAAAAGGAGTTTTTCCTTCTCCTTCCAGGCACATCCTGCAGTAGCAGGGATCATTACCACACCAAGGGGTTGTTGATGTAGGAAAAAAGACAAAAAGGAGTTTTTCCTTCTCCTTCCAGGCACATCCTGCAGCCTCCAAGGATGATTGTGGGGAAAGGTTTGAGTTACAAGGTGAAAACACTTTTTCTGATGCCTGAGGTGTTTCAGTCAGCAGTGCTCCTACAACAGGCACTGACAACTCCTCTCTCAGAGCTTCTAAGCCTCAAAAAAACCCCCAGCACGATCCCCAATAACTTTTCTGCAGCCTCACCGAGGATCTCATCAATAACAGCTGTGACAAAAACAACTGGGGACATAAACAAGGACAAAGAGAGGAGCAGAAGAAGAGAAAACAGTCTTCACACCCCAGTTCTGTCTCCAGACCAGGGAAAAATGGCCCAGAGCATGGAGGGGGCTGCCCAGGGCACCTTTTTCCAGTGCATTTTGACTTTTTTGTCCTTGCTCCTTATTGCTTCCTGAATCTGAATATTTTGCTGCTGTCCTGACCTTGAGGGAGGTATTTGTCACTTTGACCAGGGAAGTGTAAAATCCTACCAGACCACATGTTTTGTAACTACTTTGCATAGATATGAGGGAAAAATCAAGATTTTCCTCTCTGTGCCCAGCACAACCAGGGGAGAGGTGTTATGTCCAAGGGTCACAGGGTTTGGCAGCAGCTCAGCTTGGATTGTTCCAGGCAGAGGTAACACTTCCCCAGGAGAGCAGAGAGAGCAGCACACCCAGCAGCCCACACCTGCAGCCTCTCTCCAGTGCAGCTTTTTGGGAAAATTGCAGCCAAGATGGATCACAACAAAGGGGTGGACAAAGGGATGCTTCCAGAGGGGTGAGAGCAGACAGAAACACTCACAGAGGACATTTCACAGACACCTGACACAAAGGATTGAGGGAATAACAGCTGGGTACAGCTGCAATGGAGACCTTTGAGTGCTCAGTGAAGCCTGAGATCCCAAAATGTGAGGAATCCCGAAGTGTCCCAGCCAGGCTGGACAGGGCTTGGAGAGTGGAAGGTGTCCGTGGCAGGGGGTGGAAGAGGTGAGCTCTAAGGTCCCTTCCAACCCAAACCATTCCATGATTCTCTGTTCCTGCAGGCCTGGGAGGGATGGTGGCAGCTCTCCCTCAGTGCTGGCTGTTCTGCAGAGCAGCTCCAGGGAGCAGATTGCAGCCTGAGCTCAGCTCTGCCACCCTGCGTGCCCAGCCCTCCCAGGGAACCTCCCTGGGGAAAATTCCAGATGGAGGGAACAGAAACAGCCCTGAACTCTGCTGGTGCAAAATCTGCTGCCTCGCTGAAATCTGTGTGCCTGATGAGGAATAACCAAAAGCATTGAAGGGAAAAAGCAGAGGGAAGCCCCTGCCTGCCCCAAATCTGTTGGGATAGTTGCAGGTTCAGTGGGAGCTGTGCAGTGCGCCCAGGATTTGGGCTGCAGGTGAAGGGATGGGTGCCTGGGGATGCTGCAGCTGCTGTGGGGTGTGGCACTGAAGGGAGAGAGGCATTCCCTGTGTCCTGCCAGCCAGGTCCCACACAGGGAGGCTGTCACTGTGAGCACCAGCACTTTCTCAGTCCTGCCATGAGCCCTGCTCCTTTCCCTGCCCTCTTACAAAGCCATTTTGAGGAGGAAGCCAATTCCACGCTTCTTCCGCTCTTCTGGAGCTGCATCTGTGGAAGTGCCTGGCCCTGGAGCATTCCCAAGGTGGCAGGAACCCAGCTGAGGGAAGGGGAAGTCTCTGAGCTGTCAGGTTTAACCAATTTAAACCAGGTCCAACCTGGCCTTGGACACTGCCAGGGATCCAGGACCTCCCCACCCTCACAAAGAAGAATTTTTCCTAATATCCAAACCCATTCTCTGTACCCTGCTTCTGTCTGTGTGCTGCCCACTGAGGAGATCCTGCAGTGCTGTAGCCTGGTCCTTGGAGTGAGAACAACCATCCCAAAGGGGAAAATCCCTCTTATCCACATTACCCTGCAGCAGGAGCCCACTCCCAATGCCCTGCCAGACATCCCCATTTCCCTGGGGCTGCTGCCTCCACCCCACAGGTGTTAAGCCATAAATCAAGGAGGGTTTACAGTGGGTTGCAATAAACAGTGAACAGACAGAGCTGCAGTAATAAAAGAAAGGACTTACAGAGCATGGTCATGGCTAGACAGGAGCTGGTCTGCTGCAGAAGAGCAGGAGGAGCTTGGAGACAGAGGAACAGCCACTTTTAGTGCAGGAAGGAGCAAAGACAGACACAGTGAGGGAGTTAAAGGGAAAAAGGAAAAAACACAGCGCTGGTTAATCAGGAAACAGCCCCACATCAAACACTGAGCAGTCAATGGCATCAGTCAGAGCTACATCCCCAAACCTCCCACTGAAAGGAGCCTGACTTCAGTGTTAGAACCATCTGAGCCATCAGCTGGAGGCCTTTTCTCCATAAACCATTCTGGGAATCATTGTGCTTTTCAAGAAAATTTCCCCATAGGATTTTAGGCAGGAATTCTCTGCTGAGCCTGTTTTCCAAAACCTCTTCAGCATTGCTCTGGAAGGGATTTGGGAGCTGGGTCCTGCCTTCCTCCCAACCATTCCATGAGCACCAGCCACCCCTGTGCTCTGAGGATCCTCTCTGGAGGAAGCCACATCTGGCTTTAAACCCAAGTCCAGGGAATTGTGACTTGGCCACTTCATCTGTCCCCATGATTTTAGCAGCCATGCTCACTGCTAAAAAACCTGATTTATGGAGGCAGTGCAGAGCTGCTGGAGCTCCCTGGCTGGTGGTCCTGGAGTCTTTTGGCAGCTCCAATGTGCTGGAATGCTGGGTTGGGGTTTTAGGTACAGATGGGAGAGCAATAGCTGAGCTCCCTGACTCAGTCTGCAGTGCAGGAGGACAGCAGTCACCACTTCATCTTTAGCAAAGCTGGATCGATGCCTGCCTGCAGGATGAGCTTCAAAATCCCCCTCTGTGGGCTGCTGGTCTTTCACCAATCCCCTGAAGTGGAACAGGGAATTCCAGGGGTTCCTAAAACAGCTGTAACCCCACTCTCATCCTGCACTTTTCTCCTGAGCCAACAAGAGCCTGAAACTGTGCACGTGGAAAAGAAAATTCTCCTATAAAACAGCAGTCCTGGATTGGAAGAAATCAAATTTCAGGCATCTACAATTCCTCAGAGTTAAACAGCTTTCTTTATGTCATGAGAGGATAATGTAGAACTGTCCCTTAGTGTAGCTGAGTGTGAAACAGGAGCCTGGAAGCTCTGTGTGTGCTGGGCCTGCAAACAGGAGAGCCCCTGAGGGAGGAGAGGAGGGCAGGGAGCTCCAGGAGAACCCAGCAGCCTGTGTGCCCAGCTATTAATTATGGGACAAGAAGAACTCCAAGGTGAGCAGACACAGTTTTACAGCCAAATCTTGCCAGGCAAACACATGTGAAGCCAAGCAAGGGAGAAAGAGGGTTTTAAGGAAATTAATTTAGCTTGCAGCTTATTTTAAAGGATTTTATGGGCTTGTTTTAAAATTTATCAAGGACAAAGATCCTTTCATAAACAGAGGAATTAGTTTGTCACTGCAGTGCATCATTCATTTCCCTGAGTTCTGTGAGCTGGTGTTTTATGGGGCTCTGTCACAGAACAGAACCATGGAATATCCTGAGTTCCCACAGGATCACCCAGCCCAGCTCCTGACCCTGCACAGCCCTAAAATCCCAATCTGACTGTCCAAACCCTCCTGGAGCTCTGGCAGCTTTGAGCTGTGCCCATCCCTGGGGAATCTGTGCAGTGCCCAGCACTCTCTGGGGGAAGAACCTTCCCCAAAATCCACCCTGACCCTGCCTGGCCCATTCCCAGCCCTTCCCTGGGTGCTGTCCCTGTCCCAGGAGCAGAGCTCAGTGCCTGCTTTTCCTCCCTCCTGCAGAGGCTGAACAGGGCTGTGCCCAAGGAGGATTTCCAGGGATGCCCAGCAGCTGCATCCCTGCCTGGGAGGTGGATGGGACACTCCTGCAGGATAAAACATCCCCCCTTGAGCTCTTTGAAGCTCTCCTGGCAGCACTCGTGGCAGTGTCACTCGTAATTGCTTCCCTGCCTGCGGAGCAGCTGCTTTGTGCAGTTCTTGTCTCAAAAGCTGGATCCGAGTGTTATGAAGTGCTTTCAGTGCTAATAAACACCAACTCTGGTGCTGTAAAAGCCTGTCACAAAAGCAGCACAAGGCATGAATCTCCCTGAATGCATTAATGTGCCTTTAATATATCAGTGGAAACTGGGACTGCTCCTGTGCACTGACAGATCAATCTGTGATAAAGTTACTCATAGATAACATTAATGTGAGACATGAGCAGTTTCTTGATTTTTTTTCTTGAGTTTGCCTGTTTGGCTCTGCTCTGTTTCATGTAGCTTTGCAAAGGGATAAATCCATATTTTTTCCTTCAATTCTTAAATAAATCTCCACAATATATTGCTCAGCATTGCACTTAAACTGTTGTTTATGTGTTTTTCCAGAAGTGGCTTCACTTCAGTGGTGGAAAAAGCACTGCCAGGACTCAGAGCTTGGAAAACACGGAGGTTAAAGGAATTGTTAGACTTCATTTTGAGAGAAAAGGATTTCAGAGCAGGAAAAGGCTCCTGTGTGGATGTCACATCGTTTGGGCCATGCCATCATATCAGGGCAAAGTACAAAAAAAAATGGAAGGGGCTGCCCAGGGGGGTTTGGAGTGCCCAGCCCTGGAGGGGACCTCCAAGGAATTCCTGGAGGTGGCACTCAGTGCTGTGGGCTGGGGACAAGCTGGGGATGGGGCACAGCTGGGACTCGATCCTGGAGGGCTCTTCCAGCCTCAGGGATTCCACGATAACACAAACACTTCAGAGATAAAGCAAAAAGCTCTTTAGTGCCACAAGCTCTGCCGTTCCTGAAGCGCTTTGATGGCTCAGCGGAACGACACAAATTAACAGCCTCATTAACAACCCTTCTGCCAGAGCTGCAGGAACATCTCTGAAGGGCTGTCAGTGACAGTGGCAGACACAATCCACACTCAGGGACGTGACTGACTTTGAAACCAGTGCCAGGGAAGGCTGAATGAAGCAAGGTGGGAATTCTGAGGGAAACAGCAGCACAGGGAGGGAGGAATTCCAAATGAACCACGCAATGCTCCTGTTCCCAGCCCAGGACTGCCAGAGCAAGGGAAGGTCACACAGCCAAGCCTATCCCAGTGCAAAACTCATTCCAGACCTGGGCCTGGAACGTGGCTGTGCCTTCCAATCCAATTTAAGGGCAGCCCAGCAGAAGGCCTGGCTGGGAGTCCCTGGGGAGTTCCCAAAGTGCCTCCTAAATCTGGTTACCTGCATTTCAAAATGCTCTTTCCTGGCTGCCTGGAATGGGCTGTCACAGCCCCAGAACAGAAAGATGAATGCAGAAGCGAGGACTGGAAATCATCAGCTCATGCAGGAACAGCCTCAATCAGCTGGATTTCATAGGGATGGAATATTGGCAGGGCAGGATGCCATTCCCACGCTCCCACAGCAAAAGTGCAGCTTCACTGGTGGCAAACCCAAAGCAAGGCTGGCTCTGGATCAATTCCCAGGCTGGGTCACCATTCAGGATGCACTGAGCAGCACATGGTGGCAAGGATCGCCTCTGCTATGCCAAATAAATCAAACCAAACCCTCAAATGCCAATTTCCTGGTTTGAAATGGAAAGTTGAAGCTCAGAGCTGCCCAAGGGCTGGGCTCACAGGTGGGTGAGCCTCACAGGCAATGGGAAGGATCTCAAAAATGGCAAATTTTCTCAAATGCCAATTTCCTGGTTTGCAATGGAAAGTTGAAGGTGGAAAGACGCACAGAGCTGCCCAAGGGCTGGGCTCACAGGTGGGTGAGCCCCACAGGCAATGGGAACGATCTCAAAAATGGCAAATTTTTAAAAAACAGTCACATCACAACAGGTGTGCTGAATGTCCTCAACACCTTCTTGGAAATACCAAACTTCTGGCCAAAATATCTTGGGAATATCAAGGTTTTCTCTCCCACAGACATTCCAAAAGCCTTAAAAGCAATTTTAACACAGCAACAGGGAAGCTTTTCCACATTGTGACTTTTTAATGGGGTAGTGCATACAATGCTTAAATGAATTCTCCTCTAGCGATCAGAAAGGAAGAGAATTATTGAAAAGAACAGCAAAGAAGTGAACCTAAAATTAAAATGCACTTACACAATTAGCTCTGAGTTGTAGATACTGCTGCCACGAGGAAGAACAGAACATGACAATAATTGCTGAGGTTTCCATAGAATTTCTAACCCTAAGGCATGTGGAGCTCTTTGCACATGCTGATTTGCATTGTCTGAAAACACTTCGCTAATAAACCAAATTAATCTCTCGAGAGGAGAGAACCAGCCCAACACATTCAAAGGTTAGTTGAAACAGAAGGAGAGTAGGTGGAGAGCAAGGTTCTATCCATAATAGTCTATTCAGGCACCAAAATTAGTTTTAAATCCTGTTTTGGACCTCTGGAATGAGTGGAGAGCCTGACAAAGGACTGGGAGTTGGATCCAATAGGTGCTGCATTATGAGGGATGGCTGTTTTATCTGAAGGCAGTTGTTGAAGTTGCACTCCATTATTTAAGTGGGAAGTTTCCACCAGGCCTGGGCTGTGCCAGGAGGAGCTGTCAGGCACTTCACCTGCAGGATTTTGGGGCTGGGGGCTCTGTCTGGTCATGGATCCCTAATTCCAGCTGCACGACACAGCTGCCCTCACTGCCCAAAGCACAAATCACACAATTAGAGGCAGACAAAGATGAGTGACATCTCAGTCATCTCGACTCTGTCTGGCCATGGATCCCTAATTCCAGCTGCAAGGCAGACCCTGCCCCAGCACGACACAGCTGCCCTCACTGCCCAAAGCACGAATCACACAATTAGAGGCAGACAAAGATGAGTGACATCTCAGTCATCTCGAAGCTCCAGGTGCCCTGCAGAGCCTCAGCTTCCCCACCAGACACAAAGTGATCCCAAATCTTGTATGGGGCCAAATAACAAAAAGGGGTTTAGCTGCACTGTAATCTCTTTTTCCAACATCCAGGCATATTGAAAGGGATTATCTTTCAAAAACTGAAGGAAGCTGTGCTATTGCAAATCTCTAATCCCCTCTCTCCTTTGTAGGAAATAAGATAAATATCTTGATTTCACTCAGTACAATTACAAAAAGCTTTTATCTTATCAGAAGCTCTCTGTTCCCTCCAGGGAGGCGTTTTTGGAGCTGGGACTGGCTTCAGCAGTTCCTGCTCTTTGGGGAGCAGGGTTTGGGGGAAGGGGGCTCCTCTGACACAGGGTGGTAACTTGGGCTTTGTGGAACACCCACATTCCTGCACCTGAGGGTTCCTCTGCTCCTGGACCCTGCAGCAGATCCCAAATCTCCCCTGACTCAGCCCAAATGTGTCTGAGTGACCTCAGATGGTCCCAGCTCCCTGTGCCCTGAGAGCCCCAGTCCCAGGGAATGGCACAGAAAGGCTGGCACTGATGCCAAGCTGGAAAACCACGCCAGGGAAGTTGGAACACAAGTTTGGTTGTAAATATTGGCAAAGCTTCATTAAAAAATTAAGAGTGCTCCCTCAAGAAATGACAAAACTCTTTTTTTAGTTGTTACTGAGTCTAATCATCCCTCGTATTTTTAGAGAATTCCTTTCCAGGTTGGCAGCTAATGAAATTTAGGTGAAAATCAAATTACTCTTGGCTATTTAACAACATTAGCATTTCCAGGCAGCAATGAGATCCCCTCAGCTTGGGCTTGGTCTGGAGCCACTTCTGCTGGCACAGGGAGCTGATCCCTGGACTGAAACCTCTGGAGTGGAAAACACATCTTGAACAACCTCTGGCTGCCCTACCCTGGGCAAAACAAATGAAACATCACTGAAATCATCATTTTTAGATGCTCATCGTTTGCTGTGTCTCTCAAGCTTTTGCTCAGGAATTTCCAAAAATAGAATTTATTGGGAGCGTGCACCTTGGCAAGGGGGGAAGTTCTTCCCTCATGGTGCCGTGAATAAAGGAACTGCTGGAGAAGGGGCAACACAGACCCAAAAGCTCTGGAGGTGCCACCAGCACAAAAACTCCACAGCTGCCTCCAAAATACCTCCAAAAATGCCCAGTGCAAACCCAGGGTGAAACAGGGAGTCTGGGGAATGGAGAGGAGGGCAGAGCAAGCCCAATGATCCACCTGGGGCTCATGAACTTGTCCTGAAGGAGACAGGACCTGTCAGAGCTCTGACTCATCTTGCAGGATCATGAAAATTCCCAAGCAGTCAGAAATTTTAACCCTTTCCAACCCCTGAGTGTGCTGCTCTGCCTTGGGGAGCTCTGTGGTCTCTTCACCTGCCCGAGTGCCCAGGGAAGGATAAAGAACAGGAGGAGGAAGAACAGGAGATATTTTACCTGTCAGCCCAGATCCCAAGAGACCCGCTGGGTGCACCAGGAACAGCTCTGAGGGACAACCTCTTCATTCCCTGAGCTGAGCCACAGCTGCAGCCCATGAAATCCCACCCTCACAGGTGGGGTGGGGTCACTGCTGCACCCCCAGCACCACCTGTGCTGTGGGGGAACCCTGGCTGAGAGCCACACATCACAAACCATTCAAAAAACAGCACAACCCGTTCAAAAAACATCACAACCCGTGCAAAAAACATCACAAACCATTCAAAAAACATCACAACCCGTTCAAAAAACATCACAAGCCATTCAAAAAAACATCACAAACCATTCAAACACCCACACAAACCATTCTGTGGTTCCAGGATTCTGTGATCACTCATCCTTTTGCTCCACAGCAGCTCTGAGCACTTTACTACCACCAGGGATTTATTTTTATTCCACTGGATCCATGGAGCTGTTAAACCTCTAAAAACTGGAGCCTGAGGTGCTGCACTCCTGTTCCAGTGGCAGCAGGGAGCCCTGGGGCTCACTGCAGTTCCAACCCCACAAAGTGCTCATTTCTGCTTTTCTCCACTTTGTTTCTCTTGGCTCATTCAAGAGAAAAATCAGGAATCGTTCTCCTTTGGAGAAATCCTATTGACATTTGGAGAAGACCTCTCAGTGCTGGAAAATGAGTGGTAAATAAACCTCTCACTAGAGCTTTCCCTGGAGAGAGCAATGCAGTGCTCTGAGCACTTCTGAGAGGAAATGGGAACACAGCAGAGTGACCTCCCTGACCCAGGTGTTGCAGAGTTTGTCTGCTCTGATCATTGCTCAGATGTATTTCACCCAAAGTCATCTTCTTTGCCGTGGCAAAAATTCACAACTTGTTTTATCCAGGAATTCCAGCAATGCTGACCTGGCTCCCCATCCACTTGTGCTGTACAAGAGTTCAATAATTCATGGAGGCAGGAGTTTGTTGGTTTGTGTTGAATAAATATCTACTTGTGACAGAAGAAATGCAAACAATCTGTTTCAAGGGGAGCACAGCATTTTTCAGATTATTTTGGCTTTTTTCAGTCTGGTGTTGCACAGAGCCCTGAACACCCAGAAATCCCCATCTATTTACAGTTCATTATTGTGCTAATTTTTGTCATTTGTTCAGCACAAGGTCTGTCCCTCTTGCCACTGCCCTCCCTGCCAGGGGACAAAAAGCAGCTGTAAAATCCCACTGGCACAACCTCCCCTTTTGCAGAAACTTTTGGTCCCCTTTCCTAAAGGAGATGCAGCAGAGAGCATCCACAGGGTCAAGCTGTTCCCTTCAGACCAAATGATGCCAAAATTCACACACAACTTCTGCATTCTTCCAGCTCTTTCCCGGGCACACCTCTGGAGGAACTGCCCACACCTGCTCCCTACAAACCCAGGCTGTCTGAGCACCTCAGGATTGCTTTTACCCCGTCCCTTTCTAATAAATTGCAGGGATAATTCTAATAAATAATTGCTGCCCCTTCCACCAAGATGCTGCAAAATGAAAGCAATCCTGTACAAACTCCTCTTGCTGGTGGCTGCAGGCTCTGGGCAGCCCTGGGCTGATGCCTTCAGTTTGAGCTTTGGTATTTCCCAGACTCTGCACTGCCCCGGTACAGAACTCTGAACTCCACATCAAGTGTCAGCAGCTCTCCTCACAGCTCAGGCATACAGAACAATCCTTTTCCAGCCCAGAACCAAGGACACCGCTGCAGCTTCAGCCCAGAAAGTGCCACCAACAGGGAATGGAGGAGAGCAACCTGGGAGGATGGGACTGCATCAGCTGGAGCTGGAATGGGACACTGAACCCCAGTATGAAATGGACCAAAACTGATCAAAGAGTGAGAACTCGTGGCCAGGAGTCCACCTGGGGTGGAGCCACAGCCGGGCTCCTGCACTGCCCCAGGTGTGTCCTGTGAAGGGCTTTTAATAAATCCCTGCTTTATTCCTTTAACACTGTAGCCTAGGTGGCCTTCTAGGCAGCCTCTGAAGGCATCAGGGCATGTTACCATGATATTTTATGAAAAATCCCTTCACCAGGATTTCTTCTCCTGGGAAGATGAGAAGCCTCTGAAGAAAAGAAAACCAATATTATCTGATCGCTTCTCCCTGTGTTTTGCTGCTTTGGAATGTGGCAGATACATCTTTGATTGGTTCCATGTGAATTGTTTTGACTTAATGACCAATGCCAGTCCAGCTGTGTCGGACTCTCTGGTCAGTCACGGGTTTTTATTATTCATTCTTGCCTAGCCTTCTGATGTAGCCTTTTCTCTATTTTTTTAGTAATATAATATAATGTAACACAATATATCAGCCTTCTAAGAAACATGGAGTCAGATTCATCTCTTCCCTCATCCTGGGACCCTCACAACAACGCCAACAAGGGCAGACTCACCTCAGCACGTGCGTGGAGCCATTGATGGTGGTGGTGGAGCAGGGCACGGTCTGGCCCAGGATGGAAGGCCTTCGGTAGCGCTCGTCGCCGCAGCAGAGGATGATGAGGAAGGCACGTCTGAAAGCCTTGTTGAGGAAGGCGTAGAGGAAAGGGTTCAAGCCCGAGTTGATGTAGCCCAGCCACAGGAAGGCCGTCCACAGCTTGCCGGGCACGGTGTAGTTAATGAAGGGATCCACAATGTTGGTGACAAAGAAGGGGGCCCAGCAGAGGCAGAAGCAGCCCATGATGATGCACAGGGTCTTGGCAGCTTTGGTCTCGGTTTTCATGCGGTGGCTGCTGTGCTGGTCGGGGTGGTGCTGCCGTGGCTCCTGAGGGCCATGCTGTGGCTCCTGAGGGCTGGGCCATGGCTCCTGGGGATGCTGCCGTGGCTTCTGGGGGTGCTGCCGTGGCTCCTGAGGGCCGTGCCATGGATCCTGAGGGCCATGCTGTGGCTCCTGAGGGCCGGGCCGTGGTTCCTGGGGGCCCTGCCATGGATCCTGAGGGCCCTGCCGTGGCTCCTGAGGGCCCTGCTGTGACTCCTGAGGGCCGTGCCATGGATCCTGAAGGCCCTGCTGTGGTTCCTCGAGGCCCTGCCGTGGTTCCTGGGGGCCCTGCCGTGGTTCCTGGGGGCCCTGCCGTGGTTCCTGGGGGCCCTGCCGTGGCTCCTGGGGGCCCTGGCGGGGCTCGGCCGGGTTCCCCGCGCGCTGCAGCAGGCGGATCTGCCGCGCGTGCGCCCGCGCCGTCACGTAGATGCGGTGGTAGGCCAGCACCATCAGCAGGAAGGGGATGTAGAAGGCCACCACGGAGCAGGTGATGGCGTAGGGCTTGTTCACCATGAAGATGCAGTAGGTGGAGTTGGAGGCCTTGTTGAATTGTCTTTGCTGGATCTGGGGTGCGGAGGGGAGGGTGAGGCAAGGAAGGAGGGAAGAAGTGGGGATCAGAGAACGGGCTGGGTTGGGAGGTGTCAACTACAGTGCTGTCAATCAGTTTAGGAAGCTTTCTCTACGGCCTCAGGTCAAATGTAGTGCTCTCTTGACTGTCAGTCTGTCAGCACAGAAAGTCTAAAATTCTCAGTGTCCAGGACTCCAACAGGGAGAGACCTTAAAAATCCTCTTGTGTTACCCCCTGTCATGGGCAGGGACACCTTCCACTAGACCAGGTTGCTCCAAGCCCCATTCAGCCATCCTTGGGCACTTGGACACATCCACAACCTCCATGAGCAACCTGTGCCAGGGCCTCACCACCTCCCAGGGAAGGATTTTTTCCTAATATCCCATCTAACCTGCCCTCTGCAGTAATTTTGGGCTCCCTTGTCCTGGCACTACTAGCTCTTGCTTTTTCTACCAAGAGAATAATCCTTCCTCTTGTTTTAGTGAGAGCTGCAAAGGCTGAGGGGACCAAGGACTCCTGAGGTGTTTTCAGGGGCCAGCTGGGCTTGGCCTCTTTTCCAAGGACACCTCACTGAACTGGGAGTGAATGTGGCTAAAATCCTCTCCCAGGCCACTGCTGTCCCTGTGTCAGTCCTTCCAGGACAGAGCCACCTCAACCCCCCCTTAAAGACCCCTCCAGAATCTCAGCAGCCCCTCCGCACTGCCAACAAGAAGTTTCTCCTTCTTTTCCCCTTTCCCTGAGAATTGCTTTTTAGAGAACATCCAGCACCCATCCAGCACGCTGGATTGGTGTCCCTGCTTGGCTGCTCACCAGATCAATGATGCCAATGCTGTTCCAGCCCTGCATGATGGGGAGGAAGGAAATGAAGGTCGGGATCACCCAGCAGCCTCCCAGCATCAGCGTGATTCGCAGCGGGGTCATCTTGTTCCTGTACACCAGGGGCTGGCAGCAGATGGCATAGTACCTGCAGGGCAAAAACGGGGTCAAAAAGCACTTCTTCATGCAGAAAAGCCAATTCTTTATTCCCATAACTCATTTTTCTGTAGTTTTCACGGACTTTGTGTTCAACCCCAGTTGGCTGGAGTTTTCCTGGCGCTCAGTTCATTGGTTAGAAGGTGTTTTTGTGTGTACCTGTTCAGACTTTTTCTATTCACAGGTGTTTATGTATTATTCTTTGTGGACTCTAAAATTATTATTTATTCCTGAGAAGACCAGATCAGCAAATATCCAGTTGCATACTTTCACTGGTCCTGACCTGACAATCAGTCTCAGATTCCCAATAAAATATTTTTTGCTCTTTAGCTTTTTGGATTCTTTAAAAAAATTATGAGGGCAGCAGAACCATGAATTAGAAGAATTAAATTAGCAAGCACACATGTGTATTAAAGAGCTGCTCTTCAAGATGTGCATTTATTTCATCAAGATTTGAGTGGGACCAAGAGCTTTGTCCTAAACAGGCACAAAAATATAAGAATTTCCATTTTTTCTTAAGAGTTTTTTTTTTTTTTTAAAGTCATGTGGAGTCAACCGAATTGCTTTATTTTGATAAAATCAGATGATATATTCCACACAGAGGTTTGAAATAATATCAAAGTGTCAAAAGAAAACATTTCTTAAAAGTCTCTTTGAAACAAGATTCAAAATGTCACAGGGGAAAAACGCTGAAACAGGCATTCAACTCCTGCAATTTGATAATTCCTCTGTTCTCCTCTGGTTTCCTGTGTGCATGAAAAATCAGCCTGTTCCTCTGGAAAGCTGCACTTCCAAAAAATGGGATTTGCCAGGAGCTGTCTTTTAGAGCTGTGGGTGCAATGTTCCTCTGGTGGAGCTCCAGCTCCCCTGGGGCTGATCCCTGTCCAAGAAATGACCTTGGAATTCCAGCAGCAATTCTGGGGACGTTTATTGGGACAGAGGGAGCTTCAGAGCTGCTCCTCTGACTCAACACAAAGGATCTGTAATAAATTTAAACCATTTCATTGTTTCTTATCTCAAAGTCACCCACTGGAAGTGCTGGACATCAAAGGCATCAAAGGCAAGGCACGAGAGACTCCATTTCTTTGCAGAAAGGGCAAAAGAAGAAATCCAGTAAATGAGAGGATAAAACCAGCCAAGACAGCAGCTAGCCTTTGACAAGTTGGATAAGCAAACAGGAAGAGAAAGCCACTGTACACTGGTAATTAAGTGCAGCAGGAAAACAATTCTTGCCAGCAGTTTGAGTGATCACATTTCTCTGCTCCTCTCTCAGCTGCAGCTGAAAGAATTACACTGAATTGTTCCTGCTATTAAAGGCCATTAGAGTAAAAATTATGCCTGTAAAAATGACACCTTAAGCTCTCATATTTCCTCCCTCCCAGTGATTCAGCAGCAATTTTCCTCCACTTTCATGTCAGAAGATTTTATTTTATTTCACTTTCCCTGCTACGAGAACTTCCCCCGTGCTCAGCCAGCCCAGCTGGGCTCCTCCTGTCACTGTTTTGGGTGACAAAGTGCCCTGAGCAGGGTGTGGGTGACAGCTGTGTGGTGGGGAGGGAGGCAGAGGAGCACAGCAGCCACTCCTCAGAGCCCAGCAGGGTTTCCATCCCAGGAATCTGATATCAGACAGCCGTGGGTGCCACCAGAAGGCCTGGAAGTCACAGCTGGTGCAGGAGCTGGTGGTTTGATGTATGTGGTGGCCTGAGCATTTAAGCAGCTATTTATTCACTGGGAGAAAAGTAATTATATCTGTGAGATTGGAAATAGTTTTAGTCAGAGGCTGGAATAAAGACATGCTCTGTACTCCTGCTCCATCCCAAGGCTGAGCTGTTTGCCTGGGCTCCCAAGGAACGTCTGTCACGTGCTGCTGTGGCAGCCTGATGGATGAACATAAAATGCAATACATACACATGATTAATGCCATGTCCAGGCCCAATTAAATATTAATTCTCTCTATTATCAGACAAGTTCCTTGCAAATGTTCACTTCCCTGTTCCCTACAGCAGAGGAGCTGGTGTGAAACCTCCTCTCCTCTGCAATGACATCCTCCACTGAAGGGGAAACACAGGAATCCCTTCCCGGAGCTGCAGCTCTTCCAACAAAGCAAAGGTTAATATAATACTTCTCCTTCTCCTTATCAGACATTTGCCACAGGAATGAATCAAGTGCTAACATTTCACAGGTGGCTGAAAAGAAGAAATCCATCATTTCTCTGGCCTTATGGCTCTTTGGCCACTGCAGAAATCACAGAATCACAGAGAAGGTGTGGAATCCTCTGGACTACAGGAAGGGACTTGGGAAGGGACCTTAAAGATCATTTAATTCCCCCCCTGCCGTGGCAGGAGCACCTCCCACTGTCCCAGGCTGCCCCCAGCCCCAGTGTCCAGCCTGGCCTTGGGCACTGCCAGGGATCCAGGGGCAGCCACAGCTGCTCTGGGCACCCTGTGCCAGGGCCTGCCCACCCTCCCAGCCAGGAATTCCTTCTCAAATCCCCCCTATCCCTGCCCTCTGGCAATGGGAAGCCATTCCCTTGTCCTGGCACTCTTTTTCCATCTTCCCCCAGGCACTGGAAGGTCTCAGTTGGGAACCAGTTCCACAGTTCTGCAGTTCCTGGATCTGCCTGCCAGCAGCACAATGGGCTGTGGGCCATGGCAGGGAATTATTGATTTATCCAAACACCTCCTCAATCCCCTGGCTGTGCAAAAACTGCCCTGGAGTGCTCAGCTCCTGCCTCAGCCCCACTGAGGCTCTGACCACAGCCCTTTTCCTTCCTGCCTCCTGGGCACGGCAGAAATGGAATTACTGAGCTGCAGGAGATCATTGCCTGCCCCTGGAGAGAAATTAAAGCATCTCCTGGTTTGCAGTGCAGTTTGGAGCTGGGAGCCTGCAGGCACAACCCTGCAAGGAGCTCTTCAGCTATCACAGACAGACAAATCCACCCCCAGCCTTATTAACAGCCTGGCTCTGGGGGTGGCCCACACTTCAAAGCATTTGGTGTCATGTGCATATGGAAAATGATGTACAGAGCATATGTTGGACCATCCTGGGGCCAGGATGAGCCACAGAACACTCACTGAGCGCTCACACTGAGTAATATTTCACCCCCCCTTAAATCATCGAGGGAAAAAGAAGCCAAAAGATAGGAAAACTGGAAAAAAAGAAGACAAAAGGATGGGAAAACCGGATAAAAGAAGGCAAAAGGGTGGGAAAACTGTGGGTGCTGCTGGCTCTCTCCCAAAGTTAGGGTGCAAGTGTCAGTGGGAGGTCACTGCCCTTGTCCTTGTCCCTCAGGGAATCCAGATGGGGACAGAGTCTCCAGCTGAGCCCTGACCAAGTGATGAACCTAAGGAGCCACAATTTCAATTTATTTGCGCCTTTGGGAAATTAATCCTACACTGCTGTTGCTGATATTTCAGTGAAAACAGGTTCTGGCCTCTGTATAACCAGATTTTAACATTTTTTTGGAAAGAACAGCTCTTTCTATTTTCCTTTTTCCCACTGAGCAAATAAGCTTTGGGCTCTCGTTGTGCCAAAGAAAACAAAGTTCTGCATCGTTGGTCCAGAAAAAGAAAATGTCCTAAAATGATTATATCTAACAAAATTAAATTCTTATTAGAAAAACAACGGCCTGCTGGTGTTGAGATAATTACACTGAGAAAAATGCTAAAGAGAACAGTTAATTGGAGCTGGATAAATTTAGCAGGGAACACAAACAAATAGATGTTGCCAAATGGAGAGAGAGGGGGCTCCTGATGGTCCCCGTGAGGCTGAGGTGTGTGGAGGGTTATTGGCAGCGAGGGTGACGAAATAAATGAAATATTTCTGGAGGGTTTGCAAAGATGAATAAAGGGCAGCGCGTCCCCCAGCCCGTGCCGTGGCCATCTGCTCTGGGATTTTGCTCAGTGCTGTCAGACCTGCGTTCTGCAGTCCCCGGGCTGGTGTCCTGCCTGGCAGGGACAGCTCCACAGCTGTGTCACCTCTCCGAGCCGTGGGGACAGGCCCAGCTGTCCCTGCCTACGCTGCCCCTGAGCTCCCACCTGAGCTGGCTGAGGTGAATTTACAGCCTGGGCACAGCTCCACCTGGAATGCGGGGCATTTAATCAGACTGTAGCCATTAATTACTGCCAGCTAGCCGAAGTTTAATCACTCTCCCCACTAACAAGCTCCTGGTGGCCCTGGGCAGCCGGGGATGTCCCACTGCTGGGCACAGCAGCTTCCTCCAGCCTGGGAAGAAACTCTGTGCTCCCATCCACAGCCTGGGCATCCTTTGGGCACCAGCCAGTCCCTTGTGCCCATCTGTGATCCATGGGAAGGGGATGAGCAGGGAATGCTGGGCTGGAGCACCGGGAGCAGGGGCAGTGCCCACCCGCATCCCTCAGGGCCACGCTCCGTGCCCTGGCACAGGGACAGGGCTGCTGTCACAGGATGTCACCACAGGGCTCGGCAGGCTTTACAGCATCACCTCTCCCACGGGGCTGAGCTAATTTGCTGTCCATTAATGGTAATTAATGTTTGCAAACAGCACAAGGAGCAGCTGTCACTCTCCGGGCGCATCTGCCGTGCTTTAGCCCTGGCTTAGTAGGGATTTTGGGCTGTGCCTGAGTGTAGGATCAGTTTGGGATCAAAGGACACACTCAGGGCTGGTTTGTGGGGTGCAGGTGTCTGAAACACCCCAGCAAACAGAGCAGCCACAGGGACACAGCCCCGGGGGGACCTGGGACAGCCAGGAGGGGGCAGGGGCAGGGAGAGGATGCTCCAGCTGCACAAAGAGGTGCCAGATGTGCATCCAAACCCAAACCCACAGACCTCTGGGACCTGTTTGTTTCTCTGTTCTCTTCCCCAGCCCCCAAAGACTTTGAGAAGTAATTGCATTGCAAATTGGACTGCAAATATTGGAGGAGAAAATTGCCTCTCCTGACAGGTCCGCTGTATTTGGAGACTCTGTCAGAGCTTCTGGGTCTGTTTATCTGCAGTGCAATTATTTTTTATTGCACTGGCACAAAGAACGGACATGTATGCATAAAACATGCAATAAATAAATATTTCAAGGGTAAATCTCTCTAATATATTAGAATATCAAAGAGATTATGAAGAAGCTTAAGGCAGTGGCAGCAAACTTTGGATTCAGTGAGCCCTGAGATACCTTTGCTACCTTGGAAAAATCCCTTTTCCAGCTGAGACTGGCAGAGGCTGTCTGCAGTACTTTTCTCCCTGTGTCTGAGCAGTAAAATCAGATTATTATGTGGTGATTTCTCCAGATTTTCTCCAATGCCTTTGAGAATTCAAGCCTCAGAGCTTGTTTCCTTCTTTTCCAGAGGCAGCAGTGGAAATAGTTACAAGACTTTATCAGATAAAAATCTTTTCAAGCAACACTTTGTGAATATGTTGAAGGGAATGACTTTCAAACTGAGTCTCTAGGATTAGATTAACCACCCAGTTTTCTTAAAAAAAACCCTTAAAACTCACACCTGCATGCTCTGAAATAAAACAGAAGGCAGGAAATAGATCACAGAAAAACTACCAACTAGAAGCAGCACACTCCCATAAATTCTGAATGAACACAAGAGCAAACAGCTGGAAAAATTGAATTAAGTCCTGGGAAGGAAGCAGTGCTGCCCTTGCAGCCCAGGGAGGATCGATGCTGGGCTGAGTCATCCCTCCCTCCACAAAAACCTCTCATTCATCCACCTGCTCTGCCCTTTTGGGGTCATCCACCGCCTTCTCTTCATCTGTTCTGGCCCCTTCACACTGTTCTCAATCAGTCCTCGCTGTGGAAAAAACCAACCCCAAACCAACTAAAAAATGTCAGAGAAACTCAAGTTAATGCCAAGGGCCCAGGTGGAAAAGTATCCCTAAAGCATCATCAACTCCAAGCCCAGGCTGTCCCAGGATCTTGGGGACAGAAGGGGACAGTCAGCAGGAGCAGGAGTTCTGGACATGGGGGGTCTCCAGGAGGGCAGGAGAAAGGGGGAACCTCCTTTCTGTGCCCTCACACAGGAGGTTCCTCATCCCCTGCTGCAGATGAAATCCCCTTTCCCTTTCTCTCCACAACCCTCTCTATTTAATTAAGAGCCTGGAGAATCAAACTCCAACATTTCAGAGAGCAAGGTCGTGTCCAGAGCACGGTGCCCAACATCTGCTTTCCTGGTAATTGGCTCTGAGTGGCAATTTGTCAATGGTTTGAAGATAACGAGCTTCCCATTTGTGTTCCAGCCATCTAAACTTGCAGATAAGGACAGGAGCTGTGGCTGTTGGATGTCAGCTTCTCTCTGGATACAAAACTGCCTGTGCTGCTGCCCTGCCTCCCACCCCACAGCACTGCTGCCCATCAATACAGAGGTTAAGCAACTTTTTTTTTGAAGTCTGGCTGCGCTCAGACTCTCAAGGTACTGAAATGCCACATATTTAAATATCAGCTATCACAATAACAAGAATAATTATGGTTATTTTGGCCCTGTTAGCAATACTAAGTAACAGGGTTTTTAAAGGATTGAAATCTCCACAGAGAACTCAAAAAAAAAAAAAAAAACCCAAAAAAACCCTCTAAAAATATTATCAGAATAGCCAAAATGTTTTCTACTGAATGTTTATCTTGTGAAAACTCTTATGGAAGTTCTTCCATTTACCCAAAAATCTGCAGACAGCAGTCAAACAGAATTGCTCACCATAAATTATTGAGGCTTTGGGCTTTATTTTTAGGTGGCAAGAAAAGTTTGAAAGAAAGGAAAGTTTCTAGGATCTCCCAGGAAATTTAGGCTGGAGAAGACCTGTGCCCAATGCCCACCTTGTCACATCCAGGTGACACCTCCAGGGATGGGCACTCCAAACCTCCCTGGGCAGCTCCAAGGCCTGAGCACCCTTTCCATGGGGAAATTCCTGCTGGTGTCCACCCCGAGCCTGCCCTGGTGCAGTTTGAGGCTGGTTCCCCTCATCCTGGGAGCAGAGGAACCTCTCTGCTGGAACAACCCCTGTGCACGATGTCCCTCCCTCTGCCCCAGCTCAGCTCCCACTTCTGCACACATTCGAGGTGTCTTTACTCCAAAGGAGGAACAGAACCACACCTGGCCAGTGCTGCCAACAGAGCTGTGCAAACAACAACCCAGGCTCTCTCCAAAAATCTCATCCCACTCCAAATTTCTCTGCCCTCATCAGGATTCTCTCCGAAATCATGCCCTGGGAGGGATTTATTGCTCTGCCATTCCCAGCAGGTCCATCTTTGCCCTCTGGCAGCTCAGGATAGCCCAGAACTGAGCAGAGCCTTCCAGCAGTGGCCCTCTGCAGCTCGTACCTGTCCAGGGAGATGCAGCAGAGGTGCAGGATGGACGCTGTGGTCAGCAGCACGTCCAGGGAGGTGCGCACCAGGCAGAACATCTCTCCGTAGATCCAGTTGTCCTGAACCAGCTCCATGGCTCCAAAGGGCATCACCAGCACCGACACCAGCAGGTCAGCAAAGGCCAGGGAAACGATGAAATAGTTGGTCTTGATTTTCCTGCGAGGCAGATCACAAAATTAGGGTGGGTTCAGTGCAGCAACCTCCACACATGGACAGAGATTCCAGCTTGAATTTGGGTTTAATCTGCTCTGTTGCACTAAAAGCTCCTCTCTAACACACTCCTCACTTTATATGTCACTCCTGGCTTGCTCCTGGTTTTTAAAGCTAAATATCCACCATTTTCCTGGCCTAAACAGATCTTTCTGCTCACCCAGAGGAGGCAAATGGATGCTCACAGGCCTCTGCAGGTGGCTCAGCCTCACAGCTTGCACTGGAGACTCTGGGGTGGAAGAAGGGGATTTTATTTTAACTTGTAAATGGAGAAAATCCTTCCAGAAAGCACTGAGAATAATCTAGACCGAAGCTGTAATTTTAACTTGAAGAGTACTTTTAAAATCACAACAATAAAATAGAATTAAATCCATTAAAAATCCCACGCAGCACATGAATAGAGGCTGTTAAATCTCTCTCTCTGCTCCTAAGGCTGGGCTGACAATTCCCAGGGTTAGCAGCAGCCTTGAGACAGGAATTGTGCCTGTGACCCCCTCAAATCACGGACAACATTTGCTAAGTTGTGCTGGTGCTGCACAACCACAACCAGACCTTGGTCTGTGCACTGCTGATGAGCTCATTGGGAAATCTGAGATGGAAAAGGGCCAGAGGCCAACCTGGGAATTGCTGCTTAACGTGCTTTTTCCTGATTTGTCTGGTTTTCTACACCAAGAATGCTAAAAAGATGAGGATGGGAATTTAAACGGAGCCAGCACTGCAGGATGAGCCGAGGGCAGGGAGGGTCTGCAAGGCAGGGGCACCTCCCTGGGGACAGCTCCTGCCCTCAGTTCTTCAGGAGGAGCTGTATCCCTGGGGTGGGCTCACCTGAGCTGCCTGTCCAGGCACAGGGCCACCACAACCAGCAGGTTGCCCAGTTTGGTTGGCCACCACGACCAGCAGGTTGCCCAGTTGGGTTGGCCACCATGACCAGCAGGTTGCCCAGTTGGGTTGGCCACCATGACCATCAGGTTGCCCAGTTTGGTTGGCCACCATGACCAGCAGGTTGCCCAGTTGGGTTGGCCACCATGACCAGCAGGTTGCCCAGTTGGGTTGGCCACCATGACCAGCAGGTTGCCCAGTTGGGTTGGCCACCATGACCAGCAGGTTGCCATCTCAACACCACAATGTTTGTGCATCTGGGACTCAACCCACGACAGATCCCCGTTGTTTCATCAGCCGAACAGCCTGTTTGATTGCTCCTGAACAGCTTTTACAGGCAATTCAAAAACTCCCAGTGCTTCACAGTCATTGGTCTGGTCCCTAAACCCCCCAGGCTCTGAGCCAGCCACATGCTGGTATTTCAGGAGAGTTGTTACTGGTTGGAATCTCTGCCAGTCAGCCCACACTGGTTTATGGAGCCGGGCTGGATTTTTTATTTATTACTGGATTAATGCTAACCACAAATCAGCTTGTCCTGCAGAGTCAGGCTGTGTCCCAGGGGGGCTCACCTGAGCTGCCTGTCCCGGCACACGGCCACCATGACCAGCAGGTTGCCCAGGATGGCCATGAGGATGACGGCGGAGATGAAGGAGAGCAGCACGATCTTCTCCGCGATGCCGAAGCCCTCACTCGAACTGGGGGGAACCAGAGACAAAAGTGGGAGAAACAAGGCTCACTCCTTAGAATTTTTCAAAATTAAAAGGGACAGTACAGTTGGGGTGCTCGGCAAACTGCCCAGAGCACACCAGTGAGTTAAAACAACTTTCCTTATATATTTTTTCATTGCACTGATCAGATGCATATTTATGAAGGTTATACATATTCAAATATTCCTTTGAGTTCTTTCACATGTTCTGGGAATTCTTTAGTTTTGTTTGACTCCTGACCCCTGCAATAGTGCAGATTTGAGTTTTGGGGGTCATGTACATAATTTTCTCACAATGTACATATCATTTCCTCACAATTTATATGTCCTTTCCTCACAATGTGTATGCCATTTCTTCACAACAACAAATAGGGGATTATTGACAGTGACAAAGTCAGTAGTAGAAGCCTTTTTCACATCCTTTCTTTTAATGTTATCTGTGTGGTTCTTTCCGTGTTGTCTAATCATACAGTTTTAGCTGTTTCTACAAACTTATTTAAGTTATTCTCACTATTGTCAGTTAGTTACAAAAATAAAAGTATCCTGCAAAAGCTAACACTACACAGTCTCTATTTAAATATTTTGTGAAAGCCTAAACTACAGTATATTTTTATCACACTATTATAATAATAAATAAGCCACACATTGGCCACAAAAGTTGATAAATTGGCCACAAGAGTTGATAAATTATACTGTATCAAAACCAGTCCATCAGTGATTACAAACTGCTACATCGAAATCGTTGTGATAATAGTTTGCAAACTAATAGTTTGCAAAAGTTAATACACAACACAGAAGCCAACAACTACAGTTATTTATAACAAAAGGGAAGGAGCTGCAGTGGCACTGGGTGCCCCCATCCCACCCCTCCCAGGCATGGATGCCCTGGGCAGGATGAGCCCCACAGCCCTGCAGGACCCACTCAGCACAGCTGGGTGACCCTGACAGCTCAGAGCCTCTGCACAAAAACCTCTCCATTCTCTTTACACAAAAATAAATCATGCTATTTTCCATGCAGAAGCATTTGGGTGTTTGGGGGTTTTTTTCTGTCATTTTTTTTTGTCATTTTTTTCACAAGGTTTTAGTATCGTAAAATCACAGAATGGTTTGGGTTGGAAGGAACCTTAAAGCTCTTCTCATTCCACAACTTCTGCTATCCCAGGTGGCCCCAAGCCCTGTCCAACCTGGCCTGGGACACTCCAGGGATGGGGCAGCCACAGCTGCTCTGGGAATCCCATCCCAGCCCTTCCCCACCCTCACAGGGAAGGATTTTTTCTTACCTGTAACCTCAATTTCCCCTTTTCCCTTCTGAACCCATCACTCTTTGTCACTCCAGTTCCCGATGTGATGTGACAAGGACTAATGGGTTCAAACTTTCCTCAAGACAAGCATTTTACGTCTTCAGTTTCAAAATCTACATAATGTTTTGCCTTTTTCTCTCTTCATTCTGTGCTACAAAACACAAAACAGTCTGGCTTTTCACTTAGTAATTCTTCCAGAGTTAGAGAAAGGAAATATTTTTTTTTCCAAGTGCCTAATTTTCCCCTACTCTGAGATCAATAATTTCTTACAGTTAATGAAGAGGAAGGAAAACAAAAAAAAGGAAGAATAACATAAATTTCCCCCAGACCCCACAATATCACTCATATTTTAAATCTGAATTTCTACAAATAATTTGCTGTATCAAATAAAGGTTTTGATTTTTTTTTTCCCCAGAGCTTGCAAAGCAGAAGGTAACCCCCAGGATGCAATAAATTCCTCATAAACCTGATTTTATTACAAAATTTTGATTTATTTTTCCCTTAAAGCGATTTCTAATGCTATATCCTGAATAAACTGCATCCTAAACCTTCACCTGCTTGTGTGACTTCACATCACACAGGTGAGAACGGGGTTGTTCCTGTTATCAAGTGTGGCTGGAGATAAACTGGCATTAAAAGCAACACTTGACACTAATTCAGCAGGGAAATTTCTTCTCAGTTTACAGAGCTGGTGTTGGACACCCAGGATTAATGCTGTGACACTGCTCAGGTAACTGAAAAATGGAACTGTTATTCTGTTTTACCTTCACTGACCCTGGGGTCACCTTTTATGTACTAAACAACATCCCAGGCTTTTTACACTTTATCTCTCTGAGCACTCCTGATCTGGAGAAAAGCTAAAAGGGATTAGAAACTCCTGGCACACAGAGATGTTGAGTTTTACTCACGCAAACAAGCTCTGGAAATGCCAGAGGAGTGCAGAAATGAGCCAGACATTTCTCCAGACATTGCATGGGGGGGGATTCCACCTCTGAGAGTTTTAAATCCACATTTCCCACCCTGTCCTGAGGGTGGTGGCATCCTGGTGGCATCCCTGGGCAGAAGTGGTCACCACCAGGCTCTGAGCAGAGCCCAGCAGGGCAGGAACTCCCCCTGGCAGATTTGGGAGAGGAGCTTTAGCTCTGAAATCAGTTTTGGGAGTGTTTCCCTCGTGCCATTCCCCACTGCTCCCCTGGGGAACATCCAACAGGCAGATGCCTCGCTGGGGTGCAGGAGGGATTTCATCTGGGCTCTTTCTGCCTTTGGAATAACCCATCATCAGGAATACATGTTAATTATTCAGTCTTAGTAATTCCAAGTTGTTAATAATGGAAGAAGTGGATATTGCTGTAAATTGAAATCAATGGTTTGCATAACATCTTTTATCAAATCGGAGTGCTCTGGCTTCCAAGCTTGCTTCCCTCTTTAATAAAGCAGAGATTGATGGGTTTGCTATTATGAGGAAATGAGATTCAGGCAAAATGATTGCTGGTTAGCAGGAATACAGAAATCACTTAAGGAAAAAGGTGAAATACTGATGGGGAATGAATGCTTAAAACCCACATATGGACATATTTAAAAAGCTCTTCTGCATAGTCATTAATGTGAAAGTGAAAAGAAGGGTAATTACTCTTTCAAGCTCAATTTTCACTTTCCTGTAAACACCCCAACTTTTCTAAACGAGCTCAAGTGCTTTTGCATATTTTCTGCAGCAGTCAAAGAGCACAGATCAGTCATGGGGGCAGAGCAGGCACATTCCCTGGATCCCACTGCACACAGAGGGGAAACCCCTGAGATTCAAAACTCACAGCAGTGGGAGCCTCAGAAAGAGTTCTCCTGATTTAACATTCCCTCTGGTGTGGGGAATAAAGGCTTGGGCTGATTGTTTCCAGCCAGGGCTTTTCCCTCTGTAATATTTCATAACCACAAATAAGCTGTCATTGGCCTCTCCTCTTTCCTGCTTCCCTGATTATTCCTGGGCATAAAAAAATCATTAGGTCTTAAGTACCTAAAAATCAAGATAAGCTGTTTATGAGTAAACCTGATAATGTGGCTCAGAACAGAAACATGACAATAGGGAAGTGATGATTTGATCTCTGCCTTTCCAGCTGTTACCACATCCTTTTCTAAAATATTAATCACAAGTCAGCATTAATCCAGAAGCATTTAATTTCCTTTAATGCCTTTAAATGCTGCACTGCTTTGCTTCAGCCCGTGCAGATGGCAGGACAGCTCCCAACAGATCCCAGTCAATTCTGCCCTTCACTTCTGTTTCAGAAACAGACTGAAATTAATTAAAGTATTGACAAGGCAGGAATAAACAGCACTCCACGTATCAAAATAACCCGGTCATATGATTCGCTTATTTGAGTGGTTTTTTGAAAAAAAAAAAAAAAATCAAATAAATTGTGGCAGCGGGGTGGGAAGGAAGGGATGAGGTTTTCTCCTTTTGTGCTGGTTTGAAACAAAACTCCTGATACCATCAGCAGCCCTGCACCATGAATCTCCCGGAGGCTGAAAGCTGCAGCGCTCCAGAGAATGAAGTGTTTTAAGCAGCTGATAACACTGATTAAAACCAATTGTCTGTCAGGATGAAGCAAAGGAGACAGGCTGTTGGGATGTTTCAGAAATTGCCGTGTGTGGGTTGGCGCTGTCAGTCCGCGCTGGGAGCGCTCCCCACTTTGGGGACAGGGACCTGCCACACACGGGGGGACCTGGGGAGACACCAGCACCTCCAGCCCTGCTCCCACCTCAGCCTCCGGGCCTGAATCTGGAATATCCTGAGCTGGAAGGGACCCTCAGGATCATCCAGCCCTGCACAGCCCCAGAATCCCACCCTGGCATCCCTGGAGCAGTGTCCCATTCCCTGGGGAGCCTGGGCAGTGCCCAGCTCCCTCTGGGGAAGAACATTTCCCAAAATCCAGCCTGACCCTGCCTTGCACAGCCCCAGCCCTGCCCTGGCTGCTGTCCCTGTCCCTGAGCAGAGTCTGGAGCTGCAGACCCTGAAAGAATTTCGGATGCTGCCCTGGAGCTGGCTGTAAATCGCCTTTCAGTGCTTGTGGCTGTGGTACCAGGTGCTCTGTTCAGGGATCCTGCTGCTGTATTTTCATGGAATCTCAGAATCATAGAAAGGTTTGGCTTGGAAGGGATCTTAAAGAGCAGCTTCACTCCCCCAGCCACGGGCCACCTTTCACTAGAACAGAGTCAAGAATTTCTTCCTAACCCCTAATCTAAATCCTCCTTTTTTCTTAGTTTAAAACAGTGTCCCCTTTTCCCATGTCAATCTCTATCTCCCATCCCTTCAGCTGCTCCTCCATGGCCCCTCCAGACCCTTCCCATCCCCGTGTCCCTCTTGGGAGGCTCTCCCAAGCTTTAGAGATGTTTTTCCCACTGTGATGCCCAACCTGCCCCCAGGACTGGAGGTGAGGCTCTCACACAGGGCATGAGGAGCTCCCAGTGCCCAGCCCAGCAATTCCTGAGCTCTGCTCCCTGCATGGCAGCAGCACAATTCTGCCTTTGCCCAGTGGAAACTGGATCTGGGGCTGAGCACTCATCCAGGACCATGAGCTGATTTATCATGGTCTGAGCCAACAGGCAGGAATTTGCACTTGGGGAATGAGGGAGGAAACAAAGCCAGGCCTGGGGAGCTCTGTCTGAGCCCTGGGGCTCTCTTTGCAGGGCATGAGGTGCCCAGCAGAGCCCTGTGTGTGCCCCTCGTGCAGGGCAGCACATCCACATTACATAATTGACACCCACGTGTGAGCAGATACTGCTGCAGGGCTGATGCCTGTGAGTACAGCCCTCAAAACCCATCAGACTGTCACCTGGAATATAAGCTAAAATTAACTTATGAAATCAGCATGAGATCAAGATCACAGTATTTACAAGGAGCAAAGGCAGCTGCTGCAAATACTTTGTTTGGCATCCTCTAACAACTTTCCAGAGGAGAGCCCTTGTGCCACCAAATTCCACCCTGGCACATCCACCTGGGCTCTGCAGCACCCTGGATTAATCTTTTTTCCTTATAATGTATTTGCAAGTCTGCAGACTTTAACCCAGCTGTCCCCTTCAGGTGCTGGACACTCCCCTTGTGTTCTCACACACTTTGGGATGTGCAGCACAGGGAGGAGCTGGAGCTGCCCAGAGAGCCCAGAGGAGGCACCAGGATGCTCAGAGGGATGGAGCAGCTCTGCTGGGAGAGCTGGGATTCTGTGCACAGCCAGAGTGCTTTAATGCAGCTGCCCAACACTCCACAACAATGAAAAAACCCCAAATCTCTGACTTAGACAGGGATTTAGACACACTACACAGCACACTAGAGATGTTGTAACAATCATTTCTCTTTGTAAATGCTGAACAAAACCAAAGATCAAACACGTGTTTAATCAGAAATGCCTTGATCAGTTCCTAATTAGAATTGCTCCTGCAAAGGAAGCCCATGGCCTCTGCCAAACCAAGAGCAGCTTCCTGAGGAACAGAGGGTGATGAAAGCAGCACAGTAGCAATCCTGACTTTTGGTGCATATTCCATAATCATAATGTGATTATCCCCTCTTTTCTAGGTGGTTTTGCCTCTCCTGTCACCCACAAGGTTTGTTCAGCAACAAAAAGAGCTGTGCTCAGGAGAGCTGATGGAGTGAAGCACCTCATGTCCAATATTCTCAATAATTGTCATTCATTTCCCTTCCACATTCTCCAAGTGCTGAGGGCAGAGCCCAAGGTATATTTCTGCACAGAAATGTTTGTAATTTGGCTACTGAACAGGATGATTTTCCCTCACAGAGACATCACCATTACACACATGCAGCACTCAAGCTTTGCCTCAGGAGCTCAGAAACGGGGAGGGACTGGGTGCAGATCCGTGACACAGAGTGGGAAAATAAAGGTTTAGGCTCACACCAAACATACTCTGAGTGCCCAGATTTCTCACAGAACTGAGAAAATGAGAATTACTGCCTCCTGCAATGACCAGGTGCAGAACTGGGGTGCACAGAGCCCACAGCTCTTCAGGAGTTGTGCTGCTGCTCCTGGGCTCAAAGCATTCAATGCCCTGTCTCTTTATACCTTTTCCTATAAAAATTCCCCCAAAATAAGCCCTGCCCTATGCCCAGAGATTTGTTACCACTTGATCAAAACCCCCTCTGGCAGTTCTCAGTCGTTCTCATTCTGACTTCTCTTTCTCCAGCCTTTGTTCCTGTCTCTGCCCAAAGCCCAGGACTTGCAAGATGATCAATTCAGAAACCATGAAGGTCCTGCTCTGCTTTTTCAAACAATATCTGCAGTCAGGAAAATATTGTTAGATGAGAGGCATTTAGTCAAGACCCTTGGAAGGGTCCTGGAACGAGGCTGGCTATTAAAATATCCAGGCTGTGCCCTTTTCCCAATGCCTGTTTACACCCTGGACAGCAAAAGACAAATACAGCTATTGGCTGTCCAACTTCTGATATTTCCTGGAGAGTTTCCCAGTTTCAAACCTCCAGAGGAACAAAAAAGTTCCTTGCAGTTACCTCTGCTAATGGAAGGCTTGGCACAGACAGGATAAAACACTGATTTCTAAAATACTTTTTATTTGAGACCTCCCCCTGAACCCCTGCATGACTCTGAGCCACACAAAAACAGCTCCCAGCTCATTTTGAGCTTTTCCACATAAAACAAAGTTTGTTAAAGATAACTCCAGTGGTGCCAGGCAGAAACCTTCCATCCCCTGATGTTCCCAGCTCATTTTTATGGCCCTCACTGGCGTGGAGGCTCCAGGTGTCCTCTCTAGGCAAGGACATGGAATGCCCTTGACTCAAGAGCAGAACACTTAAAATTCCTTGGGTTTGTTTTAGTTAAACCTCCTCCTCCATCCCCAGCTAAGTGCATGTTCTGCATGCTCCCCACAAAGCCCTCGCCACATTTCCCACTCCAAATAAACAGGACAGGAGGTCCAGGTGCTTTGAGGTGGGAAGTGCAGGCTCCCAGCTCAGGTGGAGCTGATGCCACCCAGGAGGCAGGACCAGCACATTTCTCCAGCCTGGCAAGCTCTGGGAGTGTTTGTTAATTGTGTTTAATTGTGTTTGATTGGGGCTGAGCAGGGCAGGAGCTTCCAGCAGGAAGGTGCTCACCTGCAGCTGCCCCTGATTCCTGGGAACAGCCACTCCTGGCAAAGAGGGCAATGCAAACATGGGGAGAAGTGGAATTTTGCCAGCCCAGTGCTGAGGGTCAGCCCTGGAAATTGAGGGAGGTGTTGTGGAAAGCCCCTGGCACTGCAGCTGCCCTGGGTAAAAGCTGGCAATAAAGTCCAGCCCATTTGGAGCCCCAGAGCCCAGCCTGCCCCAGGATATCCCAGTTTTTAGGATGGTTTTCACATCCTTCCACAGCCTTCTCCAGATCTCCACTCGCTGTCCCTTCTGTGCACAGACACTGATGCTAAAAACGTCATGCAAGACATCAAAAAAGTTCATTTCTGTGGCCCAGCTCTTAGTCCAGGGGATTTCCACGTGCACAGCCTGCTCTAACAAAAGCAGATGAAGCCTCCCAGAGGCGTGTGATGGCCTGACCTCCCCGTGGGGCTGGGCACAAACACAAACAGGAGGTGCCCCCGTGCACTGCCCAGCCCTGTGTGCAGAGCTGTGTGTCTCCCTTGCTGCACAGCTGCCATCAGAGCACTCTGTTCATCTGCAGAGGCTGGAGCCAGGCTTAAAATCTCCATTAATTAAGTGTTGGCGGAGGTGTTTGGAAAGATGTTCCCATAAATATAGTGCTTTAAAGTGTTTCCCTAGAAACTGAGAAAAGAGTTGAACAATATGAAAAATAGCCAGGCTGATGACTCCCCCATGGAGCAGTGCCTGGGCTGGAGGGAGCATTTAGGAAAGAGAACTTTTCCCCCAGGGTTTTTTTTTTTTTTTTTGGCTACTGGAAATGTTTGGCTGGTAGCACAAAATGCAAAAGTGAGCCTCTTCATCATTCCTTGCTCCCTGTGCCCTCCTGCTTTGCCCTGGTGCTGCTGGCAGGTGGGGGATGCTCTGTGGCTGCAGGATCAGGAGTGTCCCTGGTGTTCGAGTGCTCCCCTTGTGTGGATTCCTCCCAAAGTGTCCCTGCTGTGCCCAACCACCTCAGCACCTCCAGGCACAGCCAGGATAAACCTGGCACACCCCACAGCCTCCTTCAGCTGGCTGCTTATAGGATTTCATGGAATCACTGAGGTGGGAAAAGCCCTCCCAGAGCACTGAGTCCCAGCTGTGCCCTGTCCCCACCCTGTCCCCAGAGCACCCAGTGCCACCTCCAGCCCTTCCTGGGACACTCCAGGGATGGGCTCTCCAAACCTCCCCGGGCAGTTCCAGTGCCTGAGCACCCTTTCCATGGGGAAATTCCTGCTGTGCCCACCCTGAGCTGCCCTGGCCCAGCCTGAGGCTGTTCCCTCTCCTCCTGTCCCTGTTCCCTGGAGCACAGCCTGACCCCCCGGCTGTCCCCTCCTGTCAGGAGCTGTGCAGAGCCACAAGGTCCCCCTGAGCCTCCTTTTCTCCAGGCTGAGTCCCTTTCCAGCTCCCTCAGCCTCTCCTGAGGCTCCAGCCTGGGGGACCAGGTGGAGAAGACAGAGTTTGGCAGAAAATCTTCCCAATCAGTTCATCTACCTCTGCAGAAATGCAAGAGCAAATCCCTCTCTGGCTGGATGCTGCTGATAGCACAGAAGGATTAGAGTTGATCTTCCCTTGGAAAGGGAAGGAGGAAGAGAGCTCCAGGCTGATTGTGGCCTGTTAAATGACATTTTATAGCCTGCTATTTCTCACCTAAACACAAGTGTGATCAAAGGACTTGAGATAAACAATGATTTAATGACTCCAAGTGTAGGAGCTGGAGAGGTTTTGAAAAGAGCTTGTGTACACAAGAATAAACATTTTATTGCAACCTCAGCTGTTTGCTTTCCATGAATCCCCACTGCCAGGGCACTCAGAGCACACAAACACTTCCCTCAGCT
The DNA here is from genome assembly GCF_017590055.1 of Onychostruthus taczanowskii. Classification (NCBI taxonomy): domain Eukaryota; kingdom Metazoa; phylum Chordata; class Aves; order Passeriformes; family Passeridae; genus Onychostruthus; species Onychostruthus taczanowskii. The sequence goes on from NW_024498573.1 coordinate 1,469,700, forward strand.
CCTTCCATTTCCTACACTTTGGGTCATTTTGGTTCTTGCTTGGTGGCAGCCACTCAGCCCAGCTCAGGAGTGGCTGACAGTGTCCTGAGCAGGGGGGTGAGGGCATGGTCCAGCTCCTCTAGGACATCCTGGAGCTCCAGGGATGGGCCTTTGGGTCCCTGAATCTCCCTCCATCACTCTTGCTCCTGTTTCTCCCAGGTTTGGATGGGGAGAGGAGATCAAGAACCTTCCCTGCCTGTGCACAGCACCAGGAGCCAAACACTGGGAGAAGGAGCCAGCACAGCAAACTGCAGGATTTGGGACTCACCAAACACACAATTCCCTGTGCTCCCCGTGCCTCTGTACCAGGGCTTTGGGTTACAAAAAAAATGGGATTTTGCTTTTGCTTCAAAACAAACCCAACCACTCCAAGGGATGTGATTCCTTGTTCCCTCACCTTGCTGCTCATTCCTCAAAGTCAAGATAAGATTAATGAGCTGCACACAGAACTGCTGGAGGGCTCTGCGCTTTCCAAGCCACAAAAACACCTTCAGCAGCAAAGCGAGAAAACTAAAGCTGATAAAGCCAAGTTTGGAAGCAATTAACATCAATCTAAAATTCAGCGGGTTTGGGGGCTTGGCTTAAAAAGAAAAAAGCAATTACTGCTGTGACAAACTGAAATAATACCTTGTTTTTGCAAAGTTGACTTAGCAAAGGGAGTCTGCCTTCAGCAGCAGCTGGAATTAAAAGGGTTTTGTAAAAGATGTTCACCAGCATTAAAGGTGCTGGTGATTTTTTTTTCGTCTGTTTATCCAGACTGTAACAACCTGAGGAAGCAAGAAGCCTTTACTGAGTGTGAAGCACTCAGGACAATATCCCAAAATCCGCCTGGAACACAACTGTGGGATCAATATTTCCCACGTGTGGGAAAAGCCAGGGTCCATAAAGGAGACAGAGGAGTCCTGCAGCTTGGTTAGAATAAAAGGAGATATTCCACTGGGGAATCTCAAAATTCCTTTTATCCCAAACTCCTGGCTGCCTGCAGCCCTCTTCCTTTCCTGCAACAGGCTTTGTGCTGACCCTTTATCTATGACCTTAAAGTTCAGGAGTCAGACTTGTGCGGGGTCTGTAACAACCTTGCCCTTGGAGACATCAAAAGCCACTTCACAGCCGTTCATTAACACCCCTGGAATTGTTTGTAAGGACATTAGCACACATCTTCCCCTATCAGCATTAAGGGGATTTTCCAAGGGAAACCTCAGCCAGCCCAGGAAAATCAGCTGCCAGCTTTGAGCACAGCTCGGATTCTCGGTTAAATGCCATTTCCCAAATCGTGGCAATGGGTAAAGAGGAAAGAAAAAGGAAAGAAAGGAGAAAAAGGTGGGGGATAAAAAAGGCAGGGAGGGAAAGGATGGGAAAAAAGGATGGGGGAAAGGAGGGGGAAAAAGCAGGAGAAAAAGCAGGCTGAAGAAAAAAAAGGTGTGGAAAAAGGTGGGAAAAATCAGGTGGGGGGGAAAGGGTGGTGAAAAAAACAGATAGGGAAAAGGGAGGGGGGGAAAAGGGCAGAAAAAATAAAGTCGGGGGAAAAAAGGGTGAGAAAAAAAGGTAGAGGGGGGAAGGGGCAGAGGGAAAAGGGCAGGGAAAAAAGGCAGAAAAATGCAGGGCAAAATTGCCATGCAGAACTGGTTTAGATAAGGGTCACCTGTGCTCCAAAAATGTAAGAGAATGGATTTAGCTACCATGACATAACAGGGGCTGCCAGACCACCAGAAGCTCTGCTTCATTCCTGGGAATGCTCAGCAGGGAGATGATGGAGCCTTACCCAAAGTCTGGGGAGGTTTTCAGAGTCCCAAAGGCACAATTGTGACTTACCCTGCTAAGAGCCCAAGCCAGGCAGAGCTTGCCCCCCCTGGATTGCTGTAACCAAGCTGAGGTTTTCATTTCAAACCACTTGACAGGATCTCATTAACCTACTGCCTGTAATGAATGTACCAATAACAATCGCCGAGTCGCATGAAATTAAAAAATCCAATAAAATATAAATAGGAAACACTCGTGGGTCATTTATTTTTCTACTCTGGAATGAGAGAAAATGAGGTCTGCCACCTCCCTCGAGCTGTGATGAATGCAATTTCCAAACTGAACTGTCAAAAATTTCCAGGAATGTCTCTCCAACATCACACTGCAACCTTTTCAAAATTCATAACATTTTCTACCGAAAAGAAATCCTTGACTCGTCTAGGCCAGGCTTGACACTTCTCCAGACACCAGGGTGATGTCACGGCCTCAGAGAAGCTCCAGGGAAGCCCAAGCCAGGCCCTGCTGCGTGAGCAGAGAGTTTTATCTGCAGGCAGAGAGGAGATGCTCCCCTGCTGATGCATTTTAGGGTCAGTGCCCAGCCCAGCTCGCGCTGCAGCAGCCGAGTCCCTCCTCCTACCTCACATTCACATCAAGCTCTTCCATCACAGGCAGCAGGCACAGGTAGCTGGGAGTTCAACGCCCATAGGAGAGACCTCATCCTGCAGGGGGGAGAGGAATACAGGGGTTAGTTCCAGGATCTCCACAAATGCACATTTCCCCCGTTGGAGATGCCCACTGGAGGATCCAGGCCAGGTGCCCTCGGTGTTTTGGCCCCTGTTCAGCTGCTTCAGACCAGCACTTCCAGCTCCTTTTCCATCAGGCAGCTTTCCAGCTCTCCCCCCAGCCTGCCTGTGCCCATTCCAAACTACCTGCACACCTGCAAGACTTCCCCAGCAACTTCCCACCTTTCAAAGGTACAAGAAGCAGTTTGAATAGAGCCAGGCTGAAGAAAGTTTGCAAAGCCCAGGTGGGAAAACACAAGCAAGAAGGCTTGGTAAATTAGTTTCTGTTTTTACACAAACCTAAAACATTGACTTACCACTAAATTAAACCAGGTTTCCTGTGACACTCTATTGTGCAGCCTTATGAATACTTAATAGCAGTGCTGTAATTACAAAGAACTAAATGCTTTGCAGCTTGAGTTAAAATAAATGTACTTACTTCCAGCACCACTAAGTGATGTAAATATTAATGGGGTTTTTAACTCTATCAAAATTCCATCCTGACTCCAAAGAAATGAATGCACCATCTTAATAATGTGCTTGTGCATTTGCTGCTGCTAATCCAGTGGAAAAAAATAGGCTCAGTTTCGGAGCACTTGAGGCTGTTGATTACCCCTTGTGCTGTCTCTAGGGAGCCAGGGATAAAGGCACCACCACAGCCTGTTCATGCCAGCCCAGATGCAAATAATGCCACTGTGGTTACTTGGCTTCAAAGGAAAATCAGAATAAAAGTGCCTCAGCCTTCCCAGACACTGATGCCAGCTTTGCAATGCAAATGAGCCCCCCACTCTGCAGACCTGGCTCAGAGCTTGCCACGGGGAGGAATTCAGGATCTGTGGATGTATTGGACATCATTTTGCAAGGGAAATTTGCTGGAGTCAAAAGGATATTTTTATAAAAAAAGGCAGATTTTGGTTGGTCCCTGTTTGCAGCTTAAAGCTTCAGCTGGTGATCCTTTGGGCACTCTGCAATCTCCTGATTCAAAACTGCTGCTGTATTTTGTAAAGAAAGGGGGGAGAGAGAGGTCTAGAGATTCACCTCTGTGTCCCTAAGACCTGACCTCGAACCTGAACCTGGAGGAAAAAGACTAAATTAACTTTAAAACCCCCAAAACTAAATAATAAATAATAAAAACCTAAAAACACTAAGACTAAAACTAAACTAAGTTCAGTTTCTGCATGTCTCATGCTTTCAGTGAAGAACTGGACTTATCACTGAGTGACTTTGTCCTTCTCTTTGTAACTGTAAGATAAAAAATCCTCTCTATAATGATGCTGTGCCAGCTTTGTGGAGCACAGTGTGGTGTGCAGTGATGATGGCTGATTTCAGTGCAGTTTTCTGGCACAGACACGTTTTTTTATGGGGCAGCACAGAGCAGAAGATGTTTAGAAGCTCATTAGCCTTCCCCTGGAAATTGCTGTCCTCCCCACCTCGTGCAGGAGTTCTTGCAAGTGCAGGGAGTCATTTAGCTCCCGTCCAGGGTGGGATTCCTGATTGAGGCCAGCAGAACCACTCTAACATGAATGAAGACTGCATTTACCTTTAAATCCACGATTTCGAGAGGCTCCTCACTTTCTGCAGTGAACAGCTGCTAAATTGAACTGGGGTTGAATAAAAAAAAAAGAGTGTTGCTCGATTCCCTACAATTTCACTTTTGGGTGGTGGTTTTCCCCATAGCTCCACCATTACCAGAGAAAAAGAAGTTGTTAGCAGAGGTTAACTGGACCACATCTTCCCAGCCCACATTAAACTGGTATTTTTGAAGTGAGAGTCACCTCAATCCAAAGACAATTTCTTGCTCATCACTGCAGAGAAGTCCAAAACCCTCCAAGTGTTGTGAGAGAACATCCTGCCTGTGACAACACTTGAGGAACAGGAAATATCAAAGTGATTCACCTTGTTCACTCCCAGCAAAAATGGCTTTATTTCCCCCCATTTCTGCCCCCTCCCTGCCTCTGCTGTCCCTTCTCTCCCCAGGAAGGACAGAGCTGATAAGGAGTCCCTCAGCTGTCAGCAGAGACAGATTGCTGGGCTGATTTAATCCAGCCTCATTCCAGCAGGGGAAAATGGAGCACTTTGCTTAAACAGAGAAATTAAAACCGACGTGACGCATCCCGAAAAATGAAATGGAGTCCAGCTCGAAATACAGAGCACAGAAGAAATGTCTCTACACTTCAAAAGCTCTTTAAAGTCTAAGGAAAGCCTGTGGCTTGCCCACCCAAAGCACAGGCTGAGTTCAGGGGCTCGTGTTCCCCCGGGCTGCCAGGCTCAGGTGGCACTGGGGTGACAGTGACAGTGTCAAACAGCCTTTTCTGGGTGCCAGCCCGGCCTTCAGAGCCCCCAGCCGTGCCCTCTGAGCTCCTCAGCCTCTCATCAGCTCACTCTGCCAACGGTGAAGTTTAAATTTCATCCTTGAGCACCAAAATAGCCCCGGCAGGCAGCAGAGTCCAAGGGCTGCTCGCAAGCAAAGGGCACGGCCAGGCAGTTGCGTCCTCCTGGATCAAATATTTACAGCAGTGAACTCCTCAAGGGTGACTTTGTTCCAAAGCAGAGATATCTGCAGCTTCTGCCAGGCTGTGTTTGTGAGAGGGGAGAGAGGGCAGCTGTAAAAGCTGCAGGTTATTGCCTGGGACAGGGGCACTGTGAGCTCCCCCAGCTCGCTGCTCTCACCTTCAGCAGAGACTGTCAGCTTTGCTATCCAAACCAAGCCTTCAGCTGCACTCAAACCTCGCCCAGAGAAACATCCCAGGGGAGAGCCTGGCTCTCTCAGAAGACCAAAAATACAGTAAGAGATGTCAATTAACAGCTGAGGGCAAGAGGCTGGGCTGAGTCCTGTCTCAGCACCCGACTCTGATCCCTGCAGGGTTGCCGTGCTCCCTCTTTGTTCACAAGTCACAAATTCCTCAGAACTGACATTTTCTTTCCTAAAAACACCTTCCAGCTTTTCTCCTCCTCACACCAGCACCAGGGCGTGGAAACTGCTGCTCCAGGAAGGCACCAGCTGTGCTTTCTGTGTCAGATAAATGGTTTGTTTCCTGTCCATGCAGACTGGGAATGCTGGAAAATGTGGGAATGCTGGTAAATGTGGGAATCCCTCAGCTCTGCCATGGGGCAGCTGCTGCTGGTCACTCCCAGCCTGCTGCAGGAGATGATGCCTTCAGTTTGAGCTTTGATATTTCCCAGACTCTGCTCGGCCCTGGTACAGAACTCTGAACTCCACATCAAGTGTCAGCAGCTCTCCTCACAGCTCAGGCACACAGAACAATCCTTTTCCAGCCCAGAACCAAGGACACCGCTGCAGCTTCAGCCCAGAAAGTGCCACCAACAGGGAATGGAGGAGAGCAATCTGGGAGGATGGGACTGCATCAGCTGGAGCTGGAATGGGACACTGAACCCCAGTATGAAATGGACCAAAACTGATCAAAGAGTGAGAACTCATGGCCAGGAGTCCACCTGGGGTGGAGCCACAGCCGGGCTCCTGCACTGCCCCAGGTGTGTCCTGTGAAGGACTTTTAATAAAAACCTATTTATTCCTGAACTCTGCCCAGCCTCTGTCCCAGGCAGCCTCTGAAGGCATCAGCAGAGCACAGCTTGTCCTTCCCAGTGCCCCAGCTCCTGCTCCTGCCCCTCTCCTGCCCAGCTTGTTGTGGTGGACTCGTGCCGCTCCCCATCTGGGGCTCGGGCACAGCCACAGCTTTATTGTGTCAGAGTTAAAAGCCTCAGGTTTGTTTTTATTGCTGCCATAAGTTGGGTTTGCAGGCTGTGAAACACAAGCAGGAAATCAGCTCCTGCTTTGAAGCCCAGCGCCAAGACCCAGTTTATGGATCTGGAGCAGGAACAGGAGGATCCCCTGGCCTGGGGCTCCTTCTCTGCCCCAGCTGCTCCTGTGTAACTCCAAAAAACCTCTTGGGTTGGGCTGAATTACAGCACCTGCGATCTCAGCTCCACACAGGGTTTGGTGGGCAAAATCTCCTGGTTTTAACAGAGCTGGAAACAGGAGTTAAGCAGAGGGATGGAAATGGAAGAGGGTGAGAAGCACCAGGTGACAAACCTGCAGCGCCTCAAACCCCGCGGGCAGGCTCGGGGCAGAGGTCACAGCTGTGCAAAAACAGAGAAGGAAAATGCTGCCAAAAATACAGACAAAGGGCAAGCTGGGAGCTGTGGATTCGTGGTAGAAGTTTAGGGATTGTCAGAAAGCAGGAAGAGTTGGCTCTACTTGGGCAGCACTCCTCAGAGCTCACTCAGCCAGACCCTTCCCACCCAGCAGGACTGGCAGCCCCACTCCACTTCCTTCTGAAATTATCAAAAAGAAACTTCAAAAAATCCTCCTGAAAGCATTCTGCACTTCCCATGTTGCTCGTGAGAAGAATTTTCTACTTTTTATTCTCATGCACAAAGAGTTTCTGCCTTTCTGCCACTTACAGCCACCATGAATATTCCAGCAAACAAATTGATCAGTAAGCCCCTGGGAGCAGCAGATTTTTAACTGAATATTGGGCTAATTAATCACTAATTAGCGATTAATTATTTCTGAATTTACAGTGGCAAGGATTAGCAATGAAAACCTGATTTAGTCCCTAAGATAATTCAACAGGACAAAGGAATCAACAGTCTGTGACTTTTATCTCTTGGAACTGAACAAAACCAGCTGCAGCATCCACAACCAAAAAAATGGCAATGAATGGCCCAGAAATTAGCACAGAAAAGAATCTGAATGTTCTCAGAGTCTGTGATTCGTGGTTTTTAATCTAAAATTCATCTACAACTGAAAATCTCCAGTGCAAAGATCAGTATTGAGCCATCTCCACAGTTCCCAGGAGTGAGATATTATTCCTTATTCTCGAGCTCACCTGGACTCGGGGTGGGTTCCTCCTGTGCTAAATTACTTTGGAGGTTGCAGCATGCTCAGACTGCAGGGATTTATGGATGGGATGGTCTGGGAGACTGGAAAGGGCACAAGCAGCATCCGTGAAGGTCTTTATTTTGAAATTCTGTGGTTTTAAACAAGAAAAAGGTTTGGTCACAACCAGGAAAAGCAGCTTAAGGAAGACCTGAAATTTCTGTGAAAAATATGATATAAAAGGTTGTCCTTTGTGGATTTATTTGGGGCAGGGGTCTGAGGCAGGGCAAGAGCTTCTGCTGGCCAGGAAGGTTGGAAATCCTCTGAATTCAAAGTGCTTTTGGGCATTTTTCAGCAAAATTCCTTTGCTTTCACCTGCTGAAGCTCCTTTCTGTCCTGGTCTCAGTAATTGTGCCAAACCCTGATTACAGACCTGAGCGTGCCCAGCCCCAAACAACTGCAGGGACTCCAAACTGTGCCACAGAAAATCAAAACTTGGCAAGTTTTCCATAAAAGAGACGCAGAAGGGAATTGCCACCTTACCTCTGGAATTCCCTCCTTGTTTCCAGGCTCACACCTGGCAGCACAGGGATGCCTGGGGACAGCACAGCACCGCTGCAAATCTTTATAAAAATCCCAAAAAGTGCTTTTAAAATGGTGAATTGCTGTTTGCACTCCCTCTCTGGAGCACAGGGACACTCAGGGCTGGAGGAGTAGCTGCAGCCTACAGATGCAGTTTGAGGCTGCTTTTAAAAACTTCCATGTGGGTGTTTGCCAAAGGAGCTTTTTTTTAATATATATATATATTTTTTATTTTCTTCCCTGCTCATGAAACAGCTGACTTTTATTCATATTTACACAGTCCCTCAGAAAGCAAACGAAAAACCCTTCCAGAGAAGTTGCAAAGTATTAAATTAGCCAAAAGTAAATGTTATTTTTGGAAAACAAGTTCCAGGTGTGGCTGCCAGGCTCCTTCCACCCAAAGCTGCAGCATTTAAGGGAACAAAAGAGCCTGGATGTGACAAAAGGAATGTCACTGCTGTTGAAATAAAAACAGATTCTGCTCTCAAGCAAAAGCTGTTTGAGAGCCATTTCTTTTACCTGGATGCTTTTCCCAGGGCTGGCAAAGAAATCAGGGGGCTCTGAGTCCCCAGAATGATCTGGCAGCCTCCCAAGCCACTTCACAGTCACTCACAATGAATAATTTGTCATTTTGGATTTTTTTTTTAACTTCTATTTTTCATTCTTGCTCTCCCCAATCCTTTAAGATTCCCCCATACACATTTATCATCACATACCTTCCTGTTTGGGTTTGTTTTACCCTGAAATGCCCTGACTCTAGCAGTGCTGCACTTTTTAGTGGGTCCTAACTTGCCCTTTAAAGAAATTATTCCTTTGAGGAATAAAACACCCACCTTGACTAGAGAGCTGATTCTCCCACTGCATTAATTCTATTAATTAATTCTATTTCCTTTACTCCAATTAAATATAATTTCTACCAGCACAAGAGATCCATCTCACTGTGGCTAGAGCCTCTCTGTGAATCCCTTAGGAATTAATGAAATTAATTATGATAATTAATAATAATAATTAATGAGCTGGGATTTTGGAGGGCTGGTACCAATTTATTGATTTTCATCCCAAGAGGAGGTGCTGCCTGCCTTGAAACAACTCCACCATCCCCAGCTGCCCCTGGAAGCTCCTGCAGACACAATACAATCTAAAATAACAGTGATAAAGGATAAATCATCATTTAAAAAGGCTGCTGAGCACATGGCTCACAGCAGAGGCTGGAAGGGCCAGCCAAGGGCACAGTGCCTGCAGCTGGCTGTTAAAGTTAAATGTGGATTTATCAGGGCTGGATCCTCTGTATCAAACCTGCCTGCAGCCCTGCCCTCCCTGAGATCTTTCCTAACACCCCAGTGGGTGCACAAAAGGGTTTTTGTAGGGTTTGGCAGAGCTTGGGGCTCCTCGAGGTCACTGCCTCTGTGGGTGAGGCTTCTCCCTGGCATGGAGAATTCGTGGGTTTCTTGACCTGTGCACGTGTCCCACTGGGATTTTGGACCTGGCCCTGCACCCATCCCACCCCTGACCTTGGAAATCCCAGATGTGATGGCATCATTTGAACTGACCTCCCCAGACCTGGCTCATTTCTGCACTGTCTGGTGCAGCCCTTCTGCTCCTGCTCCTCTTCTTCCTCTTCCTCCTCCTCCTGCTCCTCTTTTTCCTCTTCCTCCTTCTCCTTTTCCTCCTCCTCCTCTTCCTTTTCTCTTTCCCTTTTCTCCTCCTTCTTCTCCTCCTGCTGCTCTTCCTCTTCCTTCCCCTCCTTTTCCTTCTGCTTCTCTTCCTTCTTCTCCTCCTCCTCCTCCTGCCCATCTTCTTCCTCCTCCTTCTCCTTTTCATTCTTCTTCTTTTCTTCTTCTTCCTCCTCCTCCCCTTCCTTCCCTTCTTCTTCTTCCTCCTCCATCCCTTCCTTCTTCTCTTTCTTCTCTTTTTCCTCTTCCTCCTTCTCCTGCCCATCTTCTTCCTCCTCCTTCTCCTTTTCATTCTTCTTCTTTTCTTCTTCTTCCTCCTCCTCCCCTTCCTTCTTCTCTCTCTTCTCCTCCTCCTCCTCTCTCTTCTCCTGCTGAGATCTCCCTTTCTTTGCCGAGAGCAGGACAAGGTGCCCCCGGGCGTTCCCAGAGCTTCAAAGGCTCTGTTGGACTGTGCAGAGCACAGGGGGAGATGCCAGAGGGGTCTCAGGGATCTCCTCTCTGCAAGGCAGGGTCTGGTGAGTGCTCCCCAGTGTTTTATCCCTGGAGCATTGCCCAGGGCTCTGCTTGAAGGGTTGGACAGCAGATCCCTTCAATCTCCATCAATCTCTGTTCCCCTGGCTCTGGCAGGCCCTTGGCTGCCTCCCCCCTGCTAAAAACCTTCCTCATTCAAAGCAGCAGACTGAATTTTTTCCCTTTGCCTGGCAGGAAATGCCATCAGGCCCTGCTCTGGAAGGTGCAGAAGTGAAGTTTGCTGAGCACAAAGCAGTGTCAGGGCAGGGAGGAACACCCAGCCCCAGGCTCTGACTGAGCAGCTCAGCTTTGGTCACACCGGTTCCCTGGGAGCTGCTCCCTCCAGGAATTCAGCAATCAGATCCCCCCAGCCTGCTCTTCATCCCAGCTCGAGATTGGGATGGGGAGAGGGCAGGGAGAGGCTGGGGTGGGAGCAGGAGCAGCTCCAGCCTCAGAGGAGGAACTGACGTTGCAGTTTTTGCCCCGCTCATTTTACAGTAAATAAAGGAATTAAGGAAGATTGCTGGAAATGTGTCCATTCAGGCAGCAGCTGAATTTCCTGTTAATTGCTTTGGGAGTGAGGGAGGAGGGAAAAGTGTGGAGACATCACAATGAGCAGCGAGTGCCTGGTGAGTACCCAAACCCTGACTCTGCACATGTGCTGCTAAGGACAGAAATAGAGATGTGCTCTCACAAACCCCTACTCAGTGACATAAAAAATAAACCCATCTCCCAGGGAGACAGAGAGTGCCAACTAATTTACCATGGCATTTGTTTTGGAGGAAGGAGTGGCACGAGCAGCCCCAGTGCCCTGGGGCTGGAGCCAGCTGAGCACAGGGTGAGGAGGAGCCTGGTGTGAAAAGGAGCAGCCCAAATCACAGAAATATGGGATGGTTTAGGCTGCAAGGACCTCAAAACTCATCTATTGCACCCCTTGCCATGGCAGGGACCCCTCCCACTGTCCCAGGGTGATCCAAGCCCTGTCCAGCCTGGCCTTGGCACTGCCAGGGATCCAGGGGCAGCCACAGCTGCTCTGGGCACCCTCCCAGGGAGGAATTTCCACCTTGCATCCCATCTAAACCCACTCTCTGCCAGCTGAAGCCATTCCCTTCGTCCTGGCATTCTTGTAAAGTCCCTCCCCATCTCTTGGCTCCCTCCAGATTAACCCTGTCCTGTGCCAAGCCTGGCTTTGTCCCTGCACCTCACAAGGGTGGGGGGAAGCTGCTGGGACTCCTGGAGACCCTGGGATATTGATCCTGGTGCACTCAGGAAGGGTGAGGGTCAGGAAGGGGGAAGGAGAGCCTCTGCTAACGTCACACCTTTCAAAGCCAGCCAGGACAAGCAGCCAGAAGGGCTCTGAACAGGGAAGCAGGAAACCCTGAGCTGACACAATCTCCTGCCCTGTTATCTGCACCTTTGGTTTATTATATTTAATCAGGCTTTTGACCTGCAGGAGGAACATCCGAAGAGAAAACAGCACCAAAATCTTTTGTCAGCACCAACTCTGCAGATCCAATAAAAGCTCAGAGCAGCACCAAGCCAGCAGATCCAGCTTTTCTCTGTGATCCTGGCTTCTCCACAGCAAGTCACATTGCACTGCAATCAGGCTTTTCCAACAGGAAGTTCCCATTTGTCACTTTAAAAACCAACTCACTACCAAGAAAATCCGTCACGCAGTTCTTTCAGCTCCGTGTTTCTTTCCAGGCTGTAAAGCAGAGGCCATGGAGAGAGGAATCAGATGGAGGCAAAGGCCTGGAAGGGACCCTGAGGAGCAGTTTCACAGAGCCAGCTATACTTCAACCTGCTGTGGAGGACATTTGGAGATGGAGATTCCACATTCTCACTATGCAGGCTCCCAGGGGAAGCACATGCAGGGATTTTTCTGGGCTCTCTCCTAAATCTTCCTTGGTGCATTTTATTGCTGCCACTGGGAGTTTGTTTATTCCCCTTGCTGCAGACACTGCTGCATCTGCCCAGCAGCCCCAGGGACAGCCCTGGCTGTGCTGGCACTGACCCAGAGCCCCCTGCTCTGCTCTGCTCATTCCTGAGAGCTCCCACATCCCTCCCGTGCCTTTGCTGAAGTGCAAACCTGAGAAGAGCACTGGGGGGAAGGATTCCTTCCCTGCTTTCCACATCCCACCCCTGGATGAGCACTGCTGCAGGGTTTGTCCTTCCCCAGCAGCAGCTGAGGGCTCTGGGGATTCTCTGTTCTCTGGCTGTGACTTCCAGGGCCTTTTCCATGCAGCACCTCCCTAACTGATCACGGAATCACAGCATGGGTTGGGTTGGAAGGCACCTAAAGCCCACCCAGTGCCACCCTGCCATGGCAGGGACACCTCCCCTGTCCCAAACCCAGTGTCCAGCCTGGCCTTGGGCACTGCCAGGGATCCAGGGGCAGCCCCAGCTGCTCTGGGCACCCTGTGCCAGGGAACAGCTTCTTCTCCAGGCTGAGCAATCCCAATTCTCCCAGCTTTTCCCAGTCCTCTTGGCCTTTTCTCCATCCTCTCCTCGTGCAGTCAGTGACTCCTGCCACTGGCCACACCACAGCCACCTCTCTCAGGCTGCTCTTCCTGCTGCTCTTCCCTTCAGCTGGGGTTTGTTCAGTGCTCATCACCTAAAAATGTTTCCACGAGCCAAGACTGGAGCTTTCAGTCTCTCCTGGCTTGCCTGTTTTTGGATCCTTGATCTGGGCTCTCGTTGCTGATTCTTTCTTTTTTTGTGTTTGTTTTGAAATAAACAAAAGCTGGAACAATAAATGTCTGGGCACCCGGAGAGCAGAGAGGGATCAGATGTTTGCTGAAAGGAGGGATGTGGAAAAGAAAGGAATTACCTGGGAAGCACAGATCTCTCAGCATCTCTGTCAGGGAGAGGTGCCAGGAGGGGAGGGCAAGGAGCCCTTGGGATGCACACAGACAGGGATGAGCCACAGAGAAACCTTAATCCAGAATTAATCTGCTGCCACCAGTGGCATGATTGCTAATAACAAACAGTGGGCTGTGCTCACAGCCCTTCCTCACTGCCAGGATTCCATGCAGCAGGAACTCCTGCCTGCTGCAAACCCTTCCTCTGCTCCAGGCTTCTCTTCTCCGAGCTCACATTTTCCCATCTCCCAGACATTTGTGCTCACACTGTCCTGACCTCACCCCAGACTGTCCCCACAGGTGAACAATGCAGATTTCTCCTCCCTTTTAGCATTTACATGGTAAATGGCTCTTCCATGGAGCAGGGAAATCCTGAGCTGCATGGGCTGAAGGAAATCCCTTCTTCCTCCAGCTCCCAATTCCCTGGTTGTGTTTTAATCATCCCCCAGCAAGTTCTGCTCGCTGTGTTTTATTAAAAGCAAACACAAGTGCAGGAGGGCTGCTTGTTTTCCTCCCCGAGCTGTAAGGGAAGGGACCAGATCAATAAAACAGCTCAGCCAAGCAGAGCCCATGGAAAACGAGGCACTCATAAATGGCATCCTTGCAATTAGTTTTTATCAGCTCCATGATTTTCTGCTGACCAGGGAGGCTCCTAAACCCAGAGCAGCGAGGAGATGCTTGCTCTGTACTTCCCTGCAGCCCCCGGGCTACAGAGCAGGCTGGGCTCTGCCACTGGGAGATTTTGGGAGCTGCAGAGCTGAACCTCCTGTGCCTGTGACAGTGGGTGCCTGTGCAGCACAGCCTGGGAGGCAGAGCCAAGGACAGGGAGGGGATGAAGGCAAAGAGGAGGAGGAGGGAAAGGGAACTTGGTTTTCCACAGCAGAAGAGAAAGGGAACTTCATTCCCTTCATTTTCCACAGCAGAAAGGAAAGGGAACTTAATTCCCTTCATTTCATACAGCAGAAAGGAGAGGGAACTTCATTCCCTTCATTCCCCACAGCAGAAAGGAGAGGGAACTTCATTCCCTTCATTCCCCAGAGCAGAAAGGAAAAGGAACTTCATTCCCTTCATTTCCCACAGCAGCCTGGGCTCTGGGGCCCACAGGACCTGTTCTCCTGCCAAATTCCCCTTTCTGCCCCTGACCCCTGCCCAGTTCTGTCTTTCTCCTGCAGTTTGGTGATAGCTCAGCAGATTTTGTTTCTTGGGGGTTCAGTCTAACTCTGTCTTCCCCTGTTTTGACTCTACCATTTGAACCCAGCAGAGTTAATGAACACAACATTCTGGTGGTTCTTGGAAGATGCTTTCCCTTCATCCTTAACCCCCTGCTCATTGCTATTTCACAGATTCCTTTAGCCTCCCTTATCAGACACCTACATGTTCTAATTCCTCATTTGTATTCATTGCTGCAACTTTCCCTTCTTTTTCTGGGGACAGTGTTGACTGGGTTTGGGTTTCTATTTTATTTCCCTTTTGCCCTTCTCTGCTGAATGATAAAAATTCTGCTTGGCAGTTTTTCCTGCTAGGGAAAACATGTTTTTGTAACAATCCCATGGAGGACCCATGAAGAAAAAACATGTTCCACTGCCTTGGCTCATCTAAAATCAGCTGCAGCCTTGAGTTCTGTCAGACAGAGCTCTGAGAGGGGCTTTAATGGGGCCAGCTTTGGCTTCAGGCGATGTCAAAGCAGCCATAAAGAGCCAGATCACCCCAAACATCCTCCTCAAGCTTTTCTGGTCCATGTGGAACCAGCCTGGCTCTCACCTCAGCAATCATTTCAGCACCAGAGCCCAGCCCAGTCCCCCAGAAGAGCCAGGACACCCTAAAACATCTTCTGGGGTGATGAGCAGGGAAGAGCTCCTGTGCTGGATGCAGACCTTCAGCTGCACCCTTCGAGTCCTCCCAGGGAGAGCTCTGAGAAAGGTTTAATAGTGATATCCTGATGGAACAGCAGCCCTGCTACACCATAAAATGGGAGTTCATTCTCAGGGAGAGCTCTGAGAAAGGTTTAATAGTGATATCCTGATGGAACAGCAGCCCTGCTACACCACAAAATGGGGGTTCATTCTCAGGGAGACCTCTGAGAAAGGTTTAATTGTGATATCCTGATGGAACAGCAGCCGTGGTACACCCAAAAATGGGGATTCATTCTCAGGGAGAGCTCTGAGAAAGGTTTAATTGTGATATCCTGATGGAACAGCAGCTGTGGTATACCACAAAATGGGGGTTCGTTCTCAGGGAGAACTCTGAGAAAGGTTTAATTGTGACACTCCTGATGGAACAGCAGCCCTGCTACACCACCAAACGGGGGATTCATGAGGCCAGAGCAACCCTTCTGCAGCTGGGGAAGGGGCTGTGAGCGGCTGCTCAGCTGCTGGGAGGGATGATGTGGGATTTTAGTGATTTTCAGGACCCCCAAGCACCGAGGTGGAAGCCTCGGGCAGGAGTGGGCACAGCCAGGGGCAGAGAGGAGAGGGGAGGATGTGGTTTGGGGGCTCTTTGGAGGACAGAGCCTGAGGAGGAGCAGTGCCTGGGCTGCTGCTGGAGGATGAGCAGAGGATGTGCCTCACCTGTCACTGCCCTGTCCCCAGGGGAGCTGGGACAGGAGGTGTCTGTGCCACCTGCCACCAAGCAGGGGACACAGTGAGCCCTGCAGATGGCTCAGGGGGTGCTGCTGGGCTGGACACAGCCCTGCCCTGGTGCCCCGTGCTGGGCTGGACTGGGCTGCTGCTGGAGGATGAGCAGAGCTGGCTGTGCCTCACCTGTCACTGCCCTGTCCCCAGGGGAGCTGGGACAGGAGGTGTCTGTGCCACCTGCCACCAAGCAGGGGACACAGTGAGCCCTGCAGATGGCTCAGGGGGTGCTGCTGGGCTGGACACAGCCCTGCCCTGGTGCCCCGTGCTGGGCTGGACTGGGCTGGGCTGGGATGGATCTTCAGACTCCCTGATTCCAAACAAACCTGCGGGGTGAGAGCCTCTGGAGATGAGTGGGGATGGGATTCACTGAAGGCAGGGCTCTGCACGGCTGCCTCAGCTCGGGGAAACGCGGAGCCAGAACCCAGAGCAGGAGAATGATGTCCCTGCTTGGTGCAGGAGCAGCTCCAGCCCCTGCTGCATCAGCCAAACCCAGGCACTGCTCTGCAAAACCAGCTGGGAATAACCGAACCCTCCTGGCTGCAAAAACAGCCAGGACAAAAACACCCCACAACACCCAGAGAGGGGCTGAGAGTGGCTTTTCACCCTCATCTCCCCATGCCAGGCTGGGGACAGGTCCCTGTGCCCAGGGGTGACTCCCAGAGCAGCTGGCACCCAGCAGCATCTCCTCCTGAGCCTCAGGGCACTGCACCTCCAGCGATTTTCTCTAATTGTTTCCCTAATCACATCAAATTGCCCAAGCTCCATGTGTGCTCCTGCAGAGTAATTTGCTTTCCCCCAGGCCCTGTGTCTCTCCCTGCAGCCACTCCCCGGGGCTGAGGGGGCCTGGATCACATTATGGGCTCTAATAAAAATAAATCTAATGGAATTACACAGCAAGGCCAGATTAAAGTCAGCTGCTTTGCAAATCCTGGGGTTGGATTGGCGTTAGCTGAGGGAACGAGCACATGGATCATCCCTCTCCCACCTTCTGCCCCAGCTGAGGCAAAGGCAATGCCTCCCTAACAAATAATAATGTTATAAAGGTAGTCCCACAAAAAATGCACCAGGGAATGCCAGGAAACAGAAGTGGAAGGAGTTACATGCAAAAGCCATGAAGCACTTTCCCTCCTTTCCCATAAACTGCACCACAATGAGGTTCTTCACACTCTGCTTCCTCAGGGATCACTTGTTTACAAAGAAACATCGGCACCATTTAATCGGGTGTATTGCTCTTTTTAGAAAGAGGTTTTTTTTCAGACACTCCCTAAGGAACGAGGGACAGGAATGACAAGGTCAGAGCAGGGGACAGTCTCTAACCTGACACTCATCAGTGCCTTGCTCTGCAAACGGGCAGGGAAGCCCTAAGTGGATTTTAATTACAAGTGTTCCCATGAGAGATTTCCTTTAACCCCCAGAACTTGGCACTGTCCCCTCAGATTTTAGCCACGGGGTTCTCAGGATTGACACCAACATTCACTGCAGTCACAGAATCCCAGAATCATTTGGAAAAGCCCTCCCAGCCCATCCATCCCAACTGTGCCCCATCCCCACCCTGTCCCCAGCCCGGAGCCCCGAGTGCCACCTCCAGGGGCCACCTCCAGGGATGGGCACTCCAAACCTCCCTGGGCAGTTCCAGAGCCTGAGCACCCTCTCCATGGGGAAATTCCTGCTGATCCAACCCGATCCATCCTGAGTCCTTGTGGATCCCCAGGCAGCTGGAGCCAGGAGGGCTCCTCAGTGGAATGGCTCAGATTATTTCCATGTTGCCTCTGTGAACAAACCCCCCCAGGGGCAATCCTGCCTCCCCACCCTGCACCCTGCAGGGCTCGGGGATGGCTCTCTCCTGCCTTTCCCTCAAGCAGCAGCTGTGCTTTCACACACACACAGGGATATCTCCAGGGATGCAGCGTGGCCGTGGGATGTGCAGGGCAAGCTGCTGCCTCCTCCCCCCTCCCACTGCTCCTGCAGCGGGGCTCTGTCCCCACAGAGGACACTGGGCTCCTCACCTTGTCCTCCTGCTTGTCCCCCCTTGTCTGCAGGAGTGTGGGAAGCAGGACAGAGCTGTCCTCAAAGGAGAGCTGAGCAATTCCCAGCTCCTCTTCGGCCCCACTCCCAACACAGGCTCCTGCATCCTCCATCCCACATCCAGCTGCTTCTCCCCTGAATTCCCCTGGAAGCTCCTTCCACAGGTTCCAGCTGTTTCCAGCCCCAAGGGCTCAGCCTGTTCTGGCTGCCACCTGTCCCTTGCTCTTTGTCCTGCCTGGGACTTCCTGGAATACCTGGAAAAGGGGAGCAAACGTGGAAAACTCGAGGCATGCCAGCTGGCTCCAGAGGATGGAGATGAGGAGGAGGGGGAGAGGCAGGAGCACTGCTGGCACTTGCAGGAGCACAGTTGGCACAGAGGAGCCGAATGTACGATTTGGAGACTTCCTAGAATGAGCCAACAGGCTCACTCCGAGCACTCTTACTTTTAAATCAGTGTTTACAAAGTCCTGGGCAAACTCAACTATTTCTGTCTGTCCCCAGACAGAGCCTGCTGGAGGAAATAAGACAAACACACCTTGGTGTGGAAGGAGTTATTACCTAAGCAAACTCAGCCTGACTCATGTTTGTTTTTTAACGGCGTTATTGGACAGCACTGACAGAGCCAAGGTCAGGCTGCAGAGGGAAGAGGCAGAGGAAGATCTCAGAGGAGAGGAAGGTGCTGCTGCTCCCTGCCCATCACAGCAGTCCCCATTCCTGGTGGGAATGCTCCCTGTTTCCTGGGCACACCTGCTGCACATCCCTGGATGCCTTCCCTGGACAATGACCTCAGCCAGGCCATCCACCACCCTCTGCTACATGGACAAAATCCAAACGAGCTCCTAAAAAGCTCCACCCTGCCTTTGCCAAGTGAAACCAGCCAGCTGCAGTAACAGGGGACAGAGAAAAATCCTCCTCCTTAAAAAAAACCACCGGGCAATATTGCCATTCAAAGGAAAGTATTTTGGGTTTAAGAAGAAATGAAGTCACAATGGCATCACACGTTTCAGAGCACACTCCAGGCTCTGAAGCTGGCAAAGCAGGACTTGGCTCCTTCCTCAATGCCCTCAAGCAGCACAAACTTGCAGCTGGGTAATGTTTTAATTACTCACCCTTCTATCAAGTTTCCGAGGGTGAAGTTTGTTTTGGAGCCAGGGGAGGTGCCCCAGGGCTTGAGGAAGTGACACAAGTGACACTGCTCTGTCACCGGCAGGCACAGCTCTGTCTGTCCCCGAGTGGGAGCCACAAACTCCCAGCGCCTGAATCAAAGCATCCGGGCTTGGGCAGGACTCCTGGAGCCTCCCTCACCCTGGAGTGATTCTGAGCAAGCTTCGGCAGCAAGGAAATGCTTCAACCTCAGCGACACGAGCTTGGAACGGATGCAGAGCTGGGGGAGCCCCAGTGTGAGCGGAGCCTTTGCACTCTGGACCCTGGCACAGCACAGAGCTGCCCAGTCCTGGAAAACACCTTCTTCACCACAGAATCGCACAGTTGTTAAGGCTGGAAAACCCCTCTGAGATCCTCGGCTCCATCCGTTCCCCCAGCACCGCCAAGGCCACCACTGAGCCGTGTCCCCGAGCGCCACAATCCTCCGGGGACAGCCGCTCATCCTCGCTTTAGCGAAGTTTCCCACTCGTGCAGAGCCCGCCGAGCCGCCCCTCGCGGCGATTCCCCGGTGCCAGGCGCTCCTGCTCGCTGCCATCCTCGGTCCCCTTCCTCCTGCGGCTGGGTGCTGCCCATCCCAGCGCTTCCCTGGGCACGGGAGCCGCTCGCTGCCACCTTCAGCTGCGCGGGCACGCACGGAGCAGCCTTTCCCTGCGAGCGCCCGGGGCTCTGCCGCCGGCCCGCGGGACACCGGGCACCGCACCCGGGGGACACCGGGCACCGCACACGGGGGACACAGGGCACTGCGCCCGGGGACACTGAGGACAGCACCCTGGGGACACTGAGGACAACACACGGGGGACACCGGGCACCGCACACGGGGACACTGAGGACAGCACACGGGGGACACCGGGCACCGCACACGGGGGACATTGAGGACAGCACACGGGGGACACCGGGCACCGCACACGGGGGACATTGAGGACAGCACACGGGGGGACACCGGGCACTGCGCCCGGGGACACTGAGGACAGCACCCTGGGGGACGCTGGGCACCGCACCCGGGGTGGGGGGACACAGAGCATCGCACACGGTGTGGGACACCGGGCACAGCACCCGGGGGATGTACGGCACCGCACCCGGGGGCTGACACCGAGCACCGCACCGCATCCCCGCCCGCATCACCCCCGCGCTGCCGAGCGGCTCTCCCCGGGCGATGCCGGCGAACAGCCGCTCCCGGAGCGGGTTTCCCCCATCCCCAGCGGAGCCCCGTCCGCCGCTCCCTCCGCCGCCCCCTGCTCACCGTGGCCGGGGCAGAGCCCCGCGGCTCCCCCGGCGCGGCCGCTCATGCTGGAGATGGGGCAGGCGGCTGCGGGCGCTGCCCGGCGCGGATGCGGGCTCTCCTCTCTCCTGCCCGCCCAGGTGCGGATGCGGGCTCTCTCGCCTGCCCAAGGTGTGGATGCGAGCTCTCTCTCCTGCCCCAGGTGCGGATGCGGGGCTGCGCTCCCGCCCCGGCTCCTCGGGCAGCGCCCGCCCCCGGCCCGCCCCGCACGGAGGTGCCCGGCCCTGTCCCCGCCCCGCCCGGGGAAAGCCGGGGCCGTTCCCCCCAGAGCCCGAGCCCGAGCTCGCCCCGTGTGCCCCCGGAGCGCGGTGGGCAGGGCAGCTCTCCCTTTATCCAGTGAATTCTCGCCGATGCTTCTCCCTCGCTTTCGGAGCGACTCCAGGGATCGGCGGTTTGGTTTGGTTGCTAGTGTGCAGAAGAGAAGTGGAGCAAACCCATCTTACTGTAACTTGCTCGTTTGGAACCGCTTCTTAAAGATCTGAGGGGTTTTGGCAAAGATCTTTCAATGGATTTCTCAAAACAAACAGAAAACTGGCGCTATTTCCAAGCACGCGGCGAAGGCTTTTTCATTGCAGCATCAGTCCAGCTCCTGTGACATTATTGGAGATTTGGCAGCTGAAATCTGGCCCTGACACCCTGAACAAAGCTCAGTCTTGGCAGAGCAGGACACCACAACCAGCTCATCAGCTGAGCTTTTAAAACACCCATTGAAATAAACCCAGCATCAACCCAGGAGCTGGGCAGCTCCTCCTCCAGGTGTGGTCACCTTCACCTTTCACTGGAGCTGCGCTTTGGGGTTTGGGGTTTCAAGCTGCAGGGCCTTTGTACAGTCACTGCAGGGCTGGCATTTCTCAGAGATCACTGGGTCACTGTGTTCACAGCG
Organism: Onychostruthus taczanowskii; assembly: GCF_017590055.1. Taxonomy (NCBI): domain Eukaryota; kingdom Metazoa; phylum Chordata; class Aves; order Passeriformes; family Passeridae; genus Onychostruthus; species Onychostruthus taczanowskii. The sequence goes on from NW_024498573.1 coordinate 1,490,711, forward strand.
AGATCCAGAGCACGCTCAGGGTCAGAGATGTAATTTTTTTTTTTTTTTGAGCATTTCCGTGCCCTTTAACCACAGCTGAGGTCCTTGCCCCTGGAAAAGACATCTCCACTTGTGTGTGGGTGCAGGAGAAACCACAGCACCCACAGAAGTGCAATACCTGCTGCTTGCTGACAAAATACGTCAAAAAAGTAAATGTATATTGAACACATTATCAATTTGTCTGATAGGACTCATTTTTTTAAGATCTGGGGGGTTTTGGCGAAGATTTTTCAATGGATTTCTCAAAAATTTGGTGTTGTTTTCAGGGCAGTGCAGGCAAACACCACCCAGGAGTGTGTGCTGCATGTGTTTGTCCATCACTATAGAAACTGAAAGACAGAGATAGAATAACATTAACAAAAGTAAACCCCATCCAATCCACGAAGAAACACCCTGTCACAGTGTGGATTTTCTCGGACTCAAAGGACCAAAACCAAAGTAAATGAAGCTGGTCTGGGTGGAGCTGTTAAAGAGTTCCTGAAGCAATTTTGGTTTGCCTGCGTTTTCCTCTCCATGGTACTGATGTGAACTTTCTGGACATTATTGCTATTTACTAATAGTAGACACTAGTGGTAGCTACTCACTAGTGTAGCCTCTAGCTTTAATGCTGAATTGACAAATAAATTCCTCATGGAGCAAACAACTGTAGTTCTTCCTGGCAGGACCTGAGTGCTCAGAGCAGCTCCTCACCTGCCTTCCAAAGAGTTCCCAGCCAGGCTCTCCAGCAGCACCTCCTAAAGGGAAAAAATGGCACAAAGGGGAAAAAATCAGAGTGTGGAGCCCTGAGGCCATGCCGAGTTTGCAGGAGGGGGAGAACTGAGGCACAGTGGGTTTGTGTGCTCTCCTGTCAGTGCTTGGGTGGGCTGAGGGCCAGCAGTGCCCTGGGCAGGGTTGAAGCTGCTCAGGGGAGGATTTGGTGCCCAAGCCCCCTCCAGCCCTGGCTGTTGTGAACCCGGGCCATGCTGACCCCACTGCTGTCCCCAGGGTCCATCCCACCTCCTCTCAATGCAGCTTCCTCTCCAGGATTGGCAAAAGTTTATTCCACCTGAATGGCACGCCTAAAAAAAAACGGATTTAAATTTTGAAACAGGAAAATTGGAAAGTATTAGAGAAGGAGATAAAGCACTGGAGTTTGGGTTTTGTTTTGTTTGTTTGTTTTTTTTTTTTTGTTTGTTTGTTTTGTTTTGTTTTTGTTTTGTTTTGTTTTGTTTGTGGTTTTGGGGGTTTTTTTTGTTTTTTTGGGGTTTTTTGGGGGTTTTTTTCCCCCTGTTTTTCCTCCCCTCCTCCTGCTGTAACAATGATAAATCCCAAGATCTGGTTGAGAAGGAGAGTGGCTGAGTGATTCATCGGGACTGAATCACAGTCACTCTGCAGAGGAATCCGCTGCTGCTGCAGGTGCAGCTCCATCCCTGCCCTGGATCCCTCCCCGCTGCCCCCCAGGAGCACAGAGGGACAGGAACAGAGCCAAACAGAGCGAGCAGCTCTGGGTGAGCTCCCTCCGAACAGCCCTGCTCTCCTTTGCCCACGTGGGAGGGATTCTATCCAGAAGGGAGCAGGAATACTTTGATTTTCTGAGGGTTTTACCCACTGCTGGATCACGCAGCCTCCCACTCCCCCGGGGAAGAACTTTCCTTCTGTTCCTTTTGAAATGGAAGCTTTCCCCCTCCCTCTCAGAGAATCCCCCACTAATCCTGGGATGCAGCAGCAATTGGTACCCAGAGCTAGGCTGGAAAATCGGGATGCAGCAGCTGAATTCCTGGGATTTCCCAGGCTTGGATTTTCTGAGGGACATCAGAGGAGAGGCAGGAGAAAAATTCTGCTCTGCAGCTGATTTGCAGCACCAGCTGGGTTGATGCTTGTCCTTACAGAGAATTTTGTCTCTCTGTTGTCAGCACCTCCTCTCCTCGCATCATTCACACCCAGAACTCTCGGGATTGCCAGGAATGCACATTCCCAGACCCCTCTGAAAGTGCTCAGCCAAGCCGAGGTGCAGACCAGCTCCAAACTGAAATGGCAGGGAAGAGGAAGGTCAGCCTGGTGATTCCCAAACTGACAGGTTTTGAAATAATCCAGCTCTGCCCTCCCTGTCTGCAGGGCACTCTGATCCAACCCCACAGGTTATTTACAGCTCTGTCCCCAGACACAAACCTAAATCCCAGTTTAAGGCAGGTCTGGCTTTTAGCTTTAAAACAGAGCATTTGGGTCACTTTTAGCAGTGTAAAATCATTGTTCATAACGCAGACATTGCTGGCTCTGCTGTCATTGGAGGGGCACAGAATTATTTTGGAAGATCCTGTCAGAGTGACCCCTGGAGAAATTTGTTACCTCAGGACCAAAGGTGGAACCAAAGCAAGGGACAACCACGTCAGCATCACCTGGAGAGTCAGAGCTGGAGGCAAATTCACATTTACAATCCGTGGGCTGGAAAATACTGAACAATCCCTCAGGAATGCAAGGAGGAGACTCTCCTGGGAGAGCTCTCTGAGTCCTGGGCCATCTCAATCTCTCTCTGTAGGCCACACAAGTGTGACAGAACTTCCCATCCTTTTCTTTTAACCGTTTCTTTCCTAAAATCCTATTTCCAATGAACACTTGCACTTGTTTCTCTGCTCCAGCAAGGAAGTTTTGGAAGGAAGAGGGAGGCAGAGATGCAAATCCCCTGCCATCCCCCCAGGGCTGAGGGGTGCTTGGGTGTTTGTCCTTCTGCCCTGCAGAGCTCCTTCCCTTCCCTGGCAAGCACAGGGATGGGTTCTGGATGTGGAGCCCTCCCGGGCTGCCTCATCTCCATGCAGATGAGGCTGTGTGTAATTCCATGGGAGTGTAATTCCCTGGGAATGCAGATAACTGGTGCGGCTGTGAATAAGAGAGCCGAGTGAATCATTCATCACGGATTATTGATGGGATTAATTTTACCTCTTTTTCTGCTCTCAGGATGCCCACGAGCCCCCCCCCAATTTATTTCCCCCCTCTTTTATGGAATATTTCTGGAGACAAAGTAGATTAAAGCCGAGTAATTTTTCTGCTCTCTGCTGGGCTGAATGAGATGTTTGCTGCCAGATTAACCCTTGCAGTGTCTTCCCTGCTGCCACCACACCCCTTGGGTCACACTGCTTTTCTAACACCAGCTCTGCTCCAGACAGACCTCCCCGGCCCTGGGCTGGTGTTTGTGTCCCTTCGGTGGCTGTGACAAAGGTCCTGCCCCGTGTGAGCGTGGCTCCCTCAGCCCCCAGCACCAGGGGATGCTTTGGGGTGATTTTCCCCAGGATTGCTCCCTGGAGATGGCTGCAAACCCTGCTGCTGTTTCCATGGCAGCACGCAGCCAGTTCCACTGGGGTTGGGCACAAAACCAAAATAAACCTGCACAGAGATTTCCCCTTGCCCACCCCTGGCCTTTGGGGACCCTTTGGGGACCCCTGGGAACCTCAGGCTGCTGCTGTGCCTTTGTCCCCTGGGCTCTGCAGCTGTGTGAGCAGTGGCTCTGCTGTCTGGGGCTTCTGTCAGATGCAAAACCAATTTCCCAAATCCTTTACCTGCTAGGTGAGGCAGCATCATTTCTGATTATTAATTCCCTATCGAAAAAATAAAAGGAAAAAGAAGGAGAATTCTTTATTCAGAGCTGTTCAAAGAGATGAGGAGAGCCTGCAGTGGTTTGCAAACCCTTCCTGCCAACCCCCAGAGGTAAAACCAACCTGTGCCCAGAGTCCTGAGCTCAGCTCCTTCCCAGGATGGTTTTTCCTCACGTTGCTCTCGTGTTTCCAGGCTGGCATCCAGGGATCTGCAGCAAGGAGCTAAGCCAGAGCTGTGCTACCCACAGGTTTAGGCCAGGCTTTGATAAGACAGACTCAGGGCTTTTCCCCTCTCTGGCTGGGGCTCAAAGGCACAACTGGATTTACACAACCAGCCCTGGGTCCAATAAATGCAGAAGACAATTCAGTATTTGCCCTTCCAGTAAACAAACACCAGGAGCTCCCCACCCAAATTTAACTCACCTCTTGTGCCACGTTTAACCTTCAGCCATTCTCACATCTCCTTTCTGCAGTTTCCACCCGGGTTTGGGCAAAATTCACGGGCAGTAAGCACAAAGCCTTGAAGGGAAAGCCATTCTGCAGCTTCCCAGCCACAGCAAGAGTTTGGAGCTGAAAGGGCACAGAGGATGGGCTGGGCACAAGGAAGGGAGGGCTCAGCAAGGGGAAATCACCTCTCAGCAGCAGCAGCTGCTGCCCTTCCTCCCTGGGGCCACGCACAGGTGTTTGCAGGAATGCAGCTCCTGGAGTGATAAAAAAAGGGGAAAAAATATAAAAAATTAGAAAGAATTGGTTGGTTGTGGTCCAGCCACAGCCCAGGGGTGTGGGACAGCCCCAGGGTGGGGACAGCGGTGTGACACAACGGGGCCATCCTGTGGCAGGTGACACCGAGAGCCCTCCCCTGCCCTGCTGTGGGAAACAGCAAAGCCTTTCAGGAATCTGGGAAAAGCAAGCCTCAGAAACAGAAAGAGCAGAGAAATTAGAGCTGGCTGCAGCTGCAAGGTGTGACAGTAGAAAAGTTACAATAGTACAGCAAGCACACGATATGAAACAATAAATATGAAGCAAACAATATGAAACAATAAATATGAAGCAAACAATATGAAACCACAGCAAACAATATGACATGAAACAATAGCTTGAGTTTTAGGCTTGGCTGAGATGGGCCTTCAGAGTGCAGAAATGGAAGGTTTGAAGCTCAATAATTTAGTGTTGTGTGTTGTCAATAGAAGGCAGGCAAGCATTTTGTGCAGCAGGAGTTCCTGTGCTGTTAGTGACTGGCCAGAACAATTGTCTGTGAGCTTTAGCAATATGCTGCTGGCTAGAAAGTTTTTCAAATGCTCTGGAAGAAGGGCTGGCTGCAGCTGCAAAGTGTGACATTAGAAAAGTCACAATAGTACAGCAAGCACACGATATGAAACAATAAATATGAAGTAAACAATATGAAACAATAAATATGAAGCAAACAATATGAAACCACAGCAAACAATATGACATGAAACAATAGCTTGAGTTTTAGGCTTGGCTGAGATGGGCCTTCAGAGTGCAGAAATGGAAGGTTTGAAGCTCAATAATTTAGTGTTGTGTGTTGTCAATAGAAGGCAGGCAAGCATTTTGTGCAGCAGGAGTTCCTGTGCTGTTAGTGACTGGCCAGAACAATTGTCTGTGAGCTTTAGCAATATGCTGCTGGCTAGAAAGTTTTTCAAATGCTCTGGAAGAAGGAAATCTTTGGCCGCTGCTGGCAGGACGTGAGCTGTGGCCACCTTCCAGTGGTCTCAGCCACGTGCTGAGGCTGATGCTGCAATAAAGCTCGAGGCACAAAGCCCAGCAGTCCTGTCCTGTTTGTGAAAACCCCCAGAGAAGACTTTGGGGTTCCCTCCTTTGGGATCGAGCAGAGCTGCCCATCCCTGTGCCATCCTGTCCCCAGTGTGGCACGATGCTCTCTCCAGCTGAGTTTTGTCTGCTGGGGCAGTGCTCATGGAGATAATCCCATGCTGGCAGCACATTAATTGCTTCAGAGCACTTAGAGAGCTGCAGAAGCAACTTCTTGCCATTCCAGGGGCTGTTTTTTCCAGGAACAGGCAGAGAGGAGAGCAGCCCTGGGTGCAGCAATCAGTGCCTCCAGAGGGGAAGCAATCAGCACCAGCCACAACCTTTACTCCTCCAACCTCCCCGGAGGGAACATTTCAAAGCATCAAAAGGATTTAAACCTGTCCAGCTGCTGCTGAGCCATAATTACCAGTTGCACAGTCAGCTCCCAGTGCGGCTGACAAAGCCTCAGCAGCAAATCCTCTCCTCGTGCCAGTGCTGGAGTATTTATAGAGCCCAGCCAGGCAGGGGGCACGGGCAGCAGCAGCAGCAGAAGGGATCTGCATGCCAGGGGGGAGAGAATTTGCTTTCAGCTGCCTGGCCTTTCCCCAGCCCCTGGGGATGCTCCAGGAGGGTCCCTGGCACAGAGTGGCAGCTCCTGGGGCTGCTCCCCAGGAGCTGCCCCAGGAGGACAGGGGGACATTGGGGCCCAGGCTGTCCTGCCACAGCTCTGCCCAAAACTGGCCTTGGGCAGTGCCATCTGCCCCTCCTGTGTCACATTGCCAGCCCTGGGCTCTCACAGAAAGTGACATAAACCCAGCAATGCTGGGCTGCCCTGGCAGTGTGGGGACAGGGGTGCTGGGGCTGGGAGAGCTGGGCAGGCAGGGCAGGGGCTGCCAGCGAGGTCCCAGGGCTGGAGGGGACAGGGGAGGAGGTTGTCACCCCTGAGCAGTGCTGGGTGTCTCTGTGGCACTGCCCCAGCTGCCCACGCGTTGATCTGTGTCCCACTGCAGGATCTCTGCCCTGGGCTGCACCAGGCTGTGCCAAGGCTTTACCAGCACTGCCTTTATTTCCTGCCTTGATCACCCCACTGAGACCATAAATACCTCTGAAGCCTAACCAGAACACTTTCATTTGCTCCATAAACAGTCTTGTGAAGGAGATGATGGCTGTTCAGAAGGGGAAGGGGGGTCAGGGACCAGGAGGTTTTTACTGCCTTGCTGGTTTTACCCCCCCCCCCCCCGAAGTGCCCCATTCCTCTTTGTTCTGGGGCTGAGGGAACTCCCTGGGGAGTTTCCTCACTCTGGGATGGCCTGAGAGGATCCTTGGAAAGAGGAGCTGCATCCCACCCACACCTGGAGCACCTGGAGCACAAACATCCATCCCTCCCTGCAAGATCTTTGGTCACTTCAGCCCCCCTGGCACAGCCTTGCCCCAAGGACTGCAACCAGCCGGACACCCCGTTTAAAATAATTTTTAAATCTATTTTAAATCAGTTTTTAAGCACAAAAAGGCATTTTCCTGAGCACAGCCACAGGATTCCTTTTCCACACTCTTTATTTACAGCAGTCTCCCGTCCCTGGGCTTCCAAGACACAATTCCCTCCAGCAATTCCCTCCAGCAGGATTTCTTTTGGGGGTGGGGATGGATGATGCTCACGGTCCTTGCCATGGCAGGGGTGGATTGGGATGAGTTTTGGGGTCCCTGTCACAGCAGGGATGGGCTGGGATCAGTGCAGGAGGTTTTGGGGTGCCTGTCACAGCAGGGGTGGGCTGGGATGAGTGCAGGAGGTTTTGGGGTGCCTGTCACAGCAGGGATGGGCTGGGATCAGTGCAGGAGGTTTTGGGGTGCCTGTCACAGCAGGGGTGGGCTGGGATGAGTGCAGGAGGTTTTGGGGTGCCTGTCACAGCAGGGATGGGTTGGGATGAGTGCAGGAGGTTTTGGGGTCCCTTCCCGAATTCCCGGCGGGTCCCGGCCCCGCTCGCGGCTCACTGGCGCCCTCCAGCGGCCACGCGGGGCAGGCGCAGCTCCGGCCCTTCCCACCCCTGCCCCATCCCGAGCTCAGCCCCCCCAAACCCTTCCCACCCCTGCCCCATCCCGAGCTCAGCACCCCCAAACCCTTCCCATCTCTGCCCCATCCCAAGCTCAGCCCCCCAAACCCTTCCCATCCTCTGCTCCATCCTGAGCTCAGCTCTCCCCAAACTCTTCCCACCCTTCTGCCCCTCTGGCAGAGCATCCCAGCCCCTCCTGCTCGCTCCGATTTCCCACCTCTGCCCCATCCCCAGCTCAGCCCCCCCAAACCCTTCCCACCCCTGCTCCATCCCGAGCTCAGCACCCCCAAACCCTTCCCATCTCTGCCCCATCCCAAGCTCAGCCCCCCAAACCCTTCCCATCCTCTGCTCCATCCTGAGCTCAGCTCTCCCCAAACTCTTCCCACCCTTCTGCCCCTCTGGCAGAGCATCCCAGCCCCTCCTGCTCGCTCCGATGGCTCAAAACCGAACCTGCTCCCCTCTCCTCGCACCCAGGGCTACAGAGCCACCTGGAAGTTCTGTTCTTCGGGCTCCGGGAGAGCAGCCTGTGTGTCCTTGCTCTCCCCCCGGTGCCAGAGCTCAGCAAACTGCACGGCATCGTGGATGCTGCGGATGCAGCTGGCCCCCAGTGCCCCCCGCCCGGCCAGCCCAGCCTCCCTCCCGGAGCCGCTGGCGGATGGAGGGGTTGCAGTTGGCCAGGAGCACCTGGACACCCACCTCCTTGTAGTCATGGTGTGTCTCCTTGAGCACAGAGAGACCCACGGTGTCTATGAACTGCATGGCCCCGCAGTCCAGGACCAGGGTGTGCATGTCTGTGCAGGGGGGACAGGTATCTCCTGGAGGTCTCTCAGCCCTGCTCCGGGCCTGTTTCAGGCAGCCACAGCCGGTGGCCCAACAGCCCCTGCTGCTGCTGCCCGGCTCTGGCTCTGCCTGCAGGACAGCAGCCAGCAGGAAGGGGTTGACCCCGGTTTTCTGGTACAGCACAGCCTTGAAGTAATCCTTGTAGTAGAGGGAGCACTCGAAGCGGAAGATTTTGACGTTGGCGATGCTGCCGAGCTGTTTGTAGGCGGCCTGGTCCTCGTGGATCCCCCTGTCGCTGACCTTGCCCAGCAGCGTGGCGCGGGGCCGCCGCGTGAGGAAGACGATGCTGAGCAGGGCGAAGCAAACGCCCAGCAGCAGCCCGACCTCCGTGGTGACCAGCGTGGAGCACAGCGTGGTCGTCCACCACACCACCGCGTCCAGCTTGCTGAGCTGCCACATCCTGCGGGTGTCACGAGGCCACCCCGCAGGTTGGCGATGGTGACCACGCCAAGGATGGAGGTCTGCAGCGAGTAGAAGAGCGGGGAGATCCACAGCAGCACCAGCAGCAGCACCAGGGAGGTGACCAGCCTGGACACCTGGGTCTGGCTCCCCGTGGACTCCTTCAGCAGAGTCTTGGTCAGGGCAGCAGAGCTGGCAAAGCAGTAGAAGAAGGAGGGGATGAGGTTGCACAAGCCGATGGCGATCACCTCCTGGTTGGCGCTGACGGCGTAGCCGTGCTTTTTGCCAAAGATTTCTGCCAGGGACACGGTTGTGGCAAAGCCAGTGACGGCGATGGGCAGAGCATCCAGTGCCAGGCTGGGAGACAGGCTGATGTCTGGGACAGTGGGCTTCCTGAAGCCTGTGGGGATGTCCCCGCACACAGCGGCCTTGTAGTGCTGCTGGAAGCCAAAGTAGCGGGAGATGATGGTGGCGACGATGACCACCAGCAGCTCGGTGGGGAACGGGGCCTTCATCCTCTCCTCGTAGCGCTCGTTGAGCTCCTTGATGGGCACGATGATGGCCAAAGCCACCAGGCTGGTGAGCAGGTCGCAGATGTTGGTGTTGTGGATGTGCCTGAAAAGGTCCACCCAGGTGAGGAGGAAGGAGCCCACCCCCTCGTGACGGGGGATTTTCAGCCCAGCAGATATTCCATCTGGGAGGTGATGATGGTGAGGCTGGAGCCTGTCACGAAGCCACCCAGCAGAGGCTCTGACAGGTAGACAGCCACGAAGCCCATCTGTAAAACCCCCAGCAGGATCTGAAAAGCAAAGCAGCCGCAGCTTTAGCATGGGTGAGAAGGGCTGGAAGGGATGGCTGGAAACTTATGTCACTTTGCTGCCACTTTAGCAGCTCTGGCTACTCTGTCTGGGGATGTGCTGAGCATTCCATGGGAGGAGTTTGTCTTCAGGAGTTAATCTGGAGTACGGAAATCTAGAGGGACCTACCTTTAACACTTCCCTGTGGCTGGGGATGCCACACAGAAAATCCTACGAGATCCCTGCTGCTGCCTCCTCAAGAGCAGCCCCACCAGAGCAGCTCTGGGTATCACTCACTTGGGATACCCTGAATTTCAGCTGTCCCAGTGGAAAAGCCTGGAACTGCTCAGTGACAGCCTAGGCAGTGGGAACACTGCAGGGAGCATGGCAGGGTCCTTGAGGGTGGTCCTTGTCTGCCCCAAACCTGCTCTGAGCTGCCCAGCTGCAGCACTGAGGTGCTGGGAAGGTGGTTCACAGATCCTTCTCTTCTCTTGCTGTGTCTTGATCCTGAGGATGTCTCAGACACATCCAAGGACGTGGTTGTCCCGTGGAGGAAAACAAACCCCATTCAGCTGTGTTTGCACTTTTAAAATCACTGCATTCACAAATTCAAGCATGGACGTGGCCGCGTAGATGATGTCGCAGAAGAAGTTGGTGTAGGTGCCGTAGACAGGATCCTGGTGGGCCAGCAGGGAGTAGGAGATGGACTGAGGGATGGCCACCACGGCCACCAGGAGCCCCGAAACCACGTCCCCCAGCAGCTGGGTGCGGGGGCAGCCACAGCAGCAGCACAGGGACCTGCCCAGGCTGCTCTGACCTTCTCCAGGATCAGCTCCCTGCTGTTCGAAGCTGTGGGCTCGTGTTCCTCCGGGATGATCAAGGTGGCAGGAGCCTGGTGTGGCTGGAGGGAGCCCAGGGTGGCTTTGCTGGGTGCTGGCTCCTGGCTGGATGTGTCCCCCATGGGCACAGGAGAGCCGAGGCAGGAGAGCAGGTGGGTGTGAGGGGCACAGGGGCTTTGCTTAGCTCCAGGGCTCGTGCCATGGGCAGATAAGTAAATAAATAAACAAATAAACACACAAACAAATAAATAAATAAAGGGAAATTATCTCAGACAAGGCAAACCAAGGCGTTTTCCCAAGGCTGATTTGTTTGCTGTCACTTCTGGAGCTGATTAACCACAACCCCCAAATCAGGGGCACAGCTACAGAGCATCCCCCGTGCTCCTTCACCATCCCTCTTGTTTTGAAACAGGAACTTCACTGAATTTCAGTGAAATTTCACTCAATTTCACTTAAACTCCTTCTGCCATCAAGACGCTGCTACTTAGGCAAAAACTTCTTTTGGAATTGTTAAGATATTCCAAGGGATACTTTAGGAATCAAGATGTGGGTAAGGGAGATAATTTGCCAGTTAATTTTTCCTTCAACATTACATAGTTTTAAATTGCATTAGTGGCTTGCATCAAACAGGGGTTTGATCCCATCTTCAGAATGAAACCACCCTGCTTTTTAAGTAACAGAAACGCCTTCCAGAGCTACTCCAAGTTTTTTCAGCCAAAACACAGCTGCACCAAAACACCTTTATGTGACAACTGAATGACAGACAGAAAGAAAAACACTCCTGAGGGGAGACCCAGAGTGGCCTTGGTTTGGAACTGAACTGGGATGAGGAGAAATCCCTTTCTCCTGCCCTGCACGCATCACCAAGTCTTACCTCTGGCTGCACACCGGGTGTTTCCTCAGCACCTGGAGCTGCTCCCCTGGGCACAGAGCTGTCTCCACCTGGCAGCACCCCTGGGCAGGGGAAAATCTGGCCCAGGTGCCACCTCCCTTGGGATCTGAGCTCCTGAGCCAAGCCAGGTCTCTTTTATCTCTGTCCAGGCACTGGCCAAGCAGAGCTGCGTTTGGAAAACAAACACCGTTCTCAGAGAGTATTTTGGCTGACAACTTGTTCTGGACACCAAGAATGATTGAGGGGGCTTAGAGAAGTGCTCCTGCCAGATAAGAGGATTGCTTGGATCTGGAGAAGTGTTTGCTAAACACGGGCAATGATGGAAAGAAACCTCCCTGCTCTGCCCCTCTCTGAACTGAGCGAGCTCGGGTCCCTCTGGGCTCCTCTGCTCAGGTTTTCAGCTATTCTGGACAAGCTTTTGTGCCAAAAAACAAGAAGCAAAGCTGTTCCAGAATGACTTTCCTCTCCTGGTAGTTTTTCCTCCACAGAGGCTCTGTGAAGCAGAGAGCAAAGCTGTGGTGACACAGGTTATTTCGGGAGGCAGCAGAACTTTGGATGTGTCCAATCTGCACAAGTCACATTTTGCAGAGCCTTTTGGCACACGTAACAAGGGGCTTTGCCGTGCAGAAACACAACTGGGAAAAGAGCAGGGTTGTATTATTTGGTAGGTAAAGGTGAGCAATTGCAGCAGCAGCCAGGGAAAAAAGGATTGTTCATCACCCTGAATGGAAAGAGCAGCCTCATAAATATCAGCTGGCACTGCTCTGCCCTTGTCAGCTGTGCCAACAACCTCCACCAGACCTCTGAGCACACACTCCCCCTCTTCTGCCCCCTTCTTTTCCATCTCTTTCCCACTGACCCAGACCAGATTTTGCTGGATGTGCCATGCCCTGTGCAGCTGGATAAATTCCTGCCACACAGGCACCTTGGAGAGGGGTGGGGATGGAGAGCTGGAATTCCACAGGGTTTGGATGCAGATGCTGGGGAGACACCCAGAGGGAAGAGAAGGGGAAAACCAGCATCCTGAGCTACATTTATCTCATCAGGGGAAGTCTGGATCTCAGTAATTAGGAGTAAATAAATCAGGAACATCCGTGTTCTCTGGCAGCAGGAGAAAATGAGAGCACATGGTAGGGAGGCAGCTGCTCAATCTTTTTATCTATTTATATAAATTCTTTTTTTTTTCTCTGCCATTCCTCCACAGCTCATGTATTTTCAGGTGCAACACTGAGAGTTCCCCTTTCCCTTCCCCTGCTCTCAGTAACAGACTTTATCTTTCCTTTCAGGCACTTTGTAATTGTTTCTACTTACAGCTCAGTTTGTGTCTTGGCCTGGATGATGTGGTCTCTACTCGCTCATTTTCTTTTTCCATCTTCTTCCCCAGCAAATGACCCAAATTTCCATTTTCTCCATGAATCCTTCATCTTGCAATTCACTGAAGAAGTGATGAGTCAGCCATTGAAGAGCAGGCCAGGCTGGACTTTTAAGTCTGATTGTTCCCTGAGATGAAACACAGCTGAGCACAATCCATCTTTGGGTTTGATCTTATTTAGGAAGATCCAGCTCTGGATCTCTGCCCTGTCCACCACAAAAATGGGGTGAAGCACTTTTTCCACCCATGGCAGGATTTAGGTTACCTTCAGCCTCCAACCTGCTGCTGCTTTTCCTTCCCAATTCCATCTTCATTTCCATATTCTGGAGCTCTTTTATTTGTTGAGATTTCCTTTATGCCCTGATGGAGCTTGGGAAGCCCTGACAGAGCCCTGCTCTTCCCCCTCCCCGAGATTTCTGCCTCCAGGCCTTCCCTGCCATCCTCCCCTGGAACTTTTCTCTCCCCTTTCTTGTGTTCAGATTCCCAGTTGCTTTTGTATACTCCAACAATAAACATATATTTCAATATATTCCATACTTTAGTGTAAGATATTCCAGTTCTCAAGCTCCTTGTCCCCGCTGGTTCTCTGTGCTGGAAATCGGCAGATTTAGGTTACCTCCAGCCTCCAACCTGCTGCCTGCTGCTGCTTTTCCTTCCCAATTCCATCTTCATTTCCATATTCTGGAGCTCTTTTATTTGTTGAGATTTCCTTTATGCCCTGATGGAGCTTGGGAAGCCCTGACAGAGCCCTGCTCTTCCCCCTCCCCGAGATTTCTGCCTCCAGGCCTTCCCTGCCATCCTCCCCTGGAACTTTTCTCTCCCCTTTCTTGTGTTCAGATTCCCAGTTGCTTTTGTATACTCCAACAATAAACATATATTTCAATATATTCCATACTTTAGTGTAAGATATTCCAGTTCTCAAGATCCTTGTCCCCGCTGGTTCTCTGTGCTGGAAATCCCAGCTGTGGGCACTGAGGAGAGGCCACCCCACATCCTCCATCCCAGCAGAACACCCTTGCTGGCACTGTGCACATCTCTGCAATTAATTCCTTTTTCTGCATGAGGTGAGGCAAGGGCAGAAAATACAAAAGCTTCACGTTCGCTGTGGGAAAAGCATCACAAAACAAAAACAAAAAAAAAATAAAAAAGAAACTCACCAGGGAACTCCAGGTGACCTTGAGGCACCCAAGGCTGTGCTGCCCTCCCCACGCAAGGTCAGCACAGCTGGAACAGTTTCTTTCCAAAAGCACCTTCAGGGCTTGTTCTTTATTGCCACTATAAACTCACTCCGTGCTCAGCTCCATCCTTGGGCTGCACAGATGGTTTTGGACAATGCAGGTGGAGACAGCACCCTGCCTGCACTGACACAGCCCCCCCTGCTTCCCAGAGCATAAATAAAATAAAAATAAAATCCAAACTTTTTATTCCTGGCACGGTGTGTGAGCAATGAAACATCCATCTATGCCACACTGCAGCCAGGTGAGAAACGGAGCAGTGCCAACAAGCTCCAGGCACAAGGAAAAGCAGGAGTGGTGTTTGCTGGTTTCTAGCCCAAAGTGAGCAAAAACCATGGAATTTCCTGCCTCTGGAGTTGTTATCCAGGCATTTTGCAACAGGCAAAGGCAGCAAATTGAAGCCTGTGCTGCTGTGTCAATGCATCCCTTCTGTTTTACAGGACAAGCTGGCACCTCCAGTTTTCCTGGGAACAGATTTAAGTGCTCTGCACAAAGGGGTTTGGTTTAAGGTTTGCAAATACATTTGTGTATACATTATTTATGTATACAATAAATGCAATATTGTGTATACAACAAATACAATCTTGTGTTTTATTTAAGCCAATAAATACATTATTTGGCTTCTGGAAGCCCCTCAGGTCATGGGCCAGCCTGGCTTAGGACATGGCTGCACCCACTGCTCCCATGGCTTAGGTCACAATTTTATTTTTTTTTATAAAAAGGAAGCGAGCCAGGTAAAGGTGCCAGGTAAAAGTGCCAGGTTAACAGAGATGCTCTTCCTTACCTTCAGATGGGGGGGTCTGACAGCATTTTTGTATGCTGGTTCAGCTTCACTTGAAATGTATTTACTGCAAAACATCATCTTTTTTAAGGGGGAAAACAAGGAAAAGGAGACAAGCCCAGAAGTGGTGCCACTGCTGAGATGGCAAAACACAACAGAAGCACCCGAGGACAAAAAAGCTGAACAGAACCCCTGCAGTTGTTTTTTGGAAAGGGATTATTTACATTTCTGCAGGAGGTAACACATCCCAGGAAACATCCCCTGTTCCCTGGCAGGGCAGTTTAATGTTCAGGAGCCCCAGCAGGGGAAAGATAACAAAAATACTGAGAGGCCAAAAGTGCCCCTGCCCCTGGGACTGCACCTGGGGGGCTGAGGGATCAGAAGAACTACAAATAAACAGCAATAAAGAGCATTTTCACTCCTGGGAGATGGAAAAAAGAGCCAAGCACATCAGCTATAGAGGTTTTGGGGAGCACTCTTTACAACAAGGAGCCAAAAAATTCCTTTTGCTGCCCCTTGTTGCTGTCCCTGTGCTTTTCCCTGCATGGCACATTCCCAGTGCCCATTTCCAGATTGTCCAGCTCATCACTGCAAAGGCTGCAATGGCTCTGCAAACAGATTCAGCTGAGTCCAGGGAGTAAAAACGTGGAGACACGTTTCTGTTTCCTACTGATCTGGCACCCAGGCAGGCTGTTTGGTACCCTTAGGGGGTGAGGACCTGGCACAGGGTGCCCAGAGCAGCTGCCCCATCCCTGGAAGTGTCCAAGGCCAGGCTGGACAGGGCTTGGAGTGTCCCTGTGAACTCTGTGTGTGTGGAGACAAAAGGCTTGACTCCATGTTTCTCAGAAGGCTGATTTATTATGTTAAATATTATATTAAAATGCTACATTAAAACTATACTAAAGAACAGAGAGATCAGAAGGCTGCAACAAGAATAGAATAGAATAGAATAGAATAGAATAGAATAGAATAGAATAGAATGCATAACAAAATCCTGTGACTGCTCACAGCCTCGGCACACGTGGCTGTGGTTGGTCACCAAGTGAAAACAATCCACATGCACCAATGGAAGATGCACCTGATGCATTCCACAGCAGCACACAGTTATTGTTTTCTCTCCTGAGGCTCCTCAGCTTCTCAGGAGGGGAAAAATCCCAGCAAAGGATTTTTCATAATATCATGGCTACACTTGGAGCACCTGGGAAGGTGTTTGGAATGAGATGATCTTCCCACCCAGCAAAGAATTTCCTCCCAATACCTAGTTTAATCTCCTGCCACGTGACAAGATTGGATCTTCCATCAGATTTGAAACAGCAGAAGGTTTTTGCCACCACTCAGACACTGGGATGCTGTCACAGGGTGTGGTGGCAGCTCTGGGACAAGGGGTGATGAAGCTTCTTCATGAAGAGGTGCTGCAGCAGCTGTACCAAAGCGTCTCAGAGGTTTGTGTGGGAGGGCTCTGAGCAGGCTGGAGCCCTGGGACACCTTTCCCAAGCAGCCCCAGAGGCAGGAGATGGGGCTGGGGGTCCCACGGGAGCAGGGATGGCAAGGATGAGTTAATGCCAGGTAAGGCAGAGCCCAAAGCTGCCCAGGGAAATGTGCTGCTGGTCACCTCAGCTGGGAGCCAGGCTGGTGTGGCTGGAGGCAAGGGCTGTTCTCTGCTTTTCAGGAGGAAGCTCCTGCAGGCATTCCCATATCCCAGTGCTCCTTCTGCTCTGCTGGCACCAGCACAAGAGCTGCAGCCTGTGCACAGAGGTCCCCTGAGGTGAAAGGCATCCTCAGGTAAAAGCTGAGCCAGGAAAGCCTTCTCCATAACTCAAGGACACCTTTGCAGGCACAAAGTCACAGAACTGCCCAGAACTGCCCTCTCACAGCTGCTCACAGGTTTTTCTGGCTTGTCCTGGCCATGACCTGAGCAAGTCACAGAAGCTGGGACAGAACCACAGAATCAAAGGGAAGGGACCCACAAGGGCCATCAAATCCAGCCCCTGGCCCTGCACAGCCCCAAAATCCCACCCTGGGATCCCTGGGAGGGTTTTCCAAACCCTCCTGGAGCTCTGGCAGCCTCGGGGCTGTGCCCATCCCTGGGGAGCCTGGGCAGTGCCCAGCACCCTGTGGGGGAAGAACCTTTCCCAAAATCCAGCCTAAACCTCCCTGGCCCAGCTTGATTTATCTCCAGGACCGCTGAAACACACGGCAGCAATTCTGCAAGGCTGAGTGTGCAACAGCAGCTGCTGTCACTACACCTGGTGTAAAGTACCAGCAGCACCACACGTGGCCATTCCACAGCTCAGGAACTCAGCCTGGCCCACAGGAGGGTCTGCTCCCTGGCACAGGGCACAGGAGGGTGATGTATTGTAAATCAAAGGCGACTCCAACATTGGCGAGGGAGAGAGAACGATGCATGTGACTCCAACTTATCAGAAGGCTAATTAATTACTTTATTACACTATACTACATACATTTAACCTAAACTGAATCTGCCAGGCACTCACTCTTGCTCCCAGCTGCACAGAGCTGCACCCTGCTCTGATTCTGCTGCTGCCTGGCACAGGAGGGTCTGCTCCCTGGCACAGGGCACAGGAGGGTGCTGTATTGTAAATCAAAGGCGACTCCAACATTGGCGAGGGAGAGAGAACGATGCATGTGACTCCAACTTATCAGAAGGCTAATTAATTACTTTATTACACTATACTACATACATTTAACCTAAACTGAATCTGCCAGGCACTCACTCTTGCTCCCAGCTGCACAGAGCTGCACCCTGCTCTGATTCTCTCGGGACAGTCCAACACACACACTCAGTGCCAAGGAAACAAAACATCCTCACCTTGGCTAAACAATCTCCATACTGCATTCTGCTTTGGCACAACACAGGCACAGCAAGTGAGAAGAACTGGGTTTTCCCTTTCCCTGAAAACGGTTTTGGTGTCAGAACACCCAGACAATGAAACATTTCGAGGGAAAAACAGAGCCTGGCATTCAGCAGGAGAGTGCTAGAGAGATTTCCAGTACAGCTGAGACTGAGAGTTCATTTCCATAATGCTCTGTTGTTGACATTAATGAACGTGCTAATGATCTCTTAATTCTTCATTTAGACGGATAACTGCTGATTGGGACATTTGGGAATAGAGCTGAACTGATTTGTACCAGCTTCCAGTATGGCCTGGGCTCTGGAGGTTGCACCTGGGAGGAACATCCCTGCTCCAGACCGATGGAAAACCCAAACCCAATCGTTCTGAGGGACCCTCTTCCCAAATTCACAAATCCAGGGGATGGGGGAAGCACAGGAAGCAGTGAGTATGGCAGATTTTCCCCTTAAAAACCTGGCACATGCCCACCACTGTTCATTTCAAACAGCAGAAAGCAGGAGAGCCCTTTCCAGGGCAGGACAGGAACATCACAAAAGCATAATTGGAGATATCCAGCTGCTGCATCCATCACACAGCAGCAAAATACAAATACATAAATATATGGATTCCTTTAGAAAACAAATGCTTTAGAGGAAAAGTTTCCAATCAGTGATCCCCAATTCCTAAAGATAAAACTGGATTATTTTAAAGGGTCCATAAACAAAAAACGTGCTGCTTACCAGTAGGCTCAAATCAGATTCATGTCACTGCTAAAAAACAATTCCAGGCCTGAGAGGAACAGGGCTGAAACCCACTGTTGTGAGAAGTTCCAGCCATAATAAGCTTTAATCTCCAGTTAATTCCCAAGAACTCCCAATTGCACTGAACTCTGGCAAATGGCATTTATTTCAGTTCCCATTTAGCCAGGGCAGCGTGCATTAACAGATACTTATTAATTTTAAATAAGAACATTAAAAGTATTTAGTTTGGTTGCCTGGCTGCTTTTGCTGTTGCATTTTAATAGTTTCTTGTGTTTTGTTGGAAATGAAATTTGGAGGTTGCACAAACAGCACTGAGGCCAAATGCAACGTGCTCCAGGTAATGTTCAGCACATCTTTTAGATATAATCTAATTTAATTATCTGACAAATCATTTTATGGCTGTTTTATTGTGCTTTTATGTAAATAAATACCCAGGAGCCACAAATACACATCCCACTAGTTGCAGGAAGTGGGTCCTTTTTGGAGTTAACATTGCTATTCTTCCCTTCCTGACACAGGCAGGAATGCATTTGCAAAACCATTTTGTAATAAATAAAGGTTTGGAATTTCGTTACACAAACCTGTGCACGGTCACAGGTGAAAAAATCTCCACCTGGGCAGCATGGAAAGAACATGGGAGAGAGGGGAAGGGGAAAGAATCACCCGGAGGAATTTTTATTTGCCTTCTGTCCCACTGGTGGCTCACCTGCCCTGAAGTGTCCTGGGCAGCAGCTCCTTCCTCCCCCTTCCTGTGTCCTGCCCATGCCTCAGGGGTGAGAACAAGCAGCTGCAGGAAGGCAGGAACATTTGCAAATAAATAACAAATAAAACATCTGCAACCACCACCGTGCTGTCCTTTACTGTCAGCACTTTCAGTGCTGCTCTGCCCTCTGGCAAAACAGGAGTTAAAAATCAGCATTAAAAAGCTGCATCGAGGCTTTTCCTCAAAGTTCCAGAGATTTTTTTCTGACCATGTGAAAAAAGTGAGCTGCAAAGGGACTCCCCCAGGCCATGGCACTGCCACCCCTGTGGGGACAAACCTGCCCTCCCAGGGGCTCTGCACACAAACCAGGTTGGCTTAAAAACTGAAATACAGCCTAAAAAAATGTAACCCTGCTCACTGCCCTTCCACAGCTCAGCCCAATCCTCCCTGGCAATGCCAATTCAGTGGTCACAACTCCCCACCCTGCACAAAGCATCCTCAGCCCAGAGTGAAAACGTTCCTGCGGGAGGTTACGGCAGCAAAGGAAAAATTCAGCAGAATTTGGGATTCTTCTCCTTCATAAAGAAGCCTCAGGGCTGAGACAGAACATTTGTGGGGTTTGAGCACTGCAGACCTTTCCCAGGGACACACAGAGGCTTTTTCCTCACCAGTGCCAGTCCTGGGAGGTGCAGTGGGTGGGCACCAGCAAGGTTCTGCCTTTCCAAGCTGTGCTGCAGCCACCCCTCACCTCCCCCAGCACTTCTGTGCTGCTCTGGCTCCTCAAAAATGCAGCAAATTCAGTTAACACAAAAAGGACTCCTCTTCCTGCTGCCTCATCCTTCTCTGAGGCTCCCAGGGCGAAGTGATCCATGACATTCAGCTTTCACAGAAAGAAGAGAATAGTTACTGGTCCTTGCTCAGAAAAAAAGAAAAATTACAAGAAATAAACCAACAAAACAGTTTAAACTCAAAATCTCTTTCTATTTAGTAAACATTTCACAATTCATACTGGGTTTTACACCTTTTTTTACTTCTGACTCATTATTTTTGAATTATTAAGGATGAGAATATTGTCTATTCACAGCACCTTTCCCTTTTAAAAGCTGTGAAGCACCTGAAATTCAGACTGTAAACTCCTCTGGGAAGAAAGCACCCTCTTCCAGGAATGTGTGCTGTGTATAGCTGGCATTCAGGAAAAACTGTTAATCTCTCAATTCTGCCTTCACAATTGTATTCTACTGCTGTGAGGAAAGCAGTAAAAAATCCTTCCCTTGTATTTTAGCATGAAGAACAGGCACTTTTCACTTCCACAGAATTTAAAATCAAAGTAAAAAGCTCGATTTATACTGACCTGGTTAAAAAAAAAAGTCCAGGAAAGAATTTTCCTGGCTCCTTTTCCAATGGTCTGTGCACTCCCATTGCATAAAGTTCAGGACAGAGCAAAGGGTTTATAGCAAATAAATCCTGCATTCATGCACAAAGTCTGTGTGACATGGACACATTTGGGCAGATGTTGGATCACCTATTTGTCCCTTTTTACTTTGGTGCCTGTGATTCTCTCTACCTGGCATAAAAAAACTGCCTAGAAGGGACTTTTTTTTGGTTAAAATTAAAGAGCTAGATATTTTCCATATCTAATGCTCACAATTCTAAAGAGCTCCTAAATATTAGGAAAACGATTGACTGACCATAGGAATGAATCAGACTTCTAAAGAGTCATCTGTGAAAAAAAAAATCATTAAAATCAAGCTGGAGAGGCAGCATTTCCATGGGCACAGGCAGGTGAAGGCCTGTGGAGAAATGAGATAACCATGTCCTTGTGGCCTGGCTGAATCAGGAGGCAGTGCCAAAACCTCTGGAGGTGAGAGGTGCTTGCTCAGAAGATAGTCCTTAAGATATCTTCCTGCATGTTTACATTTGATTTCTCTACCTGAAATTCAGGGAGGTTGCAAATTCAAGCACTGCCCAATAAAGACCTGAGCAAACAGTCCCTGGCAGCCCTTCCTGGGCAAACACAAGGGCGTGGTGATGGAAAGCAATGCCAGAATGAGGGATGAGAAACGAGTTGCCTCATTCTTCAGCTGCACAGGATGTCCAGACTACTCCAAAATCCCACCTCATCCACAAGGACAGGGTGGCAAAAAAGACTTGATCAGAACTTCAGAGTGGAACTGAGACACAGAAAGCTCCGGAGAGGAGACATGAGATGAACAACCCCATGGAAATTTAAGATCTGCAGACTGGCCACAATCAAGTTAAGAACCGCTTTCATTCAGCACCTCCCACGGAATCACTACCCCAGGCAGGTAAATCCAGAGAGATTGCAGGGTACCAGTGTGCTGGCTCCACCCTGCCCTGCTACCTGAGCACACACCCACTGATTTCATAGACATTTTGCCCAGCCTTTGTTCCAATCTCTCTCTCTTCCCAATCTAGTTCTTCGGAGCACCGTGCCGCTGCGCGCCCAGGGCAAAGTCCACGGCCTGGTGCACGCTGTGGAAGAGCAGGTGGTCCTCCCCTTCCTTGAAGAACTCCCCTCGGAGCAGGGAGCTCCTGACAGAAGGGTTGCACTGGGCCAGCAGCACGTGCACGTCGATGTCCCCGTAGTCCTTGCAGACCTCCTTGAGCGTGCGGATGCCGGCCGTGTCCAGGAACTGCACGGCGCAGCAGTCGATCACGATGCTGTGAAACCCCACAGGTTCCGGCCCAAAATCCACGGGGACGCCGCTCTGCTTGTCCCCACACCCCGCCTCCTTCTCCTTGAGCTTTCTCTTCTCTGCTTTCTTCTTGGCCGCCTTCACCCACACGGGGTTGACGCCAGTTTGCTTGTAGAGGGTGGATTTGAAGCACTCCTTGTTGATGTAGTAGATGGGGGCCTCGAAGCGGAACACCACAACCCCAGGCTGGGTTTGCAGGTTCTTGTAGGCAGACAGGGACTCGTAGGTCTCCGACTCGGCCACCCAGCCCAGCAGCGGCGCCTCGGGGCGCTGGGTGCGGAAGATGACGCAGAGCATGGAGAAGCAAACCCCCACCAGGAGCCCGATCTCGGTGCTGACGAGCGCCGTGGCCGCCATGGTGACCCCCCAGACCACCGTGTCCACCCTGCTCAGGTGCCACATTTTGGGCAGGTCCCTGAACTTGAGCAGGGCTCCGCGGAGGTTGACGATGGTTATGACGGCGAGGACGCATTTCTGCAGGGAGTAGAACAAAGGGGCGATCACAAGGAGGACCAGGAGGATCACCAGACTGGTCACCATGCCGGACATTTGGGTCCTACAGCCCGTGGACTCCTTGACCAGGGTCTTGGCGAGGGCTGCGCTGGTCGTGAAGCAGTGGAAGAAGGAGGGAATGATGTTGCAGAAGCCAATGGCGTACATCTCCTGGTTGGCCCTCACGGAGTAGCCGTGCTTCTTGGCAAACATCTCCGACAGGGACACGGTGATGGCAAAGCCAATGATGGCAATGGGGATGGCATCCAACGCCACGTCGGGAATCAGGGTCCAGACTGGCGGGCGTGGGGGCAGAAACCCAGTGGGGATGTGGCCAGAAACGCTGGAGCCGTAAGTCTCTCTCAGCTTCCCAAAGTGAGATGCCAGAGTGGCCGCCACAACCACGAAGAGCTCCACAGGAACTGGAGCCTTGAGCTTGGATTTGAAGCGCTCGTTCAGCTCTTTGGCTGGGATGAGCACCAGGAAGCACAAGAAGCTGGTGATGAGGTCACAGATGTTGGTGGTGTGGATGTTCCTGAAGATGTTTATCCAGGTGGTGATGAGGGAGCCCACGCCCCCGCTCCGAGGAATGTCCAGGCCCAGCAGGTACTTGACTTGTGAGGTCAGGACAGTGATGGAGGCCCCTGTGACAAACCCACTCAGCAGAGAATCCGAGAGGTACACCGAGACAAAGCCCACCTGGAAGAAACCCATGGCCACCTGGAAGGAACCAATCACACACAACATGTCAGGACACAAATCCCACAGATTTTGTCAGCTGGGATAAAAAAAACCCAACACTGCATGGCCCTGGAGGATGAGGCATGGTCTGAGCAGGGAGGAAAGTCTCAAGCATTCAAACCAGGCTTTTTTGGGGGTCTTCATCCCCTCAACAAATGTTTATTGTTTGCTCTGCTAATTACCCTGGCGGGGAAAAAAGAAGAGAAGAAAACCTAGGGAAAAAAACAAACCCACATTTGAAATGCTCCCTGCTTTTGCCATTTCTCTTTCAGTTCCTCTAAACTCTGTGAACTTCACAAGGATCTAAAACTTTCCTGGTGGCCTTCATCTGCCTTGCACTGGAGTTCAGAGCCTGCAATAAAACCACAGCTTGTGGGGTGACAACTGTCCTCTGCACTGCAGAAAGTTTGGTGCCTCTGACTCAGAAAGTCTATGAACTGCAAACTCCTCTGCTGCAGATCATAAAAACAGAGATAACTGGGAACTCCATGAGAATCTCCAAGAATTACTGAAGATAAGGCAAGGTTTGCAACCTGGACTGGCTGAAATCAGCTCACAGCTTTCAAAGGCTCCCTTATAACATTGATAATTAATTCAAGGTTGTTCTAAGTGTAAAACATCAATAATAATTAGCTTACCTAGTTAATACTAACTGCTGTGAGATTTTCTTTTTATGATTTGACTGTAAAGTTTCTGCTACAAAAAGTATGTGATTTTGGTTGAAAAAAATAAATTTGAGGGTGTTGGTCTCTAGAGAATATGCCTAATATTCAGAGGGACTGAAGATAAACTGATCTGATTTCTTCAGATAAAGAAACTTAATTGTATTTGTACCTGCAAAGACTATTAAGTGCAACTCACAAACTGCACCCACCCCAGAGGGATGAAAGATGAAACCCAAAATACAGCATAGCCTGGGAGGCCCAGAATATTCCTCAAATAACTCAACAGAAACTTGCAGTACAAAAAATTCCAGGTTGTGTCCAAAACCTGTGTTTTAAAGTGTCACAAACATGTTTTGTTCCCCTCCTGTAAATTTTGATTGGCTGCCACCCCGGACAGATGAGAACAAATGAATGTGAACCAACAAACTCAAATACCACAGCTCTGCAGTACTGCTAAAAATAATCCCATTCTGGTTAATGTGTAAGATTCTAAAAACAAGGATACCTGCTTTAAGTTCTAGAAAATAAGTAGAGCTATATAAATATAAAATATACTGTATCCTCTCAGTAGAATCCTTCCCATGCAATAGCATTGTTTTGGCTTCCAATGGGCAAACAGCAAATTTTTAAAAGCACATTTACAAATAAAAGGAAACTGGAGATACTTTTACTGTCCAAGTTTTTCTTTGTTGAAGGCAAATGATTAAAGACTGGAATTAGGAGCTGATGCACCACATTTTGGCCCAATGAAATGGGGTCTAATGCCAAAAAAATAAACAGAGCTTCAGGCCACAGTGAGGAAAGTGGTGAGCAGAGGTGGGATTGAGAGCTGGAGGTGCAGGCAAAACTTTACAAAAGAAAGGCCTTGTAAAATCAGGTCTTATTTTAACTGAATTAACAGTTAGTCTGTTGAGTTTCCATGAGAAACAAATTCTAGGAATGAATATAAATTTGCATAACAATCTATTCTTGTGAAAAAAAAACGAGATGCACTTACAAAACAAGAATTCTATCTCATTAGAATATTAGTATAGAAGAAGAATATTAGAAGAAAAGTAGAAGAATATTAGAATACTAGAAAAAAATATGTAAACTATATAAAACTAGAAAAGTTTGATAGACATGTACAATAACCCTTACCAACCAATGAACTGAGTTTCACTAGATTACTAACCAATTACATTCAAACACAGTACTTTCTAATACCCTATAAAAATGAACTCTCCATAATAAAAAATGTAATATTCTGCATAAAAAATCAGATGCCTAGTCTCATTTCTATCTCTAACGCAAGGCCAACAATAACTCCAGCAGAAGTGTCCCACCTCCCCACCACTGTGCCCATTAATATGTTTTCCACTTTGTACATTATTTTGATCAGGTGCAATTTCCTTGTAAAACCAGTTCTGCAAAAGCGTGAAGTGCTTTTTTTTCTGCAGCGTGTCACCGGCTGTAAAAAAGCCACTTCTTAGGTAACAAACCTTCACAGGATTTGGCAGGTTAATCACTGCATTAAAAAAGAAAACCCAAAAACCAACCCAGCAGAGGTGTGGACCAGCTGCAGCTGCCCTTACCTGGTACACCCCAGAGATGAAGGTGATGGTGGCAGCCACGGCCATGGCGTAGCAGCCCCTGTCACAGAGCGGCTCTGTCCCGTTCCCGGTGCCATTCCCGAGCCCCTCCAGGCCTGGCACAGCTGGCTCCAGCTGGTAACCAGCTCTCTCCACCTCCCTGTCCACCACCTGGCCCAGCATCAGGCAAACCACGCCGAAGATGCTGACGGAGATGTGGCGGGAGGTGCCGAAGATGCAGTAAATGATGCAGGAAAAAAAGGAGGTGTAAAGGCCATAAATGGGCTCCAGCCCCGCCAGGAGGGAGTAGGCAATGGACTGTGGGACCAGCAGGACCCCCACGATCACACCAGACATCACATCCCCCAGGAGGTACTCCCTGAGTTTGTATTTGGGAAGCCACTGTAAGATGGGGAAGAACCCCAAAACACAATCTTTAATTTTGGCCGGGGTGCAGCTGCAAGTTTCTTTTGCTCGTTTAAGCAGCAGAGCCTTCATGTTCCTCTTCTTCTCCTGGGGTTCCAGGAACATTGTGTGATGGAAACTGCACTTGGCATCATCTCCTTCTGGCCCTTCCATCATTTCATGGATGTGGTTGCTCTCTGTCATCGCTGCCATCACCAGGACTCACTGAAAACACAAAGAAAGACCACTAAACCAAAAATGAATGTACAATGTGAGACTTGAACACAGCATTTATGAAAAGCAAGGGCTGAAATTCTCAGTTCAGCAGAGAGAAAGCAATTTCCAAGCAAACTGGGAACCTCTCAGCTTGCTTGGGAATTAAGAAAATGAGATTTTCTCAAGGGAGCCTCCCCACTGCATCCCTGTGAAGCAAGGAATGACCCTTCCCAGGAGGGAAGCTGACATCCTGTGCAATACACCTGCTGCTGGCAGGGTTGGGAAATGGACAGGAATGCAGCAGCACTGCCTTTCTGCAGGCTTCCTTGAGAAAAATCTCTGCCTGCAGCCTGCTCCACCTTGCAAAGCCAGACAGAGGGGTTATTGTAGTGCCACAGCCACTCCAGCTCAGCTGCTGAAAATTAACTGCAAGTGGGACATTTCCAGCAAAACACAGATCAGTCTACATCTCTTGTGGGTTGTTTTTTTTGTTTTTCTTTTTTAATGCAGTGATTTCACCTGCCAAATCCTGTGAAGGTTTGTTACCTAAGAAGTGGCTTTTTTACAGCCAATGACACGCTGCAAAAAAAAGCACTTCACACTTTTGCAGAACTGGTTTCACAAGGAAATTGCACCTGATCAAAATAATGTACAAAGTGGAAAACATACTATTGGGCACAATGATAGGGAGGTGGGACACTTCTGCTGGAACTGGTGCTCTAGACCAAGCTGCCCACAGTAAAACAGGGTAATTATATCAATAATTTAACCCTGGGAACATATTGCCTGACTGGGAGAGAGCAAACTCTTGATGAGACAAACCCTAATGAAACTTGAGCACACCAAGTGACTGCCAGCACTTAGACAGCTCTCCCACCTGCAGAAACATTCAGAATTCTCCAGAAAACTCCTTGAGCCCAAATTTCAGCCAGGAACTCGCTGGTCTGGGGTGAGACCCAGCAAGAGAACCCTGAGAAGTGTCACTGCAGTCCCAGAGTGCCAGTGACAAGGTGGATTTGATGTGCTGCTCACGTCCTCTCCGTGCAGCGCAAACATCAGCCAGACTCCTGTCCGTGGAACGCTCACTGCTGAATTAATTGCCCAATTAATTGTCCAATCGTCCTGAATTAATTGTACCAATTAATAAATTGCTACTGGAACTGGCAGTGCTAAGGATGCCGCTTGAGTCTGCCCCAGAATGTGTCCAGTTAATCACCATTTCTCAAGCAGCTACAGCATCACAGAACTGTGGAGTCATTGAGGCTGGACAATCCCTCTGAGATCACCCAGTCCAACCACTCCCAGCAGTGCCAAGGTCTCCTCTAAGCCATGTCCCCAAATGCCACAGGTCTTAAATCCCTGCAGGGATGGGGACTCCAGCATTGACCTGGGCAGCTGTGCCAGGGCTGGACAGCCTTGTTGGTACAGAAATATTTCCTAATTAAAACACTCCTTGCTACCATCCCTGCAGTGTGAGTTTCCCAAAGGTATAGGAGGCAGAAGTGAGAGGAGTGATTTTGTGTGGTGCCTGCTGCCTTAGGACAGCCTGAGCAAAAGGAACCCACAAGAGCAGATCCAACTACAGAACTTAATGTTGACAATGGCTTCTTCAGAGACTTCTGGGAGGCAGAAGTGAGAGTGATTTTGTGTGGTGCCTGCTGCCTTAGGACAGCCTGAGCAAAAGGAACCCACAAGAGCAGAACCAACTACAGAACTTAAATGTTGACAATGGCTTCTTCAGAGACTTCTAGAACCAATTAAAAAGTAATTCCACCCAACTAATCCAACCGTGGTGTCCCTGTCCCTGGAGCTGCAGACACACCTAAAGCCAACACACAGAAAATACGAGGGAGGAGTTTGTTTCATCTCCTGCTCCATGCTGGGACCCCCAAAGGAATTTCCATTCAGCACAGACCCAGACTGAGAGTGTCTCTTTGAGGGATAAGCTCCTGCACCCTCCCAAAGAACCAAACCCTGCCACTCTTTGCTGGCTGTGCCTGAGCTGGTACTGAAAGGAGAGTTTCAAACACAGACCCCAAACCAGCAGGGATGGATTTTCTGTGTGACAGGGCTGTATCCCTCCCTGCTGTAATATCCCAGGATCACTGAGGTTGGAAAAGCCCACCCAGCCCAAGCTGTGCTCAATGCCCACCTCGTCCCCAGCCCAGAGCACTGAGTGCCACATAAGAGTCAGGATCTTTAAATGAAGAACCTGCACTGCAAGAAGGGACGTGCTCAAGATGATACAGTGATCACACCTGGAGGAGACCCCCACCCCTACCCTGCAGGTTTCCAATCTCACCCACCTGTACAGGACTGTAAATTGTGCTCAGGGATGATTTACAGACCTCACAACCCCCCTAAATACACAGTGAGAATCAAGGGAGTATTACAAAAGCCTGTGTCAGCTCTACTTTGCAAAAGTACGTTTTGGAGCTGTATTTGCTCAAGAAGTTTTATTTGTTTTACCAGCACAGAGTTACAAATCAAAAGGCTTCTCACCCACCCAAAGCTCAGCAAATCAACACTGCAAAAGCTCAGGGGGAAAAAAAAATCAAGCCAGGCTACTTTTCATGTGTAGCAATGAGTTTGTTTTCTGAGATTTTAGTAAAGATTTCAGTAGTGAAAATTCTTTTGATTCCTTCTGTCCCTCCTCCAGGACTTGCAGGCAGCTCACCCAAACCTGGGAATTTTCTGAAATGTGCCAAGATAAACCCCAGACAGCTTAGTTTAGTGCTGCTGTAAAACATTTGCATGGGAGGGGGTGTCTGGGCTTCAGTCATGTCCAGACAGTAGGGAAATGTTCTAAGTAAAAACCTTTTTGGCTCCATTGCTCTGAGCACATACTGGCTCTTTGTGCTGACTTGCATGACAGCTTTCTCTCCGTGGCATGAAAAGGACCTTTCAGCACACAGTCCCTGCCCCTTGCCATGTCAGGACAGTAGGAAATGATACAATTTCCAACACTCATTTCACCCTGTTCTGCCTCAAAGTGCTGCCCTGTATAAATTTTGTAACCGTTAGCCCTGGCTTGTCTAATAAAACTGGATTTTATTCTTATACAGAAAAAAAAAATCACCCTATCCTGAGAAAGCACCTTTGGTTCACAGTTTGGACACTGCAGGACATTCTGTACATATAACATGAAAAGAAGCTGCTGTGGTTTTTATTCTGAAAGCTGCCATTTACACACAGCCCAGAATTCACTTTTATCACTCCTTTTGGCCTTTCAGGGAGTGTCTCGTTGTGACAAACTTCACTTAAGATAATAAAATCTACAAGACAGACCCGAGGAAATTTCCAGTATCTGTTATCAACTGACTGCCATAAAATGAAGATACAGGGAGGTCCTGCAGTCTCTAGAAGTCATCAGACCTCCAGGCTATTTCTGGAGCCCATCTGGGCCTTTCTTTCTGATCCCATGATGTGGCAGCATCTGCCTGGCTTCTGTTTTTGGGGGAGCACTACCTGCAGCCCAGGGCTGGCTTGGACTTCATTCATCTGTGGCACATCAGAGTCACCTTGAGAGTAAGAGGAAACTGGATTGTGAAGCTCACTCACCTGCTGAAATAATTACTACAAGGTGAAACTTCAGATGTGAGCATTTCAGAGTAGAAACTGAATCAAAAGTATTCTTTCTACAACACCCATCTCAGTTTTCCTTATTTTTCTACATTTAAATTCTCACTGTATGTGATCACACTCCACCCTCATGTACCCCTTGCTAGACAGGAGAATTTACATGCACTAAAAACTAATGCATGAATCCATAATCTAAAAGTCATGAACAATTTCTGGAGAATTGTAAAGGTGAATCAGAAATCCAAGTTCCACACAAACTGAACCAGAGCTGGGCCCTTAGAAAATGCAGCCCCTAAGAATAAAACAGGAAAGTATATCACATCATTCTGACAACTAAATCTTTGACCTTTCTCTTGCTGGACAACAACCTTTTTCAAATAATGTCTTTACTGTTGTGGAGCAACAAGGAAATTCAATATTACCATGATAACACCAAGATAAGCACTGGAACAACACTGCCTGCACCTTGGAATTGAACAGAATCCTTCATAACCTCCAGCAAAACATTCAAGCCACAAACATTTACTTCCACAAAGGACTGAAAATAACATGAATAATGAAAACCACGTTTAAGGAACACATGTGGAAATAGAGCTGCCTCGCTTTTGGCACAGTAACCAGCAGCCATCCGCTCATGTGGGAAAACCTGCAAAGCTGGACAATAAAACCTCTCTTTTGTGAAATATGGGATCTGCTCCTACTCCAAATACGGGATCTCCTCACTTTTCCCGAGCAGCAGCAGCACTTTTGGGGAAGATCCCATGGAATCCCTGCTGGCAGCCAGCTATTCCAGGGAAGTTGTGTCACCTCCCAAGGGCAGCTGAGCGTGTTGGCTGCCCTGCCCTGCCCTGGCTGAAGCAGACCCCTCCAGCAGCTTCCATCCCACCCGGATTTCTCAGGGAGAGCTTGCCAAGGCTTCCAGCAAGTTATTCAAGTGTTAGGGCCCTTCTCCCACCCTTTCTGTCAGCAGGGGAAGGTGGAACACCGAGCAGCTGCGCTGGGCACTGAGGATGGGCTGAGGAAGAGCTGCCCAAAGGGATTTCCTCAGGCAGCAGCTGCCAGCTCAGCCCAGGGCATCCCACTCTGCCCATCACAGCCCGGGCTGCATCCACAGGGCTGGGAGGGACCGTCCGATCCCAATGGAAACACACCGGGACTGCGCTGGATAACGCAACTGCTGTTGTGTTTCAATTAACAACAATTAGTACAATTAATAAAAGCCTGCAAGAAGAAGCCGGCAGGCTGCGTGCCCCCCGAAGCTGCGGGTTTTGCTGAGCGCTTTGGAAGCCAAGCCTGCACTGAGGGTCCGGGCAGAGCGGAAGGGAAGCGAGAGCAACGGCTCAGCTCTTCACACCACATCCACTTTCAGCCCCAGGGTCCTGCTGCCTTCCCACCCAGCTTCCTTATGGCTTCCATCGGCATTTTCCTCTCCTCCTGCCCGTTCCGGAGCTGCGAGCAGCGGCCCAGGAGGGTCAGAGCCGGACCCCGCTGTCCCCCGCCCCTTCCCTCGGTACTCACCGCCCGCGGCTCCCCGGGGACCTGGGGCGGCTGGGAGCGACCGACGGCCGGACAGAGTTACAGACGGACGGACTGCCGGACAGACAGAGTTACAGACGGACGGACTGCCGGACAGACAGAGTTACAGACGGACGGAGGGACCGCCCCGCTCCGGGCAGGGAGGGCCGGGCAGAGCCGCGCCCCTTCCACCCCTCGGCCCGGGGCACTTCCGAGGAGGTTCCGTGTGCGGAGTTACGGGAAAGGCTGCCCCTGCTCCTTTATTTGGCACTCAGCCCTTTTAAATGGAAAGTATAGGGTTGATAATGTGAGGTGAGAATGTGAGGTGAAGTGAAACTAAACTTTGTGCAGGTGGGGAACCGTGGCACTCTCTGGCCCCTTTTAGTCCTGGGGTACCACTGGGATTCAGTGAAAGCTGGATTCGTTGAACTGAATGGGATTCATTGGCACCTGGGAAGGATGAAGGATCCTTAGTAATGTGGGTATTAAAAATCCCAGGTTTCTGCTAAGTGCTCTGCTCTTGTCTCTGGGCTGGAGGTTCAAGGTCGGAGGGGCCAGCCCTGTCTGCCTTCCCTTCCCTTCGCACAGAAAAGCAGACGTTTCATCTGAAGTCAAACATTGCCCAATATTTGCATTCCAGGTGGAACCTTGAATGCAAACTGTCAAAAAAACCCCACCAATACACAGCTGGAGCAAATGAAGCCAACTTCAAGCCTGCAGAATTCATGCTCTGGTCTTTCAGTGTTAAGCAAATGCTGTAAATCTTCCTGTAGAAATACTGAATATTTCCATAGAAAACATTTCCCTTCTCCATGAGGGTCTATTAGATGTCATGGTAACCAGAACAGGCAATTGCAATGGAAATAGAAGAGCTCCCTCCCTCTTCCCTGACTGTCCATTGTCAAAAACATCAGTGACTGGCTTCCCAATCCCTTTAGGGACTTCCACAGGAGTTTTAATTGAGTTTGAAGTATATGGTGACTTAAAGACAACCAGAGCAAATCCTTGGCAGGAGTGACATCTATGACAAAAGCATTCAAAGCCTATTGTGCAGGCACTCTGCAGAATCCTAATAAGAAATCACGAATGCAAGCAACGGGTGTTCCAGCATTTTCATTCTTGTTCTAGAAGACCAGGCTGTGGAAAAACTTGGATCATCCAATACATCATGTCTTCATGGCAGAAACAGGGAAATAATATCTTCTTGGAACGTGACAGTAAAAGAAAAAAATCCCAAGCATTATTATTTTTCTGGACCTAAAAAAAGTAGGCTTTTCTTCTTCTTACTTTTAGACTGATTTTCTTAAAAATGGGTGGAAAAAATCCAAGCAATTATTTAAGGTAATTAAATAATTTCACTTCCAACTGCTTTCCTCAAGCTATATTAAGCTTTATGGTTAATATATTTCTGTGCTGAGGGAACCTTTGGCCTTGGAGAAATGTGCCTCTGGGCTCCTCATGCTCCAGAATCTCCTGCCAAGGAGCTGGGGTTTGCTGACACACAAATGCCAGCATGTGCCATCTGCCCATCCCACTCAGCCTGCCTGGCAACCCCTCTGCTTCTCCAGATCACCACATCATCTTTGGAATACCAAATCTCCACAGAGCAGGTCAGACTGCAAAGTAATCCTGGAAATTGCTTTGTTCCACGGAGCAGGTTCCACGGGCAGCCCCGGGAGCCCTCCCTCCTTGCCTTTTGCCCAGCAGCTCCTGTCCAGCCCTGCCGTGCCCTGGTGCCACCTGGCACATTGCTCTGCCTGTGATGCTGTTATCAGCCCTCTGTCCATAAACCCCACAGGCAGTGGCTCTCCCTGGCTCTTCCCAGTCGTTCCCAGGCTCTCAGCTCAGTGTTATCTCCCAGCAGATAAAGGCAGCCTGTGATTTCCCCTGGCTCTCAGCCAGGAGCCTCCTGCCTTCAGTCCTGTCCTCCTGGCACCTCCCTGCCCAGTGCCCTGGTCCTGCTGGTACAGCTCCATGGGAGGATGACTGGGTTATGCTGAAAGTGGTTAAAAATGAGTTATTTACTCTCCTTGCCCTTCCCTCCCTCTACAGCTCACAGTGCACTGAGATTCAGGCCTGAATTTGCACATTCTTGCATTAAGTTTGGAGACGGAGAAGATGGAACTGCCTGGTTCCCATCTGTGAATTCTGTCAGAGCTGGGACAAACCTTCCTTCCCACCTTGACCTGCTGGGCTTGGAAGGCTCTAATTAATGTCACACACACAGGTCCATGTGTGGCAGGTCTGACTTAGAAAACCCATCAGACTAAGTAACAGGAAGAGGCCCATCCTAATGCTTGAAATGCATTAAATTTAATTCAGTCACATCATTCAGTGCTTGGCAAAACCAAAAAAGAAGAGCTAAATGAGCTGCTTTTAAAGGTTTCCATCAAGGATGAGACAAATGCCAAGTAAAAATTGAGTGGTTGGAGGTGAGAGGGCGTAATACAAAAGGAAAGATGCAATGAATCAGAGTTCTTAGGTAATCAAAATACTTAAGCCATAACGATATCAAAAAGAAGTAAGTTCTGTCCTTATCTCAGAACTATGCATGTCACAATTATACTGTAATCATGAAAGAGTGTTCTGCACAAACATCTGTGCAGAATTGCTGCACTTTCACTGTGTCACAGTCCAATGTTGTCACCTAGTCAAGAAGTAATTAGGTGATAAAATTTTCAGAGTGTTGATATGTGTTAGAAGGCTTAGTCAAATAATTGCTGGATTCTATGTGTTTTCTTGCCCTGCTTTCATCCAGTCTTTCAGCTCTTTGCTTCCTCAAGGCTAAAGCATGGAACATTGAAAAAAGTCACAAATTCCATTGAGTCTCTTTGCAAACAAGCAAATGTATGGGGGAATTAAACTGTGCCATCAACTTAGCATCTAACTCAAAAATTCCACCTTCCCAGATTCTCATTTTCATCCAAAAGCTTTGTGAGCCTGCAGCAGGGTTACAAATCCCAGGTTTGAGGGAGGGTTGCTGTCTGCAGGGGTTTGCAGCACTGCAGGAACTCTGTCTGCAGCAGCAGCACTGACCTGCACTGGCTGCTCCCAGCTCCTTCAGCTGGCAGCCAGAGAGAAGCCCGGGTCAGGAAAGTGCTGAAGGAAAGGCTCCATTCTTTTCTCTCATCTGAGTGGCTCAGAGCAGCTTTGTGCTGCCCTTTGTGCCTTGCTGGCTTCGAGCAGGAAGGAATATTTGCAAAGTCACCTTGAGCAACTGCTCAGCTCCCAAAATTTGGCCGCACACTTTCTGTAATGCTGACAACTGATGGGTGCAGCAGAGCCAGGGCTGAGCACATGCACAGCTTGGAGAGTCCATTTAAAGCAGGAAGAGATGTTACCCTAAATCTGAGATGGACTGCTGTGTTTATTTTTAATCCCTGAAATCAGGTATGTGTTGATTATCATAAGTGACAGAACAGAGTTGTAGCCACAGGTCCTGTAAAAGCACAGAGAACTTCAGCCTTGATTTCTTGGGAGTCTACCCACAAAAAATGCTCTCAACAACTAATTCCTGGTGATGGTATGAAATCCTCCAGCCTTGCTTACATGTGTCTAGAGCCATTTATTTGGTTATTCAGCCCCATAGTGACAACAGAGTCACCACAAATCATTGTACAGAAGTATAATTAGACCCGTGAGGTAATAGAGTCCACAGTTTGCAATGCAGCAGCAGCAGATTTTATTAGGTTCGTGTTAATTCTTAGTACTTACAAAAAAAATTTTCATGTGTTACAGAATTTATTTGAATTCAAGGTAGGAGGGGAGATCAAAACATGTGGCAGGTTCTCATTACTAGAGGTAATTTTGGATAATATTTCAGTTTTTCTTTCCATCTCAGTTCTGACATCTGTTTTTCACATCTCCGTTACATCAGGACCTAAGAGAATCAAAATTAAGACAAGTGTGCATGTTGTTCCTTCTCAACAATGCTTTCCTGCAGTAGGAATAAACAAGATGAAAAAGTTTCACTTACTGTAAAATAAAGTAATATTTTATGATACATTTGACAAGTAGAGCACTGCCTTGTCTCAGAAACAAACCTTCTTTTTCCCTAACCTGTTTTGAGTGACTGTCTGGTTCAGTGTAGAGCACAGCCACTGACTGAGCTCACATGAGAAATACATGGACATACACACTGATTAAAAAATGTATCTCTAGATTTGCTCCAAAAGTTAAAAAGTGGTGAAGAAAGTAAGATTTTCTTTTTCATTTATGAATTAAGAAGATAATAATTTGCAAACTGAACTTCAGTTGCAGCAATTAAAAGAACAATTAAAAAATATTTTGTTAACTTCTAAATAGCATTTAGTTTAAAAAGCTTGGAGAAAAGATGCCCTGCTGTGCCCATGAGATTTGAGCACTGGACTAGTGCTAGCTGCAGAGAAATACTGTTCACACTTTTCTTATCTTCTGAAGCATTTGGATTTATTTAGGGAACTTTTTCAGGTACTGGGTTTGCTCCAGCTCCTGCCCAGCTGGTGGGAACCCCTCCATGGTCTTTCCTTGGAACAGGAGCAGAGTTCTCCTGAGTGCTGAAGCAAACCCAGTGTGTCCCTCAGGCTGAGGAGAAATGATTTGCCTGGTGAGTTCCCAGAGATTTCTGCCCTGAGGCTACACGCTCTGGCAAGGACAGGCAAAATGCTGATCACATTGTTAGGTGGGAGATTTTCTCTGCAAGACTCACAGCCCCAAGCCAGAGTCCTGAGGAATAAATGGTACTTTTGAACACTTACATTCTGGAGAGGTATCAGTAGGTGAAGCCTCACTTTAAAAAAAAAGGTGTTGAATGTTAGAGCCTTGTAAAACACAAATCACATCTTGTTAATAGCAGAACAAGAGATGTGAATAGATCTGAGTCCCTTCTTTTAAGGTGAAGGACAGCCTTTGAGACTCTGCTTAGGTCTCCTTAAAACTGAAGTAGGAAAGTGCAGGAGATACAGTCCTTAAATGAACAACTGGAGAAATTTGCAGGGAACATTTTACAAGTAAAGGATTTACCTGTTCCTTCTCATTTCCTTGGCGATGTTGTTCTAAAAAAAAAATATAGAAGAATGGTTAACAAAGCTGGCAATGAACTCAAGTTTAGGGTTGGGTACTGTCCCCCTGGACCTCATGGTCAGAGATAAACCAGGAGGGGATGGGGCTGGGCAAACACAGAGGATGTTTCTTGAAAGTGGGACTGAGCACGCAGAACTTGGGAAGTTGATGGGAGCAGGAAACCACATCTGAGAGAGGAGAAATTGGCCTTGCACTGCTTAAGAGCAGACCTCCTCCTTGTTATCCACAGAAACCTGCCCCCTCCCCTCCCCACAGCTCTCACGACCCCACATCAGCCCCTCACACCCTGGTGGAAGGAGCTGCCAAGGATTGAGGTCCCTGTTTCCCACGGTGTCATCGGGGCGGGTCGGGGCTGCTCACCGCACACATCGTTCAGCAGACAGTCCAGATGCAACAAAAAACTCTTTTTCTTGGTTTCATACTGGGTCATCAGTCTGTCACTCAGCTGCACTGCCTGCACCTCCACATCCTCAGTGACCAGATCCAGACTTGCAATCCTAGAGCACAGAGAGTCATTGCACCAAGGAAAACCATCCAGCATCCAAAGGTAACAAAATTCTTCACCAGGACAGAGTCTGCAAATAGGAGAGGGCTTTGGCAACATGAATTTTTGGGTTAACAGCTCTTTGTGAAGGTTGAATTCCAACTGCTACATACTGTTATTTATTTGGCAATGCCTCATGCTGACCGACTGGAACTTTCAAATGCTGATAATGAGAGAGGAGGAGGTGTTTTGATAATCCCCATGTGTGTGAACAGAGCCTTGACTTGCTGCAGGCAGGCTCTTACTGTTGTAGCAATGCCAGAACAAGTATGCCAAACGTATTAAATGGTGTCCAGGTTTCTGGAAAATTATCTTTACCCCACAGGCTAGGATGTGACTTGCAGCACAGCTGTGAGTAACAGACCGAGCTGCAGCCCTGAGGCACACGGTGATTCCAAGCTCTCCTTACAACCCGAGTTTGAACTCAGCTTTAATCTGTGCAAGTTACCGAGGTGACACCTCAAATTCCAGGTAGATGTTTGCCCTTTGTGCAGCTGGGGCCTGCAGTGCCGCTGCAAAGCCTCTCCTGGATCTGGAACTGTTGGTGTGCTGTTGCACCACTGAATTACAGCTGACACCCAGGCATCACATAGGAAGTGGTAAGTTATAAATTAAAGATAATAATTAATCTTTCTAGCTACCAAGCTTGTCCACAAGTCAGACTTGCTGGGAAATGAGCTGGTTATCTCTGCTGCCAAAGGCTGTTCCCTGGGAACTCAGATGAGGGAGTCACCAATGTGCATCCAGGACAGTGTTACTGTAAACTGAACCCCAGGGGCTTCATCCCTGATAAAAACGTTTTCTGGTAATAAAAGCCAGTGGTTTCTGTGAGAATCCAGCCAGGAAACTGAAATTTAAAGGGACAAGTGTAACAGCAGGCAGGGATCTCTCCATCCATACTGTGGATGTGGTGCCCTCTGGCTCAGCTGGATTATGGAGCAGCTTTGCAGCATAGGGTGATGGGGTTTGATCCCAGTTATCAATACCATATTTTTTCAGGTAAGAAAAGAAATGTTATGAAGTGGAACATACCTGTCTGTGACTTCTTTCAGATCCTACCAAGAGGATTGTTTAAAAAAAAAAAAAAAAGAAAAAATAAAAATAAAGAGATATCATTAGTGTGATTTTCAGAAAGGTCACCTGGCTGAGAAATAGGCAGATCCATGAAGAAAAGCAGAATGCCACTGCTTACTTTGAAGAAGAGGAAAGTATCTGGTTGCTCTTTTATCATCTGCAAAGCCTGAAGGTTCTGCTCAGCCTGGTCTCTCTTCTGTTCCATTTCCTTCCTTGCGTTGGCGACAACTGCCAGGTTTTCTTCCTCCTAAGACTGAATGTCACGCAGGATCATCCTCTGTTTCTTATCAAGCTCTGCCTTTATACTTTTAAACAGCTGTTTTAGCTCAGAAGTCAGTGTTTTGGTATCGTTCTAAACGAAGAGATGAGAAAAAGGGGCACTGGCTCAGAAACTCCACCCTTCAGTTTAGTGCCTCTGCCTATCAATTAGGATTCTATCTGTCCTTTGTGCTGGCTTTAGAAGGAAGCAGACAATAAACATTTGTTTGGAATATCTGATTCAACAGAGACTTTTCAAAATTAATCCTGATATAGTAAGTCAGATATATCAAGTCAGATGAATTTCTTGAATGGAATACCAATGTGAGAGCTTACTGGTACACACTGGAAATCCCACTTGTAGATATAAATTGCTTTTCTTTTATTAAACAGGTAGAAATCTTTAAGAATACATAATCTTATGTACAGTCTGTGGGCTGCCAGTCCTGCAACCTGGTCTGTGCAACCACAATACAGGGTGGAATCCCCCAGCTGGTTCCTCCTGTGGAGGAGCTGGAAGGCTGCAATGAAGCTTGGCTTCTGGCAGTTTCTCAAACCACTCTTTTCCCTGTCTATTCATCTGCTTCTAACAGTATAGTTTCAATCACTTATTGCTGGGGAACTGTGAAGGAAACATGTTATGAATTAGCAATAATCTGGATACCAACCTTGATCTGAGTCTCTCTTTCCTGAAGCTCTTCTAGGGCAGTAACTAAATCACTTCTAGATTCCTGCAGGTCTGTCATGGTGCTGGAGAGTTTAACCTGGCAGAAGGAAAGACAGCACTGAACTTCCCAGCAGGAACAGCTTCATACCAGATGGCCAGTTTGTGGAGCTGGTGAAATGGCCATTGTCTCACACATCCCACTTCTGCTTGGCAGCCCTGAAATTTTGATATGTAACTTGGGGGAGGAAGTAAGTCTGCAGTTCATACAACTGCAAAAGATGCTTCTGCTAATTCCTGAGGAGGCTGTGACCTGTCCTGAGGTCCAGAGGGAGCCATTTCCTGCCCATGCACTGAGTTCCTGCAGGGTTTTTGCTTGGGCTCTAAACAGAGCCCAGATAGTTCAAACGCAAGGCAGTGAGTGAGCACAGGGAATGCATTTACTCCCCTCACTCTCAACTGATTCTGGAGCATTTCAAGGACAGCAGCTGGACTCAGAGGCAGGAATATGGAGACCCCATGTCTCTTGTATCTACTGGGACACTGGCTCCACAAAATTTGTGGCAGAGGGAGGAATCCCAGAATCACTGAAATTGGAGAAGACCTTCACGGTCATCGAGTTCAACCTGTGACCAATCCCCACCTTGTCACGCAGCCCAGAGCAATGAGTGCCACGTCCAGTCGTTCCCTGGACACCGCCGGGAATGGGACTCCCCCACCTCCCTGGGCAGCCCCTTCCAATGTTTAACAACAGTGAAGAAATTCCTCCCGATGTCCAACCTGAACCTCCCCGGCACAACCTGAGACTGCCTCCCCTCATCCTGTCACTGGTTATTGGGGAGCAGAGCCTGATCCCACCGTGCTACACAGACGGAGCCCAAGGGAAGGACCTCGAGAGAGGAAACGCCCTTCCCCAGCCAAAGTTCAACATCATGGCATTCCCGAGGCTCTGTGAAGGAAGGGATTTTCTAATCCCTGCAGGAATACTTCTCAGTTCCAGCCGGGAACACCGTAGTGAGGGCGGCTAGCAGCGCCGGGGCTGCAGCTCACTGCTGAGGGGAACCGCCCTGAGGGACCCCCACACCCTGAGGGACTGACCACGCTTGTCCCGGCCACCCCCCAATACCTTTCCCCTCTCTTCTCCCTCTGCTTAGCTGTTCACACTGTTCTGGCAACACACCGCCACTTGCAATGAAAAGCAAATTCCAGCACAATGCACCAGTCCCTTGCTGGGGGAGAGAAATTTCCCGGGGCTGCCCTCACATCCATCCCCACTCCCTGTGGAAGCCCTACCGCCCTTCCTGCGGCTTTCACCCGTCCTCATGGGCAGGGAAGAGCTCCCTACCAGCTCTTTGTCGTGTCCCTCCTTCAGGGTGATGACCTCGTGGCCCTTATGGGCCCCAGCCATGGAGCAGAGCACACAGATGCACTCCTCCTCCCTCAGGCAGTAGCATTCCAGCAGCTTGCCGTGATGCCGGCACCTCCTCTCCTCCGCCTTGCCTGCTCCCACCTCCACCAGGATGTGTTCTTGATGGAAATCCCTGGCGTTGTGTTTGCTCAGGTGGGCCTGGCACAAGGACACCTCGCAAATCAGGCAGGTTTTCACAGCTGGCTGGGGTCCATCCAGGCACTGCTCACAGGGAACCACGTCTGTTTTCCCCTTCTCGGTGCCTTCGTCCTGCTGCAGGCTTTCTCTTCGAGCCTGTTGTCCTTTGGAAGTGGTGGCCTTAAATGCCTCCACGATGTTGCGCAGCTTGAAGTTGCTGTGTAGCTCCAGGGGGACAGCCAGGTCGGCCATGCATGTGGGGCAGGTCCAGAGGCACTGCGAATACGGCGCCTCCTCGCCGCACGGCCGGCAGAAGTTGTGGCCGCAGCTCAGCGACACCGGCTCCTGGTACAGCTCCAGGCAGATGGGGCAGGTGAGCTCGGCCTTCAGGCTGCCAGCCCCTACACATCCCTCCCAAACTTCGGCCATGGCTGCAGCAAGAGCACAGAGCCGAAACTAAAACCAGAAGCACGCACCCGGCCAAGGCCAGCCCTCCTCTCCAAGCCCTCCCCTTCCAGGCCCGGCAGAGAAATGTTCCCTCTGCCGGCTCCACACTTTCCTACACTGCGGCAGCCACTTTGGGGAGTTTCCCCTCCGTCTCCAGCAGGGAATGCTGCCCAGTCTCTCCTCACCTCCCAGGGCAGCTTTGCGTCTGCACTGGATGTGCAGGATGGAAAGAGACGGCAGAGATCAAAGATCAAGCCTTAGATCAAAGATCAGTATCGCTGCTGCCTAGTTCTGTAGCAGTTAATGTTGAGCTGTCAGCTTTTGGATAAAATAAATTGCCATCGTGTTTAACAATGACTTTATTAACGTGAACCCAACACAGTACTTAAAACAAATGAGCAAAAATGAGCAACTTAGTGGTATTTCCATTATGACAAACAGAACAAATAAGACAGGAGCTCTTGCAGGAAGAGGCAGGGTGCTGTGATATACCCCCTCACAGCACCCACAACCCAGTTTTATGAGATGCCAGCTTAGCACAGCTTCCGTGCAATTTCTAGGCCTGGA
Source organism: Onychostruthus taczanowskii (assembly GCF_017590055.1). NCBI lineage: Eukaryota > Metazoa > Chordata > Aves > Passeriformes > Passeridae > Onychostruthus > Onychostruthus taczanowskii. The sequence continues at coordinate 1,531,670 of NW_024498573.1, forward strand.
AATACAAAACAACACCTTGTCCCCACATTACTACAGGAGCTTCAACACACTGATAGCAGCATGGATGGGATACTTGAATGGGATGGTTCCAGTCTCTATAAGGCCTGAAGTTCTTAGCAGGATGTCCAGCCTTGACAGACACATCATGAAAAGAGCATTTCTTCTACCATTGATATCTTCGACCCAAGGAGCAGAGAGGAGCATTCAAACCAGGCACAAACAATTCCAAGCTTCCAGCAGTTCTCATTGCTGGTATCCTCCTCCAGCAGCTCTGGGATGGCACTGTGTGTGTTGGAGTCCTGTCCTAGTTTGGGTTGGGATTCATTCTAATAATGAGAAGTTCATTCCTGAGAATTCATTCTCTTCTCAGCAGCTGGTACAGTTTTGGGTTCAGCAGGGAATAATGTTGGTAACACAACGATGGTTTGGCTCTGGCTGAGCAGTGTACACATGAGCCAAGGAGCTTTCTCTGCCTCATGCTCTGCCAGCAAGGAGGTGCACAAAAAGCATAGCTGGGACTGGTGACCCAAACTGGCCAGAGGGATATTCCACACCACAGAACACCATGCCCAGTGTATGAATTGGGGGGAGATGGCCACAAGGAGCCAATTGCTGCTCAGGAACAGTGGTTGCACATCAGAGAGCAGGTGATGGGGGAGCAATCGTGCTGTGCATTGATAGTTTTGGTTGGGCTTTCTCTCTCTCTTCTCTCCTTTCTATGACTGTTATCATTATGGTTGCCACTGAATTTATATTTTGTTAGGCTAGTTGTAAGGAAAATGAAAGGCAGGTCCGTATGTGGATCCATGGTATGCTGTACCATGACTAAATGAGAAGGGACCTAAAGAGAAAAAACACATTATGATCACCAGATTATGGTGGAGATTTGGAGTCTGTCTCTGTCCTGACCCGAGGCCCGCTGCCAGCAAGGGCTGAAGCAACACCCAGAGGGCAGTACCTAGGGAACCCTAATTTCACCAATTCAGTCAGACAAGTACCCACTGTGCACAGCTCTGGCACTGTAGGCTAAGCTTACAAAGCATTGCAAAGGAGCAGAAGTATTTACACAGGAAGAGTAGGTTACTTATGTCCGACCCTGACACTGCTGGGATGAGTTCTCAACATCCCTTTGAATCAAAGGGATGCCACAGAGGTATTCTACTGTCTTCTCTTAAACCTCCCACAAAACTCCTGGGACTTCCCAGCCTCTTCATCCATAGCCTGGTTTAGCAAGGTGCATTCAAGGCATGCCCCAAAGCCCTGAACGCCAGGACCAGCTCCCTTTGCTGCACACACATGTGCAAATAAGCATACAGTGTAAGAAATTAGCACTTCTAGAGATACTCAGTGGAATTGGTGCCTCATTACAGTCCTTTCTTACAGCAAGTTTTATTGACTTCCCCATCTTGCTTTTGACATGATGAAATGAGCACTTACCATTAGGTGCTGTTCCATATATACAAGGCTGCTTAAAGGAGACCTCCATGTTTAAGATGAATTTCTGGAAAAGGCTCAGAATATTATCTGTTTTTGGTTTATCCAAAGTAATGGGTGGCTTTGGCACTATAACACCATCCATGCTAGGATGTGGCTGGCATTTCCTAAAACACACAGAAGGAATCACAGAACCACAGAATCACAGAGGCAGGAAAAGACCTCCAAGGCCAACGAGTCCAAGCTGTTCCCAACGCCCACCTTGTCTCCACCCAAGAGCCCCGAGTGCCACCTCCAGCCCTTGTTGGGACACCACCAGGGATGGGCACTCCAAAGCTCCCTGGGCAGTTCCAGTGCCTGAGCACCCTTTCCATGGGGAAATTCCGGCTGTGCCCACCCTGAGCCTGCCCTGGCCCAGCCTGAGGCCGTTCCCTCTCCTCCCAACACTGAACAGCATTCCCAGTTCCTTTCCTGCCAGGCAGCTTTCCTGTCGCTGTCCCACAGCCTGGAGCTGCATGAGATTGTTGTGACCACAGTGCAGGACCTGGCCCTTTGCCTCACTGAACCTCCCACTGCAGCCCTTGGCCCATGGATCCCACCTGTCCTGATCCCTCTGCAGAGCTTCCTGCCCTCCAGCACAGCCCCACTCCTGCCTGCCTTGGGCTGTGTGTGAACTCACGGACAGCGCGCTCCGTCCCTCGTCCACGGCAGAAATAAAGATACTAAACCTCAGCAAGAGCTTACCTGCCTTTGATCGCTGAAAAAGCCTGTAAAGACATTTTGAGAGCAGAATTAGCACAGTGCAGGCACAGGCCAGCCCTGGAGCTCTGTGTCTCTGGGAAGGGGGATGCTGACAGGTACCTTGGTGAAAAGCAGTGTGTCCTTCTGATTTCTCAGAGCCTCCAGCTCCCGAACATCCTGGCTGGCTGAATCCTTCATCCTCTTATGATTACTAATCTCTGTCTGAATCTTAGAAAGTTGTTCCCCCTCGTAGTAACTGAGAACTTTCAGGACCTCCCCTTTTTTCTTCTCGAGCTCCTTATGCATCTCCTTGAACAGGCTTTTCAGCTGTTCCCTCCGCTGGCTCTCATCAGTCTATTAAGAAAACAATTTCAAATTTGTAAAGGACATTTTCCACATTAGCTCTTACTCAGGAAAAAAATCTATCTTTTTGTCTGGGATGAGGCATGTAACTAAAAGCTGAAGGTTGGAAAAATCAAAAAGCTACACACCAGCCATTCATCAGGAGGCACAGCCTCTCAAGCTTAACTAAGAATGAACCTCCCAGACTGATAAGAAAGTTCTGCATCATCCTTCCTCAAAGGAGAAATCTCAAAAATATATGAGAAACCACCCAGGAACTAAAAAAGCTTCAGAATCCATGATCTGGGGAAGGGCAAAAGAAAAACTTTATCTCATTATTTACCACTAAGCAACCACCCCCAGGTGATATGGGACCTTGAAACAAACCTTCAGCTTCTCCATTTGTTTCAGCAGATTTGCTATGGCTTTGTCCACGGCAGCTTCATGGTTTTTCACTGATTCCAGTATTCCAGGAAACGATGCCTACAAATATCACGGGAAGGAGACATCGGGGAGGATCAGGGGAGGACTGCCATAGTGCACAAGATCAGCAGCATCTCCTTGAACAGGCTTTTCAGCTGTTCCCTCCGCTGGCTCTCATCAGTCTATTAAGAAAACAATTTCAAATTTGTAAAGGACATTTTCTCTTACTCAGGAAAAAAAATCTATCTTTTTGTCTGGGATGAGGCATGTAACTAAAAGCTGAAGGTTGGAAAAATCAAAAAGCTACACACCAGCCATTCATCAGGAGGCACAGCCTCTCAAGCTTAACTAAGAATGAACCTCCCAGACTGATAAGAAAGTTCTGCATCATCCTTCCTCAAAGGAGAAATCTCAAAAATATATGAGAAACCACCCAGGAACTAAAAAAGCTTCAGAATCCATGATCTGGGGAAGGGCAAAAGAAAACTTTATCTCATTATTTACCACTAAGCAACCACCCCCAGGTGATATGGGACCTTGAAACAAACCTTCAGCTTCTCCATTTGTTTCAGCAGATTTGCTATGGCTTTGTCCACGGCAGCTTCATGGTTTTTCACTGATTCCAGTATTCCAGGAAACGATGCCTACAAATATCACGGGAAGGAGACATCGGGGAGGATCAGGGGAGGACTGCCATAGTGCACAAGATCAGCAGTTTTATCGACAGCAGTTTTATCCACAGGGGTTAAGCTAGACTTGCAAAAGGTCTGCTCACTGCATGCTCTCAGGACAAAGCAGCAGATAAAGGTTCACTGGGAGGTTTTATCTCTGAACAAATGCCACAATTACAAGCACAAAAAGGACAATTTGAAGCTGAAAACTGTACATGTGCACTAGCCACGTATCAAGCTGCTTCCCCTGTTGGCACCTTTCTTTCTGTTACTCTGTCATTAATTATCTTTGCATAAGTGCAGCTCAGGCTCTGCTTTGCCTTGGAGGCGCACCAAGGACCAAAACCTTGCAGGAGCACTCAGTCCCGCCAGTCTGGCCAAACTCTTCCCTCAGGAGGGGAAAAAAGCGTGTATAACACCTTGTTTTATATCCCAAGGGCCAAAGCCAGAGAGAACCTGGGACAAAACAAAGAATAAAAGCCCAAGATTGTAATTTAGCCCCATGCTGGGTCTGCATTTCTCCAACTCAGGAGCTGCCCCTGTGCCATGGCAGCTCTCCGGGGTTTTCCTGTCGCAATCCAGACCAGAGCCACCGTCCCAGCAGCCTCTTACCTGGGCTTTGTTGAAAGCCTCCTCCAAGCTGATGATCTTGTGGTTCTTGTGGGAGATGACGGAGCACAGGACGCAGATGCACCCCGAGTCATTCTCACAGAAGCACTCCAGCAGTTTGCCGTGCTGGGGGCATCTCCTCTCAGCCAGAAGCCGGCCATCACAGGGCTCCACCAGCACATGGCTCTTCTGCTCGTTCTTACTGTTGTGCTTGCTCAGGTGCGCTTGGCACAGCGAGGCTTCGCAGCTCAGGCACGTCTTCACTGCGGGCTGCGGCTCCTGGAGGCAGAAATCACACAGCACCACCTCCGCGGCCTGGCCCGAGCACTTCGCCTTCCCCTTGCCTTGCCCTTCCTGCTTCTCCTCCTCTTTGCGCGCGGGAGCGTCCATGAACCTCTGCACGATGTTGCGGAGGTGGAAGTTGGGCCGCAGCTCCCCGACGGGCGAGTGGCAGAGCGGGCAGCGGGCAGGGCTCTGCTGGCCCCGGAGCGCCTGCTTGACGCACTCCTTGCAGAAGCTGTGGCTGCAGTCCACGATCGTGGGGTCCCTGAAGATGTCCAGGCAGATGGGACACGTCAGCTCTTCCTTCAGCCCGGCCATAGCCTTCGCCTGGGCCATGGCGCCAGCTCGGGGCAGGGCGGAGAGGGAGGGCTCAGCCGGGAAACGAAACTGAACGCGACGGGGAGAGAGCTTCACCCCGTGGGCTCCAGGCTGCTGCCTCCTCCCCCTTGCAAGGGAGGCTCTTCCCTCCCCTCTCTCCAGCTTCCTGCCTCTCGGGGCCGCGTGGCCAGGAGCTGTGGCTGTCCCAGTCTGGAGAGAAAAGTTGTGACAAGCCGTGTTTAATGAGGTGTTGGAAATCCCTTTCGGTTTGCCGGCCAGGGCTTTGTCCTGCGTGCAGCTGTAAAGACTGTGAGCCTGAGCAATGGTACGGTACCAATATCTTGGTCAGACCACAATGTGAAAAACATGTTCACTCTCCTTTAAAAAGTTTAATAAAGGACAGTAGGAGACTGAGGGAGTAAAGCAAAGATTACGGCCGGGTGCGTCTTGGCACTCACCTTTGGGGATAACCCTTAAATCCCTTTTCCATTACATCAGCTTGTTGCATACTCATAGACCCTTTTGCATATCCGTATTTTGCCATAAACTAGTTTATATATTCCAGGAACTATTTTGCATGGCCCCTCCTTGGGTTCCCTTTTTAGAGAATGTGTGTTTCTTCCCTGTGGTTTTGGCTCCTTCTCCTTATCACTTCCAGTCTGAGCCTTGGTCCTTCCTTGCTTCAGATGCTGATAGCTGGCATATCAACAGCAGTGTCCTTGTGACATGGTACTGGATGTTACCCTGACCAAACAGACTGTTCACTTATATCAGCTGCCACTACTATTATGTCTAAGTTTTTTGTTAATAGCAGAAAGTTCACTTATAACTATATCAGCTGCCACTACTATTATGTCTAAGTTTTTTGTTAATAGCAGAATAAAAGCAAAGTTATTTTATACATATAGCATTCATCTTAGTGCTTGTGAAATGCCAACAATATATGTATTTAACAGAATAAAAGCAAAATTATTTTAACATTATACATATAGCATTCATCTTAGTGCTTGTGAAATGCCAACAATATAATATGTATTTATAACAACAACAAGGAGATGCATTAAAAGGAAAGAAATGTTTTTGGAGGCCCGTGACCAAAAAAGAGTAATTGCAGGAATGGGATGTTTCCTGAACGACCAACTGGGACCCTCAAAAGAACCCTACTCCAATGAAAATAAACTCTGAGAAGTGATTTAAACATGCAGAAAATTCAGGGAATATTTAGCATATAGGGGAAATGTATTGGATGTGTAAATGCTACATAAATTTAAGCTGGTCTGTCAGGAAAGTGTGGTGTGTGTAATGGGAGTTATGCCCTGCATGCCTGGGGCTGAAATAAAGAAATGCCAATTATAATATTGAAATTACAGTGTTAGAGAGTTTAATTCCTCATCATTTTCGGTGACAACAGGACAAACTCCTCACAGCAGCTCGAGGCTGAGAGCTTGGACACTTCAAGGGCAGCATGGCAGAAGGTGGAGCCCTGTGTGATGGGTCAGGAAAAGAGGCAGGAAGGAAAGCTGGGAAGAATCCTTGTGGGCAGGGAGTGAGGCTGGGACAGCTGCACCAGCAGCCAGAGGGCAAAGGAACCAAAGCTGTTCCCTTGTGCAAAGACAGGGATGGAGCTGGACAAGAGGCTGGGAGTGATAAATGCTGGGTGGGCAGTTGTGTGGGTTACCTGAAGTGCAGCCTCCAGAGCCCCTGGGCAGAGCCTGTGTGGCACAAAGCTGAGCTCCCCGTCAGGCAGCTCCTGTGCCAGGCAGGATTTGGTGTCAGGTGCCCCTGCTCAGGGCACAGGTGGGAGCTGAGACTCCAAGAAGCAGCCCAGGACAGCTCAGCAGGCAGTGAAATGAAGTCCACACAGTTCCTTTTTTTGTTCTTTCCACTTTATAGTATATATGTTATTGTTTATTTATAGGCAGATCACTTCACTATTTACAGTACATGAGCGTAGAGATTCTACAGTCTTTTTGATGTAAACAAGAAACTCCACGGCAGGGGAGTCTGGAAAAAGAAGCCAGTTCTGAAGTATTTACACAATTTAAAATAGAACTTTTATACCCACTGGATAGATATAGAGAATACATTGAGCGATTTGGTTAAATTATCTATGAAACTATAGAATCTGACAATGTAAAAATACAAGAAAACGTTCTCTCATTTTAGAAGGTAGACAGTTAAATCACACTAGAAATAAATCTCTTTTCTTTTTTAAAAATAATAACAATAATAATAAAGGAAAGGCATAAGAATCCATGCCATCTCTTAAGGTTAAAGTATATTACATAAATAAGGACACAACAGAACGGAACCGGGGGAAAAATTAAGTGAAATATAAAAAAAACCACTACCAATTAAAAAAAAATACTAAAAACTTGATTCTTAATCATAGAGGGATCAATTCTGCTGCTTTTACTTACTCTGCAAGTAGAAAATTGCAGAGTTAAGTAGTGCTTACTCAGCATGAGCAACAGAGGCAGAATTGGCCCCTAATAATTATGAGCAGTGTCCTTTTACATTAAAAAAAAAAAAAGAAAACCACAGAATTTAGCTTTTTTATATAAATAACAAAGCAGATGTGCCCCTTTTTAGGTGAAATTCTTACACCTTTCTCAAGAAATGCATCAATTGAACCGTTCTCTCTCTTTCTCACCTGCACTCACACACTCCCTCCCCAGCTCCTGCTGCTGCCCCTGGCCCCAGGGAGGGCGAGGGAAGAGGAATGAAACCCCAAAATGAAACCCCAAAATGAAACCCCAAAATGAAACCCCAAAATGAAACCCCAAAATGAAACCCCAAAATGAAACCCCAAGGCTGCATTTGGCTCTGTATTGCTTGAGATTGTCAGGGATGGACTTAGAACAGAACAGGCGTTGGGTTCAGCTCCAACACCGGTACCTCAGGACTCAGCAGACCTCCAGAAAGAAAAAAAAAAAACCCCTCAAAAAAAGGAGAAAACCGTGTTGATCTGCAATTGCAAAACTCATTTGCCCGGCTCAGAGCTGAGGTCAGAGCCCGGACTGCAGCAAGGTGACTGAGCTGCTGCTTCCTGAAAGATGTGCAGCCCAGGCAGCTGTGCTGAGGAAATGAGAGAAACCTTTGCTTTGGGGCAGCATCCAACCTAAACCCTGGGATTGTCCTCTGCATTCAGCCCACACACTCAGAAACGTTTGCTCCTCCCTGCGGAGCCTCAGGGACACGCTGGATTCCAGCCAGAAACCTGCTGCCCCCCCCTGAACAATGAGTTTTTCTGGGGCAAACCTGTGCAAAACAAGCAAAGGGGCATTTTATCAGAAAACTCTTCACACATTCAGCATTTGCTCACAGCACCTGCAGGAAACGGCTGGGGGACGTTCTATACTTACACAGTTTTAAAAAAATAAATCTCCTCCTGACTTACTGCCTACCAGAATAAACCCTTTTGTTCTCAGTTTCTCCTGCCCATCCCACAGCCCCAGCCCTCACAGGTGGGGTGGGAGGGGTCCCACAGGCTGGGTGGGATGGAAAGGCAATCCTTGGGAAAGGGGGGATCCCCAGTCCCTGGCAGCTCCTGCAAAGCTCTGGGCACCTCTGGCTTCCCTGGCAGAAGTGCCTGGGCATTGCTTTGCTCCTGCCCCATTTCCCTGTCAGCATCCAAACCTTAGGCAGCTCAGGAGGGAGCTCTCACCTGCCCCTGTGCCCGACCCATCTTCCTGCAGACTCGAGCACTGTGAGCTAAAGACACCTTTAGAGTAAAAAAAAAACCCACAAAAAAAAAAAAAAAAAAAAAAAAAAAAAAAAAAATCAAGTGGAAATTTATTTTTCACCCAGTTCTAAAAGGTGGGGGAAGCCCCAGGGCAGGCAGCACATAGCCCAAGGGGCTCTAAGCATAGTGCATAAGTCTGGAAAAGAAAGATTTTTTTGGGGGAGGAGGGAAAACAAACCATCCCAGGTGAAAGGAAAAAAAGTAAAAACCCAAACAAAAAAAAAAAAAAAGAAAACCCAACCCCACTTATAGGCTTCAGGCACCACAAAGACCACTTATTGCATCTCTTCCTACCCTAGGGCTGCAGTACTGATGAGCTCTGTGCAGGACCAGCCCTCCCCTTCCCCAGCACCAGCCCTGGGACCCAGCAGCTGGGCTGGGGCCGACCCAGGGCACCCAGCCACAGGAAAACACTGGGAAATTCTGGGTCTGCCAAAACCAGTGCTTGGGAAGTGACTGAGTGATCCCCTGGTGTGGGCTGGAGCCCCCCAGCTCTGCACTAACCCTTCCCTCCACCACCCTTGATGCATCCCCAGCAGGGCCCAGCCATGGGTGCCCCCAGCTGAGTGGGAGATGGAAGAATTCCACTTATTTGCTTTTCTTTTTTTTTTTTTTTCCTTTTTTTCTCTTTTTTTTTTTTTTTTTTTTTGTTGTTTTTTTTTTCTTTTGGATTGATTGTTTTCTGAAAAACATCAGCACAGCACAGGACAGTACTACCCACCCTAAATGTGTCGCTATGTACATTCTACATAAGCTCTATAGCAATCACATGTAAACATCATCATCGTGAGGAAATACTAGGACAGAAAAAGGCAAAGCTACAATGAGGCAATTGCCAATAGCAGATGCTCAGTGTCAGCCAGAGCTGCTCGTGGTCTCTAAGGTGGGATGAGAACCGGGGGATTTTGGGGCGGGAGAGACGCCAGATTTCACTGCTGAGGCTGGAATGGCACAGGGACTGTTCCCTGGCAGTGATCGTCACCGGCGGCGGGCTGGGGACCCCGCGGTGGCCTCCGGGCCCTGGCGCTGCCGGGCTGGGTGTTGTCAGAACCACGGCTCTCCCGAGGGAACAGCCAGGGAACTGTGCTGGTGTCGGCATTGCTGCTCCTGCCAGAGCCCAGCTGCACTCCAGGGGCCAACCCTGGCAGGGCTCCGGCTCCTGGCGTCACATCTTGTGCCATTTCCGAGGCTTTGGTCACTCTCCCTGCAGGACGGAACATACCCAGGGAACCGGGGAGAAAACCCCCAGGTCATGGGGAGGGGAGACCCCAGGAGACTCTAATCTATCTATTGGCAGAGTTAAGGCTATAATATTCTATCTACAGAGGATGGCTGAATCCCTAGTGGTCTCTGGGGCTCAAAAATAAAAGGAGAAAGTGGCAATGGCTTGAGGAGCAGCGAGGTTCCCGCTCCCTTGGGAAAACAGTGCCTCTGGCCGGCTGGTGGTGGGCTTTGCTGCGGCTGGTGGGGGGCTGTGTCCCCTTCCCACCACACCCACACATGGAGGGCAAGTCCACAAGTTCATTTTACACTTAAATCCAGCGCCGAGGGCCCTTGGCCAGAGGCAGAGCTGTGCCCCGGGGCGCTGGACGGATCCAGGTGCGGGTGGGTGCTGGGACGTGTATGGCTTATCAGCTACGGGGCAGGGTGCTGGGGGGTGTTCAGGGTGGGTGCTGTGTCCACCCCGCCTCTCTGGGCTTGGGGCTGGACTTTGGGCTGGATTTGGGGCTGGGCTTCAGGCTGGATTTGGGGCTGGCTGCCCAGTGGGAAGCACAGACAGGTCTTCTTGCCCCACTTGCTTTGCAGGGTATGGAAGCGAGTGTGGATCAAGCCACAGGGCCTGGCCAGTCTCCCAGCCATCCAAGGAGCTGCAGAGGAGCCAGCTCCTCCACATGGACTGGAGACATCCATCCTCCAGGCTGTGCCAGCAGGACCCATCAGATCAGGCCTGGCTGGCTGCAGCCCCCCAGCCCCTCTCTCGTGCCTCCAAAGGCAGCGGAGGCCGGAGCAGCGCTGGCTGCAGGCAGTGCATCCCTCTCCCACCCTCTGCATCCTGCAAAGCTGCATCCATCACCCACCAAGACCCAGCCCAGCATGGGGGTGATGCTGGGGGCTCGGGCCACGCCAGCACGAAGAATGGCTTTGACAGCAAAGTGGGTGACCCCGGGGCAAGCACCGAGCACCCCGGTTTGCCAGCAGGGGAGGCAGGGGAATGTCAGCTCTGTGACTGCTCTGACCCCCCATTTGCTGAGTGGCAAGTGCCTCATTACAGTGCATAGTTAAAAATCAAGGAAGCGGTACAATAAATCTGAATTACAGTACATCTGAGCCATAAATACATTTTTTTAAGTATATACTTTTTTTTTTCTTCTCTTCTTCTATTAAAAATTAGTTTATAATCCTGATTCTATTCACAATGAACAATTTCATCATCACACACTACGGACAAAAAAATGTTATGGTGAACACAGCTGCAACTCCACGGCGGGAGCATGGGGAGGGCTGGGAGGGGGAAGAGGGGCCGGGGGGCTCCTAGGCTCACCCTAAAACAACCAGTCAGAAGCAGAGGGGGGACTAACGTGTGGCAGTGAGACATCAACACCATGGGGACTCACAGACAGAAGCAGCTTTGTTCAATGTAAACATCGATCAGGGGACAGCAGTCTCTCTCTCGCGGGCGTGCTCTCGCTCTCTCTCGCTCTCTCGCTTGCCATAGACTTGAATAATTTCTTTGAAAACGTAAACATATTGGAAGTGCCTTGACTGAGGTATTGAGGTATTCCTCCAAGGTTAAGGCTGTTACCGATGCAGGCTGAGCTGGGCCTCCTGCAGCAAGCTGTCGAAATCCATGGTCTCGTACTTGCTTTTCACCGCAGCTGGGGAGGACTCGTCCGTGCCGCAATCTGGGGGTGGCAGGGACAGAGCTGGGTCAGGGAGGGGGATCAGCCTCCTGTCTGCCTCATAGGGAGGGAAACTGAGGCACAGCAGGGCACTGCTCACTGCCCTGCTACTGCACAGCCAGGCTGGACACAGCGGTGATGGTGACACTGAAAAGAGCTGGGGCAGAGGGGCTGCAGCCAGGCCCAGCTGGGCAGGGCACACACCACTGGCATTCACTGCCAGGGGTGAAAAAACCTGCTGGGTGCAGCTGAATTTGGAGGGGCTGACACAGGGCCATCCCACGGGAGCTGTGCTGGTGGCAGAGCCAGCCTGCTCCACTGGCAGCCCTGTGCCAGGAGCTGAACAAGAGTGCCCCTGGAAAGCCCAGGGAATTCAGCCCGTAGCAGAATTAAGGCTGCCTAATTTCACAGCAGCTTAATATTTTGAGTGTATATTTTTGAATGGTGTTGTTGCATTTCACCTCTGCCTGGGGGCTGCCCTTCTCATCCTGTGATGAGATGAGCAGGATTTTAGGAATGAGCTGGGCAGTGCAGGAAGGGGGTGACTGGTGGCTCTGCAGATATCAGGTGAGGAGCACTGAGGGGTCTTCTCTTAGGCAGGGGGGACAGCTCTGGACCCCCTCCCCACAGCACTTCACACTCACCATCTTTCTCATGGGGTGCTACCTGTTTCCTAATTTCTCTGTGCCCAAAATGGGAGGCTCTGGGATTATTTAGATGAACAATGGACATTGGTGCCCACAATCAAAGTCAAGGGATGGCTGCTCTAAGCAGAGCAGATACTGCAAGGTGATAAAAAAATCAGGGAGTACTTGAATCAGATGGGCCATCTGGAGGAAAGTCAAGACTTGGGGCTTTATTTTCTGGACCTCAGTCTTTCACTCAAGTAGGATCCAGAACCCTTCAGCCTCTGCAGAGGGTACAGAATTAAACATGCAGTGTTGGTGAAACACCTGAAGCAAGGAGCGCTGGGCAAAGCCTGGAACACATTTCTCTTGCAGGACTAGCACAGGGTTTGTCTCCTGGCCCTCAGCTCAGGCTGCAGCCCTGGTGACACAGTCACTGAGACCTTGCTGAAGCACTGAAAGGATTAATGCGACCACAGCACATTTCAGTGCTGTCACGTTGGCTCCCGAGTGCATGTGCAGCCTGGTGAGTCTGTCCTGCAGAGCAGCAAACCACCCACATCACCTCTTGGGCTAATGAAACATTGCTGACTGCCTTCTCTAATGCCTGGAAAGGGAGTTTTCTGCTGGAAAGCCTCCAGCACCGTGCAGAAACTCAGCAGACACAGGATGGGCTGCGCTCAGCTGAGACTCAGGCTGTGATGCTACATTTTGCAGCCAGCACACCCTGAGGCCTCACACCAGTTTCCTTCTTTCTCCCCAGTTCCCCATTCCAGCTGTCTGAGCCATGAGCAGCCCCATGAGCCAGAGGACACTCAGTGGGCTTCTCCTGCAGGCTCTGAAGGCGTTTGGGGTCCCTGAGGGACCAGGGCTCAGCGGTGCAGTGTGCTGCAACAGCTCTGAGCTGATAAAAAATACAAAGCAGCTGCTGCTTCCTCACCCAGGTCAGCGTATCTGGTCCAGAAGAAGCGCCCCAGGCCACCAGAGCTGAGCTGGAAGGAGGGCTCGTTCCTCTTCCTGAGCGAGGGGCCGTTCTTCAGCGATAAGGCGGCGTGCTCGGAGGACCGGTACGTGATGAAGCCGTACTTCTCCCCCCTGAGCAACCAGAGACAAAGCTCAAGATGTGATGAACCCCACAGCCCTTGAGATGCAGCACTACACCCCTGGCCCATCATTCTTCCACTCCTCTGTCCCACAGATGCCCACGGAGCTCTGGACACACTGAAGCTCCTTGACAAAAGCACCAAGACCGAGGGCTCGGCTGACCCAGGGGATTGATGTGGCACTGCCTGGCAGTGCTGTGCATTTGAGGAGAGGAGATGCCTGTAGCTGCTGGAGCCCTGGCCCACAGCTCACTGTCCACCCACCTGTTAGTCCTGGTCAGGACCTGACACTCCACGATTTCACCAAACACCTCGAAGCGTTTCTTCAGCTCGCTGGAGCTCATGCTGCTGGAGAGGTTCCTGATGTACACCACCCGGCCTTCCCCCTGCCAAAGCAACCAAAAGCTTTCAGGCTTGGACCCTGCACCTCTGTGCTGCTGATGGGCTGTGGAGGAGCCCCTGCAGCCAGCACTGGGAAACACTGCCATGGACACAGCCTGACATCTCCAGGATCTGGAGCCAGGTCACAGTGTCACCCCCAGGACAGCCATAACCAGGCTGGAGCAGTCACCGTCCCTTCTTCTCTTTTAAAATTCTCCTGCATTCTTCCACTTCTGACAAACGTGGGATATATTCCCAAGAACTGCCAGGGGCAAAATCCAATTGCATGGCAGGAAAAAGTGCCAAAGCAGCATGTGTGAGTGTGAGAGTGTGTGTGCACAACAGCAGGGAGCACCAATTTACTCTCCCACGTGCCCACTCCTCTCCCAGCTCCCTCCATGTGCCCACAGGCTCCTGGTGCACGAGGATGCAGCAGGGCCATATCTGTGACATCAGGGATTCCCCAGTTCACCCCACAAACTGCCAGTGCCAAGTGCACTGAGGCACCAGCGTAGGAGGCTCTGGGCATCCCTGTGCCAAGGACTCCGTGTGTTGCCAATCGCTGGCGGCTTCTGCTGCACGTTGGGTTTCCCTCCCCCCACCACCCCCTGTCCTTGTTTAACACTGGCCTGGCACCAAGGGATGCTGAAGCCAGGGCTAATGGGCTCCATTGCTGCTTTTTGGAGCAGGAGATGAGCCGAGGGCTGGGGTTGCTGTCTCCCCATGGGTTCCCCCCTCACTTACGATGGCCTTTTCCCGTCTCTTCTTCAGCTGGCCCCGCTGCCCGCTGCCACCCTGACACTGCTCGCCGTTCTCACACCTGCAAGGAGGGACAGAAGGTCAGCCCGGGGCTGAGGGAGCTGCTGGGAAAGCTTCAAACATCAGTGAGAAGCTGAGACACCCACAGGAGTGGGTGGGCACTGGCAGCCAAGGAGAGACTGGGCTCTGCACTCACTGGAAAGGACACTGCAAAGGTTTTTCTCATAGATGCCAGGGTGTCCCCAGCCAGTACCTGCCCCTTCCCAGGAACCTGCCCATGCCCTGCCACCCATGGAACCCCCTGGCTGCTTCAGTCCTCCACTGCTTCCTCAGGCCACGGCTGACGCTTGCAGCAGTGACTGATGCAGTACCAATTATTTTCACAGTTTTTCTTTCATTAATTAGCATCTTTACTACTTGGGCCAGCGGAGCAGAGAGCACTGGGGGTGTCCTGCACCATGCTGAAAATTCAGGGGACAAAACCAGTGCCAGTGTCCCTGTACCTGAAGGTGCGTCTGCTGGCAGGTGACCGTGACCGGCAGCACGAGGAGCCCGAGCTGGACCTGCTCCGGGAGCAGTAATGCAAACTGCTCCTGGAAAGGGTGCTTCTCCTCAGGCACAGCTGGGTGTCGCCATGCTCCTCCTCTTCCTCCTCCTCTTCCTCCTCATCCTCCTCCACGGGGGAGCCGCTCTCACTGCAGCTGTCCTCAAAGACGGTGTCGTACTCGGGGGTCTTGCAGAAGACCATGTCCTCGTCGTCGAGGGCACTGTCCAGAAAGCCAAAGTGCTTCGTTAAGCTGGCTCTGATCTCCTGGTCTCTCAGCTGCTTGACGCCGTCCTTCCAGAGCATCTCAGCGCCCGTGTCCTTGCCGAGCTCCAGCCCCTGGTAGTGGGCGGCCGGGACCCTCCTCTTGTGCTCCGTCTCCACCTGGCTCGGGGGCTCCCACGACTTGAGCACCTTCCTCTGCAGGGCAGGCTCGGGTTTCAGCACCTGGCAGTAGTCGTGGTCCCCGAAGGAGCGGGAGAAGGGCCGCTTCAGCAAGCCCTGCTGCTCGGGGAGCGGGCGCGCCCGGCTCAGGTGGGCGAACAGCTCCGTCCTCTCCGGGTGCTTCTTGGGGGCTTTCCGCGAGGCTGCCACGTCCCCGGCGCCCCTGGGGCTGGGGGCCATCCCCTCCTCCTTCCCTGCCTCCTGGGGGATGTCTGGCTTGTACAGGTCCTCCTCGGCGGGTTTATATGGCGGAGTGGTGGGCGGTGTGAGACCTGGACCCCCCGAACAAAGGGCAGGAGTCAGCTCTGCCCCCTGCGGCCTGCCCTGCCCCACCCCAGTCCTGGGCTGCCCCCACAGCCTCATCCAGCAGCACTTGGGGGAACAAGAAGGATGCCTTGATCCCAGTAGGGACCAGAGGGCTCTCCCTTCCCTCCTGGCCCATGCAGGGCCCCCCTGAACATCTCCTCCCACCCCAAACGCATTCCCCGGAGCTGCTCCCGGTGCCCCCTTGGCTAGGTAGGCTGGAATTGATGCCTCCAGGCTGAATTTAGGGTAAATGAGCTCCCTCCCAGAGTATATTTTTACAAAACTAAAGAATTCAAGGCATGTCCTACCTGCTGTCCCACACAGTTCCACGGTCAGCATTGGCTCAAAGTTTCTCTTCCCAAAGGTTGGGTCACTGGAGAAGAGCAGAAAACCAGGAAAGTGTTTAGGTGACCCACAGCCCCAAAACCCAAAAGCAAGCTGAGAAAAGACTTCCCACAAGTGAACCCTCCCACTTCAGCTGGTGCCTGACAGAGTAACCCCACAAGGGCAGAGGGGTGAGCAGCTCCAGGGCACACACAAAATGCCCTGCCCTGGGCATGGGACTCTCCCAGCTCCTCACACCCTGTGGCTCCCCACAGCCGTGCCCAGCAGTGCAGCTCCCCGTGCTCTGCAAACACAGCTCCCTGTGCTGGCTGCAGAGGCCCTGCCCAGCCACACAACCCCAGGCAGTTTCCAGCCCCAGACTGGTGCATTCAGCCCCACCTGCACTTACGTTTGTGCCAAGGACAGCGTGAGACACCTGGGTGTTTCTGAAAGGCAGGAGAGAAGCAGGTTACCAGTGGAGCTGTACCCCTGAGGGTTTTGCCCACCTGAGAGGGACAGCTCACACTGCCAGGGCTGAGCCACTCCTGCACTTGCAACTTGCTGGGGTTTTGGGCCACCACTGCAGCTGAACCCCAGAGCCCAGACCCAGGGAGAACCCACAGGGAAAAACCTGGAGGGATGGGGCAACCTGGTCCTTGCTGGGTTGTGGCCCCACCAACTCCTCCACCTCATTATAACCATGGGGAAACTGAGGCAGGAGATGCCCATGGATTGAAAAAGCACCCCAAAAGAGAACAGACCCCCCAGCTGGCCATGCATGGGACCCCACAGGGGCTGCTCACAGCTCTCCTACCAGCTGAGCACCCAGCACCCGGCCAGCATCACTCGCCCACGGCAGGGATGGCACGGGCAGCACGGGCACGCTGGGGACGGCGAGCAGAGTGACAGTCCCCAAACCCCTCACCTGTTTGCTCCAGGAGGGCACAGCGCCGGCTCTCAGTGGCCACCTCTCCATCCCCCAGGGAGCCCAGGCAGAGGGGCTGGGGCTCCGCTGACGGGGCTGTGCCCCCCACCTCCACTTCGGCCGCCGGCTCTTCGGCAGAGAAGCCCTCAAGCACCGGGCACGGCGCGGCCTCCCTGCAGCCCAGGGGCACGGAGGGCTCGGCGTGGGGCTCCTCCAGGAAGGAGAGCCAGTGCCCGAGCTCGGGGTTGAGTCTCTTGGAGCGGCGCACGGCGTAAACAGCGCTGTCCTGCTTGCGGGCCGCCTTCCCTGCGCCCGCGGTGCCCTCCTGCCTCCCGGCATCGTCCTCCAGGGCCCCCAGCTCCCGCGGCGCCTCCGCCTCGGGGCTCTGCCGGGGCTCGCCCCTCTCTGCTGCTGTTGCTCTCACTCTGGACGTGCAAGTCCCGCTGGCATCCTCCCCGTCGGGCGGCACGGGGGAGCAGGAGCCGGGCGGCCGCGCCAGGGCGGCGTACACGGGCTTGCCCAGGCGGTATGGCTTGCTCACATCACACAGCAGGTCCCGCGCCAGCAGCTCCTTCAGGATGGAGAAGGATGCTCCGGGCTTCTTGCAGCTGCCAGCTGCCTGCCAGGCGCAGCCCGGCCGGCTCTGGGCGCTGCCCGGCGCGGGGGCACAGTCCGGTTTGGCTCTCTTGAAGGGGCTGCTGCAGGGCTGGGGTCTGCTGTCGGCGGGGTCGCGGGCGGGCAGCTTGCGAGGGGGCAGGCAGTAGGTGTGCATGTAGCGGATCAGCTCCACCACCGAGTGCAGCTCCCCCTCGCAGGAGAACTGGCTGCCAGGGCCATCCTCTGCCGAGGACAGGGCGGCCACCGAGTCACCGGAGCTCAGCGAGTCCTCGCTGGAGTCACTGTCGTCCTCGTGGTGGGAGCAGTCGCCCGGGGATGGGTGGTGGCTGCTGCCAGGGCACTCCTCGGGTGCCTGGGGGGCTTTGGTCTGGGAGCAGGAGGTGCTGGAGGTGAGGTGCCGGTGCAGCTCCGTGCAGCTGCGGCTCTGTGCCTGCGGGACGCTCGCCCTCCTGTCCCGGGGACCCTCCACCTTCCGAGAGGAGAGAGGAGAAAGTCAGCCCTGAGCCCCAGAGGCACGACCCTGGGGAGAGGCTGACAGAGCCACCGACACCCTCACACACCCCAGCTGTGGCTCACCAGCACCCCGACCTCCCTGGGGTCAGCTCTGTGCCCCGAGTGCTGCCCCTCCTGCAGGCAGGGATGCTCCTTCTCCCCAGGAGGGATCTGCTGCTCTTCCCACACAATCTAACTGGCCAGGCCTAATGCACCGCACAATTACCATTAGCAAAGCAGGAAAATCTCTGGTGGCACCTTCTGCCGGGTTTCAGATCAGCTCAAGTGCTGGGGTGGGCTCTGCAGTGTGACAGGTAGGGACTCCTGGCCAAAGGCCTTGGCTTGGGCTGAGAGTCAGCAGGGAGGGGGCAAGGGGGTGACCAGGGATGGAGCACATGGGGCTTTCACTAAGGGGTGCTCAGGGAAGCTGGGAGAGGCCAAATTCCCCTGGGTGCAAGTGAGATCAAGGTGCTTCTTAGCACACAGCACAAAGCCTAAAGTCTTGCAGAGCCCAGACTGCATCAGACAGGGATGGGAGCACTGCAGGTGACAGTCCCTGCCTGTCCCCAGTGCCTTGCCCAGCCCTGCTCACAGTACCCAGCCCTGCTCACAGTCCCGGCAGGTGGGTGCTGCAGGGGCTCGAGGAAGTACCTTAGTGCAGGGCCGTGGGGGCCGGGACTTTGGGGTCCCCGGGCGCCGGGCGCTCCCGTCCCGCTGGGCCTCGCAGCTCGGAGGCGACGGAGACAGGAGCAGCTTCTTCAGCTGCAAAGAGAAGGGGCAAGAAAAGGAGTCGGCATCGCAGCGAGGGCAGGAGAAAACGCCCCTTGGCTCACGTGTGAGCACATCCATCCCCGAGCATCCGACCCAAAAATGGGGCAAAAAAATATCAGGCAGGGAGGGTTAGGTAAGCAGTTCCCACCCCACTGGGCTGTGGGGCAGGTGCCTGGCTGTGTGCAGCCCTGGGGGGTCAGCATTCAGCCCACGGACCCCCAGGCAGGCTGGGCAGTGTGCAGGAGGGAATTTGCTTCCCAGGGACAACCCCGATCGGGTCAGACACACAGGAGCTGCCGTGGCATCCCAGCTTCTCACTCCATCACTTCTGCCCTGAGGTGACAGAGGCTTTACACTGGTGTGAGTGATGGGTTTGGGCAGCTCGCTGAGTCCCCGCGTGAGGCTCATTTAGCCAAAACATCCAGAGAGGCCTCGACTCATTAACGAGCTTTCAAGGCGCTTTGGAGATGCAAATCCCTGTGGGATCCGTCAGGATCTCCCCCAGCACCGTGTCACCGTGGGGTTTTCCCCAGCTCACCCGCAGTGCCACCACTTCTGATGGCAGGGTCAGCACATTATCCTTCTACTCAACCCCAATTTTGGTCAGGGGGAGGGAAAAAAAAAAAACCAAACAACCCAGACCCCACACCCAGCAGCAACATTTGAGATTGTGCCCATGTGGCGCTAACAACCGAGGCGACAACAGCTCAACAGCAAGACGACTGCGTAGGCACCGGGGACTGCAGGAGAGACAGATCTGGGGGTTAGGGACTGATAGAAAAGGGGTGCCCGGGTCAGGGTCTGCCAGGAAATGCCAGCCGGGGCTTTAGGAGAGAGGCTCCTGTGGGTGGAAGCGCCCAGCTCCCGTTCCCCCCCGCCCCTGCAACGTATACATCCTATATATACACATACAGGTCATGTGTGATATATACCCCTGCGCGGGGCGTGGGCGGTGGAAATGCACGCTGTCACCACTGGATGTCACTCCTCCCCTTCGCTGGGTTTTTGGGGACACCCCGGGACCGGGCTGGGGGCTCTGGGGAGGGACTGTGAGCCGCAGGAAGAAGCAGGCTGGGTGTCCTGGCCCGGGGAACCACCCAGGCATGGCAGGAAACGCTCCTGGCCAGGAAGGGGAGCGGGGCTGGAGCCCCAGCATTGCAGGGAACCAAGAGGGATGCTCCAGCCACCAAATCTGGAGGGACTGGAGGCCACACAGTCCCCGAGGGGCTTTGGTGGAAGGCACAGGGAGGGTCAAACCCTCCCACTGAAAGCCGAGGGCAGGGGCTGACACTCAGGCAAGCCCCTCTTGTGACAGCAGGGAGCTCAGCCCAGGGCAGAGCCAGGGGGAAAAGCCACCACTGCTCATGGGCACGGGGCTGGGACGAGCCAGGGAGAGCCCCGGGCAGCCCCACACCTGCACACGGGGTTAAAAGCAGGAGTGGGTGTGCCAAAGCAGCCCCCAGCCCTCTGCCACCCGCCCCCACCCCGTCCAGAGATAGGTTTGTATACACACAGCTGGTTCCCGTGAGGATGGTGATGGAGGTGACAGCAATGATGCAGAACATGTATACGTATACAATACAAGTATATGCTTTGGTATTGACGGTTAAAGAGAGTTTTAAGCCTAGAATGAAAAAATTCAGACCTTGGCTTCCTATCATACCCATGCAGCCGGCTTATCTGGGGCTCATCCAAATCCACCTTAAACAGTAGGAAGTGGGTTCTTACTAGAGACAGCTCATCACACTCGGGGGCCGGGGGCGGCCCCCCCGTGACCGGGGCGGTGGGTTTGGGGGAGGGGGCAGGTGAGGTGGTGGCAGGGTTGAGCGTGTCCCCCTCTTCCATAGTTCGGAAGGCAGCCAGGCCCATGTCATCTCCCTGTATATCATCCAAAGTCTCGGTGAGGGCTGCCAGCAGCGCTTCGTTCTCGCTGTCTATTATCTGAAAGGAGCAGGCAGAGAAGAAAGGGGGGGGTTAGGCTGGGTAGAGGGTCCCCAGGATGCTGGAGAGGGGACAGGGATCAGCAGAGCCACACCAGCTCCCACACTTCCCAGTGACCCCATTGTGAGACCTGGAAAAGGAGTGTCAGTCTGTCCAACTGCACCCCAGCAGGAAAAGAATGAATCAGAGCATCTCCTCTCCCTACAGCCCCTCCACCCCACCACGAGGCAAACAGCAGCAGAAAAAGGAGCTGTCAGGAAAAAGCTCCTGGCCCAAATCCTCCTGACTCTGCAGGTGCAAGAGCTGTGAGCTCAGCCAGGGCTGCCCAGTGGACACGAGGGCACAGCCTCCCAGGAGGGCACAGGGGAAGCTCTGCCCGGGCTGCACCACTGGCCTGATGCCACAGCTCGTGACAACAACCACTCTGTTTTTGTGTTCACTGAGAGCCCCCAAACAAGGCACCTCCAGCTGCTCAGGGGCTCTCAGCTCTCACACACTGGTGCACCCAGTGCTCTGTGAGAGATCCTGTCCAGAGCACAGCCCCAGTCCCTCCCAAATCTCCCATCAGCATCCCCAGATCATGCTGTTCACCCAAAAACTGGGTCAAAAAAAAGGGGAGATGTAGTGCAAGGCCCATCTCACCCTGGGCCAGGCAGGACCAGGGGCTGCTCCTGCCTCCTCCTTGCCCACTGCTCCAGCTTGGCTTGGGTTCCTTTTTTCATCTGGGCTTTGGCTTTGCTGATGCACCTCCAGCCTTCCCAGTGCCCTCCCAGTCCCACCCAGCCCCACGAGTTCCCTCCCAGTCTGGCAATGCAGTGCTGAAGCCCAGAAGAGGATGCAGAAGCTGAGGAATGGCTGGAGTGAGCCAGCAGCTCCTTCTTTTGGGTCCTCCTCCATCACAACCTGAATGTAAACCATGTCCAAGGAGAAGCAGGCTACCATCAGGGATAAAATTAGCACGGGGGTAAAGTCAGGCTCACAGGCAGGACTGCTGCCTGCACACAGCCTCCTGTGTTCCTCTCCTCTTGTTTGAAAATTAAACATCTTTTGTTCCATGCCCTAACCTTGCTCGCAGTTACTAGAGCAGGCTCCAGGGAAAGGCAGCAGGATGCTCCATTTTTGGCTCCATTTCTTTTCCTCCTGTTATTGGCACGAGATTGCTGTGCATACAAGTTCAGTGGGATACATTTCATCATACTCCACTGCTCCTCATCGGCCTGGCTTTTGCATTTCTTTTCTGTTTATCTTTTCCCCAGGAAGTTCACGGAAAATATGCATCTCGTGATGAAGGTCCCTCAGCTGGACTGGACCATTTTCAAGCACAGCATCAGCCCAGCATAAAAGCCAGAGGGTTGTTATTATGGGCAGGTTAGAAAATATTGAGGCTCTTTTTTTTTTCGTCTCCTTGTTTAAATAGAAATCTTCCTCCTCCCAAAATGTAAGCCAGGGTTGGTAATTAGCTGGTACCAGTGGGTCACAACCTCCTTGTGCAAGGGGGTGAAGGCCTGGGTGCTGCTCAGGAGGGCACAGAGACCCCAGCCCCAAGGACAGGCACTGCCAGGGCATGGCACGAGCTTTGGGCAGGGTGAGGGGGCTGCCCAGCCTGCTCTGTGCCCGGTGCCCTCTGCATGTCCCTGCTTCCAACCTGCCTGTGCTGTGCCCACAGCCCTGCCCTGTCCTCACAGCTCCAGGAGACGAGAGACAGGAGCAGAGGGACATGGAGCAGTCCTGCTGTGCCCAGGAGCATCCCCTGCCCCAGCTTTGCAGCGTGCTGGCACAGGGAACAGGGACCCCAGGGACAGAGGGGCTGCCAGAGCTGGCGAAAGAGAGGAAGGGGCTGCTTCTTGTGAAGGAACAGAGTGAAGGGGCTGCTTCTTGTGAAGGAACAGGGTGAAGGGGCTGCTTCTTGTGAAGGAACAGGGTGAAGGGATTGGTTCCTGTGAAGGAACAGGGTGAAGGGGATGGTTGCTGTGAGGAACAGGGTGAATGGGCTGGTTCCTGTGAAGGAACAGGGTAATGGGCTGATTTCTGTGAAGGAACAGGGTGAAGGGACGGGTTGCTGTGAGGAATGAGGTGAAGGGAAGGGTGAAGGGATTGGTTCCTGTGAAGGAACAGGGTGAAGGGGATGGTTGCTGTGAGGAACAGGGTGAATGGGCTGGTTCCTGTGAAGGAACAGGGTGAAGGGACTGGTTCCTGTGAAGGAACAGGGGGAATGGGCTGATTTCTGTGAAGGAACAGGGTGAAGGGACTGGTTGCTGTGAGGAACAGGATGAAGGGGATGGTTGCTGTGAGGAACAGGGTGAATGGGCTGATTTCTGTGAAGGAACAGGGTGAAGGGACGGGTTGCTGTGAGGAATGAGGTGAAGGGGCTGCTTCCAGCTCCTGGAAGGGAATTTTTCCAGTGCTGAGACCCCCGCACTGCCGCCCTGGCATTCCAGGAATGGAACAGGACACACTGCACCCTGGCTGCAATTCCAGTGAATAATCCAGCACAGGAGGGCTGCCTCAGCAGCCTCCTCCTCCTCCTCCTCCTCATTAGCCCTACTCCGCTTACCCCATTTAGAGCCGGTGCACAAATTAATGGAGCACTAATCAGCTGGGGAGGAGATATTAATAGTCGTGTGTGTGTGTGTGTGTGTGTGTGTTCCCTCCTCCCAGCCTCCCTCTGCCCCTGCCTCCAGGCCGGGGGGATGGGGGTACCTGGAAGAGCTCGGAGTCGTCGGTGCTGTACTGGCTGGAGTCGGTCTCCGAGTGCTCCCCGCCCCACTGCAGCTCGCTGAAGCAGCCGGCAGAGTCCAGGTCGCCGGCGTCCAGCTGGGACAGATCGATCTCGGGGAAGTCGGAGTAGAGGTGCTCCTCGCCAGACACCTCATACTGCACACAGGAGAGGGGAGAAAGGGCTGAGCCCAGAGGAGCAGGCGCTGAGGACAGCAGCATCCCCCCTGTCACCCACTGATCCACCCCTGCCCGGCTCCAGCCCCTCTCCCCACGTGGCTCCAGGCACTGGCACGGCGTGGTGGGCACCTTTTCACCCACTCAGCCTGGCACTGGAGCAGCCCCACAGCTCCAGCACACCCCCGCTGGTGTCCCAGCTGTGCCACAGCTGGGAACAGCAGGAGCTGCATGGGAAGAGCCTGGTCCCTGGCAGTGAGCAGATGGTCAGGGCACAGCACAGGAACCACACAGCCATCTTCATCTTAGGGGCAATTCCTGCCCTTGGTGCCCTAAAAGTGACATCCAGTGGTGGCCTGGGGATCAGCACAGGACACCTGGGACAGCAGCACACAGGGCCAGCCCCACACCTCTGCTCACCCTGTCCCACCACACGGCCCTGGAGCACTCAGGACACCCCTCGGGGAAGGTGCAGATCCCAAAGCACCCCCAAGGCATCCCAGAGCCTGCTCCCTGCAGGGTGAGGGGACAGCGTGGAAATTCATGGATGTCTGGGAGCACTCAGGGTGATGTGAGCTAAAAAATCTCCATTTAACCACAGAAAGGAGCTGGCACCTGCCCCACTCGGGCCTGGCTCCCAGCCACAAAACCCCAGAGCTGCATCCAGCACCCGAGGGAGCCGGGGCTGGCACCAGCACCCGCTGCCTGCCCTGGCATTTGGACCGTGCCTGTTCTGCCTCAGTGTCCAGGGTAAAACACAGGGGAAAGGTCTGCTGAGACTCCTCCCAGCACTGCCTGCCCAAGGGGAGTCTTGTGGCAGTGAGGGAAGCGAGTTTATTTACAGAGCAAATGGATTTTGGAGCAGGCAAACATCAGAGCATGTGAGAGAGGCTGCAGGGGGGCGTGGGGGCCCCTCCTCCTGAAGCACCCTGGAAGGGTCTCCTCCATCACTCAGTGGGAAGGAAAAAGGATTTCAAACCCAGCTGCAGGAATGGGAAAGACAGCTTTTCTCTCTTTCTCTTCTCATTTTTTGTTTTTCAAATTGGGATAATCTGGGATTACTGGCTGTGTTCCCCCAGGCTGAGGAGCCTGTCTGCCACGCTCCCCACCACATTCAGGACACTCCAAAGGACACTCCCCTGCACACACTCACTCCCTTTTTGCATTTCTCACCTGCTTCCCACCCTGCCCCATCCCAGGGGAGGTGGGAAACAGGGAGAGCACCTCGGAGGGCACAGCAAAGGTAGGGAGAGTGGTTTTCTGGCCTGATGGTGAGCCAGTGCCATGCCCCAGCCATGCCCAGGGGCTGCAGTGGGGCTGGGGGATGCAGGGAGCTGCTGGTGCTGCCCCAAAGCTCTGGGAGCTGCCCCTGCTCTCCCAGCACCCTCCCTTCACCTTTCTGCTGGAGGGATGTGTATCAGGTAGATAGCACAGGTGTGGTGCCACAAAGAGTATCGGGCACCCCTGAGGGCTCTGGGAGCTGAGGCTCCTCACTGGGCCCCCAGGGATGGGGAATTTCTAACCTGCCCTGCAAAAACCTTTGATCCCAGGTGTCAGAGCACATGCAGCAGGTCAGGAGTCCCCACTGCCAGCTCTGGGGGACACAGATGCTGTCTTTCCCCTTGTTCTGTCCCTCTGCCCAGGGACTGCTCTGGGATCAGATGTCCTTTGGCCTTTCAGATGTGTCCCTTACCTGCTGTGGCTTGTCCCTGCCTTCCTGTCCCTGCTCTAGTGCCTGCTCCAGAAAAAGTCTTGTGACAACTTTGTCTCCCCCTTCTCCCCAAATCTTCCCATGGGAACACAGGCAGAGGCTTTTATTTTTAGCCAAGCCATACATCCACAGATATACGTGTGTCTGTGTGTGCGTGTGTGCGTGCAATTAAAAATAGCAGAGCAGCCAAATTCTCCTGCTCCTTTTGATATGCCACAAGGGAAAAGATCCTGGTGCTGAGATCACAAGGAGCAGCTGACACCAGTGCTCGGGATGTCTTTTGATCAACTCCACAGATGTGACATGTCCCCATTGGCAACAGGGCTGGGTAAAAATAAACTCCTGCAATCCAAGGCTGCTGAGCTGCCCTCGCTGGGCACTCGGGGCAGGACTGCCCTGCTACTGCCATGCTGGGGATGCTCCCAGCTTCCTGCCTCCCACGGGCCAGGAATGCCCAAAGATCAGCTCTGTCTGTGTGGAGCTTCACCCTCTCCCCCTTGAAAGGCATGGGGACAGCCTTTGCTGGTGGGGTCACCCATATTGCCACCTGGATGGCACCCCAGCCCCCCAGCCAGCCCTCTCTGCCAGGCAGTGTCACTCACCCAGCCCAGCCCCCAAAAACCTGGGGCTCCAGAGGGAACCCCAGCTCAGAACCCACAGCCCTGAGCCCCTCTGGGCTGGGGAAGGGACCAGCCCCCTGCCCAGCTCGGGGGTGGCAGCAGCGACGGGGACACTGCCTGTGGGCACGGGACCTCATCTGCTCTGACTCTCCCTTTTCCCACCCTCTGCACTTCCTGCTGCCTTGGGAGAGGAGTGAACTTTTGTTCTAATTTTACTCGGGACTTTGTAGGAAGATCAGCCATGGGTTCTTGGTGTGCAGCCAGCAAACACCCATGGAGACATGCTCAGAGGCTGGGAGGCATCCTCCAGCCCAGGCACCTGGGCCGGGTGTGCTGCAGCAAGGCTGCCACCAGGGAGCTGCTGCCAGTGCCTGATCAGTCCCTGCTCCAGCGAGGAGAGCTCCTGCTGCCTGCTTGGTCAGCATCCCTCTGTCTCCTGGGTGCTCTGGGGCTGCTCCCACTGCCCGTCCCTTTGCAATGTCCCCAGTCTGTCCTTCCCAGGGCAGTGGCAGCACGAGGAGCTGGCACAGGGTTAGCTCCATCTCCCTGCCCGACTGGGAGGGTGTTCAATGCAGGCCACTGTCTCTGGTGGCCCCAGAAGCTCTGGGGACATGTCCTGGGCTGGACCCACAGCCACTGGCTGGAGCCACATCCAAGGATGCCCCAGCTCAGTGCCGGCACTGACACCCTGGGGACAGCAGGTGGGACATGTCCCTTTGTGTCCCTCTGCTTTGGAGCAGTGTGAACCCTGGCACGTGAGGTCTTATCTCTGAAGAGACACAAGACTCCTCCCCAAGCCCAGCTCTAACTCAAACACTGGATTAACGAGACAGGAAATGTTTTTCTCTTTTCCAGTGTCAACCTGGGCTCCCCAAAAGAAACCCCTGCAGTCAGCAGGACTGGAGAGGCTGGCTGGGGTCACTGCATCCATGAGCCCAGGGAGAGCAGGAGCAGCCCTGCTGCCAGGGAACAGCAACCTGAGCAGGGCAAGCAAGGGCTCAGCTCATTGTCTGCTCTGCTCAGCTGCCTCAGGAGCTGGGGACAGCGCAGTGACCGTGACACAGAGACCTGCAGGTGCTCTCTGTCTCACTCCAGCACTGCCAGAAATTACCCTTATCTGCAGAACCCCTGGGTCCAACCCCTTGAAGTCATGGCCAAGAATTGTGGCTCGGGCTGCAGGCGCAGGGGGGATGGCACAGGGGCTGGGGCTCACTCAGCCTGCACAGGGACAGCCTCTGAAGTGCCGCTGGCCAGGGGAACTCCTTCCAGCAGCCTCACCTGCCCTGCCTGCTCGGGCTGCCCTGCAGTGGCCCTGTCACTCACGTGCCATGGAAAAAGGGAAGGAAAGAGGCAGCACCTCGGAGGGGCCAAGGGAAGCAGCCAGGGACAGCAGCCCACTCCTCAGTGGGCAGCAAACGGTGACTCAGCTCCTCCTGCACAGCCAAGAGCCTGCCCAAGGGATTTATTAAGGGATAAATACACATCCACACATGCTGCAGGCACTGCTCAGATCAGCCAGCAGCGCTCAGGCTGGACCCACAGCAGCAGCAGCTGAGGGATGCTGAGAACACCAAGTGCTGCTCCCACCAGCCCTGCCCCGGCCCCACGGCAGCTTCCCCCTCCTCACCCTCACCAGGACTGGAAAAAGGAAAGGAAATCCCTGGGCAGGGATTTTGCAGAGTTGTCCGGGCTTATCAGGGAAATCTGTAATCACAGACTGCTTCTAACGGGGATTACAGCCCTGCAGGGACACAGAAAGCTGCTCTGGGACAGGCTCTCACCGGGCTGGTGGCACTGGGCTGGCTGCTGTGACAGTGGACTGGTGTGGCACTGGGCTGGCTGGTGTGGCATTGGGCTAGTGTGGCACTGGGCTGGCTGGTGTGACACTGGGCTGGTGGCACTGGGCTGGCTGCTGTGACAGTGGGCTGGTGTGGCACTGGCTGCTGTGGCACTGGGCTGGCTGGTGTGGCACTGGGCACAACCACTCCCCCCTCTCAGGCAGGGCTGGCTGCCTGCAGACCCCCAGCACCCCCCTGAGCTGCCCCAGAAGCAGTAAGGAGGCTTTGGGGGCATGACCCACACTGGGACCAAACCCAGGGGTGCACCACAGCTCCCAGCCAGGGGACACAGTCCCCATGGGGTCACCCATCAGCACCTGGCCAGGTGCTGCCAGCCCCTCACCATCCCCAAGGATGTGCCAGCTCCGTGCCAGCCCAGAGGGATGTGGGATGTGTGGGGGGTCAGCCTGGCTCCAGCACCAGGGAGGAGGGCAGAGGTGGGAATGGAGGAGACAGCTATAAATAAGTGTAAATACAGCAAGGAGGCACCTGGCCAGAGCTGTGAAGGTCACCAGAGTGTGTGCCAGCAGATAAGCAACCCCCCTCCCCAGTGGCATTTGACAAAATGTCACTGTGAATGAGGGAGAGGTGGTGTCGGGTTGTGCCTTGGCCCTGTCACCCCTTGACACCCCCAGTATTTATAGCCTGAGAGCCCCACAGTGAAGGGCGAGGGGTCCCTGGAGGTGAGGGGACCCTGCCTGCACACACAGTGAGCACAGGCAGGTCCCCCATCCCCTGCCCAGGTTTGGGGGAAGGCCCACAGGAACCTCCCAGGCTGCACAGAGCAGAGACACCTCTCTGTCCTGCCAGGCATTCTGCCCTCTGCCCCCTGTTAATTTTTAATTACTTTTTTTTTAACTTTCTACTAATCCATTTTAACGATTCAGCCCAGCCAGCAAGAGGCAAAACCTCATTTAAAACCTGGCCTGAGCAAACAGCAGCTCCTTCTTCCTCCTGAGCCACTCCAAACCAACTTCTGCTGGTCCCTCTGGGTGCAGCACGTGGGACCTGCCGGGCCCCACGCCGGGCATGATGTGCCAACACGGCCTGGACTCAGAGCTTGGACTCAAAGGTTGCACCTGATCACCTCAGAAGTCTTTTCCCACTGAAAAAATTCTGTGATTCAGTGGCACACGTGGAGCAGGTGCCCTCCCAACACAGCCTGAGATGTGCTGGGTGGGAAAAGGGGGTGCTGGGTGGGAAAAGGGGGTGCTGAGTAGGAAAAAGGGGGTGCTGAGTGGGAAAAAGAGGGTGCTGGGTGGGAAAAAGGGGGTGCTGAGTAGGAAAAAGGGGTGCTGAGTAGGAAAAGGGGGTGCCCAGTGCCAGGCTCTGAGCCCCAGCCCCAGGCTGAGCACAGTCTCACTCCCTGACTTTTGTCTTACATTAGGAGGTGTAATTAAGATCAAGCAGGAGATGCCAGTAATGGGAAATATTAAACATTAACCGCAAACAATAAACATGAACTTGCCAGGATAACTTTGATATGCAGGAAAGATGGAAGAAATTGCACTAAACTGTCCTTGAGTCACAGGACAGAAAAAAGGAGCCTGAGATACTGGTAATAATGCCCTGGATAAACAACATTCTGCTGGAATACTTCAAACAAAGGTGTGGCGGGTTTAGGAAGAAGGGCACAGCAAAGTATATCACAGGTTACAGAGCTGCACGTTCACACCACCCCAGCTCATTTATTCAGGCTCCAGATTGCTGAGTGCACTCTGGTTCTGCCTGAGCTCCAGGAGCAGCACCCAGCAGGGAGCCCCTGCAGCCCCCACAGACCCCAAAGCAGCCCCCAGTGGTGCCAGGCACCAGGCAAGGGCAGGTGGTGGCCGTGCCCCGTGCAAGGAGCAGACACAGCAGGAACAGGCTGTTCCCAAGGAACACCTCCTCTCTCAACACCCCCTAATGGAAACAGCCCTGTCTGTGCCCCTGTGGCTGCCAGGGCTGGCCAGGCAGTGCCAGCACACCTGGGCACCCTCAGCGTGCTCAGAACTGTGCCTGCCCAAGGGTGACAGATCACAGAATCCCAGAATCCCAGAATAATGAGGTTGGAAGAGACCTCTAAGATCGAGTCCAACCTAAGCCCTAACACCTCAGCTAGACTATAGCTCCAAGTGCCATGTCCAGCCTTTTTTAAACACATCCAGGGATGGTGATTCCACCACCTCCCTGGGAAGACAATTCCAGTGCTTTATCATTCTTTCGGTGAAAAATTTTTTCCTCCTATCCAACCTATGCCTTCCCTGACGTAGCTTGAGATTCACCCTGCACCCCTGGGGCAGCTGCAGCACCCTGGGGCAACCAGCAGCCAGCAGCCAGCCTGGCAAACACATCCAGCCCCCAAACACACCTGTGCCAGTGGCTGCTGTCCCTGTCCCCAGCTCCCTGTCACCACTCGATGGCATCAGCCAGGCAGGGCACAGACCCCGGGCTGAACACTGCTGGGGTTTTCTAGGAAATCCCTTTTTATCTCCCCAAAGCAAAGGCAGGACCAACGGACAGCAGCAGGCACGAGCTGGGCCGGGCACAGAGCACAGCGGGCACTGGAATGTGCCACCAGCTCCCAGCTCTCCAGCCCTGCCAGGGGACACCCTGGACAGGGGACTGGCAGGGAGGGAGCAGGAACAGAGCAGGAGCAGGAGAAGGAGCAGGAGCAGGAGCGGGGAAGGAGCAGGAGCAGGAACAGGAGCAGAGCAGGAGCAGGAGCAGGAGCCGGGAAGGAGCAGGAGCAGGAACAGGAGCAGAGCAGGAGCAGGAGCAGGAGCCGGGAAGGAGCAGGAGCAGGAACAGGAGCAGAGCAGGAGCAGGAGCAGGAGCCGGGAAGGAGCAGGAGCAGGAACAGGAGCAGAGCAGGAGCAGGAGCAGGAGCCGGGAAGGAGCAGGAGCAGGAACAGGAGCAGAGCAGGAGCAGGAGCAGGAGCCGGGAAGGAGCAGGAGCAGGAACAGGAGCAGAGCAGGAGCAGGAGCAGGAGCCGGGAAGGAGCAGGAGCAGGAACAGGAGCAGAGCAGGAGCAGGAGCAGGAGCCGGGAAGGAGCAGGAGCAGGAACAGGAGCAGAGCAGGAGCAGGAGCAGGAGCCGGGAAGGAGCAGGAGCAGGAACAGGAGCAGAGCAGGAGCAGGAGCAGGAGCCGGGAAGGAGCAGGAGCAGGAACAGGAGCAGAGCAGGAGCAGGAGCAGGAGCCGGGAAGGAGCAGGAGCAGGAACAGGAGCAGAGCAGGAGCAGGAGCAGGAGCTGGATCAGGCAGGGCTCCCCCAGCACCCCTCACCTCCTCCTGTGAGGTGTCCTCCAGCCTGTGTGGGACAAGGACAGGGCAAGAGGTGGCACCAGCCCTGCAGCCCTGAGAGGATGCCCACTGGGACTGGGAGCAGTGGGGACTGTGGCTGAGGCCAGCAGAGCACTGAAACACTGAAATTCTTGGGATGGCTTCCACTCACACACCCCTGCAGGGGGCAGGAAAGGCTGTGGAGCCCTGGGAGCCAGGCTGGCAGCACAGGGGACCTGGCTGTGCCATGGCAGGGGACAAGCCCTGACTCACTGAGGAGCTGACTGTTAGCCAGCTCTGCTGGTCACAAGAATTCCCCACGATGGCAATTCCCTCCTTTTGCAAGGAAAACATGAGGGGGTGATTATTTTCAGAGCTTCCTCTTCCAACGTCCCTGCAGCCAGCAGCCACATGACTGATGTGGGCACAGGGACCCCAGGGAGGAGGAGCAGCCCTGTCCCTGCCCCGGGGAGGTTTGGTGCCCAGCTCAGAGGCTGACACAAAGCCCTTTCTGCCCAGAGGACATTGCAAACATCCTCCCATGGCACAGCCTGGCACACCTAACCGCAGCTCAGCTCCAGGGGCACTGCTCACCCTGGCACTGGCAGCTCTCACCCCTCCCAGCAGCTCCAAGAGCAATGCCCAGATGGAAGCACCAACTGTCCCTGTGGCACTCAGGGGCAGGCAGAGCCACTGCCCACGGGGACATCACTGCCCTGTGCCACCAAGGCCAGCCACAGCCGTGCTCCCTAGCCACAGCCACAGCCTGGGCATCTCCCAAGCTCCCAAAGCTGCCCTTGGCTTTCCAGGAGCCACAGCCACACCTGGGAATCCCTACACTACCTCAGTCTAGCCCTGCCCCTGCCCAGCTGGGCAAGGGCTGCAGTTCCCAGCACGTTCTGGCACTGGTGTCATCCCTGTGACACAGAGCTGAGGTTACCCTGCCCCACTCCTGCCCCACTCCTGCCCCTTTCACACCTGACAGGCAGCTGGACAGAGCCTGCTGCCTGCCAGCCTCCCCAGCCCGCTGTCACCCCCTGCCAGCCCTGTCCCCATCACCTGCAGGACATCCTTCACCTCCCCAAGCCACAGGAGCCCTTTCACACCTCGCTGATGCTCTGCTGAGGAGCAGGGACTGCCTGGACAAGGTGTGTCCTGCTGGGAGCCCTCCTGGCACGGAGGTGGCAGCAGGGCAGGGGGCAAGCCCAGCTGCTGCCCACCCTGCTGCAGCAGCCCTGCTTCTCTGGGGGCTCAGGAGCCCCCTGCCACGGCAGGCACTGTGGGCTGGCACTGCCCGAGCTGCTCGTGCCACCAGCAGCCTCTTAGAGCTAACGAGGCCGAGGCAGGAGACGGGGAAGGTTCAAGCTGGGGTTAAGAAGGCACAAGGAGGATCTTCCTGCATTAGCCTGACCTCACAGCCAGCCCAGCTCCAGCTCTGCAGGGACAGCCCTGCCCTGCTGGGGCTCAGGCCACCAAGCCCTCAGTGGGACCCTCCAGGAGCCCTTCTGCTGCTGGACAGGGGCTGAGCTGGCCCTCCTGCCAGGGGGGCTGGGGCAGCCCCCACCGTGCCCGGCTCCCACGTGAAAATGAAGTTTTCAGCTGGATGCACAAGCTCTCAGAGGATGCACAGCTCTGTGCAAGGGGAAAAAGCACTGAGGTCTGTCCTTACCCCCCAAACCACTGAGCTCTGTCCTTACCCCCCAAACCACTGAGATCTGTCCTTACCCCCCAAACCACTCAGATCCGTCCTTACCTCCCAAACTACTCAGATCTGACCTTAGCCCCCAAACCACTGAGGTCTGTCCTTACCCCCAAAGCACTGAGCTCTGTCCTTACCCCCAAACCACTGAGGTCTGTCCTTACCCCCCAAACCACTGAGCTCTGCCCTTACCCCCAAACCACTGAGGTCTGTCCTTACCCCCCAAACCACTGAGGTCTGTCCTTACCCCCCAAACCACTGAGATCTGTCCTTACCCCCCAAACCACTGAGGTCTGTCCTTACCCCTCAAACCACTCAGATCCGTCCTTACCTCCCAAACTACCCCTGAGGTCTGTCCTTCCCCCCAAAGCACTGAGACCTGTCCTTCCCCCCCAAACCACTGAGGTCTGTCCTTACCCCCCAAACCACTCAGACCTGTCCTTACCCCCCAAACCACTCAGGTCTGTCCTTACCCCCTGCCCAGCTTGTCCAGGTGTGCCCAGTGCAGCTGGAAGCCCCAGCTGTGCCAGGTGGGTGGGCACTGCTGGCCACCCCTCCCTGCTGCACTGCCCATGCCAGCTCCTGCTTCTGTCCTGCACAAACCTGGCACTGTGCACCTCCCTGTCCCCATCACCTGGGCACAGCAAGAGGTGAGCCCACCCCTCTTCTCCTCCTGAATCAGGGGCTCCCTCTCCTCCCCCATCCTGCTACACCCAAATCAATTATTGCCCATTTTCTGGCGGTGCCCTGGCCGGAGGGGACTGTCACCACCCAGTGTGGTCACCTCGTGGTCACCTCGTGCCTCTGCTCTGACACCTCTGTGCCCAGAAAGCTGCTGGGGAGGGGGAGTGCTGCCAGCTGGGTATTTTCCAGGTGGGCATCAGAAGCCCCTGGGATAAAGTGATTATCAGTATTGACAGCACTCCAGTTCTGTGGGAAAGGTGGGAGGAGAGCAGGTCCCAGCAGGTCTGGGGATGCAGGGACACGCTGCCAGGTGCATGGTGGAGGTGAGCACCCTGAGCAGCACCCTGGGCACGCTGGGCACACAGCAGCACAACCTGTTTGCTCTGGGGATTTCCTGGGGCTGCACAAGGCTTTGCTGTGTCCGGGTCTGCACCCGGGCACTGTCAGCTGTCCCAGCCAGGCCACCTGCCCCAGGGCTGGGCTCTGCCCCTGATTTTTGGCTCTGCAGGAAGCATTTCTGGGAGCCACAGCCTGGAGCTGGTGCTGCCAACCTGCTTTCCTCGGGCTTCCTACACTGCAAACAACTGACTCACCCTGGAAAGAAACTGCTCCAAGATCTCCAGATAGAAAAACCCTACGAGGGCAAGAAGCTCCTTCAGGAGCACATGCAAACCCACATCCACAAAGCTTTGTTCTATTCCAAATTTTCTCCTGTGAGGGACCACACCTTTCCCCTCCCCAAAACCCCAGGCAGGCTCCAACAGGGCATGAGAGGAGGGGAGAGCTGGCCGCTCCCTGCGGCAGCAGCTGGGGCCCCTCTCCTCTTCCCAAACCAGTTGGGGCCCCCTCTCCTCTTCCCAAACCAGTTGGGGGCCCCTCTCCTCTTCCCAAACCAGTTGGGGGCCCCTCTCCTCTTCCCAAACCGGTTGGGGGTCCCTCTGCTCCTCTCAAAGCAGTCGGGGTGAAGCCCACAGCACGAGTTCTTACACTAAATCAGATCCTGTAACTGCTCCACGTGCTGTGCCACCCTGCCCTGAGCCTGCCTGCCCCCAAGCCTTGTCCCCCTCTATTTCTGACCCCAGCTAATCCAGGGATCAAGAGAAAGCCAGAGACCCCAGGGCAGGCTGGCCTGAAACCCAGCCCTGAGCTCTGGGTGTGACAGGAACTGCTCTGACCCAGCAGCCACCCCTGCCTTGGGACCACCAGAGCCAGGGGTCCCCTCTGGGGTGGGGAAAGCCACCTCCAGCCTGGCAGTGCCACATGCCAGGTGGTCTGAAACGCCGTGCAGGGCTGGCAGGGGTTAAGGCTGCCAACCTAAGTGTGCCACCTTCATGCACTTTGCGTGGCTCCAGAGCCTGGCACAGCTGCCCAGTCATGTGAGCAGCTCCAGCTCCAGCCCTGCCTCGCTCTTATCCATCCCTGTCCCTCTGCTGCCTCCAGGACAGGGGCTGCCAGGTGGGAACGTGGCCAGGAGCCCTTGTCAGAGCCTGCAGTGTCACCTTGGAGGGTCCTGCAGGGAGGGAGGGCAGCGGGAGCAGGGCTGTGCTCGGTGTGGCACTGCCAGGCACTCGCAGGGACATTGCTGGGCCACAGCCCCACAGCTGGAGGAGAACAGCCTGCCCTGCCCTCCCAGCCTGTCAGCAGGGCACGGAGGGCACGGTGGGCATGGCACCAGAGCAGGCAGCCCCTCAGCCTGCCCAGCAGCCCCGCTGCCAGCCCGGTGCCCAGGTGACACCGTGTGTACCCAGAGCTGGCCCAGCCAGGCTGGGTTATGCAAACCACAACGGCAGCTGTTTCAACTAGTTGGACTCCTGCCTGGCAGTCAGGTGCCTTCCTCCTCCTCCTCCTCCTCCCAAACGGCTGCCAGTGCCCTGGGCAGCTGCCCAAGCTCTGTGGGTGCCTTGTCCCCACTCTGAACACACCATACCTGCTCTGGGTGAGGGGCTGTGCCTCCGTGGGGTGTGGGGGGCAGGCAGGGGGCTCACTGACCCCCAGCACCATGTGCCGCTCTCCCCAGCTGAGCTGTGAGCCAGCTCTGCCACTGGGGTGTCCTTGGGGTGTCCTCAAGTGTCCCTGTAGTGCCAAGGCACAGCTGGCACCACGGGCAGGCACAGGGAAGGTTGTGAACCCTTCACAGAATCATGGAATGGTTTGCACTGGGAGGGAGCCTTGAAGGTCTTGTTCCACCCCTGCCTTGGGCAGGGACACTTCCCATATCCCAGGCTGCTCCCAGCCCCATCCAGGCTGGCCTTGGGCACTGCCAGGATGCAGGGGCAGCCACAGCTTCCATGGTGCCCAGCTGGGAGCAGGGTGTGGGGCTGTGGGAAGGGGCTGTTTGCCCCGGTGCTGCTGAGTTTTACCCAGCACCGTGCTCACACTGGCATTTCCCATCCCTGGGAGGTGCAGGAACCCTGTGGAAGGAAGGGTACAGGGAAAAGTCCTGGTGGCACAGAGGACAGGGCAGAGCTGGTCACATTCCTGTCACCAGCTGCCTCTGCCACTCACACCTCATGGCAAGGGCTCAGTGTTTGGCTGTGCCTGGAGAAACCCTCCCCAGGCCAGGAGGAGCCAGCAGTGGACAGCATCTGTTCCCAACATCCCTGCCATTGCAACACACGGGGAAAATCCCAGATGAGTGCACCAGGAATCTTCATGCAAATCCCCTCGTTCCCAAGCCAGCCCCAGCCTGGCACTCTGGGATGCCAGGAAAGCACAGCCTGGCTCTGCACTGGGCTCTCTGCACAACACTCCAGCCTCTCCTGGAATTTCAGCACGGATTCCCAGGCACTGCCAGCAGGGCCAGCAGCCCCAGCTCCATCAGGAACTGTCCCCTCCCCACCCCAGCTGCTCCTGGCAGCTGCAGTGGCACAGCCAGGCTGCTGGGGGGGTTCAGGGACCACGGGGATCAGCAGCTCCAGGGGGTGAGAGCTGTCCTGGCTGCACCAGCAGCAGGGCTGGAACAGGGGCTGACACGGGGCTGGGGTGGCACAAGGGATGGCTCCATCCCTGTTTTCTTTACTACAAAATTCTGTGCAACAAAACAAAGCTTTTGCCAAACGAAACGGGCCCCAAGCCAGCTCCTTCCAAGGCTCCCTGGAATGCTCTGCTCTGGCATCCCTCAGCTGAGATTTTGTGCAGGTATCAGTTTTTCTGCTCAGGATGCTTTTCCAGCTGGATGTCTTTGATGAGCTTTTCTGCAGAGGTGGCATGGAGCTGGAGGAGCAGGGAAACCTGCCTGTGGTGAATGGTAAAACCCTCTGGCAAGGCCGTGATGCTGCTCCAGACACAGGCTCTAAATATAGACTCCTCATTTATTATCCTGCAGCTGCTGCCTTTGGTGTGAGAGGAGCCAGGGGCTGCACTGCTGCTCCCCTCACCCATGCCTGGGGCTGCCTGGACACATCCACAGGCTCACACTGGCCCAAACGGGGTGCAAAGCATAAAATAAGCCACAAGGCTCTTTTCTGGGTGTCTCCTGAGAGATGAGACTGAGTCCAAATCCCCCCCTCTGCATCCCACAAGGGTTTACATGTGCTGGCATGAGCAGGTCCTGGGTGGGAAGGGGGTGCCCCTGCTCCTGGTGAGTGGTACCCACGTTTCTGGCAAAGGATGGGTGGCTTTCCTGTGGCTTCCCCACTGCCAAAATCAGGGATCTTCCTCAAGCAAACCAGCCCCAGCTGGAGCACAGAGGCAGGAGGGGCAGGGAGCCATGGGTGCCTCCATCTCCTCTCCTCTGGGATGTGCAGCAGAGATAAATCCTGGTGTGACCCCGGTGCTTGGCAGACAATCCCCTGCCTGCAGTGCCAGGGAGACAGCAAGTGCAGCCAGGCTGGGCAGCCAGGCTGAGCACTGGCACTGGTGCTTGGGTGAGGAGCCATCCCTGTGCTCTGGCAGCAGGGAAGCCACAGGAAAGCCACCCATCCTTTGGCAGGAGGCCTGTGTGCCTCCATCAGCACAGCTGGCAGAAAGGGGAGAAAAGGAGGGATGGAGGGACAGCCAGGCAGGCAGGCTGGGCTGTGGCCCTGCTGGGACTCACAGCAGCCATCCCCCCACTCCTGCCATCCCATCCTGTTGCCATCCCATCCTGCTACATCCATCCTACTGCATCCATCCTGCTGCATCCCATCCTGCTGCATCTACCCTGCTGCCATCCCATCCTGCTGCATCCATCCTACTGCATCCATCCTGCTGCATCCCATCCTGCTGCCATCCCATCCTGCTGCATCCATCCTGTTCCATCCCATCCTACTGCATCCATCCTGCTGCATCCCATCCTGCTGCCATCCCATCCTGCTGCATCCATCCTGCTGCATCCATCCTGTTCCATCCCATCCTGCTGCCATCCCATCCTGCTGCATCCATCCTGCTGCATCCATCCTGCTGCCATCCCATCCTGCTGCATCCCTCCTGCTGCCATCCCATCCTGTTCCATCCCATCCTGCTGCCATCCCCCATGTTGCCATTCCTTGTGCTGCCATGCCCCCTGCCTCCCAGGCTCCTGGCTGGGTCACACTGGGCTCCCTGGCTGGCCAGCACTGCCAGCCCCCTGCCCAGCCTGGACAAAGGAACCACCCCCAGCTCCCCAGCCTTCCCCCCAGTGCCACCCCAGTGGCCAAGCAGGAGGCTGGCAGTGCCAGGAGAGGGTTAAGCCATTCATCATCCCTGCTGGAGAGCAGCTGGACCCACAGCAGCACCAGTCCTGCCCCACACACTGCTACTGGGACCTCTCAAGGGTCTCCCAAGCTGTGGGGTCTGCTGGGGCTGCCTCATCCTCCTTGGGGACAGTGGGGTGGAGTGGTGGCAGCAGCAGAAGCAGGTGCCCACTGTGCCACCTGCTTGGGAGGGGACTGGGAACTTGCCTGGCACTCCTGCTGCACACCCACCCTGTCACACCTGGGCACTGCAGGGTGGGACACAGCCCCAGGAGCATCCCCCAACAGGGACAGAGGTGACAGTCCCTGCTGTGAGCCTGGTGGCTGCAGGGACACCAGGGACACAAGGGATCTCAGGCTGCTGTCCCCAAACAGGAACAGGCAGGACCAGGCACCAGGCTCATGAAAAAGCCACTTGGAATGACAGGTCCTTGACCCCCCCAGGGTGTCCCCACTGCTCCTGCCACTGACCCACGGGGACCAAAACTTTTGGGGCTGCTCCCCCTTCTCCCCTCATTCCCTTTCCAGGCACCATCCTAAGCACAGACTTTCAGCAACCCAAAAAATCCCCAGATGTGATCCCTGGGTGACCTGCTCCTCTCCCCGTGCTGACATCTGCTGAAGCAGCACAGAGGGGACACAGCGACACCCTGTTTCTGCCTCCCCCTCAGCCCCAGAGGCCTTTCCCCTGCTTTCCCCCAGACCAGGAGGGGCACAAACCCTTGGGCAGTGGATGGTATTTGGGTAAGAGGCCACACTGGGGTACAGAGGCAGGAGCACGTGCTGCTGCTGTCCTGACACACACAGGGCTGGGGCTGTGCCTGGCCACCAGCACAGGCTCAGCCACTCTCCCACGGCCGCCAGCAACACCCCTGGGAGCCCGAGGCCAGCTGTGAGGGGTGACAGGCAGGGGAAGAGCTCAGTGGGGAGCAGAGCCTGCCTGCCTGAGGCTCTGCCCTCTCTGCTGCCTGCACTGGAGGCCTCCCACTGCTTTTCCCCACTGCAGGAGTGCTGCTGCCCTGCTGGGAGCAGGCTGTGCCCATCTGGGATGGGATACTGTGCCACAAAGCTCCTTGCCCCCTCTGCCACGCTCCTCACCCTCCTCTGGCTGCCAGCTGTGACCCTCTCCCACCTTTCCTGAGGGAGGATTTTCCCAGTGCCCACCAAGGGATGTGCAGGTATAAAGTGCTCACTCAGTGCCATCGGTGCCCGGGAGCTGCTGGCATCCACCCTGGCAGACACCCAGCGCTGCCCTGGAGAAACGTGGGCAAAAAATCTCACCCTGGCACTGCTGAGCCCAGCCATGGCAGCCCCTGGCCCTGGCCATCGCCCCTCACCAGGGGCACGGGTCCCGTGGGGGGAGGCAGTGCCCAGACAGCCGGAGCAGGGCACATCCAAAGAAGGAAAAGAGCTGGATGGATGGAGGAGCAGGCCGGGCTCCCTGGCCAGCCAGCCCATACTGTAAAAGGAGTGGGAGCAGGGAGTGAGTGCACAGCCCTGGCTCCAGCAGTTTTAAGATGGCTGTGAAGCTGAGAGAAGGAGGAGGAGGAGGAGAAGAAGGAGGAGGAGGAGGACATTAACCCTCCCAGAACTGTGCTGCAGCCACCAGCACTGCAGGGAGATGAATGGCAGCTTTCCAGAGGCTCCACTTAACAATAGATGGACTGGGGACCACTCAAGTCCCACTCAATAAAATCCAGCTGGTGATGCTTTCAGGCCTGGCAGGGCCGAGCTGGGAGATGCTGACCTCAGACAGGCTGTGGGAAGGAGGAGGAGAAAGAGAAGGAGGACAAGGAGGCACATGACAAACCAAGGACCCACCATGGGACAGGACATGCAGCAGGACCTTAAAGACCCCTGGAATATGGACTCCCTGAAAAGATGCCTTTCCACTCGTGCTGTCCCTGGGGGCCCAGCACACCAGAGGGACAGGAAGGGACACCCCTGGGTGCCACCCCTCTGGGTGCCTGCATTGCCATCCCTTGCTGGCTGCTCAGCAGGGAGCAGCAGAGCCAAGTGACTGCTCAGCTTCCCTGCTCTTGTCCCTGTGGACACTCACGTGAATATTCACGTTTTTCCTGCTTAATGTTTTCCTTTAAAAACATCGGGCTTGGCCTTCCCGGTGCTTTTCTGCAGGATTCATCAGAGCTGCAGCGACTGGAGGAGCAAAGGTACCGGGCACTCAGCAACAACTTCCCTTCTCCAAAGTTTTAATTGGTCATTGACGTCAAGTGATTATTGAGAATTATTAATTAAGAAAGCATTTAAGAGCCTGGCTTTTGTTGAGGTTTTGCCGTTACAATTAGTTTATGGGCCAACAGGAGAAACATCAGCCTTTGCAGTCACTTGGAGCGCAGCAAAGTGCCCATAATTAATTTCCCTTTCCGCAGCAAGTGCTTTGCTCTGACCTGCCTTGGGGACTCGCCTTTCTCCAGGTGTGCCAACCACAACAGCCCTGGAAACACGCAGCCACAGGGACACCAGGATGGGAACACCGTGTCCCCTCCAGCCCCTCACTACGCAGGGATTGCGGCTCTTTTCGGGAAGGCATCCTGGCCACACGCCCTGATCCTGGGGAGGAGGCCACCCTGCCTTTGAAAGAGATTTTCTTTTTATCTCCTTCCTGCCCTGGGGAAGCAGCTGCCTCGCAGGTGCTTGGCACTGAGAGGATGTGTTTTGGCAGCTCAGCGCTTTCTAGGAGTTCCCTGAAGCCCCTCACACACCGGCAGCACCCACCGCAGACAGCAGCAGGATGCTGCCGGGGTGAGCTGAGGCTGGAGAGGCAGGAGAAGCCCATGGGATGGATCCAGGAGCGGGGCTGGAGCAGTGCCTGCTCCTGCCTCAGGCTGTGCACAACCTCAGGCTGCTCCCTGCAGCAGCAATTGCTGCCTCTCCACCTCTGCTGGGGCACCACAGCCCCTCCTTCCCTGGGGAAATCTGGGGTGCTGCTGGATGGGGGAAGCTGGGAGGGTGGCTGAGGGGCTGGCAGGCTGCAGGGTGGATGCCAGCACAGTCCAGCCCTTCCAGAGTAGGCTGCAGGCTGCAGGGATGCAGGATGCAGGGATGCAGGGATGCAGGATGCAGCCCAGCCCTGTGCTCCCAGCCGGATGCTGCTCCTGCATTCCATCACAGCACCCCAAGTGCAGCACCAGGAGGGACCAGCAGCCCCCGCTCAGCAACTGGGTCAGCTAAATATAAATGGAGCAGCCCCAGAAGCAGGCACCTTCCTGCCTTGCATCATTGACACCCTAAAAACCACGGCCTGGGGACAGGGGCTGTGGCAGCTGCTGCCTCACCAGAGGTCTGCTGAAGCTGCTCCTTTGGAGCCACTGCTCCAAGGGCTTCCACCCTTCCTCCTGCTCGCCCAGAGCAGCCACCACAAAGCCACCAGGTGGGACAGATGCCTGCAGGACAAGGGGACCAGGTGGGACAGATGCCTGCAGGATGGATGCTCCCAGGAGGCCACGGCTACAAGCTGTGTGTGCACTCCTCCACACAGAGCAGGCCCCCAGGAGGGCGATTTCCACTTCCATTTATCCAAACCAGCCAGATCAGCTCCCAGGCACCAAGGCAAGCAGCTCAAAGCCCCTCATTAGGGCTGGGCAGATGCCTCCCAGCCCAAGGGGTGCAGGCATGCACCCACAGGTTTGGCTCCTAGGGCGATGTCCAACCCCTGTGCTGCACACCCCTGGGTAAGAACATTTTGTAGGAAGACTGCAGCAGGATGGGTTAGTCCCAGTATCCCCAGTTTGCTGCACCCCAAGGGCAGATGCCACCCTCAGTACAGCTTGCCCTGTAGTCTGTGGGTGCAGTAGATCTGGTGCTGGAGCTCAGGAGAGGCAGAGTTGGGGTGCTTTGAGCTGCTCCCTTCACAGCCTTTTTGGCACCGTGTGGGAGAAGAGGGATGATGCTCATCCTGCACCCCACACACAGCCTGAACAGCCCTTTGCAGCCTACAGGTCTCCAGTTGTCTGCAGCTGAACATCACCCAGCCCGGAGGGTTGGTTATTAGGGAAAAACACTTTAATCAGGCAGCTCATTAAAGGCAGGAACAGATTAACCCAGGAACCTGAGGAACTCGGTGACTGCCGAGTTCAAGAATAGGAGAAACAGGCCTTTCCCTGGCAACGGTGGGAGATGCTGCCTCAAAGCAGTGGGATGAGCCCTTGAATCCTCAAAGCCCTTTCAAAGCCCTGCACCCTCCCAGGAGCTGTGTGAGCTCCGGAGATGAAAGATGCTGGGAAGGGTGGACCACAGCTTGAAACCTATGAAAACACCCACTGAAATACAAGTGGAAAATACTCCATCCCCAACAGTCGACTTCACGCACTGCCTCCTCCACTGATCAAGCAAAATCCCAGCACCAGAGTGGACTTCCAGCAGGGATGCTCCAGGGAGAAAGCCTTTGGCAAGACACAGCCCTGCTGCACAGGAGCGACGTGGGAGGAGAGGCAAAGCCAAGCAGAGTTCAGAGTTACGGTCACCACAGAAAAATGAACCCTGGAAAAGAAATCCAGCTCCATTTCCCACTACAGGGAAAGGTTTGCAGCCCATCCCTCCCCACAGGCAGAGGAAAGGCTGCTGAGTGGTGGAAGCCCAGGTGAGTGGGGGACTTGGGGATGCCGGGGTTACCTCAAAGCCACTCCAGCAGCAGGGCGAAGAGTCAGGCCCGTGCCATGCTGTTATGAATGAAGGTGGGAGCAGTGCAGCTAAAGATAACTTTCTGAGCAGGTACTATTAATAGCAATACTCTGGGGCTTTCGCTTTGTTCTTCCTGCGAGGCTCTGCAGGATGGAGGAGCTCTAATGGATCGGGCCCTGCCGTGGCTCCGGGGAAGGGCCCCGTGCTCATCCCCGAGCCCAGCAGCAGGACTGACACCCTCGAGGAACGGGGACAGCAGCGGTGGCCGAGGCTGCCACGGGTCACTCGCCACCGGCGCGGCACCGGCCGGGCGCTGGGAGTGAGGATGCTGGCGAGGCTGCTGCCATGCCGGTTTCCATGGCGACTTCAGCACTTGGCGCGAGATGGAGATGACGGGATCAGCCAGCGAAGTCACTGAGCGGAGCTGGCGTCCTCCGTCTGCCGTGGCCGGCGGCACAGCCCTGCCAGCCCCGCAAGAGCGAGCGGCTGGCACAGGGCGCACGCCCGGCAGCCTCGGGGCATCTGGGTCCCCCTCCTTACAGTGGCTGCCGGTTGTTCTGGTGATGCAGAGCCTGCACATCCCATCAGCCCCTCCCTGGCACCTCCAGGAAAGCTCTGTCCAGGTCCTGTTCCCAGTCCCAGCACACCCAGCACTGGAGCATCCCCCGTTCAGGTCTCTCCCCCAGCAGTGCATTTCCATTCCCAGTGGGGCTGTCTCCCCGGCACAGAACACACATCTGTTCACATCCGAGTTTGTGGCATCAGGGCCCGCTGGCACAGCCTGGCAGGATGGTACCCAGCTCCTCTCTGCAGCTGAAGGAGATGCTGCAGGCTGGGGCTGAGCTGGCACCGGGACAGCCCTGATCCTCACTGGCCCTTGGCCCCGCAGAGGCTTTCCCTGGCTTACAGGTAATCTAAGATCAAGCGCTCCAGCCAGCCGTGCCTGGGCAGACACACACAGACACCACGGAGCAGCAGGGAACCGAACACCTGCAGCATGTGACTCCCCAGCTGGCTCAGCCTCCCGGGCCCCGAGAGACCTCCCTGGGGACCCCAGCCCTCGCCAAGCTGCCACACGTGGCCGTGGCATTCCCGGGCTGCTGGCAGGGAGCACACAGGGCCAGAGCAGCGGGCAGGGGGCTGAGACCCCCGGCACCCGCTCTCGCCTGCGGGCAGGATCCTCACCACGCACCCTTTTATTCCAGCAGTGCAATTAGCCTTGCTGACCCCTGAAATCCTCAGCCTCTCTAAGCAGCCATGCATTAAATCCCGGATCCAAGAGTGGAAATAGACTTTGTAAAAGGCTTATGGCCCTATTTATTACATTTTACGCATGACGGAGCCGGACGGCGCGAAAGCGGCGCTGCCTCCACGCCGAGGCAGCCGGACACACGGACGGGCAGGGGCCGCAGAGCCTCGGCGGGTGTCTGCTCCTGGGCAGGCCTGTGCTGCCAGCTGAGCGCTCCCGCAGACGCAGGCCGGCAGGGATATCGATCTAGATGAAAGCCAACACCGCTGCCGGGCCGGGTAACCGTATCTGCCGCGCATTTGTATTCCTCGGAGCAGGGCGGGAGGGCTGCAGCCATCTGCCAGGAGCTCGGGGATCCTGGGGACACTGCGAGCCCTCCCCACGGAGCCCACCGTGCCACCTCCTCCTCTTCTGCTTCCTCTGCCTTCTCCGTTTCACCTGTACCCTGCTAGGGTTGAAC
This sequence comes from Onychostruthus taczanowskii, assembly GCF_017590055.1. Lineage (NCBI taxonomy): Eukaryota > Metazoa > Chordata > Aves > Passeriformes > Passeridae > Onychostruthus > Onychostruthus taczanowskii. The sequence continues at coordinate 1,576,078 of NW_024498573.1, forward strand.
AACACCCACCTGAGCAGGGCAGTGCCCAAACAGGACCTGCCTGTCCCTGCGGTGCACCGGCAGCTGAGGGGACACGGCAGCGGGGTTCCAAGGTTGCCCAAGGGCACTGTGTGAAGCCAGCGTGCAGGTGTTCACTGACACATCCCCGGGGTCCCAGGGTTTAGCCAGGTGGCTGCTGCCCCAGGGGGATGGCAGAGGAGCCTGCACACCACAGGCTGCGCAGCTCTGAGCTGGGCACGGGGCACAGGGAGGAGCAAGGATGGGCAGTGGGGGGATGAGGTGTGCAGGGAGGCAGAGCCAAAAGCACATCAAAGGCACAGAGGCAGTGCTCAAACAGCTGAGGGACCCTCTGCTTTTCTGCAGAAAACACAAGGCGGCTCCTGTGTGTCTCCCAGTCCCAAGGAGCCCCTGCAGCAGCCCAGGCCAGGGAGCTGCTCTTGTGTCAGCACTGCAAAGCAGGCAGGAGCAGAGGGAAACACAAGGGTGTCCTCTCCACACTCTTAAAACGAGCCAGCTGCAGAGACTCCTGCAGCATGTGTCACCAAGTCCCTGGGACACCAGCACACACACACAGCCATACCCCACTTCCTTGGAAGTGACACATGGCACCCTCGCTTGCAGGGCAGTTGGAAATGTTACAAGACAAAAGCAAAGGTCATCCTGTGCACCGCTGAGAAACTCAGCTCCCATCAACGCTTGGTGCAAGGTGCAACGCTTGGTGCAAGGTGCCAGGGGTGCATGAGAGCTCTCCACACCACATGGTCAGACCCATCTCTTGTGCTCTCCAAAGGCAAAGAGTTCTGGTGCGTGTGAAGAAGCAGAAGTGGGTCCATGGGATGTGCACAGTGCCCAGATTCTTCCAACACCTGAATCTCAGAGAAGTGTGCAGGCCCTGGTGCCCAGGAGGGTGGGCGTCCCTGAATATCCCTGGCAAAGGGAAATGGCACATGTGAGGTGTCCCTCAGCCTGGCATTTCAAAGGCTTGGTCCCACACATTTCCCTTGGTGCACCTTACCTGAGGTGCACCTACGGGCAGAAGGACCCTTGCACTTCCTTGCCTTTCCACCCAGTGCCACATTGTGGGGGTGATTCATCCCCAACAGCCCTGACTGATCAGCCCGAGGTGCTGCAGCCCCACGGGGCCCTTTGGCAGGCCTGGACGTGGAGGTTTCACCCCATAGCTCAGCTCTGCTTCAGTGTTTTGGAGCACAGATCCTCCCTGCACAGGGAGGTGGTGGCACAGTAACAAACAGCATGTTTGGCCATAGAAGGGCCCTGGCCTCAAAAGGCATCGAGACATTTAGAAAAAACCCTGCAGTCCACAGGTTTGTGCTTCCCAACCCGGTCACTGCCATGACCTCCTCGCTGACCCAGAACACTGCAAGCCCACCCTGATAATGGCAAGGGGAATAATCCCCCCAGGCCCCACTGAATGAGGCTCAAACTCCCCATAACAGCCATGCACAAAGGTCCCATACCCGCCAGGGCACTCGCAGGCTAATCCTCCCTCCAGAGAGGCTGCTATATTTAGGTATCTAAATGAGACAGAGTGGCTCTTTCCAAAAAAGAGTTCGTTTGGGTTACATAAATACAGAGAGAAACTTGAAAGCTGTATTTCCAGGTCCTTGCACTGCCATAAGTGAGCGGCAGAGATGAGGACAGTTTCCCCCTGATAATCTGCCTTTCATGTATTTTTGACTCAGCTGGATGTGCAGATGGGTTTGCAGCTCCTCTGGGCAGCGGGCACTGCTGGACACTGAGGTGGACACTGAGAGCAGGCAGCCAGGGCAGGCAGACCCTCAGTTCTCCCCAGAGAAACCACTCTGCATCCCACATGCCCTGGCAGAGGAAGGAAGAAGCCAGCACTGCAGGCAGGCCAGGCAGCACCACTCAAAGCATGGGCAGGAGGAGACAACAGGAGTAAAGGAAGTGAGCTGCTCCAGCCCTTCCCACCCATGCTGTCCCAACATTGCCCCCATGACATCGCTCTCCTCTCAGCCACCAACTTCCTTCCTGCTGCATCCACTTCCACATCCCAAAGCCTCTGGTCCCATGGAGGATTCCCAGGAGAGTGTTCTGCACCTACCATAGCTCACCCCAAGCTCCAGGGGCTGCTCCCCAGTTCTGCTGCTGGGGTGGGCTGGGGGTGGTCACCAGCATAGCAGTGTCCCCCCCCAGAGCTGGGTGACAACATGTACCGTGAGGGTTTCTGGGGACACGGGCCACGTGCTTTCATTTTCAAAATACATATAAATAGACATACTTATTCCTTCTTAAAAGGACACGGCAACAAGGAAAAAAAAAACGCAGCTCAAATACCGTCCAACCTTTCAGCCTGAGAAAACCACACAGTTCTCACAGGCTGGAGTTCTGTTACCTGGGAAATGGGTTCTAGCACTCGAAACCCGCATGCGCCAGCCTCCCTGTGGGGCCCACACAGAAACAGAAACTTCCTTTTTAAGAAAAAAAAATTGCGTTTTTTTTTTCTTTTCATTATCAGCACGGTTTGGTCGTGACTGTGTGCAAGCCTGCTCAAAAGGAGAAACGATGCTGGTGGTTTAAATCTCCAGCTGTGCAGAGCTCTGGGGCTGATGCTGTTGGAGGGGAGCTTTGAAAATCCTCCTGCCACGAAGGAGCAGGAAGGTGGCCCTGAGCCACACACAGCTGGCACGGGCAGAGCCGCAGGTCCCCCAGCCCGGGGCAAAGGGAAGCAGCCTCGGTTTGCAGGGAGCCAACAGGAATGCAAAGTTTAATTAGCTGGAAGCCAAGGGCAGTGGAAGTTGCAAACATTTGCAGCGAGGCAGGGAAGGTGCCAAGAAATCAGGACTGAAGCTGGACAAAGTTCAGCCCCGCCGTGCTGGTGCCCGGTGAGCAGCCTGTGCGTGGCAGGAGCGGGGGCTGGCACCTCACCTGGCACCAGCCAAGGTGAGCCCCTGGCCAGCTCTGCCTGCAAGCCCCGGTCCCACACACGGGCAGTGGGATCCGGCCCTGCTCCCAGCCCAGGAGTGTGGGTTCTGCCTGGCAGCACACGTGCAGCAAAGGACCACGGCCACCAGCTCTGTGCCCACCGGTGTCACCACGCTGTGCTGGCAGAGGGAATTGCCTCTGCAGGGGAAAGGGCGCCAGAGGCTGGCCCTGCTTATTCCTTCCAGAGAGCTGTGAGTGCCGTGTTTGTCACCTCCAGCTCCTGGCTGTCACCCTGGCACGTGCCCAGCCATGGCCTCGGGGTGACCAGTGCTGGTCTCAGCTCCAAGCCAGCCCGGCTGCAGCCCAGTGTGCCAGTCCTGCATGCATGCAAGGGGTCATGGCAGGCTCCTGAACACCCTGCAGCTACAGATGCACTTTCTTCATGAAAAAATAACAACACGACTCCCTCCTACCTAGGAACTTGGCTGAAAAACGCAAGAAAAACGCTCAGCAAAAATGCTGCACCCCCAGGGACAGCTGGGGCTGCTCCAGCCGTGGGTCACCTCGTGGCAGGACAGCCAGGTCCCCAGCTGTCACTTGTGAAAGCCACATCCCCCCTTGCAGGGCGCAGGAGGGAGGAGAACAAACATGAAGAGAAGCAGCTGGGCTTCCTTCCATCCCAGGCTGCCCCAGCTCAGCCTGCAGCCCCAGCCAGGACGCTCGGCCCTCGCCACAGGATTTCCTTGCTCTTGACGTCCATGAAAATTAGGAAATGAGGGTTCCTCGGGGAATAGGTGGGGAAGGCAGCTTTTGGCAGCGGGGGTGAAAGGATGACACTTCCCACACCGTCCCCCCATATGCCGGGGGACACAGCGCGTCCTGCAGCCCCCCCAGACAAAGGGGGGAGCAGAAGGGACAGCAGTGCTGAGCTGCTGCTCTCTGAGCCAAATGGCAGCAAAATGAAACAGGAACCGAGGGGCCTGGCGTGGCTGGCTCAGCAGAGGGGCTGCGGTGCTGCCCCGGCCGCAGGGCGCACAGGAAGAATTCAGAAAATGCATCTCAGTAAAGATATGCTGCTGCCCTGCAACTGGAGTCCCTGCAAGAGCTGGAGGCGCCACCTCAGCACAAAAACATCCATATAAAGCATGTACTGCTCATCCCAGGGGAGGGGAGAAGTGTCACATCAGCCCTCCATGGGCTCTCCTGCCTTTGTCCCCATCTGGGTGGGCAGGGGGCCATGGGGACGGAGGGGACACAGATGGAAAAAGCTCCTGGCACCCTTCAGCATCATCATGCTCCCTCCAGGGAAGCTCCTGGTGCTGGGGTGCCCACCCAGCTCCCATGCCTGCCGGCTTTGCCTCGGGACACTGGGATGTGAGATAAGGGAAGTATTTTCCCTTAGCCCCACATTGCTGCTGGGAGATCAAAGGTTACTCTGGCTACTGCATGGGGCCGTGTCCCCAGGGCTGCCACAGCCCCTCCACAGCCCCCACCAGCAGATACCAGCTTGCCACATGAAGAACCCCTCCCCCAGCGAGTTCCAGATCTTCCAGGGCCAAAGGAGATTTCCAGCTTTTACTTTTCTTTCCCTGTGTTAATTCAGAAGTGAACTGGTTTAATGCAGCAGCTCGGCCTTGGCTGTTGCCTCCACGTGGGGAAGTGCAGTGAGACGGGGCTGGATGAGGACAGGGCTGACGAGGCCCTGAGCGCAGCCAGATCTGTGCAAAGTCCTTCGGCGTTTCTCAGAAGCTCCCGTTATTGAAAGAAAACGGAACAAAAAAAAAAAAAACAACCACCATAAATAAATAAATAATAATTTGTAAGCCAGAGTTCAGGAAAAGTGCTGAAAAGCAGAATGGCCGAGAGATAAGGGAAGGGAAACACATTGGCTGGACCATCACGCAGTGCCTACGGTGCCCGTGCCCCTGGAAGTAGGTCACTACCTCACCTGACCACCCGCCCCATTAACTTCAACCTTTAGTCCCTGCCTCCTTACTACAAGCACAGGCACCTTAAAACATCCTTGTCCGGGCGAGAAGGTGGCTCTGCAGGCAGCAGGAGGTGGGATCCTGCCCACTCCTGGGCTGTGGGCCGGGCGCTGGAGCTCCACACGGCTGGAGCCCCACACGGCCGGAGCGTGGCGGTCACCGCGGCACGGCCGCGCTGGCGGCGGCTCCGGCGCGGACAGAGTTCCCCCCTGCTAAATCACTTCAGGCTGCCAAGCAGTCACGAGAAATATAAGCCCGCGCCGGGTTGCCATGGAGCAGGGCTCAGCTGCGGGAGCCTGAAGCCGATTCCTCCGGCAAACGTGTCTGCAGCCGAGGCCCTGCCAGCACCTCGCGGCCCGGCCCCGCGGCGGCGGCCGACCAGCGCCACACGCGTGGTCCCGCTGGAGCCGCGTCTCTGGGGACAGCCTTCCCTTCCCTGAGAGCCAGGGCTGCAGAGCCCCACGGGGACAGTGCCCCCTGCCCCGGTGACAGCATCTCCCCAGAGCCGTGGGCACGCAGAAGTGGTGGCTTCGGTGGTGGCATTTGGCAGCAGCAGCACAGACTGGCCCTGCTCAATGCCTCTGCCCCAGCCCGGGGATGTCCCCAAGCCTCCATGGTGCTGGCACATGCTGGCCAGGGGGAATCGTGTCCTTCATGGGATCGTAGAGTTGTTTGGGTTGGAAGACACTTTAAAGCTCATTTATTCCACCCCCCGCCGTGGGCAGGGATGCCTTCCAGCCTGGCCTTGGACACTTCCAGCGATCCAGGGGCAGCCACAACTTCTCTGGGCACCCTGTGCCAAGGCCTTCCCACCTTCACAGGGAAGAATTGTTTCCTAGTGTCTCCTGTAACCCTGCTCTGTCTCAGCTTGAATCCATTCTCCCTGTCCCGTCACTACAGCACTGCAGCTCCCACATCCTGCCACAGCCCCCAGCCCCACCAAAGGGGATCTCAGAGCCTGGTGGGCTCCTGCCCTTGGCACCACAACAAACCATCTGCCAGGAGCCAGCCTGTGCCATCCCTGTCCCCAGCCCCGCACCAGAGACATTGGACCCATTCCCCAAAAACAGGAGTTGGGGGTTGGAAGGGGCATTCCCAGAGCATTTTTAATTAGACAGCCAACCGTGCCAAAGAGCTCGTGTAAGTGGAGTTCCTCCCTACAAAAAGGCTTTTGACATTGGAAAGGTTAATGTGAGAGAGATCCCTCTCCCTCACAAAGCTCCCTTTGCTGGAGGCCCTCGTTGAGCCCTTAATTATTCACCTGTTGGAGAGGTGCCTTTCCATTACGGCATGAGAGCGGGGCAGGGATGTGCAGGCAGGCAGGTGGGGGAAAACCCCCGGCGTGGGGCACCCCTGGGGTGGGGAACACAGGTCAGAACCCCGGGGGAAGGCAGGCAGGTGTGGGGGGAGGCTCTGAGGGGCAGGTTCCAGCCCAGCCCTCCTCTCCCTCCGGCTGCTCTCTCTCTCCTGGCTCAGCTCAGACTCTGCTGTGCTCGCCAGCCTCTGCAGCCTCTGCTGTGGTGGGGACAGCCACCAGCACCCCCAGCTCCAGCACAGCCACCAGGACACAGCCACCCCGCTTCCCAGAAAACTTCAGCCTCCTCCAGCCCTGCCACTGCAGCAGCTCTTCGACCCACGCTGCAGCAATGCAGCTGAGGATGCATTTTGCACAGGCCCTCGGGATGTCCATTGTCCAAACCCACCTCAAATCTTCACGAGAAAAGCCACAGAAAGAGCAGGATATCGGTCAGCTCAGTGAGGACTATCAGAAATTAGAGATGCATCCCCACCTCAGCACTAGAAACGCCAACCCAGCGCGGGCTCGCTGTGCCTCCTGCTCTCATCGATGGATTAAGCTGTTAGCAGGAGGCTGGGAAGTTAAAGAGGGAATATTGTATTTCAGTTCATGTGATCTTTAAACATCCCTCTGAGAAGCAGCCTGGGTTTTTTTTATTATTTTTTTCCCCCCCTGCTGCACTTTGTTTGGGGTTTTTAAACGAATTGAAGCCGTTAGAGGCACAGTGCTCCAGCCTCTCGCAGGGATGCTGAGAGCTGCTCCGTGGTGCTCTCAGCAGAGCTGCCTGGCTGGCACTTCCCAGTGCCTGGTGCCAGCAGATGAACCAGCTACAACCAGCTTCATACCTCTGAGCAGCAGAGTTGCACAAAATGGATTAAGCAGGCCCAGAAATGACACATTTTGAGGCATTCTTAAAAAAAATTCTTTTTTTTTTTTTTTTTTTTTTTTTTTTTTTTTTTGTTAGGAAAAAATAGGGAAAAAAAACAGAAAAAAAGGAGTTGGCAGGAGAAAGGCAGATATCAAGTGAAAAACCCTGATTTTCTTTCTGTAGCAATGCAGGTACCACGTGAATCATCGCTGTCCTCGATATGTAAATAGGGGTTAGCTGGCACCCTCAGCACAAACCCTTATGAATAAGGGACTGATGCAGATACCCCTGTCAAACCTTCCCCGAGAGCCCTGCTCAGGATTCCTCCCCTGGAGGGGAAGGGATCACCTGGCACCTGCACCAACTGTGCCTTTCTTGCAAAAGCAAGGACGGGGAGAAGCACGGGCGAGAGAGCAGGAGAGTCCCAGTTCCTCAAAATTTCCACGAAGGAAAACGGCCACCATTCATCATCCCGTGGGCTCCTGCCAGCGCAGCCTCTCGGCATAACCTGCTCCGTGCTGGGGCACTGGGCTCCTCGGGCAGCAGCTTTGGGGCTCCAAGAGGAGTCAGTAACCCAGTTGTAAGCAGAGGCTCGTACAGTAGTAATGGGGAGAGACGTCAGCGCCAGCCCGGCCCGCCTCCCGCTCCCAGTTAGAAGGCAGCATGTGACAGAGCCAGGGCTGGAGCCTTCCCCCAGTTTCATCAGAGGTTAAGGTACAAGCACAACACATGCTTACAACTTCAGGCGGCTCTTAAGCAAACGCATGCAAATCATAGCTGGGGGGGGGGGCTGTTTTTTCTTCCTTTTTTCCGTCTTCTCTTTGCTTCCCATCGCAGCCCTGAGCCCCTCAGCGCACGTGGGGACAGAAGAGGAAATGGAATTATCGAAAGCAGGCGCAGGACGGAGAGCACAGAGGGGCTGCACGGGAGCTGCAGCGAGCTGCAACGCTGCCCTCGCTGCTCCTCTCCTCCCACACCTGCAGATTTCAGAGCAGCGCTACCTGTGCTGCTCCCTCCAGCACAGAGCACGCCGGGGACAGGGAGAGAAAACAGGGGACACAGCTAACTACGTTTCATCAACATTGTCTCATTTCAGCACAGGCCATTTCACAGTTCCAAATTTTCCAGGGAATATTCACAACATGGTGGGCTTGCACCAGAGAAGGATGACAATTCGTAGGATTTTTTTTTTCCCCCCTCCCTTAGCAGTCGCTTTTTGGAATAAGATTCTTAAATTGGCACATCAAATGCTGACCAAAAAGCAAAGAAAAAGAGAAACAAGCCTCCAGGCACATGCTGCAACCATAAGGGCTTTTCATGTCATGGTTAACACATGGAGAACAGGAGGGTTATTATAGGGAAGTGGAGCCAGGAACTTTCACCTGCTCAGGGAGCAGTGGGGCTGGTGGGAGCTGCAGCCTTTGTGCCATACTGCCAGGGGATGGCATCCCATACACGCAGCCCACTCAGGGGACAGTGTCCCACACAACCAGCCTCCTCTCTTCCAATGGCTCCATCAGCAATAACAAAATGGAAAAATCCCACAAAGTGCTTACAAAATCTCGGCCCACTTCTCACCTTTCCCGACCCTTCTGCTGTAATCAACCTGTCAGCAGCTCCCGGTTAAGCAGCCAGGCTGCCTCCCCCCTGCTCTGCCCCCTGAAGCCGCCCGGTCCCGTGCCAAGCCGGAGCGCTCTGGCGCTGGTGCAGGCGAGCAGAGGTGCCGGGACTACATCAATCTGGCTGGTGGCAAGCCCTGCCTGGTTCTGTCTGGCACACGCACCGCGGGCAAATCTGATGTACCAGGTCTCGAGCCCGTGTTTGTTTTGAACCCAAAAGGCGGCAGGATTAGCCCCTGGTGCTGTTCCCCACAAACACACACGCTCCCGGGCTGTTTGCAATCGCGGGGCTGAACTGGTGAGAGAGCAAGGGTTGGGATGAATGCGCTCGCTTCACAATCTGAGCTATTTTGTAATCCGTGGTTATGAAAGTGAAGGGTCGAGGGGATGATAAATAACTACAGAAAACTCTTCCCACTTGCAGCAGCCTCATCGAGCCGACTGCGAAATGCGCGGCCGTGCTCGGGCTCAGCCCCGGCTCCGGCTCCTGCCCGGTTTATTGTATAGCGCCTCTCTTGCAGCCCCCAAAATGGAAAAGCATGCGAGCCCTATAGCCAGCACGGCTCGCTCTCGTGATCCCGCCGGAGCTGCCAAGGAGCCTTAATCTGATTTTAATACCCAGCTCCGTCCAAAACACAGCCCATCCACATTTTGGAGCCGGCGACTCGCAGCACCGAGACCCCCGTCGCTGTCGCACCCCCCCTCCCCAAACCTCCATCCCCCAAGATCCCAGCCCGTATGCGTGGAATTGACGCTCGGCATGACTCATCCCACAGCCCGGCTCTGTCAGCCCCCACCGCGCAGCCCCCTGCGGAGCC